>NC_134701.1:6232777-6854166 GCF_043290135.1 Rhipicephalus microplus
CGGCGCTTTTTTTTCTTTGGGCTGATAGCTTTGAAGATATGTTCTGATGGTGGTGAGAGTGGAGCACGACTGTCTCCATGGCGCAATTGGCTATTCGATCGGCTGTTAACTGAAAGGTTTGAGGTTCGAGCCCTGCCGGGAGTGTTGTGTTGCTTTTTTTATTTTGGGCTGATAGCTATGAAGATATGTAATGATGGTGGTGAGAGTGGAGCACGACTGTCTCTGTGGCGCAATTGGCTAGCGCGATCGGCGGTTAACCGAAAGGTTGGAGGTTCGAGCCCTCCCGGGAGTTGTGTGTTTCTTTTTTTATTTTGGGCTGATAGCTTTGAAAATATGTTCTGATGGTGGTGAGTGTGGAGCAGGACTGTCTCCGTGGCGCAATTGGCTAGCGCGATCGGCTGTTAACCGAAAGGTTGGAGGTACGAGCCTACCCGGTGGAGGTGCGGCGCTTTTTTTTCTTTGGGCTGATAGCTTTGAAGATATGTTCTGATGGTGGTGAGAGTGGAGCACGACTGTCTCCGTGGCGCAATTGGCTAGCGTGATCGGCTGTTAACCGAGAGGTTGGAAGTTGGAGCCCACCCGGTGGTGGTGCGGCGATTTTTTTTCCTTTTGGCTGATAGCTCTGAAGAAATGTTCTGACGGTGGTGAGAGTGGAGCACGACTGTCTCCATGGCGCAATTGGCTATGCGATCGGCTGTCAACTGAAAGGTTGGAGGTTCGAGTCCCGCGGGAGTGGTGTATTGCTTTTTTTTCTTTGGGCTGATAGCTTTGAAGATGTGTTCTGATGGTGGTAAGAGTGGAGCACGACTGTCTCCGTGGCGCAATTGGCTAGCGCTATCGGCTGTTAACCGAAAGGTTGGAGGTTCGGGCCCACCTGGTGATGGTGCGGCGCTTTTTTTTCTTTGGGCTGATAGCTTTGAAGATATGTTCTGATGGTGGTGAGAGTGGAGCACGACTGTCTCCGTGGCGCAATTGGCTAGCGCGATCGGCTGTTAACCGAAAGGTTGAAGGTACGAGCCCACCCGGTGGTGGTGCGGCGCTTTTTTTTCTTTGGGCTGATAGCTTTGAAGATATGTTTTGATGGTGGTGAGAGTGGAGCAGGACTGTCTTCGTGGCGCAATCGGCTAACGCGATCGGCTGTTAACCGAAAGGTTGGAGGTACGAGCCCTCCCGGGAGTGGTGTGTTGCTTTTTTTTATTTTGGGCTGATAGCTTTGAAGATATGTTCTGATGGTGGTGAGAGTGGAGCACGACTGTCTCCGTGGCGCAATCGGCTAACGCGATCGGCTGTTAACCGAAAGGTTGGAGGTGCGAGCCCTCCCGGGAGTGGTGTGTTGCTTTTTTTATTTTGGGCTGATAGCTTAGAAGATTTGTTCTGATGGTGGTGAGAGTGGAGCACGACTGTCTCCGTGGCGCAATTTGCTAGCGCGATCGGCTGTTAACCGAAAGGTTGGAGGTACGAGCCCACACGGTGGTGGTCCGGCACTTTTTTATTCTTTGGACTGATAGCTCTGAAGAAATGTTCTGACGGTGGTGAGAGTGGAGCACGACTGTCTCCGTGGCGCAATTGGCTATGCGAAATGCTGTTAACCGGAAGGTTGGAGGTTCGAGCCCTCGCGGGAGTGGTGTGTTGCTTTTTTTTGAGGCTGATAGCTTTGAAGATATGTTTTGATGGTGGTGAGAGTGGAGCAGGACTGTCTCCGTGGCGCAATAGGCTAGCGCGATCGGCTGTTAACCGAAAGGTTGGAGGTACGAGCCCACCCGGTGTGGTGCGGCGCTTTTTTTCTTTGGGCTCATAGCTCTGAAGAAATGTTCTGACGGTGATGAGAGTGGAGCACGACTGTCTCCGTGGCGCATTTGGCTAGCGCGATCGGCTGTTAACTAAAAGGTTGGAGGTACGAGCCCTCCCGGGAGTGGTGTGTTGCTTTTTTTTCTTTGGGCTGATAGCTTTGAAAATATGTTCTGATGGTGGTGAGTGTTGAGCAGGACTGTCTCCGTGAAGCAATTGGCTAGCGCGATCGGCTGTTAACCGAAAGGTTGGAGGTACGAGCCCACCCGGTGCTGGTGCGGCGCTTTCTTTTCTTTGGGCTGATAGCTTTGAAGATATGTTCTGATGGTGGTGAGAGTGGAGCACGACTGTCCCCGTGGCGCAATAGGCTAGCGCGATCGGCTGTTAACCGAAAGGTTGGAGGTTTGAGCCCTCCCGGGAGTGGTGTGTTGCTTTTTTTTCTTTGGGCTGATAGTTTTGAAGATATGTTCTGATGGTGGTGAGAGTGGAGCACGACTGTCTCCGTGGCGCAATTGGCTAGCGCGATCGGCTGTTAACCGAAAGGTTCGAGGTACGAGCCCACCCGGTGGTGGTGCGGCGCTTTTTTTTCTTTGGGCTGATAGCTTTGAAGATATGTTCTGATGGTGGTGAGAGTGGAGCACGACTGTCTCCATGGCGCAATTGGCTATTCGATCGGCTGTTAACTGAAAGGTTTGAGGTTCGAGCCCTGCCGGGGGTGTTGTGTTGCTTTTTTTATTTTGGGCTGATAGCTATGAAGATATGTAATGATGGTGGTGAGAGTGGAGCACGACTGTCTCTGTGGCGCAATTGGCTAGCGCGATCGGCGGTTAACCGAAAGGTTGGAGGTTCGAGCCCTCCCGGGAGTGGTGTGTTTCTTTTTTTATTTTGGGCTGATAGCTTTGAAAATATGTTCTGATGGTGGTGAGAGTGGAGCACGACTTTCTCCGTGGCGCAATCGGCTAACGCGATCGGCTGTTAACCGAAAGGTTGGAGGTACGAGCCCTCCCGGGAGTGGTGTGTTGCTGTTTTTATTTTGGGCTGATAGCTTTGAAGATATGTTCTGATGGTGGTGAGAGTGGAGCACGACTGTCTCCGTGGCGCAATTGGCTAGCGCGATCGGCTGTTAACCGAAAGGTTCGAGGTACGAGCCCACCCGGTGGTGGTGCGGCGCTTTTTTTTCTTTGGGCTGATAGCTTTGAAGATATGTTCTGATGGTGGTGAGAGTGGAGCACGACTGTCTCCATGGCGCAATTGGCTATTCGATCGGCTGTTAACTGAAAGGTTTGAGGTTCGAGCCCTGCCGGGGGTGTTGTGTTGCTTTTTTTATTTTGGGCTGATAGCTATGAAGATATGTAATGATGGTGGTGAGAGTGGAGCACGACTGTCTCTGTGGCGCAATTGGCTAGCGCGATCGGCGGTTAACCGAAAGGTTGGAGGTTCGAGCCCTCCCGGGAGTGGTGTGTTTCTTTTTTTATTTTGGGCTGATAGCTTTGAAAATATGTTCTGATGGTGGTGAGTGTGGAGCAGGACTGTCTCCGTGGCGCAATTGGCTAGCGCGATCGGCTGTTAACCGAAAGGTTGGAGGTACGAGCCTACCCGGTGGAGGTGCGGCGCTTTTTTTTCTTTGGGCTGATAGCTTTGAAGATATGTTCTGATGGTGGTGAGAGTGGAGCAAGACTGTCTCCGTGGCGCAATTGGCTAGCGCGATCGGCTGTTAACCGAGAGGTTGGAAGTTGGAGCCCACCCGGTGGTGGTGCGGCGATTTTTTTTCCTTTTGGCTGATAGCTCTGAAGAAATGTTCTGACGGTGGTGAGAGTGGAGCACGACTGTCTCCATGGCGCAATTTGCTATGCGATCGGCTGTCAACTGAAAGGTTGGAGGTTCGAGTCCCGTGGGAGTGGTGTATTGCTTTTTTTTCTTTGGGCTGATAGCTTTGAAGATGTGTTTTGATGGTGGTAAGAGTGGAGCACGACTGTCTCCGTGGCGCAATTGGCTAGCGCTATCGGCTGTTAACCGAAAGATTGGAGGTTCGGGCCCACCTGGTGGTGGTGCGGCGCTTTTTTTTCTTTGGGCTGATAGCTTTGAAGATATGTTCTGATGGTGGTGAGAGTGGAGCACGACTGTCTCCGTGGCGCAATTGGCTAGCGCGATCGGCTGTTAACCGAAAGGTTGAAGGTACGAGCCCACCCGGTGGTGGTGCGGCGCTTTTTTTCTTTGGGCTGATAGCTTTGAAGTTATGTTCTGATGGTGGTGAGAGTGGAGCAGGACTGTCTCCGTGGCGCAATCGGCTAACTCGGTCGGCTGTTAACCGAAAGGTTGGAGGTACGAGCCCTCCCGGGAGTGGTGTGTTGCTTTTTTTATTTTGGGCTGATAGCTTTGAAGATATGTTCTGATGGTGGTGAGAGTGGACACGACTGTCTCCGTGGCGCAATCGGCTAACGCGATCGGCTGTTAACCGAAAGGTTGGAGGTGCGAGCCCTCCCGGGAGTGGTGTGTTGCTTTTTTTATTTTGGGCTGATAGCTTTGAAGATATGTTCTGATGGTGGTGAGAGTGGAGCACGACTGTCTCCGTGGCGCAATTGGCTAGCGCAATCGGCTGTTAACCGAAAGGTTGGAGGTACGAGCCCAACCGGTGGTGGTGCGGCGCTTTTTTTTCTTTGGGATGATAGCTTTGAAGATATGTTCTGATGGTGTTGAGAGTGGAGCAGGACTGTCTCCGTGGCGCAATGGGCTAGCGCTATCGGCTGTTAACTGAAATTTTGGAGGTACGAGCCCACCCGGTGGTGGTGCGGCGCTTGTTTTTTTTGGGCTGATAGCTTTGAAGATATGTTCTGATGGTGGTGAGAGTGGAGCACGACTGTCTCCGTGGCGCAATCGGCTAACGCGATCGGCTGTTAACCGAAAGGTTGGAGGTACGAGCCCTCCCGGGAGTGGTGTGTTGCTTTTTTTATTTTGGGCTGATAGCTTTGAAGATATGTTCTGATGGTGGTGAGAGTGGAGCACGACTGTCTCTGTGGCGCAATTGGCTAGCGCGATCGGCTGTTAACCGAAAGGTTGGAGGTACGAGCAAACCCGGTGGTGGTGCGGCGCTTTTTTTTCTTTGGGCTGATAGCTTTGAAGATATGTTCTGATGGTGGTGAGAGTGGAGCACGACTGTCTCCATGGCGCAATTGGCTATTCGATCGGCTGTTAACTGAAAGGTTTGAGGTTCGAGCCCTGCCGGGAGTGTTGTGTTGCTTTTTTTATTTTGGGCTGATAGCTATGAAGATATGTAATGATGGTGGTGAGAGTGGAGCACGACTGTCTTTGTGGCGCAATTGGCTAGCGCGATCGGCGGTTAACCGAAAGGTTGGAGGTTCGAGCCCTCCCGGGAGTGGTGTGTTGCTTTTTTTATTTTGGGCTGATAGCTTTGAAAATATGTTCTGATGGTGGTGAGTGTGGAGCAGGGCTGTCTCCGTGGCGCAATTGGCTAGCGCGATCGGCTGTTAACCGAAAGGTTGGAGGTACGAGCCTACCCGGTGGAGGTGCGGCGCTTTTTTTTCTTTGGGCTGATAGCTTTGAAGATATGTTCCGATGGTGGTGAGAGTGGAGCACGACTGTCTCCGTGGCGCAATTGGCTAGCGCGATCGGCTGTTAACCGAGAGGTTGGAAGTTGGAGCCCAACCGGTGGTGGTGCGGCGATTTTTTTTCCTTTTGGCTGATAGCTCTGAAGAAATGTTCTTACGGTGGTGAGAGTGGAGCACGACTGTCTCCATGGCGCAATTGGCTATGCGATCGGCTGTCAACTGAAAGGTTGGAGGTTCGAGTCCCGCGGGAGTGGTGTATTGCTTTTTTTTCTTTGGGCTGATAGCTTTGAAGATGTGTTCTGATGGTGGTAAGAGTGGAGCACGACTGTCTCCGTGGCGCAATTGGCTAGCGCTATCGGCTGTTAACCGAAAGGTTGGAGGTTCGGGCCCACCTGGTGGTGGTGCAGCGCTTTTTTTCCTTTGGGCTGATAGCTTTGAAGATATGTTCTGATGGTGGTGAGAGTGGAGCACGACTGTCTCCGTGGCGCAATTGGCTAGCGCGATCGGCTGTTAACCGAAAGGTTGAAGGTACGAGCCCACCAGGTGGTGGTGCGGCGCTTTTTTTCTTTGGGCTGATAGCTTTGAAGCTATGTTCTGATGGTGGTGAGAGTGGAGCAGGACTGTCTCCGTGGCGCAATCGGCTAACGCGATCGGCTGTTAACCGAAAGGTTGGAGGTACGAGCCCTCCCGGGAGTGGTGTGTTGCTTTTTTTTATTTTGGGCTGATAGCTTTGAAGATATGTTCTGATGGTGGTGAGAGTGGAGCACGACTGTCTCCGTGGCGCAATCGGCTAACGCGATCGGCTGTTAACCGAAAGGTTGGAGGTGCGAGCCCTCCCGGGATTGGTGTGTTGCTTTTTTTATTTTGGGCTGATAGCTTTGAAGGAATGTTCTGATGGTGGTGAGAGTGGAGCACGACTGTCTCCGTGGCGCAATTGGCTAGCGCGATCCGCTGTTAACCGAAAGGTTGGAGGTACGAGCCCAACCGGTGGTGGTGCGGCGCTTTTTTTTCTTTGGGATGATAGCTTTGAAGATATGTTCTGATGGTGTTGAGAGTGGAGCAGGACTGTCTCCGTGGCGCAATGGGTTAGCGCGATCAGCTGTTAACAGAAAGGTTGGAGGTACGAGCCCACCCGGTGGTGGTGCGGCGCTTGTTTTTCTTTGGGCTGATAGCTTTGAAGATATATTCTGATGGTGGGAAGAGTGGAGCACGGCTGTCTTCATGGCGCAAGTGGCTAGCGCGATCGGCTGTTAACCGAAAGGTTGGAGGTACGAGCCCTTCCGGGAGTGGTGCGGCGCTTTTTTTTCTTTGGGCTGATAGCTCTGAAGAAATGTTCTGACGGTGGTGAGAGTGGAGCACGACTGTCTCCATGGCGCAATTGGCTAGCGCGGTTGGCTGTTAACCGAAAGGTTGGAGGCTCGAGCCCTCCCGGGAGTGTTGTGTTGCTTTTTTTATTTTTTGCTGATAGCTTTGAAAATATGTTTTGATGGTGGTGAGTGTGGAGCAGGACTGTCTCCGTGACGCAATTGGCTAGCTCGATCGGCTGTTAACCGAAAGGTTGGAGGTACGAGCCCACCCGGTGGAGGTGCGGCGCTTTTTTTTCTTTGGACTGATAGCTTTGAAGATATGTCCTGATGGTGGTGAGAGTGGAGCACGACTGTCTCCGTGGCGCAATTGGCTAGCGCGATCGGCTGTTAACCGACAGGTTGGAGGTTGGAGCCCTCCCGGTGGTGGTGCGGCGATTTTTTTCCTTTTGGCTGATAGCTCTGAAGAAATGTTCTGACGGTGGTGAGAGTGGAGCACGACTGTCTCCATGGCGCAATTGGCTATGCGATCGGCTGTCAACTGAAAGGTTGGAGGTTCGAGTCCTCCCGGGAGTGGTGTATTGCTTTTTTTTGGGCTGATAGCTTTGAAGATATGTTCTCGTGGTGGTGAGAGTGGAGCAGGACTGTCTCCGTGGCGCAATTGGCTAGCGCGATCGGCTGTTAACCGAAAGGTTGGAGGTTCGAGCCCTCCCGAGGGTGGTGTGTTGCTTTTTTTATTTTGGGCTGATAGCTTTGAAAATATGTTTTGATGGTGGTGAGTGTGGAGCAGGACTGTCTCCGTGACGCAATTGGCTAGCGCGATCGGCTGTTAACCGAAAGGTTGGAGGGACGAGCCCTCCCGGGACTGGTGCGTTGCTTTTTTTTCTTTGGGCTGATAGCTTTACAGATATGTTCTGATGGTGGTAAGAGTGGAGCACGACTGTCTCCGTGGCGCAATTGGCTAGCGCGATCTGCTGTTAACCGAAAGGTTGGAGGTACGAGCCCAACCGGTGGTGGTGCGGCGCTTTTTTTTCTTTGGGCTGATAGCTTTGAAGATATGTTCTGATGGTGGTGAGAGTGGAGCATGACTGTCTCCATGGCGCAATTGGCTATTCGATCGGCTGTTAACTGAAAGGTTTGAGGTTCGAGCCCTGCCGGGAGTGTTGTGTTGCTTTTTTTATTTTGGGCTGATAGCTTTGAAGATATGTAATGATGGTGGTGAGAGTGGAGCACGACTGTCTCTGTGGCGCAATTGGCTAGCGCGATCGGCGGTTAACCGAAAGGTTGGAGGTTCAAGCCCTCCCGGGAGTGGTGTGTTGCTTTTTTTATTTTGGGCTGATAGCTTTGAAAATATGTTCTGATGGTGGTGAGTGTGGAGCAGGACTGTCTCAGTGGCGCAATTGGCTAGCGCGATCGGCTGTTAACCGAAAGGTTGGAGGTACGAGCCTACCCGGTGGAGGTGCGGCGCTTTTTTTTCTTTGGGCTGATAGCTTTGAAGATATGTTCCGATGGTGGTGAGAGTGGAGCACGACTGTCTCCGTGGCGCAATTGGCTAGCGCGATCGGCTGTTAACCGAGAGGTTGGAAGTTGGAGCCCAACCGGTGGTGGTGCGGCGATTTTTTTTTCCTTTTGGCTGATAGCTTTGAAAATATGTTCTGATGGTGGTGAGTGTGGAGCAGGACTGTCTCCGTGAAGCAATTGGCTAGCGCGATCGGCTGTTAACCGAAAGGTTGGAGGTACGAGCCCACCCGGTGCTGGTGCGGCGCTTTCTTTTCTTTGGGCTGATAGCTTTGAAGATATGTTCTGATGGTGGTGAGAGTGGAGCACGACTGTCCCCGTGGCGCAATAGGCTAGCGCGATTGGCTGTTAACCGAAAGGTTGGAGGTTTGAGCCCTCCCGGGAGTGGTGTGTTGCTTTTTTTTCTTTGGGCTTATAGTTTTGAAGATATGTTCTCATGGTGGTGAGAGTGGAGCAGGACTGTCTCCGTGGCGCAATTGGCTAGCGCGATCGGCTGTTAACCGAAATTTGGAGGTACGAGTCCACCCGGTGGTGGTGCGGCGCTTTTTTTTTTGGGCTGATATCTTTGAAGAAATGTTCTGATGGTGGTGAGAGTGGAGCACATCTGTCTCCGTGGCGCAATTGGCTAGCGCGATCGGCTGTTAACCGAAAGGTTGGAGGTTTGAGCCCTCCCGGGAGTGGTGTGTTGCTTTTTTTTCTTTGCGCTGATAGCTTTGAAGATATGTTCTGATGGTGGTGAGAGTGGAGCACGACTGTCTCCGTGGCGCAATCGGCTAACGCGATCGGCTGTTAACCGAAAGGTTGGAGGTACGAGCCCTCCCGGGAGTGGTGTGTTGCTTTTTTTTATTTTGGGCTGATAGCTTTGAAGATATGTTCTGATGGTGGTGAGAGTGGAGCACGACTGTCTCCGTGGCGCAATTGGCAAGCGCGATCGGCTGTTAACCGTAAGGTTGGAGGTACGAGCCCACCCGGTGGTGGTGCGGCGCTTTTTTTTCTTTGGGCTGATAGCTTTGAAGATATGTTCTGATGGTGGTGAGAGTGGAGCACGACTGTCTCCATGGCGCAATTGGCTATTCGATCGGCTGTTAACTGAAAGGTTTGAGGTTCGAGCCCTGCCGGGAGTGTTGTGTTGCTTTTTTTATTTTGGGCTGATAGCTATGAAGATATGTAATGATGGTGGTGAGAGTGGAGCACGACTGTCTCTGTGGCGCAATTGGCTAGCGCGATCGGCGGTTAACCGAAAGGTTGGAGGTTCGAGCCCTCCCGGGAGTTGTGTGTTTCTTTTTTTATTTTGGGCTGATAGCTTTGAAAATATGTTCTGATGGTGGTGAGTGTGGAGCAGGACTGTCTCCGTGGCGCAATTGGCTAGCGCGATCGGCTGTTAACCGAAAGGTTGGAGGTACGAGCCTACCCGGTGGAGGTGCGGCGCTTTTTTTTCTTTGGGCTGATAGCTTTGAAGATATGTTCTGATGGTGGTGAGAGTGGAGCACGACTGTCTCCGTGGCGCAATTGGCTAGCGTGATCGGCTGTTAACCGAGAGGTTGGAAGTTGGAGCCCACCCGGTGGTGGTGCGGCGATTTTTTTTCCTTTTGGCTGATAGCTCTGAAGAAATGTTCTTACGGTGGTGAGAGTGGAGCACGACAGTCTCCATGGCGCAATTGGCTATGCGATCGGCTGTCAACTGAAAGGTTGGAGGTTCGAGTCCCGCGGGAGTGGTGTATTGCTTTTTTTTCTTTGGGCTGATAGCTTTGAAGATGTGTTCTGATGGTGGTAAGAGTGGAGCACGACTGTCTCCGTGGCGCAATTGGCTAGCGCTATCGGCTGTTAACCGAAAGGTTGGAGGTTCGGGCCCACCTGGTGGTGGTGCAGCGCTTTTTTTTCTTTGGGCTGATAGCTTTGAAGATATCTTCTGATGGTGGTGAGAGTGGAGCACGACTGTCTCCGTGGCGCAATTGGCTAGCGCGATCGGCTGTTAACCGAAAGGTTGAAGGTACGAGCCCACCAGGTGGTGGTGCGGCGCTTTTTTTCTTTGGGCTGATAGCTTTGAAGCTATGTTCTGATGGTGGTGAGAGTGGAGCAGGACTGTCTCCGTGGCGCAATCGGCTAACGCGATCGGCTGTTAACCGAAAGGTTGGAGGTACGAGCCCTCCCGGGAGTGGTGTGTTGCTTTTTTTTATTTTGGGCTGATAGCTTTGAAGATATGTTCTGATGGTGGTGAGAGTGGAGCACGACTGTCTCCGTGGCGCAATCGGCTAACGCGATCGGCTGTTAACCGAAAGGTTGGAGGTGCGAGCCCTCCCGGGAGTGGTGTGTTGCTTTTTTTATTTTGGGCTGATAGCTTTGAAGCAATGTTCTGATGGTGGTGAGAGTGGAGCACGACTGTCTCCGTGGCGCAATTGGCTAGCGCGATCCGCTGTTAACCGAAAGGTTGGAGGTACGAGCCCAACCGGTGGTGGTGCGGCGCTTTTTTTTCTTTGGGATGATAGCTTTGAAGATATGTTCTGATGGTGTTGAGAGTGGAGCAGGACTGTCTCCGTGGCGCAATGGGTTAGCGCGATCAGCTGTTAACAGAAAGGTTGGAGGTACGAGCCCACCCGGTGGTGGTGCGGCGCTTGTTTTTCTTTGGGCTGATAGCTTTGAAGATATATTCTGATGGTGGGAAGAGTGGAGCACGGCTGTCTTCATGGCGCAAGTGGCTAGCGCGATCGGCTGTTAACCGAAAGGTTGGAGGTACGAGCCCTTCCGGGAGTGGTGCGGCGCTTTTTTTTCTTTGGGCTGATAGCTTTGAAGAAATGTTCTGATGGTGGTGAGAGTTGAGCACGTCTGTCTCCGTGGCGCAATTGGCTAGCGCGGTTGGCTGTTAACCGAAAGGTTGGAGGCTCGAGCCCTCCCGGGAGTGTTGTGTTGCTTTTTTTATTTTTTGCTGATAGCTTTGAAAATATGTTTTGATGGTGGTGAGTGTGGAGCAGGACTGTCTCCGTGACGCAATTGGCTAGCTCGATCGGCTGTTAACCGAAAGGTTGGAGGTACGAGCCCACCCGGTGGAGGTGCGGCGCTTTTTTTTCTTTGGACTGATAGCTTTGAAGATATGTCCTGATGGTGGTGAGAGTGGAGCACGACTGTCTCCGTGGCGCAATTGGCTAGCGCGATCGGCTGTTAACCGACAGGTTGGAGGTTGGAGCCCTCCCGGTGGTGGTGCGGCGATTTTTTTCCTTTTGGCTGATAGCTCTGAAGAAATGTTCTGACGGTGGTGAGAGTGGAGCACGACTGTCTCCGTGGCGCATTTGGCTAGCGCGATCGGCTGTTAACTAAAAGGTTGGAGGTACGAGCCCTCCCTGGAGTGGTGTGTTGCTTTTTTTTCTTTGGGCTGATAGCTTTGAAAATATGTTCTGATGGTGGTGAGTGTTGAGCAGGACTGTCTCCGTGAAGCAATTGGCTAGCGCGATCGGCTGTTAACCGAAAGGTTGGAGGTACGAGCCCACCCGGTGCTGGTGCGGCGCTTTCTTTTCTTTGGGCTGATAGCTTTGAAGATATGTTCTGATGGTGGTGAGAGTGGAGCACGACTGTCCCCGTGGCGCAATAGGCTAGCGCGATCGGCTGTTAACCGAAAGGTTGGAGGTTTGAGCCCTCCCGGGAGTGGTGTGTTGCTTTTTTTTCTTTGGGCTGATAGTTTTGAAGATATGTTCTCATGGTGGTGAGATTGGAGCACGACTGTCTCCGTGGCGCTATTGGCTAGCGCGATCGGCTGTTAACCGAAAGGTTGGAGGTTCGAGCCCACCCGGTGGTGGTGCGGCGCTTTATTTCTTTGGGCTGAAAGGTTTGAAGATGTGTTCTGATGGTGGTAAGAGTGGAGCACGACTGTCTCCGTGGCGCAATTGGCTAGCGCGATCGGCTGTTAACCGAAAGGTTGGAGGTTTGAGCCCTCCCGGGAGTGGTGTGTTGCTTTTTTTATTTTGGGCTGATAGCTTTGAAAATATGTTCTGATGGTGGTGAGTGTGAAGCAGGACTGTCTCCGTGGCGCAATTGGCTAGCGCGATCGGCTGTAAACCGAAAGGTTGGAGGTACGAGCCCTCCCGGGAGTGGTGTGTTGCTTTTTTTATTTTGGGCTGATAGCTTTGAAAATATGTTCTGATGGTGGTGAGTGTGGAGCAGGACTGTCTCCGTGGCGCAATTGGCTAGCGCGATCGGCTGTTAACCGAAAGGTTGGAGGTACGAGCCTACCCGGTGGAGGTGCGGCGCTTTTTTTTCTTTGGGCTGATAGCTTTGAAGATATGTTCCGATGGTGGTGAGAGTGGAGCACGACTGTCTCCGTGGCGCAATTGGCTAGCGCGATCGGCTGTTAACCGAGAGGTTGGAAGTTGGAGCCCAACCGGTGGTGGTGCGGCGATTTTTTTTCCTTTTGGCTGATAGCTCTGAAGAAATGTTCTTACGGTGGTGAGAGTGGAGCACGACTGTCTCCATGGCGCAATTGGCTATGCGATCGGCTGTCAACTGAAAGGTTGGAGGTTCGAGTCCCGCGGGAGTGGTGTATTGCTTTTTTTTCTTTGGGCTGATAGCTTTGAAGATGTGTTCTGATGGTGGTAAGAGTGGAGCACGACTGTCTCCGTGGCGCAATTGGCTAGC
This sequence comes from Rhipicephalus microplus, assembly GCF_043290135.1. Lineage (NCBI taxonomy): Eukaryota > Metazoa > Arthropoda > Arachnida > Ixodida > Ixodidae > Rhipicephalus > Rhipicephalus microplus. The sequence continues at coordinate 6,245,577 of NC_134701.1, forward strand.
GCTATCGGCTGTTAACCGAAAGGTTGGAGGTTCGGGCCCACCTGGTGGTGGTGCAGCGCTTTTTTTTCTTTGGGCTGATAGCTTTGAAGATATGTTCTGATGGTGGTGAGAGTGGAGCACGACTGTCTCCGTGGCGCAATTGGCTAGCGCGATCGGCTGTTAACCGAAAGGTTGAAGGTACGAGCCCACCAGGTGGTGGTGCGGCGCTTTTTTTCTTTGGGCTGATAGCTTTGAAGCTATGTTCTGATGGTGGTGAGAGTGGAGCAGGACTGTCTCCGTGGCGCAATCGGCTAACGCGATCGGCTGTTAACCGAAAGGTTGGAGGTACGGGCCCTCCCGGGAGTGGTGTGTTGCTTTTTTTTATTTTGGGCTGATAGCTTTGAAGATATGTTCTGATGGTGGTGAGAGTGGAGCACGACTGTCTCCGTGGCGCAATCGGCTAACGCGATCGGCTGTTAACCGAAAGGTTGGAGGTGCGAGCCCTCCCGGGAGTGGTGTGTTGCTTTTTTTATTTTGGGCTGATAGCTTTGAAGGAATGTTCTGATGGTGGTGAGAGTGGAGCACGACTGTCTCCGTGGCGCAATTGGCTAGCGCGATCCGCTGTTAACCGAAAGGTTGGAGGTACGAGCCCAACCGGTGGTGGTGCGGCGCTTTTTTTTCTTTGGGACGATAGCTTTGAAGATATGTTCTGATGGTGTTGAGAGTGGAGCAGGACTGTCTCCGTGGCGCAATGGGTTAGCGCGATCAGCTGTTAACAGAAAGGTTGGATGTACGAGCCCACCCGGTGGTGGTGCGGCGCTTGTTTTTCTTTGGGCTGATAGCTTTGAAGATATATTCTGATGGTGGGAAGAGTGGAGCACGGCTGTCTTCATGGCGCAAGTGGCTAGCGCGATCGGCTGTTAACCGAAAGGTTGGAGGTACGAGCCCTTCCGGGAGTGGTGCGGCGCTTTTTTTTCTTTGGGCTGATAGCTTTGAAGAAATGTTCTGATGGTGGTGAGAGTTGAGCACGTCTGTCTCCGTGGCGCAATTGGCTAGCGCGGTTGGCTGTTAACCGAAAGGTTGGAGGCTCGAGCCCTCCCGGGAGTGTTGTGTTGCTTTTTTTATTTTTTGCTGATAGCTTTGAAAATATGTTTTGATGGTGGTGAGTGTGGAGCAGGACTGTCTCCGTGACGCAATTGGCTAGCTCGATCGGCTGTTAACCGAAAGGTTGGAGGTACGAGCCCACCCGGTGGAGGTGCGGCGCTTTTTTTTCTTTGGACTGATAGCTTTGAAGATATGTCCTGATGGTGGTGAGAGTGGAGCACGACTGTCTCCGTGGCGCAATTGGCTAGCGCGATCGGCTGTTAACCGACAGGTTGGAGGTTGGAGCCCTCCCGGTGGTGGTGCGGCGATTTGTTTCCTTTTGGCTGATAGCTCTGAAGAAATGTTCTGACGGTGGTGAGAGTGGAGCACGACTGCCTCCATGGCGCAATTGGCTATGCGATCGGCTGTCAACTGAAAGGTTGGAGGTTCGAGTCCTCCCGGGAGTGGTGTATTGCTTTTTTTTGGGCTGATAGCTTTGAAGATATGTTCTCGTGGTGGTGAGAGTGGAGCAGGACTGTCTCCGTGGCGCAATTGGCTAGCGCGATCGGCTGTTAACCGAAAGGTTGGAGGTTCGAGCCCTCCCGAGGGTGGTGTGTTGCTTTTTTTATTTTGGGCTGATAGCTTTGAAAATATGTTTTGATGGTGGTGAGTGTGGAGCAGGACTGTCTCCGTGACGCAATTGGCTAGCGCGATCGGCTGTTAACCGAAAGGTTGGAGGGACGAGCCCTCCCGGGACTGGTGCGTTGCTTTTTTTTCTTTGGGCTGATAGCTTTACAGATATGTTCTGATGGTGGTAAGAGTGGAGCACGACTGTCTCCGTGGCGCAATTGGCTAGCGCGATCTGCTGTTAACCGAAAGGTTGGAGGTACGAGCCCAACCGGTGGTGGTGCGGCGCTTTTTTTTCTTTGGGCTGATAGCTTTGAAGATATGTTCTGATGGTGGTGAGAGTGGAGCATGACTGTCTCCATGGCGCAATTGGCTATTCGATCGGCTGTTAACTGAAAGGTTTGAGGTTCGAGCCCTGCCGGGAGTGTTGTGTTGCTTTTTTTATTTTGGGCTGATAGCTTTGAAGATATGTAATGATGGTGGTGAGAGTGGAGCACGACTGTCTCTGTGGCGCAATTGGCTAGCGCGATCGGCGGTTAACCGAAAGGTTGGAGGTTCAAGCCCTCCCGGGAGTGGTGTGTTGCTTTTTTTATTTTGGGCTGATAGCTTTGAAAATATGTTCTGATGGTGGTGAGTGTGGAGCAGGACTGTCTCAGTGGCGCAATTGGCTAGCGCGATCGGCTGTTAACCGAAAGGTTGGAGGTACGAGCCTACCCGGTGGAGGTGCGGCGCTTTTTTTTCTTTGGGCTGATAGCTTTGAAGATATGTTCCGATGGTGGTGAGAGTGGAGCACGACTGTCTCCGTGGCGCAATTGGCTAGCGCGATCGGCTGTTAACCGAGAGGTTGGAAGTTGGAGCCCAACCGGTGGTGGTGCGGCGATTTTTTTTTCCTTTTGGCTGATAGCTTTGAAAATATGTTCTGATGGTGGTGAGTGTGGAGCAGGACTGTCTCCGTGAAGCAATTGGCTAGCGCGATCGGCTGTTAACCGAAAGGTTGGAGGTACGAGCCCACCCGGTGCTGGTGCGGCGCTTTCTTTTCTTTGGGCTGATAGCTTTGAAGATATGTTCTGATGGTGGTGAGAGTGGAGCACGACTGTCCCCGTGGCGCAATAGGCTAGCGCGATCGGCTGTTAACCGAAAGGTTGGAGGTTTGAGCCCTCCCGGGAGTGGTGTGTTGCTTTTTTTTCTTTGGGCTTATAGTTTTGAAGATATGTTCTCATGGTGGTGAGAGTGGAGCAGGACTGTCTCCGTGGCGCAATTGGCTAGCGCGATCGGCTGTTAACCGAAATTTGGAGGTACGAGTCCACCCGGTGGTGGTGCGGCGCTTTTTTTTGGACTGATAGCTTTGAAGAAATGTTCTGATGGTGGTGAGAGTGGAGCACATCTGTCTCCGTGGCGCAATTGGCTAGCGCGATCGGCTGTTAACCGAAAGGTTGGAGGTTTGAGCCCTCCCGGGAGTGGTGTGTTGCTTTTTTTATTTTGGGCTGATAGCTTTGAAACTATGTTCTGATGGTGGTGAGTGTGGAGCAGGACTGTCTCCGTGGCGCAATTGGCTAGCGCGATTGGCTGTAAACCGAAAGGTTGGAGGTACGAGCCTACCCGGTGGAGGTGCGGCGCTTTTTTTTCTTTGCGCTGATAGCTTTGAAGATATGTTCTGATGGTGGTGAGAGTGGAGCACGACTGTCTCCGTGGCGCAATCGGCTAACGCGATCGGCTGTTAACCGAAAGGTTGGAGGTACGAGCCCTCCCGGGAGTGGTGTGTTGCTTTTTTTTATTTTGGGCTGATAGCTTTGAAGATATGTTCTGATGGTGGTGAGAGTGGAGCACGACTGTCTCCGTGGCGCAATTGGCAAGCGCGATCGGCTGTTAACCGAAAGGTTGGAGGTACGAGCCCACCCGGTGGTGGTGCGGCGCTTTTTTTTCTTTGGGCTGATAGCTTTGAAGATATGTTCTGATGGTGGTGAGAGTGGAGCACGACTGTCTCCATGGCGCAATTGGCTATTCGATCGGCTGTTAACTGAAAGGTTTGAGGTTCGAGCCCTGCCGGGAGTGTTGTGTTGCTTTTTTTATTTTGGGCTGATAGCTATGAAGATATGTAATGATGGTGGTGAAAGTGGAGCACGACTGTCTCTGTGGCGCAATTGGCTAGCGCGATCGGCGGTTAACCGAAAGGTTGGAGGTTCGAGCCCTCCCGGGAGTTGTGTGTTTCTTTTTTTATTTTGGGCTGATAGCTTTGAAAATATGTTCTGATGGTGGTGAGTGTGGAGCAGGACTGTCTCCGTGGCGCAATTGGCTAGCGCGATCGGCTGTTAACCGAAAGGTTGGAGGTACGAGCCTACCCGGTGGAGGTGCGGCGCTTTTTTTTCTTTGGGCTGATAGCTTTGAAGATATGTTCTGATGGTGGTGAGAGTGGAGCACGACTGTCTCCGTGGCGCAATTGGCTAGCGTGATCGGCTGTTAACCGAGAGGTTGGAAGTTGGAGCCCACCCGGTGGTGGTGCGGCGATTTTTTTTCCTTTTGGCTGATAGCTCTGAAGAAATGTTCTGACGGTGGTGAGAGTGGAGCACGACTGTCTCCATGGCGCAATTGGCTATGCGATCGGCTGTCAACTGAAAGGTTGGAGGTTCGGGCCCACCTGGTGGTGGTGCAGCGCTTTTTTTTCTTTGGGCTGATAGCTTTGAAGATATGTTCTGATGGTGGTGAGAGTGGAGCACGACTGTCTCCGTGGCGCAATTGGCTAGCGCGATCGGCTGTTAACCGAAAGGTTGAAGGTACGAGCCCACCAGGTGGTGGTGCGGCGCTTTTTTTCTTTGGGCTGATAGCTTTGAAGCTATGTTCTGATGGTGGTGAGAGTGGAGCAGGACTGTCTCCGTGGCGCAATGGGTTAGCGCGATCAGCTGTTAACAGAAAGGTTGGATGTACGAGCCCACCCGGTGGTGGTGCGGCGCTTGTTTTTCTTTGGGCTGATAGCTTTGAAGATATATTCTGATGGTGGTGAGAGTTGAGCACGTCTGTCTCCGTGGCGCAATTGGCTAGCGCGGTTGGCTGTTAACCGAAAGGTTGGAGGCTCGAGCCCTCCCGGGAGTGTTGTGTTGCTTTTTTTATTTTTTGCTGATAGCTTTGAAAATATGTTTTGATGGTGGTGAGTGTGGAGCAGGACTGTCTCCGTGACGCAATTGGCTAGCTCGATCGGCTGTTAACCGAAAGGTTGGAGGTACGAGCCCACCCGGTGGAGGTGCGGCGCTTTTTTTTCTTTGGACTGATAGCTTTGAAGATATGTCCTGATGGTGGTGAGAGTGGAGCACGACTGTCTCCGTGGCGCAATTGGCTAGCGCGATCGGCTGTTAACCGACAGGTTGGAGGTTGGAGCCCTCCCGGTGGTGGTGCGGCGATTTTTTTCCTTTTGGCTGATAGCTCTGAAGAAATGTTCTGACGGTGGTGAGAGTGGAGCACGACTGCCTCCATGGCGCAATTGGCTATGCGATCGGCTGTCAACTGAAAGGTTGGAGGTTCGAGTCCTCCCGGGAGTGGTGTATTGCTTTTTTTGGGGCTGATAGCTTTGAAGATATGTTCTCGTGGTGGTGAGAGTGGAGCAGGACTGTCTCCGTGGCGCAATTGGCTAGCGCGATCGGCTGTTAACCGAAAGGTTGGAGGTTCGAGCCCTCCCGAGGGTGGTGTGTTGCTTTTTTTATTTTGGGCTGATAGCTTTGAAAATATGTTTTGATGGTGGTGAGTGTGGAGCAGGACTGTCTCCGTGACGCAATTGGCTAGCGCGATCGGCTGTTAACCGAAAGGTTGGAGGGACGAGCCCTCCCGGGACTGGTGCGTTGCTTTTTTTTCTTTGGGCTGATAGCTTTACAGATATGTTCTGATGGTGGTAAGAGTGGAGCACGACTGTCTCCGTGGCGCAATTGGCTAGCGCGATCTGCTGTTAACCGAAAGGTTGGAGGTACGAGCCCAACCGGTGGTGGTGCGGCGCTTTTTTTTCTTTGGGCTGATAGCTTTGAAGATATGTTCTGATGGTGGTGAGAGTGGAGCATGACTGTCTCCATGGCGCAATTGGCTATTCGATCGGCTGTTAACTGAAAGGTTTGAGGTTCGAGCCCTGCCGGGAGTGTTGTGTTGCTTTTTTTATTTTGGGCTGATAGCTTTGAAGATATGTAATGATGGTGGTGAGAGTGGAGCACGACTGTCTCTGTGGCGCAATTGGCTAGCGCGATCGGCGGTTAACCGAAAGGTTGGAGGTTCAAGCCCTCCCGGGAGTGGTGTGTTGCTTTTTTTATTTTGGGCTGATAGCTTTGAAAATATGTTCTGATGGTGGTGAGTGTGGAGCAGGACTGTCTCAGTGGCGCAATTGGCTAGCGCGATCGGCTGTTAACCGAAAGGTTGGAGGTACGAGCCTACCCGGTGGAGGTGCGGCGCTTTTTTTTCTTTGGGCTGATAGCTTTGAAGATATGTTCCGATGGTGGTGAGAGTGGAGCACGACTGTCTCCGTGGCGCAATTGGCTAGCGCGATCGGCTGTTAACCGAGAGGTTGGAAGTTGGAGCCCAACCGGTGGTGGTGCGGCGATTTTTTTTTCCTTTTGGCTGATAGCTTTGAAAATATGTTCTGATGGTGGTGAGTGTGGAGCAGGACTGTCTCCGTGAAGCAATTGGCTAGCGCGATCGGCTGTTAACCGAAAGGTTGGAGGTACGAGCCCACCCGGTGCTGGTGCGGCGCTTTCTTTTCTTTGGGCTGATAGCTTTGAAGATATGTTCTGATGGTGGTGAGAGTGGAGCACGACTGTCCCCGTGGCGCAATAGGCTAGCGCGATCGGCTGTTAACCGAAAGGTTGGAGGTTTGAGCCCTCCCGGGAGTGGTGTGTTGCTTTTTTTTCTTTGGGCTTATAGTTTTGAAGATATGTTCTCATGGTGGTGAGAGTGGAGCAGGACTGTCTCCGTGGCGCAATTGGCTAGCGCGATCGGCTGTTAACCGAAATTTGGAGGTACGAGTCCACCCGGTGGTGGTGCGGCGCTTTTTTTTGGGCTGATAGCTTTGAAGAAATGTTCTGATGGTGGTGAGAGTGGAGCACATCTGTCTCCGTGGCGCAATTGGCTAGCGCGATCGGCTGTTAACCGAAAGGTTGGAGGTTTGAGCCCTCCCGGGAGTGGTGTGTTGCTTTTTTTATTTTGGGCTGATAGCTTTGAAACTATGTTCTGATGGTGGTGAGTGTGGAGCAGGACTGTCTCCGTGGCGCAATTGGCTAGCGCGATTGGCTGTAAACCGAAAGGTTGGAGGTACGAGCCTACCCGGTGGAGGTGCGGCGCTTTTTTTTCTTTGCGCTGATAGCTTTGAAGATATGTTCTGATGGTGGTGAGAGTGGAGCACGACTGTCTCCGTGGCGCAATCGGCTAACGCGATCGGCTGTTAACCGAAAGGTTGGAGGTACGAGCCCTCCCGGGAGTGGTGTGTTGCTTTTTTTTATTTTGGGCTGATAGCTTTGAAGATATGTTCTGATGGTGGTGAGAGTGGAGCACGACTGTCTCCGTGGCGCAATTGGCAAGCGCGATCGGCTGTTAACCGAAAGGTTGGAGGTACGAGCCCACCCGGTGGTGGTGCGGCGCTTTTTTTTCTTTGGGCTGATAGCTTTGAAGATATGTTCTGATGGTGGTGAGAGTGGAGCACGACTGTCTCCATGGCGCAATTGGCTATTCGATCGGCTGTTAACTGAAAGGTTTGAGGTTCGAGCCCTGCCGGGAGTGTTGTGTTGCTTTTTTTATTTTGGGCTGATAGCTATGAAGATATGTAATGATGGTGGTGAAAGTGGAGCACGACTGTCTCTGTGGCGCAATTGGCTAGCGCGATCGGCGGTTAACCGAAAGGTTGGAGGTTCGAGCCCTCCCGGGAGTTGTGTGTTTCTTTTTTTATTTTGGGCTGATAGCTTTGAAAATATGTTCTGATGGTGGTGAGTGTGGAGCAGGACTGTCTCCGTGGCGCAATTGGCTAGCGCGATCGGCTGTTAACCGAAAGGTTGGAGGTACGAGCCTACCCGGTGGAGGTGCGGCGCTTTTTTTTCTTTGGGCTGATAGCTTTGAAGATATGTTCTGATGGTGGTGAGAGTGGAGCACGACTGTCTCCGTGGCGCAATTGGCTAGCGTGATCGGCTGTTAACCGAGAGGTTGGAAGTTGGAGCCCACCCGGTGGTGGTGCGGCGATTTTTTTTCCTTTTGGCTGATAGCTCTGAAGAAATGTTCTGACGGTGGTGAGAGTGGAGCACGACTGTCTCCATGGCGCAATTGGCTATGCGATCGGCTGTCAACTGAAAGGTTGGAGGTTCGAGTCCCGCGGGAGTGGTGTATTGCTTTTTTTTCTTTGGGCTGATAGCTTTGAAGATGTGTTCTGATGGTGGTAAGAGTGGAGCACGACTGTCTCCGTGGCGCAATTGGCTAGCGCTATTGGCTGTTAACCGAAAGGTTGGAGGTTCGGGCCCACCTGGTGATGGTGCGGCGCTTTTTTTTCTTTGGGCTGATAGCTTTGAAGATATGTTCTGATGGTGGTGAGAGTGGAGCACGACTGTCTCCGTGGCGCAATTGGCTAGCGCGATCGGCTGTTAACCGAAAGGTTGAAGGTACGAGCCCACCCGGTGGTGGTGCGGCGCTTTTTTTTCTTTGGGCTGATAGCTTTGAAGATATGTTCTGATGGTGGTGAGAGTGGAGCAGGACTGTCTTCGTGGCGCAATCGGCTAACGCGATCGGCTGTTAACCGAAAGGTTGGAGGTACGAGCCCTCCCGGGAGTGGTGTGTTGCTTTTTTTATTTTGGGCTGATAGCTTTGAAGATATGTTCTGATGGTGGTGAGAGTGGAGCACGACTGTCTCCGTGGCGCAATCGGCTAACGCGATCGGCTGTTAACCGAAAGGTTGGAGGTGCGAGCCCTCCCGAGAGTGGTGTGTTGCTTTTTTTATTTTGCGCTGATAGCTTAGAAGATTTGTTCTGATGGTGGTGAGAGTGGAGCACGACTGTCTCCGTGGCGCAATTTGCTAGCGCGATCGGCTGTTAACCGAAAGGTTGGAGGTACGAGCCCACACGGTGGTGGTCCGGCACTTTTTTATTCTTTGGACTGATAGCTCTGAAGAAATGTTTTGACGGTGGTGAGAGTGGAGCACGACTGTCTCCGTGGCGCAATTGGCTATGCGAAATGCTGTTAACCGGAAGGTTGGAGGTTCGAGCCCTCCCGGGAGTGGTGTGTTGCTTTTTTTTGAGGCTGATAGCTTTGAAGATATGTTTTGATGGTGGTGAGAGTGGAGCAGGACTGTCTCCGTGGCGCAATAGGCTAGCGCGATCGGCTGTTAACCGAAAGGTTGGAGGTACGAGCCCACCCGGTGTGGTGCGGCGCTTTTTTTCTTTGGGCTCATAGCTCTGAAGAAATGTTCTGACGGTGGTGAGAGTGGAGCACGACTGTCTCCGTGGCGCATTTGGCTAGCGCGATCGGCTGTTAACTAAAAGGTTGGAGGTACGAGCCCTCCCGGGAGTGGTGTGTTGCTTTTTTTTCTTTGGGCTGATAGCTTTGAAAATATGTTCTGATGGTGGTGAGTGTTGAGCAGGACTGTCTCCGTGAAGCAATTGGCTAGCGCGATCGGCTGTTAACCGAAAGGTTGGAGGTACGAGCCCACCCGGTGCTGGTGCGGCGCTTTCTTTTCTTTGGGCTGATAGCTTTGAAGATATGTTCTGATGGTGGTGAGAGTGGAGCACGACTGTCCCCGTGGCGCAATAGGCTAGCGCGATCGGCTGTTAACCGAAAGGTTGGAGGTTTGAGCCCTCCCGGGAGTGGTGTGTTGCTTTTTTTTCTTTGGGCTGATAGTTTTGAAGATATGTTCTCATGGTGGTGAGATTGGAGCACGACTGTCTCCGTGGCGCTATTGGCTAGCGCGATCGGCTGTTAACCGAAAGGTTGGAGGTTCGAGCCCACCCGGTGGTGGTGCGGCGCTTTATTTCTTTGGGCTGAAAGGTTTGAAGATGTGTTCTGATGGTGGTAAGAGTGGAGCACGACTGTCTCCGTGGCGCAATTGGCTAGCGCGATCGGCTGTTAACCGAAAGGTTGGAGGTTTGAGCCCTCCCGGGAGTGGTGTGTTGCTTTTTTTATTTTGGGCTGATAGCTTTGAAAATATGTTCTGATGGTGGTGAGTGTGAAGCAGGACTGTCTCCGTGGCGCAATTGGCTAGCGCGATCGGCTGTAAACCGAAAGGTTGGAGGTACGAGCCTACCCGGTGGAGGTGCGGCGCTTTTTTTTCTTTGGGCTGATAGCTTTGAAGATATGTTCTGATGGTGGTGAGAGTGGAGCACGACTTTCTCCGTGGCGCAATCGGCTAACGCGATCGGCTGTTAACCGAAAGGTTGGAGGTACGAGCCCTCCCGGGAGTGGTGTGTTGCTGTTTTTATTTTGGGCTGATAGCTTTGAAGATATTTTCTGATGGTGGTGAGAGTGGAGCACGACTGTCTCCGTGGCGCAATTGGCTAGCGCGATCGGCTGTTAACCGAAAGGTTGGAGGTACGAGCCCACCCGGTGGTGGTGCGGCGCTTTTTTTTCTTTGGGCTGATAGCTTTGAAGATATGTTCTGATGGTGGTGAGAGTGGAGCACGACTGTCTCCATGGCGCAATTGGCTATTCGATCGGCTGTTAAATGAAAGGTTTGAGGTTCGAGCCCTGCCGGGGGTGTTGTGTTGCTTTTTTTATTTTGGGCTGATAGCTATGAAGATATGTAATGATGGTGGTGAGAGTGGAGCACGACTGTCTCTGTGGCGCAATTGGCTAGCGCGATCGGCGGTTAACCGAAAGGTTGGAGGTTCGAGCCCTCCTGGGAGTGGTGTGTTTCTTTTTTTATTTTGGGCTGATAGCTTTGAAAATATGTTCTGATGGTGGTGAGTGTGGAGCAGGACTGTCTCCGTGGCGCAATTGGCTAGCGCGATCGGCTGTTAACCGAAAGGTTGGAGGTACGAGCCTACCCGGTGGAGGTGCGGCGCTTTTTTTTCTTTGGGCTGATAGCTTTGAAGATATGTTCTGATGGTGGTGAGAGTGGAGCAAGACTGTCTCCGTGGCGCAATTGGCTAGCGCGATCGGCTGTTAACCGAGAGGTTGGAAGTTGGAGCCCACCCGGTGGTGGTGCGGCGATTTTTTTTCCTTTTGGCTGATAGCTCTGAAGAAATGTTCTGACGGTGGTGAGAGTGGAGCACGACTGTCTCCATGGCGCAATTTGCTATGCGATCGGCTGTCAACTGAAAGGTTGGAGGTTCGAGTCCCGTGGGAGTGGTGTATTGCTTTTTTTTCTTTGGGCTGATAGCTTTGAAGATGTGTTTTGATGGTGGTAAGAGTGGAGCACGACTGTCTCCGTGGCGCAATTGGCTAGCGCTATCGGCTGTTAACCGAAAGATTGGAGGTTCGGGCCCACCTGGTGGTGGTGCGGCGCTTTTTTTTCTTTGGGCTGATAGCTTTGAAGATATGTTCTGATGGTGGTGAGAGTGGAGCACGACTGTCTCCGTGGCGCAATTGGCTAGCGCGATCGGCTGTTAACCGAAAGGTTGAAGGTACGAGCCCACCCGGTGGTGGTGCGGCGCTTTTTTTCTTTGGGCTGATAGCTTTGAAGTTATGTTCTGATGGTGGTGAGAGTGGAGCAGGACTGTCTCCGTGGCGCAATCGGCTAACTCGGTCGGCTGTTAACCGAAAGGTTGGAGGTACGAGCCCTCCCGGGAGTGGTGTGTTGCTTTTTTTATTTTGGGCTGATAGCTTTGAAGATATGTTCTGATGGTGGTGAGAGTGGACACGACTGTCTCCGTGGCGCAATCGGCTAACGCGATCGGCTGTTAACCGAAAGGTTGGAGGTGCGAGCCCTCCCGGGAGTGGTGTGTTGCTTTTTTTATTTTGGGCTGATAGCTTTGAAGATATGTTCTGATGGTGGTGAGAGTGGAGCACGACTGTCTCCGTGGCGCAATTGGCTAGCGCAATCGGCTGTTAACCGAAAGGTTGGAGGTACGAGCCCAACCGGTGGTGGTGCGGCGCTTTTTTTTCTTTGGGATGATAGCTTTGAAGATATGTTCTGATGGTGTTGAGAGTGGAGCAGGACTGTCTCCGTGGCGCAATGGGCTAGCGCTATCGGCTGTTAACTGAAATTTTGGAGGTACGAGCCCACCCGGTGGTGGTGCGGCGCTTGTTTTTTTTTGGGCTGATAGCTTTGAAGATATGTTCTGATGGTGGTGAGAGTGGAGCACGACTGTCTCCGTGGCGCAATCGGCTAACGCGATCGGCTGTTAACCGAAAGGTTGGAGGTACGAGCCCTCCCGGGAGTGGTGTGTTGCTTTTTTTATTTTGGGCTGATAGCTTTGAAGATATGTTCTGATGGTGGTGAGAGTGGAGCACGACTGTCTCTGTGGCGCAATTGGCTAGCGCGATCGGCTGTTAATCGAAAGGTTGGAGGTACGAGCAAACCCGGTGGTGGTGCGGCGCTTTTTTTTCTTTGGGCTGATAGCTTTGAAGATATGTTCTGATGGTGGTGAGAGTGGAGCACGACTGTCTCCATGGCGCAATTGGCTATTCGATCGGCTGTTAACTGAAAGGTTTGAGGTTCGAGCCCTGCCGGGAGTGTTGTGTTGCTTTTTTTATTTTGGGCTGATAGCTATGAAGATATGTAATGATGGTGGTGAGAGTGGAGCACGACTGTCTCTGTGGCGCAATTGGCTAGCGCGATCGGCGGTTAACCGAAAGGTTGGAGGTTCGAGCCCTCCCGGGAGTGGTGTGTTGCTTTTTTTATTTTGGGCTGATAGCTTTGAAAATATGTTCTGATGGTGGTGAGTGTGGAGCAGGACTGTCTCCGTGGCGCAATTGGCTAGCGCGATCGGCTGTTAACCGAAAGGTTGGAGGTACGAGCCTACCCGGTGGAGGTGCGGCGCTTTTTTTTCTTTGGGCTGATAGCTTTGAAGATATGTTCCGATGGTGGTGAGAGTGGAGCACGACTGTCTCCGTGGCGCAATTGGCTAGCGCGATCGGCTGTTAACCGAGAGGTTGGAAGTTGGAGCCCAACCGGTGGTGGTGCGGCGATTTTTTTTCCTTTTGGCTGATAGCTCTGAAGAAATGTTCTTACGGTGGTGAGAGTGGAGCACGACTGTCTCCATGGCGCAATTGGCTATGCGATCGGCTGTCAACTGAAAGGTTGGAGGTTCGAGTCCCGCGGGAGTGGTGTATTGCTTTTTTTTCTTTGGGCTGATAGCTTTGAAGATGTGTTCTGATGGTGGTAAGAGTGGAGCACGACTGTCTCCGTGGCGCAATTGGCTAGCGCTATCGGCTGTTAACCGAAAGGTTGGAGGTTCGGGCCCACCTGGTGGTGGTGCAGCGCTTTTTTTTCTTTGGGCTGATAGCTTTGAAGATATGTTCTGATGGTGGTGAGAGTGGAGCACGACTGTCTCCGTGGCGCAATTGGCTAGCGCGATCGGCTGTTAACCGAAAGGTTGAAGGTACGAGCCCACCAGGTGGTGGTGCGGCGCTTTTTTTCTTTGGGCTGATAGCTTTGAAGCTATGTTCTGATGGTGGTGAGAGTGGAGCAGGACTGTCTCCGTGGCGCAATCGGCTAACGCGATCGGCTGTTAACCGAAAGGTTGGAGGTACGAGCCCTCCCGGGAGTGGTGTGTTGCTTTTTTTTATTTTGGGCTGATAGCTTTGAAGATATGTTCTGATGGTGGTGAGAGTGGAGCACGACTGTCTCCGTGGCGCAATCGGCTAACGCGATCGGCTGTTAACCGAAAGGTTGGAGGTGCGAGCCCTCCCGGGAGTGGTGTGTTGCTTTTTTTATTTTGGGCTGATAGCTTTGAAGGAATGTTCTGATGGTGGTGAGAGTGGAGCACGACTGTCTCCGTGGCGCAATTGGCTAGCGCGATCCGCTGTTAACCGAAAGGTTGGAGGTACGAGCCCAACCGGTGGTGGTGCGGCGCTTTTTTTTCTTTGGGATGATAGCTTTGAAGATATGTTCTGATGGTGTTGAGAGTGGAGCAGGACTGTCTCCGTGGCGCAATGGGTTAGCGCGATCAGCTGTTAACAGAAAGGTTGGAGGTACGAGCCCACCCGGTGGTGGTGCGGCGCTTGTTTTTCTTTGGGCTGATAGCTTTGAAGATATATTCTGATGGTGGGGAGAGTGGAGCACGGCTGTCTTCATGGCGCAAGTGGCTAGCGCGATCGGCTGTTAACCGAAAGGTTGGAGGTACGAGCCCTTCCGGGAGTGGTGCGGCGCTTTTTTTTCTTTGGGCTGATAGCTTTGAAGAAATGTTCTGATGGTGGTGAGAGTTGAGCACGTCTGTCTCCGTGGCGCAATTGGCTAGCGCGGTTGGCTGTTAACCGAAAGGTTGGAGGCTCGAGCCCTCCCGGGAGTGTTGTGTTGCTTTTTTTATTTTTTGCTGATAGCTTTGAAAATATGTTTTGATGGTGGTGAGTGTGGAGCAGGACTGTCTCCGTGACGCAATTGGCTAGCTCGATCGGCTGTTAACCGAAAGGTTGGAGGTACGAGCCCACCCGGTGGAGGTGCGGCGCTTTTTTTTCTTTGGACTGATAGCTTTGAAGATATGTCCTGATGGTGGTGAGAGTGGAGCACGACTGTCTCCGTGGCGCAATTGGCTAGCGCGATCGGCTGTTAACCGACAGGTTGGAGGTTGGAGCCCTCCCGGTGGTGGTGCGGCGATTTTTTTCCTTTTGGCTGATAGCTCTGAAGAAATGTTCTGACGGTGGTGAGAGTGGAGCACGACTGTCTCCATGGCGCAATTGGCTATGCGATCGGCTGTCAACTGAAAGGTTGGAGGTTCGAGTCCCGTGGGAGTGGTGTATTGCTTTTTTTTCTTTGGGCTGATAGCTTTGAAGATGTGTTTTGATGGTGGTAAGAGTGGAGCACGACTGTCTCCGTGGCGCAATTGGCTAGCGCTATCGGCTGTTAACCGAAAGATTGGAGGTTCGGGCCCACCTGGTGGTGGTGCGGCGCTTTTTTTTCTTTGGGCTGATAGCTTTGAAGATATGTTCTGATGGTGGTGAGAGTGGAGCACGACTGTCTCCGTGGCGCAATTGGCTAGCGCGATCGGCTGTTAACCGAAAGGTTGAAGGTACGAGCCCACCCGGTGGTGGTGCGGCGCTTTTTTTCTTTGGGCTGATAGCTTTGAAGTTATGTTCTGATGGTGGTGAGAGTGGAGCAGGACTGTCTCCGTGGCGCAATCGGCTAACTCGGTCGGCTGTTAACCGAAAGGTTGGAGGTACGAGCCCTCCCGGGAGTGGTGTGTTGCTTTTTTTATTTTGGGCTGATAGCTTTGAAGATATGTTCTGATGGTGGTGAGAGTGGACACGACTGTCTCCGTGGCGCAATCGGCTAACGCGATCGGCTGTTAACCGAAAGGTTGGAGGTGCGAGCCCTCCCGGGAGTGGTGTGTTGCTTTTTTTATTTTGGGCTGATAGCTTTGAAGATATGTTCTGATGGTGGTGAGAGTGGAGCACGACTGTCTCCGTGGCGCAATTGGCTAGCGCAATCGGCTGTTAACCGAAAGGTTGGAGGTACGAGCCCAACCGGTGGTGGTGCGGCGCTTTTTTTTCTTTGGGATGATAGCTTTGAAGATATGTTCTGATGGTGTTGAGAGTGGAGCAGGACTGTCTCCGTGGCGCAATGGGCTAGCGCTATCGGCTGTTAACTGAAATTTTGGAGGTACGAGCCCACCCGGTGGTGGTGCGGCGCTTGTTTTTTTTGGGCTGATAGCTTTGAAGATATGTTCTGATGGTGGTGAGAGTGGAGCACGACTGTCTCCGTGGCGCAATCGGCTAACGCGATCGGCTGTTAACCGAAAGGTTGGAGGTACGAGCCCTCCCGGGAGTGGTGTGTTGCTTTTTTTATTTTGGGCTGATAGCTTTGAAGATATGTTCTGATGGTGGTGAGAGTGGAGCACGACTGTCTCTGTGGCGCAATTGGCTAGCGCGATCGGCTGTTAATCGAAAGGTTGGAGGGACGAGCAAACCCGGTGGTGGTGCGGCGCTTTTTTTTCTTTGGGCTGATAGCTTTGAAGATATGTTCTGATGGTGGTGAGAGTGGAGCACGACTGTCTCCATGGCGCAATTGGCTATTCGATCGGCTGTTAACTGAAAGGTTTGAGGTTCGAGCCCTGCCGGGAGTGTTGTGTTGCTTTTTTTATTTTGGGCTGATAGCTATGAAGATATGTAATGATGGTGGTGAGAGTGGAGCACGACTGTCTCTGTGGCGCAATTGGCTAGCGCGATCGGCGGTTAACCGAAAGGTTGGAGGTTCGAGCCCTCCCGGGAGTGGTGTGTTGCTTTTTTTATTTTGGGCTGATAGCTTTGAAAATATGTTCTGATGGTGGTGAGTGTGGAGCAGGACTGTCTCCGTGGCGCAATTGGCTAGCGCGATCGGCTGTTAACCGAAAGGTTGGAGGTACGAGCCTACCCGGTGGAGGTGCGGCGCTTTTTTTTCTTTGGGCTGATAGCTTTGAAGATATGTTCCGATGGTGGTGAGAGTGGAGCACGACTGTCTCCGTGGCGCAATTGGCTAGCGCGATCGGCTGTTAACCGAGAGGTTGGAAGTTGGAGCCCAACCGGTGGTGGTGCGGCGATTTTTTTTCCTTTTGGCTGATAGCTCTGAAGAAATGTTCTTACGGTGGTGAGAGTGGAGCACGACTGTCTCCATGGCGCAATTGGCTATGCGATCGGCTGTCAACTGAAAGGTTGGAGGTTCGAGTCCCGCGGGAGTGGTGTATTGCTTTTTTTTCTTTGGGCTGATAGCTTTGAAGATGTGTTCTGATGGTGGTAAGAGTGGAGCACGACTGTCTCCGTGGCGCAATTGGCTAGCGCTATCGGCTGTTAACCGAAAGGTTGGAGGTTCGGGCCCACCTGGTGGTGGTGCAGCGCTTTTTTTTCTTTGGGCTGATAGCTTTGAAGATATGTTCTGATGGTGGTGAGAGTGGAGCACGACTGTCTCCGTGGCGCAATTGGCTAGCGCGATCGGCTGTTAACCGAAAGGTTGAAGGTACGAGCCCACCAGGTGGTGGTGCGGCGCTTTTTTTCTTTGGGCTGATAGCTTTGAAGCTATGTTCTGATGGTGGTGAGAGTGGAGCAGGACTGTCTCCGTGGCGCAATCGGCTAACGCGATCGGCTGTTAACCGAAAGGTTGGAGGTACGAGCCCTCCCGGGAGTGGTGTGTTGCTTTTTTTTATTTTGGGCTGATAGCTTTGAAGATATGTTCTGATGGTGGTGAGAGTGGAGCACGACTGTCTCCGTGGCGCAATCGGCTAACGCGATCGGCTGTTAACCGAAAGGTTGGAGGTGCGAGCCCTCCCGGGAGTGGTGTGTTGCTTTTTTTATTTTGGGCTGATAGCTTTGAAGGAATGTTCTGATGGTGGTGAGAGTGGAGCACGACTGTCTCCGTGGCGCAATTGGCTAGCGCGATCCGCTGTTAACCGAAAGGTTGGAGGTACGAGCCCAACCGGTGGTGGTGCGGCGCTTTTTTTTCTTTGGGATGATAGCTTTGAAGATATGTTCTGATGGTGTTGAGAGTGGAGCAGGACTGTCTCCGTGGCGCAATGGTTTAGCGCGATCAGCTGTTAACAGAAAGGTTGGAGGTACGAGCCCACCCGGTGGTGGTGCGGCGCTTGTTTTTCTTTGGGCTGATAGCTTTGAAGATATATTCTGATGGTGGGGAGAGTGGAGCACGGCTGTCTTCATGGCGCAAGTGGCTAGCGCGATCGGCTGTTAACCGAAAGGATGGAGGTACGAGCCCTTCCGGGAGTGGTGCGGCGCTTTTTTTTCTTTGGGCTGATAGCTTTGAAGAAATGTTCTGATGGTGGTGAGAGTTGAGCACGTCTGTCTCCGTGGCGCAATTGGCTAGCGCGGTTGGCTGTTAACCGAAAGGTTGGAGGCTCGAGCCCTCCCGGGAGTGTTGTGTTGCTTTTTTTATTTTTTGCTGATAGCTTTGAAAATATGTTTTGATGGTGGTGAGTGTGGAGCAGGACTGTCTCCGTGACGCAATTGGCTAGCTCGATCGGCTGTTAACCGAAAGGTTGGAGGTACGAGCCCACCCGGTGGAGGTGCGGCGCTTTTTTTTCTTTGGACTGATAGCTTTGAAGATATGTCCTGATGGTGGTGAGAGTGGAGCACGACTGTCTCCGTGGCGCAATTGGCTAGCGCGATCGGCTGTTAACCGACAGGTTGGAGGTTGGAGCCCTCCCGGTGGTGGTGCGGCGATTTTTTTCCTTTTGGCTGATAGCTCTGAAGAAATGTTCTGACGGTGGTGAGAGTGGAGCACGACTGTCTCCATGGCGCAATTGGCTATGCGATCGGCTGTCAACTGAAAGGTTGGAGGTTCGAGTCCTCCCGGGAGTGGTGTATTGCTTTTTTTTGGGCTGATAGCTTTGAAGATATGTTCTCGTGGTGGTGAGAGTGGAGCAGGACTGTCTCCGTGGCGCAATTGGCTAGCGCGATCGGCTGTTAACCGAAAGGTTGGAGGTTCGAGCCCTCCCGAGGGTGGTGTGTTGCTTTTTTTATTTTGGGCTGATAGCTTTGAAAATATGTTTTGATGGTGGTGAGTGTGGAGCAGGACTGTCTCCGTGACGCAATTGGCTAGCGCGATCGGCTGTTAACCGAAAGGTTGGAGGGACGAGCCCTCCCGGGACTGGTGCGTTGCTTTTTTTTCTTTGGGCTGATAGCTTTACAGATATGTTCTGATGGTGGTAAGAGTGGAGCACGACTGTCTCCGTGGCGCAATTGGCTAGCGCGATCTGCTGTTAACCGAAAGGTTGGAGGTACGAGCCCAACCGGTGGTGGTGCGGCGCTTTTTTTCTTTGGACTGATAGCTCAGAAGAAATGTTCTGACGGTGGTGAGAGTGGAGCACGACTGTCTCCGTGCGAAATTGGCTAGCGCGATCGGCTGTTAACCGAAAGGTTGGGGGTAGGAGCCCTCCCGGGAGTGGTGTGTTGCTTTTTACTCTTTGGGCTGATAGCTTTGAAGATATGTTCTGATGGTGGTGAGAGTGGAGCAGGACTGTCTCCGTGGCGCAATCGGCTAACGCGATCGGCTGTTAACCGAAAGGTTGGAGGTAAGAGCCCAACCGGTGGTGGTGCGGCGCTTTTTTTCTTTGGACTGATAGCTCAGAAGAAATGTTCTGACGGTGGTGAGAGTGGAGCACGACTGTCTCCGTGGCGCAATTGGCTATGCGAAAGGCTGTTAACCGGAAGGTTGGAGGTTCGAGCCCTCCCGGGAGTGGTGTGTTGCTTTTTTTTTCTTTGGGCTGATAGCTTTGAAGATATGTTCTGATGGTGGTGAGAGTGGAGCACGACTGTCTCCGTGGCGCAATTGGCTATTCGATCGGCTGTTAACCGAAAGGTTTGAGGTTCGGGCCCACCCGGTGCTGGTGCGGCGCTTTCTTTTCTTTAGGCTGATAGCTTTGAAGATATGTTCTGATGGTGGTGAGAGTGAAGCACGACTGTCCCCGTGGCGCAATAGGCTAGCGCGATCGGCTGTTAACCGAAAGATTGGAGCCCTCCCGGGAGTGGTGTGTTGCTTTTTTTATTTCGGGCTGATAGCTTTGAAGATATGTTCTGGTGGTGGTGAGTGTGGAGCAGGACTGTCTCCGTGGCGCAATTGGCTAGCGCGATCGGCTGTTAACCGAAAGGTTGGACGTACGAGCCCTCCCGGGAGTGGTGCATTGCTTTTTTTTCTTTGGGCTGATAGCTTTGAAGATATGTTCTCATGGTGGTGAGAGTGGAGCACGACTGTCTCCGTGGCGCTATTGGCTAGGGCGATCGGCTGTTAACCGAAAGGTTGGAGGTTCGAGCGCACCCGGTAGTGGTGCGGCGCTTTTTTTTCTTTGGGCTGATAGCTCAGAAGATGTGTTCTGACGGTGGTAAGAGGGGAGCACGACTGTCTCCGTGGCGCAATTGGCTAGCGCTATCAGCTGTTAACCAAAAGGTTGGAGGTTCGGGCCCTCCCGGGAGTGGTGTGTTGCTTTTTATTCTCTGGGCTGATAACTTTGAAGATATGTTCTGATCGTGGTGAGAGTGGAGCAGGACTGTCTCCGTGGCGCAATCGGCTAACGCGATCGGCTGTTAACCGAAAGGTTGGAGGTACGAGCCCACCCGGTGGTGGTGCGGCGCTTTTTTTTTCTTTGGGCTGATAGCTTTGAAGACATGTTCTGATGGTGGTGAGAGTGGAGCAGGACTGTCTCCGTGGCGGAATGGGCTAGCGCGATCGGCTGTTAACCGAAGGTTAGAGGTACGAGCCCACGCGGTGGTGGTGCGGCGATTGTTTTTCTTTGGTCTCCGTTGCGCATTTGGCTAGTGCGATCAGCTGTTAACCGAAATTTAGAGGTACGAGCCCACCTGGTTGTGGTGCGGCGATTTTTTTTCTTTGGGCTGATAGCTCTGAAGAAATGTTCTGACGGTGGTGTGAGTGGAGCACGACTGTCTCCGTGGCGCAATTGGCTAGCGCGATCGGCTGTTAACCGAAAGGTTGGAGGTTCGAGCCCTCCCGGGAGTGGTGTGTCGCTTGTTTTTATTTTGGGCTGATAGCTTTGAAAATATGTTCTGATGGTGGTGAGTGTGGAGCAGGACTGTCTCCGTGGTGCAATTGGCTAGCGCGATCGGCTGTTAACCGAAAGGTTGGAGGTACGAGCCTACCCGGTGGAGGTGCGAGCCCACCCGGTGGAGGTGCGGCGCTTTTTTTTCTTTGGGCTGATAGCTTTGAAGATATACTGATGGTGGTGAGAGGGGAGCACTACTGTCTCCGTGGCGCAATTGGCTAGCGCGATCGGCTGTTAACCGAGAGGTTGGAGGTTGGAGCCCTCCCGGTGGTGGTGCGGCGATTTTTTTCCTTTTGGCTGATAGCTCTGAAGAAATGTTCTGACGGTGGTGAGAGTGGAGCACGACTGTCTCCATGGCGCAATTGGCTATGCGATCGGCTGTCAACTGAAAGGTTGGAGGTTCGAGTCCTCCCGGGAGTGGTGTATTGCTTTTTTTTTGGGCTGATAGCTTTGAAGATATGTTCTGATGGTGGTGAGAGTGGAGCACGACTGTCTCGGTGGCGCAGTTGGCTAGCGCGATCGGCTGTTAACCGAAAGGTTGGAGGTACGAGCCCACCCGGTGGTGGTGTGGCGCTTTTTTTTCTTTGGGCTGATAGCTGTGAAGAAATGTTCTGACGGTGGTGAGAGTGGAGCACGACTGTCTTCGTGGCGCAATTGGCTATGCGATCGGCTGTTAACTGAAAGGTTGGAGGTTGGAGCCCTCCCGGGAGTGGTGTGTTGCGTTTTTTTCTTTGGGCTGATAGCTTTGAAGATGTGTTCTCGTGGTGGTGAGAGTGGAGCAGGACTGTCTCCGTGGCACAATTGGCTAGCGCGATCGGCTGTTAACCGAAATTTGGAGGTACGAGCCCACCCGGTGGTGGTGCGGCGCTTTTTTTTCTTTGGGCTGATAGCTTTGAAGAAATGTTCTGATGGTGGTGAGAGTGGAGCACGTCTGTCTCCGTGGCTCAATTGGCTAGCGCGGTCGGATGTTAACCGAAAGGTTGGAGGTTCGAGCCCTCCCGAGGGTGGTGTGTTGCTTTTTTTATTTTGGGCTGATAGCTTTGAAAATATGTTTTGATGGTGGTGAGTGTGGAGCAGGACTGTCTCCGTGACGCAATTGGCTAGCGCGATCGGCTGTTAACCGAAAGGTTGGAGGGACGAGTCCTCCCGGGACTGGTGCGTTGCTTTTTTTTCTTTGGGCTGATAGCTTTACAGATATGTTCTGATGGTGGTAAGAGTGGAGCACGACTGTCTCCGTGGCGCAATTGGCTAGCGCGATCGGCTGTTAACCGAAAGGTTGGAGGTAAGAGCCCAACAGGTGGTGGTGCGGCGCTTTTTTTCTTTGGACTGATAGCTCAGAAGAAATATTCTGACGGTGGTGAGAGTGGAGCACGACTGTCTCCGTGGCGAAATTGGCTAGCGCGATCGGCTGTTAACCGAAAGGTTGGGGGTAGGAGCCCTCCCAGGAGTGGTGTGTTGCTTTTTACTCTTTGGGCTGATAGCTTTGAAGATATGTTCTGATGGTGGTGAGAGTGGAGCAGGACTGTCTCCGTGGCGCAATCGGCTAACGCGATCGGCTGTTAACCGAAAGGTTGGAGGTACGAGCCCTCCCGGGAGTGGTGTGTTGCTTTTTTTCTTTGGGCTGATAGCTTTGAAGATATGTTCTGATGGTGGTGAGAGTGGAGCACGACTGTCTCCGTGGCGCAATTGGCTATTCGATCGGCATTTAACTGAAAGGTTTGAGGTTCGAGCCCTTCTCGGAGAGGTGTGTTGCTTTTTTTTTATTTTGGGCTGATAGCTTTGAAGATATGTTCTGATGGTGGTGAGAGTGGAGCACGACTGTCTCCGTGGCGCAATTGGCTAGCGCGATCGGCTGTTAACCGAAAGGTTGGAGGTAAGAGCCCAACCGGTGGTGGTGCGGCGCTTTTTTTCTTTGGACTGATAGCTCAGAAGAAATATTCTGACGGTGGTGAGAGTGGAGCACGACTGTCTCCGTGGCGAAATTGGCTAGCGCGATCGGCTGTTAACCGAAAGGTTGGGGGTAGGAGCCCTCCCAGGAGTGGTGTGTTGCTTTTTACTCTTTGGGCTGATAGCTTTGAAGATATGTTCTGATGGTGGTGAGAGTGGAGCAGGACTGTCTCCGTGGCGCAATCGGCTAACGCGATCGGCTGTCAACTGAAAGGTTGGAGGTTCGAGTCCTCCCGGGAGTGGTGAATTGCTTTTTTTTCGGGCTGATAGCTTTGAAGATATGTTCTGATGGTGGTGAGAGTGGAGCACGACTGTCTCCGTGGCGCAATTGGCTAGCGCGATCGGCTGTTAACCGAAAGGTTGGAGGTACGAGCCCACACGGTGGTGGTCCGGCACTTTTTTTTCTTTGGGCTGATAGCTCTGAAGAAATGTTCTTACGGTGGTGAGAGTGGAGCACGACTGTCTCCGTGGCGCAATTGGCTATGCGAAAGGCTGTTAACCGGAAGGTTGGAGGTTCGAGCCCTCCCGGGAGTGGTGTGTTGCTTTTTTTTTCTTTGGGCTGATAGCTTTGAAGATATGTTCTGATGGTGGTGAGAGTGGAGCAGGACTTCTCCGTGGCGCAATTGGCTAGCGCGATCGGCTGTTAACCGAAAGGTTGGAGGTACGAGCCCACCCGGTGGTGGTGCGGCGCTTTTTTTCTTTGGGCTGATAGCTTTGAAGATATGTTCTGATGGTGGTGAGAGTGAAGCACGACTGTCCCCGTGGCGCAATAGGCTAGCGCGATCGGCTGTTAACCGAAAGATTGGAGGTTTGAGCCCTCCCGGGAGTGGTGTGTTGCTTTTTTTTATTTCGGGCTGATAGCTTTGAAGATATGTTCTGGTGGTGGTGAGTGTGGAGCAGGACTGTCTCCGTGGCGCAATTGGCTAGCGCGATCGGCTGTTAACCGAAAGGTTGGACGTACGAGCCCTCCCGGGAGTGGTGCATTGCTTTTTTTTCTTTGGGCTGATAGCTTTGAAGATATGTTCTCATGGTGGTGAGAGTGGAGCACGACTGTCCCGTGGCGCTATTGGCTAGCGAGATCGGCTGTTAACCGAAAGGTTGGAGGTTCGAGCCCACCCGGTAGTGGTGCGGCGCTTTTTTTTTCTTTGGGCTGATAGCTTTGAAGATGTGTTCGGATGGTGATAAGAGTGGAGCATGACTGTCTCAGTGGCGCAATTGGCTAGCGCTATCGGCTGTTAACCGAAAGGTTGGAGGTTCGGGCCCACCTGGTGGTGGTGCGGCGCTTTTTTTTCTTTGGACTGATAGCTTTGAAGATATGTTCTGATGGTGGTGAGAGTGGAGCACGACTGTCTCCGTGGCGCAATTGTCTAGCGCGATCGGCTGTTAACCGAAAGGTTGGAGGTACGAGCCCACCCGGTGGTGGTGCGGCGCTTTTTTTCTTTGGGCTGATAGCTTTGAAGATATGTTCTGATGGTGGTGAGAGTGGAGCAGGACTGTCTCCGTGGCGCAATCAGCTAACGCGATCGGCAGTTAACCGAAAGGTTGGAGGTACGAGCCCTTCCGGGAGTGGTGTGTTGCTTTCTTTATTTTGGGCTGATAGCTTTGAAGATATGTTCTGATGGTGGTGAGAGTGGAGCACGACTTTCTCCGTGGCGCAATTGGCTAGTGCGATCGGCTGTTAACCGAAAGGTTGGAGGTACGAGCCCACCTGGTGGTGGTGCGGCGCTTTTTTTCCTTTGGGCTGATAGCTTTGAAGATATGTTCTGATGGTGGTGAGAGTGGAGCACGACTGTCTCGATGGCGCAATTGGCTATTCGATCGGCTGTTAACTGAAAGGTTTGAGGTTCGAGCCCTTCCGGGAGTGGTGTGTTGTTTTTTTATTTTGGGCTGATAGCTTTGAAGATATGTAATGATGGTGGTGAGAGTGGAGCATGACTGTCTCCATGGCGCAATTGGCTATGCGATCGGCTGTTAACTCAAAGGTTGGAGGTTCGAGCCCTCGCGGGAGTGGTGTGTTGCTTTTTTTGGGGGGCTGATTGCTTTGAAGATATGTTCTGATGGTGGTGAGAGTGGAGCAGGACTGTCTCCTTGGCGCAATTGGCTAGCGCGATCGGCTGTTAACCGAAAGGTTTCAGGTTCAGGCCCACCTGGTGCTGGTGCGGCGCTTTTTTTTGGGCTGATAGCTTTGAAGATATGTTCTGAAGTTGGTGAAAGTGGAGCACGACTGTCCCCGTGGCGCAATAGGCTAGCGCGATCGGCAGTTAACCGAAAGAATGGAGGTTTGAGCCCTCCCGGGAGTGGTGTGTTGCTTTTTTTATTTTGGGCTGATAGCTTTGAAGATATGTTCTCGTGGTGGTAAGTGTGCAGCAGGACTGTCTCCGTGGCGCAATTGGCTAGCGCGATCGGCTGTTAACCGAAAGGTTGGACGTACGAGCCCTCTCGGGAGTGGTGCATTGCTTTTTTTCTCTTTGGGCTGATAGCTTTGAAGATATGTTCTCATGGTGGTGAGAGTGGAGCACGACTGTCTCCGTGGCGCTATTGGCTAGCGCGATCGGCTGTTAACCGATAGGTTGGAGGTTCGAGCCCACCCGGTGGTGGTGCGGCGCTTTTTTTTTCGTTGGGCTGATAGCTTCGAAGATGTGTTCTGATGGTGGTAAGAGTGGAGCACGACTGTCTCCGTGGCGCAATTGGCTAGCGCTATCGGCTGTTAACCGAAAGGTTGGAGGTTCGGGCCCACCTGGTGGTGGTGCGGCGCTTTTTTTTCTTTGGGCTGATAGCTTTGAAGATATGTTCTGATGGTGGTGAGAGTGGAGCACGACTGTCTCCGTGGCGCAATTGACTAGTGCAATCGGCTGTTAACCGAAAGGTTGGAGGTACGAGCCCACCCGGTGGTGGTGCGGCGCTTTTTTTTCTTTGGGCTGATAGCTTTGAAGATATGTTCTGATGGTGTTGAGAGTGGAGCAGGACTGTCCCCGTGGCGCAATGGGCTAGCGCGATCGGCTGTTAACCGAAAAGTTGGAGGTACGAGCCCACCCGGTGGTGGTGTGGCGCTTGTTTTTCTTTGGGCTGATAGCTTTGAAGATATGTTCTGATGGTGGTGAGAGTGGAGCACGACTGTCTTCGTGGCGCAATTGGCTAGCGCGATCGGCTGTTAACCGAAAGGTTGGAGGTTCGAGCCCTCCCGGGAGTGGTGTGTTGCTTTTTTTAATTTGGGCTGATAGCTTTGAAGATATGTTCTGATGGTGGTGAGAGTGGAGCACGACTGTCTCCATGGCGCAATTGGCTATTCGATCGGCATTTAACTGAAAGGTTTGAGGTTCGAGCCCTTCTCGGAGAGGTGTGTTGTTTTTTTTTTATTTTGGGCTGATAGCTTTGAAGATATGTAATGATGGTGGTGAGAGTGGAGCACGAATGTCTCCGTGGCGCAATTGGCTAGCGCGATCGGCTGTTAACCGAAAGGTTGGAGGTACGAGCCTACCCAGTGGAGGTGCGGCGCTTTTTTTTCTTTGGGCTGATAGCTTTGAAGATATGTTCTGATGGTGGTGAGAGTGGAGCACGACTGTCTCCGTGGCGCCATTGGCTAGCGCGATCGGCTGTCAACTGAAAGGTTGGAGGTTCGAGTCCTCCCGGGAGTGGTGAATTGCTTTTTTTTTCTTTGGGCTGATAGCTTTGAAGATATGTTCTGATGGCGGTGAGAGTGGAGCACGACTGTCTCCGTGGCGCAATTGGCTAGCGCGATCGGCTGTTAACCGAAAGGTTGGAGGTACGAGCCCACACGGTGGTGGTCCGGCACTTTTTTTTTCTTTGGGCTGATAGCTCTGAAGAAATGTTCTTACGGTGGTGAGAGTGGAGCACGACTGTCTCCGTGGCGCAATTGGCTATGCGAAAGGCTGTTAACCGGAAGGTTGGAGGTTCGAGCCCTCCCGGGAGTGGTGTGTTGCTTTTTTTTTCTTTGGGCTGATAGCTTTGAAGATATGTTCTGATGGTGGTTAGAGTGGAGCAGGACTTCTCCGTGGCGCAATTGGCTAGCGCGATCGGCTGTTAACCGAAAGGTTGGAGGTACGAGCCCACCCGGTGGTGGTGCAGCGCTTTTTTTCTTTGGGCTGATAGCTCTGAAGAAATGTTCTGACGGTGGTGAGAGTGGAGCACGACTGTCTCCGTGGCGCATTTGGCTAGCGCGATCGGCTGTTAACCGAAAGGTTGGAGGTACGAGCCCTCCCGGGAGTGGTGTGTTGCTTTTTATTCTTTGGGCAGATAGCTTTGAAGATATGTTCTGATGTTGGTGAGAGTGGAGCAGGACTGTCTCCGTGGCGCCATTGGCTAACGCGATCGGCTGTTAACCGAAAGTTTGGAGGCACGAGCCCACGCAGTGGTGGTGCGGCGCTTTTTTTTCTTTGGACTGATAGCTTTGAAGATATGTTCTGATGGTGGTGAGAGTGGAGCACGACTGTCTCCGTGGCGCAATTGGCTATTCGATCGGCTGTTGACTGAAAGTTTGGATGTTCGAACCCTCCCGGGAGCAGTGTGTTGCTTTTTTTCTTTGGGCTGATAGCTTCGAAGATATGTTCTGATGGTGGTGAGAGTGGAGCAGGACTGTCTCCGTGGCGCAATTGGCTGCCGCGATTGGCGGTTAACCGAAAGGTTTGAGGTTCGGGCCCAAACGGTGCTGGTGCGGCGCTTTCTTTTCTTTAGGCTGATAGCTTTGAAGATATGTTCTGATGGTGGTGAGAGTGAAGCACGACTGTCCCCGTGGCGCAATAGGCTAGCGCGATCGGCTGTTAACCGAAAGATTGGAGGTTTGAGCCCTCCCGGGAGTGGTGTGTTGCTTTTTTTTATTTCGGGCTGATAGCTTTGAAGATATGTTCTGGTGGTGGTGAGTGTGGAGCAGGACTGTCTCCGTGGCGCAATTGGCTAGCGCGATCGGCTGTTAACCGAAAGGTTAGACGTACGAGCCCTCCCGGGAGTGGTGCATTGCTTTTTTTTCTTTGGGCTGATAGCTTTGAAGATATGTTCTCATGGTGGTGAGAGTGGAGCACGACTGCCTCCGTGGCGCTATTGGCTAGCGAGATCGGCTGTTAACCGAAAGGTTGGAGGTTCGAGCCCACCCGGTAGTGGTCGGCGCTTTTTTTTTCTTTGGGCTGATAGCTTTGAAGATGTGTTCGGATGGTGGTAAGAGTGGAACACGACTGTCTCCGTGGCGCAATTGGCTAGCGCTATCGGCTGTTAACCGAAAGGTTGGAGGTTCGGGCCCACCTGGTGGTGGTGCGGCGCTTTTTTTTCTTTGGGCTGATAGCTTTGAAGATATGTTCTGATGGTGGTGAGAGTGGAGCACGACTGTCTCCGTGGCGCAATTGTCTAGCGCGATCGGCTGTTAACCGAAAGGTTGGAGGTACGAGCCCACCCGGTGGTGGTGCGGCGCTTTTTTTCTTTGGGCTGATAGCTTTGAAGATATGTTCTGATGGTGGTGAGAGTGGAGCAGGACTGTCTCCGTGGCGCAATCAGCTAACGCGATCGGCAGTTAACCAAAAGGTTGGAGGTACGAGCCCTTCCGGGAGTGGTGTGTTGCTTTCTTTATTTTGGGCTGATAGCTTTGAAGATATGTTCTGATGGTGGTGAGAGTGGAGCACGACTTTCTCCGTGGCGCAATTGGCTAGCGCGATCGGCTGTTAACCGAAAGGTTGGAGGTACGAGCCCACCTGGTGGTGGTGCGGCGCTTTTTTTCCTTTGGCTGATAGCTTTGAAGATATGTTCTGATGGTGGTGAGAGTGGAGCACGACTGTCTCCATGGCGCAATTGGCTATTCGATCGGCTGTTAACTGAAAGGTTTGAGGTTCGAGCCCTTCCGGGAGTGGTGTGTTGCTTTTTTATTTTGGGCTGATAGCTTTGAAGATATGTAATGATGGTGGTGAGTGTGGAGCATGACTGCCTCCATGGCGCAATTGGCTATGCGATCGGCTGTTAACTCAAAGGTTGGAGGTTCGAGCCCTCGCGGGAGTGGTGTGTTGCTTTTTTGGGGGCTGATTGCTTTGAAGATATGTTCTGATGGTGGTGAGAGTGGAGCAGGACTGTCTCCTTGGCGCAATTGGCTAGCGCGATCGGCTGTTAACCGAAAGGTTTGAGGTTCAGGCCCACCTGGTGCTGGTGCGGCGCTTTTTTTTGGGCTGATAGCTTTGAAGATATGTTCTGAAGTTGGTGAAAGTGGAGCACGACTGTCCCCGTGGCGCATTAGGCTAGCGCGATCGGCAGTTAACCGAAAGGTTGGAGGTTTGAGCCCTCCCGGGAGTGGTGTGTTGCTTTTTTTATTTTGGGCTGATAGCTTTGAAGATATGTTCTCGTGGTGGTAAGTGTGCAGCAGGACTGTCTCCGTGGCGCAATTGGCTAGCGCGATCGGCTGTTAACCGAAAGGTTGGACGTACGAGCCCTCTCGGGAGTGGTGCATTGCTTTTTTTTCTTTGGGCTGATAGCTTTGAAGATATGTTCTCATGGTGGTGAGAGTGGAGCACGACTGTCTCCGTGGCGCTATTGGCTAGCGCGATCGGCTGTTAACCGATAGGTTGGAGGTTCGAGCCCACCCGGTGGTGGTGCGGCGCTTTTTTTTCGTTGGGCTGATAGCTTCGAAGATGTGTTCTGATGGTGGTAAGAGTGGAGCACGACTGTCTCCGTGGCGCAATTGGCTAGCGCTATCGGCTGTTAACCGAAAGGTTGGAGGTTCGGGCCCACCTGGTGGAGGTGCGGCGCTTTTTTTTCTTTGGGCTGATAGCTTTGAAGATATGTTCTGATGGTGGTGAGTGTGGAGCACGACTGTCTCCGTGGCGCAATTGACTAGTGCGATCGGCTGTTAACCGAAAGGTTGGAGGTACGAGCCCACCCGGTGGTGGTGCGGCGCTTTTTTTTCTTTGGGCTGATAGCTTTGAAGATATGTTCTGATGGTGTTGAGAGTGGAGCAGGACTGTCCCCGTGGCGCAATGGGCTAGCGCGATCGGCTGTTAACCGAAAGGTTGGAGGTACGAGCCCACCCGGTGGTGGTGTGGCGCTTGTTTTTCTTTGGGCTGATAGCTTTGAAGATATGTTCTGATGGTGGTGAGAGTGGAGCACGACTGTCTTCGTGGCGCAATTGGCTAGCGCGATCGGCTGTTAACCGAAAGGTTGGAGGTTCGAGCCCTCCCGGGAGTGGTGTGTTGCTTTTTTTAATTTGGGCTGAGAGCTTTGAAGATATGTATTGATGGTGGCGAGAGTGGAGCACGACTGTCTCCGTGGCGCAATTGGCTAGCGCGATCGGCTGTTAACCGAAAGTTGGAGGTACAAGCCCACCCGGTGGTGGTGCGGCGCTTTTTTTTCTTTGGGCTGATAACGTTGAAGATATGTTCTGATGTTGGTGAGAGTGGAGCAGGACTGTCTCCGTGGCGCAATCGGCTAACGCGATCGGCTGTTAACCAAAAGGTTGGAGGTACGAGCCCTCCCGGGAGTGGTGTGTTGCTTTTTTTATTTTGGGCTGATAGCTTTGAAGATATGTTCTGATGGTGGTGAGAGTGGAGCACGACTGTCTCCGCGGCGCAATTGGCTAGCGCGATCAGCTGTTAACCGAAAGGTTGGAGGTACGAGCCCACCCGGTGGTGGTGCGGCGCTTTTTTTTCTTTGGGCTGATAGCTTTGAAGATATGTTCTGATGGTGGTGAGAGTGGAGCACGACTGTCTCCATGGCGCAATTGGCTATTCGATCGGCTGTTAACTGAAAGGTTTGAGGTTCGAGCCTTTCCGGGAGTTGTGTGTTGCTTTTTTATTTTGGGCAGATAGCTTTGAAGATATGTAATGATGGTGGTGAGAGTGGAGCACGACTGTCTCCGTGGCGCAATTGGCTAGCGCGATCGGCTGTTAACCGAAAGGTTGGAGGTACGAGCCCACCCGGTGGTGGTGCGGCGCTTTTTTTTCTTTGGGCTGATAGCTTTGAAGATATGTTCTGATGGTGGAGAGAGTGGAGCACGACTGTCTCCATGGCGCAATTGGCTATTAGATCGGCTGTTAACTGAAAGGTTTGAGGTTCGAGCCCTTCCGGGAGTGGTGCGGCGCTTTTTTTTCTTTGGGCTGATAGCTTTGAAGAAATGTTCTTATGGTGGTGAGAGTTGAGCACGTCTGTCTCCGTGGCGCAATTGGCTAGCGCGGTCGGCTGTTAACCGAAAGGTTGGAGGTTCGAGCCCTCCCGGGAGTGGTGTGTTGCTTTTTTTATTTTTTGCTGATAGCTTTGAAAATATGTTTTGATGGTGGTGAGTGTGGAGCAGGACTGTCTCCGTGACGCAATTGGCTAGCTCGATCGGCTGTTAACCGAAAGGTTGGAGGTACGAGCCCACCCGGTGGAGGTGCGGCGCTTTTTTTTCTTTAGACTGATAGATTTGAAGATATGTCCTGATGGTGGTGAGAGTGGAGCACGACTGTCTCCGTGGCGCCATTGGCTAGCGCGATCGACTGTTAACCGAGAGGTTGGAGGTTCGAGCCCACCCGGTAGTGGTGTGTTGCTTTTTTTATTTTTTGCTGATAGCTTTGAAGACATGCTCTGATGGTGGTGAGAGCGGAGCACGACTGTCTCCGTGGCGCAATTGGCTAGCGCGATTGGCTGTTAACCGAAAGGTTGGAGGTATGAGCCCACCCGGTGGTGGTGTGGCGCTTGTTTTTCTTTGGGCTGATAGCTTTGAAGATATGTTCTGATGGTGTTGAGAGTGGAGCACGACTGTCTCCGTGGCGCAATTGGCTAGCGCGATCGGCTGTTAACCGAAAGGTTAGAGGTTGGAGCCCTCCCGGGAGTGGTGTGTTGTTTTTTTTATTTTGGGCTGATAGCTTTGAAGATATGTAATGATGGTGGTGAGAGTGGAGCAGGACTGTCTCCGTGGCGCAATTGGCTAGCGCGATCGGCTGTTAACCAAAGGGTAGGAGGTACGAGCCCTCCCGGGAGTGGTGTGTTGCTTTTTTTATTTTGGGCTGATAGCTTTGAAGATATGTTCTGATGGTGGTGAGAGTGGAGCGCGACTGTCTCCGTGGCGCAATTGGCTAGCGCGATCGGCTGTTAACCGAAAGGTTGGAGGTACGAGCCCACCCGGTGGTGGTGCGGCGCTTTTTTTTCTTTGGGCTGATAGCTTTGAAGATATGTTCTGATGGTATTGAGAGTGGAGCACGACTGTCTCCATGGCGCAATTGGCTATTCGATCGGCTGTTAACTGAAAGGTTTGAGTTTCGAGCACTTCCGGGATTGGTGTGTTGCTTTTTTTATTTTGTGCAGATAGCTTTGAAGATATGTAATGATGGTGGTGAGAGTGGAGCACGACTGTCTCCGTGGCGCAATTGGCTAACGCGATCAGCTGTTAACCGAAAGGTTGGAGGTACGAGCCCACCCAAAGGTGGTGCGGCGCTTTTTTTTCTTTGGGCTGATAGCTTTGAAGATATGTTCTGATGGTGGTGAGAGTGGAGCACGACTGTCTCCATGGCGCAATTGGCTATTCGATCGGCTGTTACCTGAAAGGTTTGAGGTTCGAGCCCTTCCGGGAGTGGTGCGGCGCTTTTTTTTCTTTGGGCTGATAGCTTTGAACAAATGTTCTGATGGTGGTGAGAGTTGAGCACGTCTGTCTCCGTGGCGCAATTGGCTAGCGCGGTCGGCTGTTAACCGAAAGGTTGGAGGTTCGAGCCCTTCCGGGAGTGGTGTGTTGCTTTTTTTATTTTTTGCTGATAGCTTTGAAAATATCTTTTGATGTAGGTGAGTGTGGAGCAGGACTGTCTCCGTGACGCAATTGGCTAGCTCGATTGGCTGTTAACCGAAAGGTTGGAGGTACGAGCCCACCCGGTGGAGGTGCGGCGCTTTTTTTTCTTTGGACTGATAGCTTTGAAGATATGTCCTGATGGTGGTGAGAGTGGAGCACGACTGTCTCTGTGGCGCAATTGGCTAGCGCGATAGACTGTTAACCGAGAGGTTGGAGGTTTGAGCCCACCCGGTGGTGGTGCGGCAATTTTTTTCCTTTAGGCTGATAGCTCTGAAAAAATGTTCAGACGGTGGTGAGAGTGGAGCACGGCTGTCTTCATGGCGCAAGTGGCTATGCGATCAGCTGTTAACTGAAAAGTTGGAGGTTCCAGCCCTCTCGGGAGTGGTTTGTTGCTTTTTTTTGGGGCTGATAGCTTAGAAGATTTGTTCTGATGGTGGTGAGAGTGGAGCACGACTGTCTCCGTGGCGCAATTTGCTAGCGCGATCGGTTGTTAACCGAAAGGTTGGAGGTACGAGCCCACACGGTGGTGGTCCGGCACTTTTTTTTTCTTTGGACTGATAGCTCTGAAGAAATGTTCTGACGGTGGTGAGAGTGGAGCACGACTGTCTCCGTGGCGCAATTGGCTATGCGAAAGGCTGTTAACCGGAAGGTTGGAGGTTCGAGCCCTCCCGGGAGTGGTGTGTTGCTTTTTTTTGAGGCTGATAGCTTTGAAGATATGTTTTGATGGTGGTGAGAGTGGAGCAGGACTGTCTCCGTGGCGCAATAGGCTAGCGCGATCGGCTGTTAACCGAAAGGTTGGAGGTACGAGCCCACCCGGTGGTGGTGCGGCGCTTTTTTTCTTTGGGCTCATAGCTCTGAAGAAATGTTCTGACGGTGGTGAGAGTGGAGCACGACTGTCTCCGTGGCGCATTTGGTTAGCGCGATCGGCTGTTAACCGAAAGGTTGGAGGTACGAGCCCACCCGGTGGTGGTGCGGCGCTTTTTTTTCTTTGGGCTGATAGCTTTGAAGATATGTTCTGATGGTGTTGAGAGTGGAGCAGGACTGTCCCCGTGGCGCAATGGCTAGCGCGATCGGCTGTTAACCGAAAGGTTGGAGGTACGAGCCCACCCGGTGGTGGTGTGGCGCTTGTTTTTCTATGGGCTGATAGCTTTGAAGATATGTTCTGATGGTGGTGAGAGTGGAGCACGACTGTCTTCGTGGCGCAATTGGCTAGCGCGATCGGCTGTTAACCGAAAGGTTGGAGGTTCGAGCCCTCCCGGGAGTGGTGTGTTGCTTTTTTTATTTGGGCTGATAGCTTTGAAGATATGTATTGATGGTGGTGAGAGTGAAGCACGACTGTCTCCGTGGCGCAATTGGCTAGCGCGATCGGCTGTTAACCGAAAGTTGGAGGTACAAGCCCACCCGGTGGTGGTGCGGCGCTTTTTTTTCTTTGGGCTGATAACGTTGAAGATATGTTCTGATGTTGGTGAGAGTGGAGCAGGACTGTCTCCGTGGCGCAATCGGCTAACGCGATCGGCTGTTAACCAAAAGGTTGGAGGTACGAGCCCTCCCGGGAGTGGTGTGTTGCTTTTTTTATTTTGGGCTGATAGCTTTGAAGATATGTTCTGATGGTGGTGAGAGTGGAGCACGACTGTCTCCGCGGCGCAATTGGCTAGCGCGATCAGCTGTTAACCGAAAGGTTGGAGGTACGAGCCCACCCGGTGGTGGTGCGGCGCTTTTTTTTCTTTGGGCTGATAGCTTTGAAGATATGTTCTGATGGTGGTGAGAGTGGAGCACGACTGTCTCCATGGCACAATTGGCTATTCGATCGGCTGTTAACTGAAAGGTTTGAGGTTCGAGCCTTTCCGGGAGTTGTGTGTTGCTTTTTTATTTTGGGCAGATAGCTTTGAAGATATGTAATGATGGTGGTGAGAGTGGAGCACGACTGTCTCCGTGGCGCAATTGGCTAGCGCGATCGGCTGTTAACCGAAAGGTTGGAGGTACGAGCCCACCCGGTGGTGGTGCGGCGCTTTTTTTTCTTTGGGCTGATAGCTTTGAAGATATGTTCTGATGGTGGAGAGAGTGGAGCACGACTGTCTCCATGGCGCAATTGGCTATTAGATCGGCTGTTAACTGAAAGGTTTGAGGTTCGAGCCCTTCCGGGAGTGGTGCGGCGCTTTTTTTTCTTTGGGCTGATAGCTTTGAAGATATGTTCTCATGGTGGTGAGAGTGGAGCACGACTGCCTCCGTGGCGCTATTGGCTAGCGAGATCGGCTGTTAACCGAAAGGTTGGAGGTTCGAGCCCACCCGGTAGTGGTGCGGCGCTTTTTTTTTCTTTGGGCTGATAGCTTTGAAGATGTGTTCGGATGGTGGTAAGAGTGGAGCACGACTGTCTCCGTGGCGCAATTGGCTAGCGCTATCGGCTGTTAACCGAAAGGTTGGAGGTTCGGGCCCACCTGGTGGTGGTGCGGCGCTTTTTTTTCTTTGGGCTGATAGCTTTGAAGATATGTTCTGATGGTGGTGAGAGTGGAGCACGACTGTCTCCGTGGCGCAATTGTCTAGCGCGATCGGCTGTTAACCGAAAGGTTGGAGGTACGAGCCCACCCGGTGGTGGTGCGGCGCTTTTTTTCTTTGGGCTGATAGCTTTGAAGATATGTTCTGATGGTGGTGAGAGTGGAGCAGGACTGTCTCCGTGGCGCAATCAGCTAACGCGATCGGCAGTTAACCAAAAGGTTGGAGGTACGAGCCCTTCCGGGAGTGGTGTGTTGCTTTCTTTATTTTGGGCTGATAGCTTTGAAGATATGTTCTGATGGTGGTGAGAGTGGAGCACGACTTTCTCCGTGGCGCAATTGGCTAGCGCGATCGGCTGTTAACCGAAAGGTTGGAGGTACGAGCCCACCTGGTGGTGGTGCGGCGCTTTTTTTCCTTTGGGCTGATAGCTTTGAAGATATGTTCTGATGGTGGTGAGAATGGAGCACGACTGTCTCCATGGCGCAATTGGCTATTCGATCGGCTGTTAACTGAAAGGTTTGAGGTTCGAGCCCTTCCGGGAGTGGTGTGTTGCTTTTTTATTTTGGGCTGATAGCTTTGAAGATATGTAATGATGGTGGTGAGTGTGGAGCATGACTGCCTCCATGGCGCAATTGGCTATGCGATCGGCTGTTAACTCAAAGGTTGGAGGTTCGAGCCCTCGCGGGAGTGGTGTGTTGCTTTTTTGGGGGCTGATTGCTTTGAAGATATGTTCTGATGGTGGTGAGAGTGGAGCAGGACTGTCTCCTTGGCGCAATTGGCTAGCGCGATCGGCTGTTAACCGAAAGGTTTGAGGTTCAGGCCCACCTGGTGCTGGTGCGGCGCTTTTTTTTGGGC
The DNA here is from genome assembly GCF_043290135.1 of Rhipicephalus microplus. Taxonomy (NCBI): domain Eukaryota; kingdom Metazoa; phylum Arthropoda; class Arachnida; order Ixodida; family Ixodidae; genus Rhipicephalus; species Rhipicephalus microplus. The sequence goes on from NC_134701.1 coordinate 6,280,872, forward strand.
TGATAGCTTTGAAGATATGTTCTGAAGTTGGTGAAAGTGGAGCACGACTGTCCCCGTGGCGCAATAGGCTAGCGCGATCGGCAGTTAACCGAAAGGTTGGAGGTTTGAGCCCTCCCGGGAGTGGTGTGTTGCTTTTTTTATTTTGGGCTGATAGCTTTGAAGATATGTTCTCGTGGTGGTAAGTGTGCAGCAGGACTGTCTCCGTGGCGCAATTGGCTAGCGCGATCGGCTGTTAACCGAAAGGTTGGACGTACGAGCCCTCTCGGGAGTGGTGCATTGCTTTTTTTTCTTTGGGCTGATAGCTTTGAAGATATGTTCTCATGGTGGTGAGAGTGGAGCACGACTGTCTCCGTGGCGCTATTGGCTAGCGCGATCGGCTGTTAACCGATAGGTTGGAGGTTCGAGCCCACCCGGTGGTGGTGCGGCGCTTTTTTTTTCGTTGGGCTGATAGCTTCGAAGATGTGTTCTGATGGTGGTAAGAGTGGAGCACGACTGTCTCCGTGGCGCAATTGGCTAGCGCTATCGGCTGTTAACCGAAAGGTTGGAGGTTCGGGCCCACCTGGTGGAGGTGCGGCGCTTTTTTTTCTTTGGGCTGATAGCTTTGAAGATATGTTCTGATGGTGGTGAGTGTGGAGCACGACTGTCTCCGTGGCGCAATTGACTAGTGCGATCGGCTGTTAACCGAAAGGTTGGAGGTACGAGCCCACCCGGTGGTGGTGCGGCGCTTTTTTTTCTTTGGGCTGATAGCTTTGAAGATATGTTCTGATGGTGTTTAGAGTGGAGCAGGACTGTCCCCGTGGCGCAATGGGCTAGCGCGATCGGCTGTTAACCGAAAGGTTGGAGGTACGAGCCCACCCGGTGGTGGTGTGGCGCTTGTTTTTCTTTGGGCTGATAGCTTTGAAGATATGTTCTGATGGTGGTGAGAGTGGAGCACGACTGTCTTCGTGGCGCAATTGGCTAGCGCGATCGGCTGTTAACCGAAAGGTTGGAGGTTCGAGCCCTCCCGGGAGTGGTGTGTTGCTTTTTTTAATTTGGGCTGATAGCTTTGAAGATATGTATTGATGGTGGTGAGAGTGGTGCACGACTGTCTCCGTGGCGCAATTGGCTAGCGCGATCGGCTGTTAACCGAAAGTTGGAGGTACAAGCCCACCCGGTGGTGGTGCGGCGCTTTTTTTTCTTTGGGCTGATAACGTTGAAGATATGTTCTGATGTTGGTGAGAGTGGAGCAGGACTGTCTCCGTGGCGCAATCGGCTAACGCGATCGGCTGTTAACCAAAAGGTTGGAGGTACGAGCCCTCCCGGGAGTGGTGTGTTGCTTTTTTTATTTTGGACTGATAGCTTTGAAGATATGTTCTGATGGTGGTGAGAGTGGAGCACGACTGTCTCCGCGGCGCAATTGGCTAGCGCGATCAGCTGTTAACCGAAAGGTTGGAGGTACGAGCCCACCCGGTGGTGGTGCGGCGCTTTTTTTTCTTTGGGCTGATAGCTTTGAAGATATGTTCTGATGGTGGTGAGAGTGGAGCACGACTGTCTCCATGGCGCAATTGGCTATTCGATCGGCTGTTAACTGAAAGGTTTGAGGTTCGAGCCATTCCGGGAGTTGTGTGTTGCTTTTTTATTTTGGGCAGATAGCTTTGAAGATATGTAATGATGGTGGTGAGAGTGGAGCACGACTGTCTCCGTGGCGCAATTGGCTAGCGCGATCGGCTGTTAACCGAAAGGTTGGAGGTACGAGCCCACCCGGTGGTGGTGCGGCGCTTTTTTTTCTTTGGGCTGATAGCTTTGAAGATATGTTCTGATGGTGGAGAGAGTGGAGCACGACTGTCTCCATGGCGCAATTGGCTATTAGATCGGCTGTTAACTGAAAGGTTTGAGGTTCGAGCCCTTCCGGGAGTGGTGCGGCGCTTTTTTTTCTTTGGGCTGATAGCTTTGAAGAAATGTTCTTATGGTGGTGAGAGTTGAGCACGTCTGTCTCCGTGGCGCAATTGGCTAGCGCGGTCGGCTGTTAACCGAAAGGTTGGAGGTTCGAGCCCTCCCGGGAGTGGTGTGTTGCTTTTTTTATTTTTTGCTGATAGCTTTGAAAATATGTTTTGATGGTGGTGAGTGTGGAGCAGGACTGTCTCCGTGACGCAATTGGCTAGCTCGATCGGCTGTTAACCGAAAGGTTGGAGGTACGAGCCTACCCGGTGGAGGTGCGGCGCTTTTTTTTTCTTTAGACTGATAGCTTTGAAGATATGTTCTGATGGTGGTGAGAGTGGAGCACGACTGTCTCCGTGGCGCCATTGGCTAGCGCTATCGACTGTTAACCGAAAGGTTGGAGGTTTCAGCCCTCCCGGGAGTGGTGTGTTGCTTTTTTTATTTTGGGCTGATAGCTTTGAAGATATGTTCTGATGGTGGTGAGAGTTGAGCACGACTGTCTCCGTGGCGCAATTGGCTAGCGCGATCGGCTGTTAACCAAAGGGTTGTTGGTACGAGCCCTCCCGGGAGTGGTGTGTTGCTTTTTTTATTTTGGGCTGATAGCTTTGAAGATATGTTCTGATGGTGGTGAGAGTGGAGCACGACTGTCTCCGTGGCGCAATTGGCTATTCGATCGGCTGTTAACTGAAAGGTTTGAGGTTCGAGCCCTTCCGGGAGTGTTGTGTTGCTTTTTTTATTTTGGGCTGATAGCTATGAAGATATGTAATGATGGTGGTGAGAGTGGAGCACGACTGTCTCTGTGGCGCAATTGGCTAGCGCGATCGGCGGTTAACCGAAAGGTTGGAGGTTCGAGCCCTCCCGGGAGTGGTGTGTTGCTTTTTTTATTTTGGGCTGATAGCTTTGAAAATATGTTCTGATGGTGGTGAGTGTGGAGCAGGACTGTCTCCGTGGCGCAATTGGCTAGCGCGATCGGCTGTTAACCGAAAGGTTGGAGGTACGAGCCTACCCGGTGGAGGTGCGGCGCTTTTTTTTCTTTGGGCTGATAGCTTTGAAGATATGTTCTGATGGTGGTGAGAGTGGAGCACGACTGTCTCCGTGGCGCAATTGGCTATTCGATCGGCTGTTACCTGAAAGGTTTGAGGTTCGAGTCCTTCCGGGAGTGGTGCGGCGCTTTTTTTTCTTTGGGCTGATAGCTTTGAAGAAATGTTCTGATGGTGGTGAGAGTTGAGCACGTCTGTCTCCGTGGCGGAATTGGCTAGCGCTTTCGGCTGTTAACCGAAAGGTTGGAGGTTCGAACCCTCCTGGGAGTGGTGTGTTGCTTTTTTTATTTTTTGCTGATAGCTTTGAAAATATGTTTTGATGGTGGTGAGTGTGGAGCAGGACTGTCTCCGTGACGCAATTGGCTAGCTCGATCGGCTGTTAACCGAAAGGTTGGAGGTACGAGCCCACTCGATGGAGGTGCGGCGCTTTTTTTTCTTTGGACTGATAGCTTTGAAGATATGTCCTGATGTTGGTGAGAGTGGAGCACGACTGTCTCCGTGGCGCAATTGGCTAGCGCGATCGACTGTTAACCGAGAGGTTGGAGGTTCGAGCCCACACGGTGGTGGTCCGGCACTTTTTTTTTCTTTGGACTGATAGCTCTGAAGAAATGTTCTGACGGTGGTGAGAGTGGAGCACGACTGTCTCCGTGGCGCATTTGGCTAGCGCGATCGGCTGTTAACCGAAAGGTTGGAGGTACGAGCCCTCCCGGGAGTGGTTTGTTGCTTTTTTTATTTCGGCCTGAAAGCTATGAAGATATGTTCTGATGCTGGTGAGAGTGGAGCCCGACTCTCCGTGGCGCAATTTGCTAGCGCGATCGGTTGTTAACCGAAAGGTTGGAGGTACGAGCCCACACGGTGGTGGTCCAGCACTTTTTTTTTCTTTGGACTGATAGCTCTGAAGAAATGTTCTGACGGTGGTGAGAGTGGAGCACGACTGTCTCCGTGGCGCAATTGGCTATGCGAAAGGCTGTTAACCGGAAGGTTGGAGGTTCGAGCCCTCCCGGGAGTGGTGTGTTGCTTTTTTTTGAGGCTGATAGCTTTGAAGATATGTTTTGATGGTGGTGAGAGTGGAGCAGGACTGTCTCCGTGGCGCAATAGGCTAGCGCGATCGGCTGTTAACCGAAAGGTTGGAGGTACGAGCCCACCCGGTGGTGGTGCGGCGCTTTTTTTCGTTGGGCTCATAGCTCTGAAGAAATGTTCTGACGGTGGTGAGAGTGGAGCACGACTGTCTCCGTGGCGCATTTGGTTAGCGCGATCGGCTGTTAACTAAAAGGTTGGAGGTACGAGCCCTCCCGGGAGTGGTGTGTTGCTTTTTTTTCTTTGGGCTGATAGCTTTGAAAATATGTTCTGATGGTGGTGAGTGTGGAGCAGGACTGTCTCCGTGAAGCAATTGGCTAGCGCGATCGGCTGTTAACCGAAAGGTTGGAGGTACGAGCCCACCCGGTGCTGGTGCGGCGCTTTCTTTTCTTTGGGCTGATAGCTTTGAAGATATGTTCTGATGGTGGTGAGAGTGGAGCACGACTGTCCCCGTGGCGCAATAGGCTAGCGCGATCGGCTGTTAACCGAAAGGTTGGAGGTTTCAGCCCTCCTGGGAGTGGTGTGTTGCTTTTTTTATTTTGGGCTGATAGCTTTGAAGATATGTTCTGATGGTGGTGAGAGTGGAGCACGACTGTCTCCGTGGCGCAATTGGCTAGCGCGATCGGCTGTTAACCGAAAGGTTGGAGGTACGAGCCCACCCGGTGGTGGTGCGGCGCTTTTTTTTCTTTGAGCTGATAGCTTTGAAGATATGTTCTGATGGTGGTGAGAGTGGAGCACGACTGTCTCCGTGGCGCAATTGGCTATTCGATCGGCTGTTAACTGAAAGGTTTGAGGTTCGAGCCCTTCCGGGAGTGTTGTGTTGCTTTTTTTATTTTGGGCTGATAGCTATGAAGATATGTAATGATGGTGGTGAGAGTGGAGCACGACTGTCTCTGTGGCGCAATTGGCTAGCGCGATCGGCGGTTAACCGAAAGGTTGGAGGTTCGAGCCCTCCCGGGAGTGGTGTGTTGCTTTTTTTATTTTGGGCTGATAGCTTTGAAAATATGTTCTGATGGTGGTGAGTGTGGAGCAGGACTGTCTCCGTGGCGCAATTGGCTAGCGCGATCGGCTGTTAACCGAAAGGTTGGAGGTACGAGCCTACCCGGTGGAGGTGCGGCGCTTTTTTTTCTTTGGGCTGATAGCTTTGAAAAAATGTTCTTATGGTGGTGAGAGTGGAGCACGACTGTCTCCGTGGCGCAATTGGCTACGCGATCGGCTGTTAACCGAGAGGTTGGAAGTTGGAGCCCACCCGGTGGTGGTGCGGCGATTTTTTTTCCTTTTGGCTGATAGCTCTGAAGAAAAGTTCTGACGGTGGTGAGAGTGGAGCACGACTGTCTCCATGGCGCAATCGGCCATGCGATCGGCTGTCAACTGAAAGGTTGGAGGTTCGAGTCCCGCGGGAGTGGTGTATTGCTTTTTTTTCTTTGGGCTGATAGTTTGAAGATGTGTTCTGATGGTGGTAAGAGTTGAGCACGACTGTCTCCGTGGCGCAATTGGCTATTCGATCGGCTGTTAAATGAAAGGTTGGATGTTCGAGCCCTCCCGAGAGTAGTGTGTTGCTTTTTTTTCTTTGGGCTGATAGCTTCGAAGATATGTTCTGATGGTGGTGAGAGTGGAGCAGGACTGTCTCCGTGGCGCAATTGGCTGCCGCGATCGGCTGTTAACTGAAAGGTTGGAGGTACGAGCCTACCCGGTGGAGGTGCGCCGCTTTTTTTCTTTGGGCTGATAGCTTTGAAGATATGTTCTGATGGTGGTGAGAGTGGAGCACGACTGTCTCCGTGGCGCAATCGGCTAACGCGATCGGCTGTTAACCGAAAGGTTGGAGGTACGAGCCCTCCCGGGAGTGGTGTGTTGCTTTTTTTATTTTGGGCTGATAGCTTTGAAGATATGTTCTGATGGTGGTGAGAGTGGAGCACGACTGTCTCCGTGGCGCAATTGGCTAGCGCGATCGGCTGTTAACCGAAAGGTTGGAGGTACGAGCCCACCCGGTGGTGGTGCGGCGCTTTTTTTTCTTTGGGCTGATAGCTTTGAAGATATGTTCTGATGGGGGTGAGAGTGGAGCACGACTGTCTCCATGGCGCAATTGGCTATTCGATCGGCTGTTAACTGAAAGGTTTGAGGTTCGAGCCCTTCCGGGAGTGTTGTGTTGCTTTTTTTATTTTGGGCTGATAGCTTTGAAGATATGTAATGATGTTGGTGAGAGTGGAGCACGACTGTCTCTGTGGCGCAATTGGCTAGCGCGATCGGCGGTTAACCGAAAGGTTGGAGGTTCGAGCCCTCCCGGGAGTGGTGTGTTGCTTTTTTTATTTTGGGCTGATAGCTTTGAAAATATGTTCTGATTGTGGTGAGTGTGGAGCAGGACTGTCTCCGTGGCGCAATTGGCTAGCGCGATCGGCTGTTAGCCGAAAGGTTGGAGGTACGAGCCTACCCGGTGGAGGTGCGGCGCTTTTTTTTCTTTGGGCTGATAGCTTTGAAGATATGTTCTGATGGTGGTGAGAGTGTAGCACGACTGTCTCAGTGGCGCAATTTGCTAGCGCGATCGGCTGTTAACCGAAAGGTTGGAGGTACGAGCCCACCTGGTGGTGGTGCGGCGCTTTTTTTTCTTTGGGCTGATAGCTTTGAAGATATGTTCTGATGGTGGTGAGAGTGGAGCACGACTGTCTCCATGGCGCAATTGGCTATTCGATCGGCTGTTAACTGAAAGGTTTGATGTTCGAGCCCTTCCGGGAGTGGTGTGTTGCTTTTTTTATTTTGGGCTGATAGCTTTGAAGATATGTAATGATGGTGGTGAGTGTGGAGCACGACTGTCTCCGTGGCGCAATTGGCTAGCGCGATCGGCTGTTAACCGAAAGGTTGGAGGTTCGAGCCCTTCGGGAGTGGTGTGTTGCTTTTTTTATTTTGGGCTGATAGCTTTGAAAATATGTTCTTATGGTGGTGAGTGTGGAGCAGGACTGTCTCCGTGGCGCAATTGGCTAGCTCGATCGGCTGTTAACCGAAAGGTTGGAGGTACGAGCCTACCCGGTGGAGGTGCGGCGCTTTTTTTTTTCTTTAGACTGATAGCTTTGAAGATATGTTCTGATGGTGGTGAGAGTGGAGCACGACTGTCTCCGTGGCGCCATTGGCTAGCGCTATCGACTGTTAACCGAAAGGTTGGAGGTTTCAGCCCTCCCGGGAGTGGTGTGTTGCTTTTTTTATTTTGGGCTGATAGCTTTGAAGATATGTTCTGATGGTGGTGAGAGTTGAGCACGACTGTCTCCGTGGCGCAATTGGCTAGCGCGATCGGCTGTTAACCAAAGGGTTGGAGGTACGAGCCCTCCCGGGAGTGGTGTGTTGCTTTTTTTATTTTGGGCTGATAGCTTTGAAGATATGTTCTGATGGTGGTGAGAGTGGAGCACGACTGTCTCCGTGGCGCAATTGGCTATTCGATCGGCTGTTAACTGAAAGGTTTGAGGTTCGAGCCCTTCCGGGAGTGTTGTGTTGCTTTTTTTATTTTGGGCTGATAGCTATGAAGATATGTAATGATGGTGGTGAGAGTGGAGCACGACTGTCTCTGTGGCGCAATTGGCTAGCGCGATCGGCGGTTAACCGAAAGGTTGGAGGTTCGAGCCCTCCCGGGAGTGGTGTGTTGCTTTTTTTATTTTGGGCTGATAGCTTTGAAAATATGTTCTGATGGTGGTGAGTGTGGAGCAGGACTGTCTCCGTGGCGCAATTGGCTAGCGCGATCGGCTGTTAACCGAAAGGTTGGAGGTACGAGCCTACCCGGTGGAGGTGCGGCGCTTTTTTTTCTTTGGGCTGATAGCTTTGAAGATATGTTCTGATGGTGGTGAGAGTGGAGCACGACTGTCTCCGTGGCGCAATTGGCTATTCGATCGGCTGTTACCTGAAAGGTTTGAGGTTCGAGTCCTTCCGGGAGTGGTGCGGCGCTTTTTTTTCTTTGGGCTGATAGCTTTGAAGAAATGTTCTGATGGTGGTGAGAGTTGAGCACGTCTGTCTCCGTGGCGGAATTGGCTAGCGCTTTCGGCTGTTAACCGAAAGGTTGGAGGTTCGAACCCTCCTGGGAGTGGTGTGTTGCTTTTTTTATTTTTTGCTGATAGCTTTGAAAATATGTTTTGATGGTGGTGAGTGTGGAGCAGGACTGTCTCCGTGACGCAATTGGCTAGCTCGATCGGCTGTTAACCGAAAGGTTGGAGGTACGAGCCCACTCGATGGAGGTGCGGCGCTTTTTTTTCTTTGGACTGATAGCTTTGAAGATATGTCCTGATGTTGGTGAGAATGGAGCACGACTGTCTCCGTGGCGCAATTGGCTAGCGCGATCGACTGTTAACCGAGAGGTTGGAGGTTCGAGCCCACACGGTGGTGGTCCGGCACTTTTTTTTTCTTTGGACTGATAGCTCTGAAGAAATGTTCTGACGGTGGTGAGAGTGGAGCACGACTGTCTCCGTGGCGCATTTGGCTAGCGCGATCGGCTGTTAACCGAAAGGTTGGAGGTACGAGCCCTCCCGGGAGTGGTTTGTTGCTTTTTTTATTTCGGCCTGAAAGCTATGAAGATATGTTCTGATGCTGGTGAGAGTGGAGCCCGACTCTCCGTGGCGCAATTTGCTAGCGCGATCGGTTGTTAACCGAAAGGTTGGAGGTACGAGCCCACACGGTGGTGGTCCGGCACTTTTTTTTTCTTTGGACTGATAGCTCTGAAGAAATGTTCTGACGGTGGTGAGAGTGGAGCACGACTGTCTCCGTGGCGCAATTGGCTATGCGAAAGGCTGTTAACCGGAAGGTTGGAGGTTCGAGCCCTCCCGGGAGTGGTGTGTTGCTTTTTTTTGAGGCTGATAGCTTTGAAGATATGTTTTGATGGTGGTGAGAGTGGAGCAGGACTGTCTCCGTGGCGCAATAGGCTAGCGCGATCGGCTGTTAACCGAAAGGTTGGAGGTACGAGCCCACCCGGTGGTGGTGCGGCGCTTTTTTTCGTTGGGCTCATAGCTCTGAAGAAATGTTCTGACGGTGGTGAGAGTGGAGCACGACTGTCTCCGTGGCGCATTTGGTTAGCGCGATCGGCTGTTAACTAAAAGGTTGGAGGTACGAGCCCTCCCGGGAGTGGTGTGTTGCTTTTTTTTCTTTGGGCTGATAGCTTTGAAAATATGTTCTGATGGTGGTGAGTGTGGAGCAGGACTGTCTCCGTGAAGCAATTGGCTAGCGCGATCGGCTGTTAACCGAAAGGTTGGAGGTACGAGCCCACCCGGTGCTGGTGCGGCGCTTTCTTTTCTTTGGGCTGATAGCTTTGAAGATATGTTCTGATGGTGGTGAGAGTGGAGCACGACTGTCCCCGTGGCGCAATAGGCTAGCGCGATCGGCTGTTAACCGAAACGTTGGAGGTTTCAGCCCTCCCGGGAGTGGTGTGTTGCTTTTTTTATTTTGGGCTGATAGCTTTGAAGATATGTTCTGATGGTGGTGAGAGTGGAGCACGACTGTCTCCGTGGCGCAATTGGCTAGCGCGATCGGCTGTTAACCGAAAGGTTGGAGGTACGAGCCCACCCGGTGGTGGTGCGGCGCTTTTTTTTCTTTGAGCTGATAGCTTTGAAGATATGTTCTGATGGTGGTGAGAGTGGAGCACGACTGTCTCCGTGGCGCAATTGGCTATTCGATCGGCTGTTAACTGAAAGGTTTGAGGTTCGAGCCCTTCCGGGAGTGTTGTGTTGCTTTTTTTATTTTGGGCTGATAGCTATGAAGATATGTAATGATGGTGGTGAGAGTGGAGCACGACTGTCTCTGTGGCGCAATTGGCTAGCGCGATCGGCGGTTAACCGAAAGGTTGGAGGTTCGAGCCCTCCCGGGAGTGGTGTGTTGCTTTTTTTATTTTGGGCTGATAGCTTTGAAAATATGTTCTGATGGTGGTGAGTGTGGAGCAGGACTGTCTCCGTGGCGCAATTGGCTAGCGCGATCGGCTGTTAACCGAAAGGTTGGAGGTACGAGCCTACCCGGTGGAGGTGCGGCGCTTTTTTTTCTTTGGGCTGATAGCTTTGAAAAAATGTTCTTATGGTGGTGAGAGTGGAGCACGACTGTCTCCGTGGCGCAATTGGCTACGCGATCGGCTGTTAACCGAGAGGTTGGAAGTTGGAGCCCACCCGGTGGTGGTGCGGCGATTTTTTTTCCTTTTGGCTGATAGCTCTGAAGAAAAGTTGTGACGGTGGTGAGAGTGGAGCACGACTGTCTCCATGGCGCAATCGGCCATGCGATCGGCTGTCAACTGAAAGGTTGGAGGTTCGAGTCCCGCGGGAGTGGTGTATTGCTTTTTTTTCTTTGGGCTGATAGTTTGAAGATGTGTTCTGATGGTGGTAAGAGTTGAGCACGACTGTCTCCGTGGCGCAATTGGCTATTCGATCGGCTGTTAAATGAAAGGTTGGATGTTCGAGCCCTCCCGAGAGTAGTGTGTTGCTTTTTTTTCTTTGGGCTGATAGCTTCGAAGATATGTTCTGATGGTGGTGAGAGTGGAGCAGGACTGTCTCCGTGGCGCAATTGGCTGCCGCGATCGGCTGTTAACTGAAAGGTTGGAGGTACGAGCCTACCCGGTGGAGGTGCGCCGCTTTTTTTCTTTGGGCTGATAGCTTTGAAGATATGTTCTGATGGTGGTGAGAGTGGAGCACGACTGTCTCCGTGGCGCAATCGGCTAACGCGATCGGCTGTTAACCGAAAGGTTGGAGGTACGAGCCCTCCCGGGAGTGGTGTGTTGCTTTTTTTATTTTGGGCTGATAGCTTTGAAGATATGTTCTGATGGTGGTGAGAGTGGAGCACGACTGTCTCCGTGGCGCAATTGGCTAGCGCGATCGGCTGTTAACCGAAAGGTTGGAGGTACGAGCCCACCCGGTGGTGGTGCGGCGCTTTTTTTTCTTTGGGCTGATAGCTTTGAAGATATGTTCTGATGGGGGTGAGAGTGGAGCACGACTGTCTCCATGGCGCAATTGGCTATTCGATCGGCTGTTAACTGAAAGGTTTGAGGTTCGAGCCCTTCCGGGAGTGTTGTGTTGCTTTTTTTATTTTGGGCTGATAGCTTTGAAGATATGTAATGATGTTGGTGAGAGTGGAGCACGACTGTCTCTGTGGCGCAATTGGCTAGCGCGATCGGCGGTTAACCGAAAGGTTGGAGGTTCGAGCCCTCCCGGGAGTGGTGTGTTGCTTTTTTTATTTTGGGCTGATAGCTTTGAAAATATGTTCTGATTGTGGTGAGTGTGGAGCAGGACTGTCTCCGTGGCGCAATTGGCTAGCGCGATCGGCTGTTAGCCGAAAGGTTGGAGGTACGAGCCTACCCGGTGGAGGTGCGGCGCTTTTTTTTCTTTGGGCTGATAGCTTTGAAGATATGTTCTGATGGTGGTGAGAGTGTAGCACGACTGTCTCAGTGGCGCAATTTGCTAGCGCGATCGGCTGTTAACCGAAAGGTTGGAGCCCACCTGGTGGTGGTGCGGCGCTTTTTTTTCTTTGGGCTGATAGCTTTGAAGATATGTTCTGATGGTGGTGAGAGTGGAGCACGACTGTCTCCATGGCGCAATTGGCTATTCGATCGGCTGTTAACTGAAAGGTTTGATGTTCGAGCCCTTCCGGGAGTGGTGTGTTGCTTTTTTTATTTTGGGCTGATAGCTTTGAAGATATGTAATGATGGTGGTGAGTGTGGAGCACGACTGTCTCCGTGGCGCAATTGGCTAGCGCGATCGGCTGTTAACCGAAAGGTTGGAGGTTCGAGCCCTTCGGGAGTGGTGTGTTGCTTTTTTTATTTTGGGCTGATAGCTTTGAAAATATGTTCTTATGGTGGTGAGTGTGGAGCAGGACTGTCTCCGTGGCGCAATTGGCTAGCGCGATCGGCTGTAAACCGAAAGGTTGGAGGTACGAGCCTACTCAGTGGAGGTGCGGCGCTTTTTTTTCTTTGGGCTGATAGCTTTGAAGATATGTTCTGATGGTGGTGAGAGTGGAGCACGACTGTCTCCGTGGCGCAATTGGCTAGCGCGATCGACTGTTAACCGAGAGGTTGGAGGTACGAGCCCTCCCGGGAGAGGTGTGTGCTTTGTTTTATTTTGGGCTGATAGCTTTGAAGATATGTTCTGATGGTGGTGAGAGTGGAGCACGACTGTCTCCGTGGCGCAATGGGCTAGCGCGATCGGCTGTTAACCGAAAGGTTGGAGGTACGAGCCCACCCGGTGGTGGTGCGGCGCTTTTATTTCTTTGGGCTGATAGCTTTGAAGATATGTTCTGATGGTGGTGAGAGTGGAGCACGACTGTCTCCATGGCGCAATTGGCTATTCGATCGGCTGTTAACTGAAAGGTTTGAGGTTCGAGCCCTTCCGGGAGTGGTGTGTTGCTTTTTTTATTTTGGGCAGATAGCTTTGAAGATATGTAATGATGGTGGTGAGAGTGGAGCACGACTGTCTCCGTGGCGCAATTGGCTAGCGCGATCGGCTGTTAACCGAAAGGTTGGAGGTACGAGCCCACCCGGTGGTGGTGCGGCGCTTTTTTTTCTTTGGGCTGATAGCTTTGAAGATATGTTCTGATGGTGGTGAGAGTGGAGCACGACTGTCTCCATGGCGCAATTGGCTATTCGATCGGCTGTTAACTGAAAGGTTTGAGGTTCGAGCCCTTCCGGGAGTGGTGCGGCGCTTTTTTTTCTTTGGGCCGATAGCTTTGAACAAATGTTCTGATGGTGGTGAGAGTTGAGCACGTCTGTCTCCGTGGCGCAATTGGCTAGCGCGGTCGGCTGTTAACCGAAAGGTTGGAGGTTCGAGCCCTCCCGGGAGTGGTGTGTTGCTTTTTTTATTTTTTGCTGATAGCTTTGAAAATATCTTTTGATGTAGGTGAGTGTGGAGCAGGACTGTCTCCGTGACGCAATTGGCTAGCTCGATCGGCTGTTAACCGAAAGGTTGGAGGTACGAGCCCACCCGGTGTAGGTGCGGCGCTTTTTTTTCTTTGGACTGGTAGCTTTGAAGATATGTCCTGATGGTGGTGAGAGTGGAGCACGACTGTCTCTGTGGCGCAATTGGCTAGCGCGATCGACTGTTAACCGAGAGGTTGGAGGTTCGAGCCCACCCAGTGGTGGTGCGGCGATTTTTTTCCTTTGGGCTGATAGCTCTGAAAAAATGTTCAGACGGTGGTGAGAGTGGAGCACGGCTGTCTTCATGGCGCAAGTGGCTATGCGATCGGCTGTTAACTGAAAAGTTGGAGGTTCCAGCCCTCCCGGGAGTGGTTTGTTGCTTTTTTTGGGCTGATAGCTTAGAAGATTTGTTCTGATGGTGGTGAGAGTGGAGCACGACTGTCTCCGTGGCGCAATTTGCTAGCGCGATCGGCTTTTAACTGAAAGGTTGGAGGTACGAGCCCACACGGTGGTGGTCCGGCACTTTTTTTTTCTTTGGACTGATAGCTCTGAAGAAATGTTCTGACGGTGGTGAGAGTGGAGCACGACTGTCTCCGTGGCGCAATTGGCTATGCGAAAGGCTGTTAACCGGAAGGTTTGAGGTTCGAGCCCTCCCGGGAGTGGTGTGTTGCTTTTTTTTGAGGCTGATAGCTTTGAAGATATGTTTTGATGGTGGTGAGAGTGGAGCAGGACTGTCTCCGTGGCGCAATAGGCTAGCGCGATCGGCTGTTAACCGAAAGGTTGGAGGTACGAGCCCACCCGGTGGTGGTGCGGCGCTTTTTTTCTTTGGGCTCATAGCTCTGAAGAAATGTTCTGACGGTGGTGAGAGTGGAGCACGACTGTCTCCGTGGCGCATTTGGCTAGCGCGATCGGCTGTTAACTAAAAGGTTGGAGGTACGAGCCCTCCCGGGAGTGGTGTGTTGCTTTTTTTTCTTTGGGCTGATAGCTTTGAAATTATGTTCTGATGGTGGTGAGTGTGGAGCAGGACTGTCTCCGTGAAGCAATTGGCTAGCGCGATCGGCTGTTAACCTAAAGGTTGGAGGTACGAGCCCACCCGGTGCTGGTGCGGCGCTTTCTTTTCTTTGGGCTGATAGCTTTGAAGATATGTTCTGATGGTGTTGAGAGTGGAGCACGACTGTCCCCGTGGCGCAATAGGCTAGCGCGATCGGCTGTTAACCGAAAGGTTGGAGGTTTGAGCCCTCCCGGGAGTGGTGTGTTGCTTTTTTTTCTTTGGGCTGGTAGTTTTGAAGATATGTTATCATGGTGGTGAGAGTGGAGCACGACTGTCTCCGTGGCGCTATTGGCTAGCGCGATCGGCTGTTAACCGAAAGGTTGGAGGTTCGAGCCCACCCGGTGGTGGTGCGGCGCTTTTTTTCTTTGGGCTGAAAGGTTTGAAGATGTGTTCTGATGGTGGTAAGAGTGGAGCACGACTTTCTCCGTGGCGCAATTGGCTAGCGCGATCGGCTGTTAACCGAAAGGTTGGAGGTTCGAGCCCTCCCGGGAGTGGTGTGTTGCTTTTTTTATTTTGGGCTGATAGCTTTGAAAATATGTTCTGATGGTGGTGAGTGTGAAGCAGAACTGTCTCCGTGGCGCAATTGGCTAGCGCGATCGGCTGTAAACCGAAAGGTTGGAGGTACGAGCCTACCCGGTGGAGGTGCGGCGCTTTTTTTTCTTTGCGCTGATAGCTTTGAAGATATGTTCTGATGGTGGTGAGAGTGGAGCACGACTGTCTCCGTGGCGCAACCGGCTAACGCAATCGGCTGTTAACCGAAAGGTTGGAGGTACGGGCCCTCCCGGGAGTGGTGTGTTGCTTTTTTCATTTTGGGCTGATAGCTTTGAAGATATGTTCTGATGGTGGTGAGAGTGGAGCACGACTGTCTCCGTGGCGCAATTCGCTAGCGCGATCGGCTGTTAACCGAAAGGTTGGAGGTACGAGCCCACCCGGTGGTGGTGCGGCGCTTTTTTTTCTTTGGGCTGATAGCTTTGAAGATATGTTCTGATGGTGGTGAGAGTGGAGCACGACTGTCTCCGTGGCGCAATTGGCCATTCAATCGGCTGTTAACCGAAAGGTTGGAGGTACGAGCCCACCCGGTGGTGGTGCGGCGCTTTTTTTATTTTGGGCTGATAGCTATGAAGATATGTAATGATGGTGGTGAGAGTGGAGCACGACTGTCTCTGTGGCGCAATTGGCTAGTGCGATCGGCGGTTAATCGAAAGGTTGGAGGTTCGAGCCCTCCCGGGAGTGGTGTGTTGCTTTTTTTATTTTGGGCTGATAGCTTTGAAAATATGTTCTGATGGTGGTGAGTGTGGAGCAGGACTGTCTCCGTGGCGCAATTGGCTAGCGCGATCGGCTGTTAACCGAAAGGTTGGAGGTACGAGCCTACCCGGTGGAGGTGCGGCGCTTTTTTTTCTTTGGGCTGATAGCTTTGAAGATATGTTCTGATGTTGGTGAGAGTGGAGCACGACTGTCTCTGTGGCGCAATTGGCTAGCGCGATCGGCTGTTAACCGAGAGGTTGGAAGTTGGAGCCCACCCGGTGGTGGTGCGGCGATTTTTTTCCTTTTGGCTGATAGCTCTGAAGAAATGTTCTGACGGTGGTGAGAGTGGAGCACGACTGTCTCCATGGCGCAATTGGCTATGCGATCGGCTGTCAACTGAAAGGTTGGAGGTTCGAGTCCCGAGGGAGTGGTGTATTGCTTTTTTTTCTTTGGGCTGATAGCTTTGAAGATGTCCTTTATATACCCCCGCCCTTTATATACTCGGTCGCATCGTGGGACTCAACCACATTTCGGGCAGCAGTGGCGGCAGACGGTTCAGCGGAGCACGGTCCTAACTGTCTTCTTGCCCATGCGCAGGTTGGTTAGTTTTGGTACGTTATTTATCGCGTGAAACTGCTCCTGCCGCTACTGCTGTCCTCGAGTTTTGTATTTTGTGACTAGACAAGTGCTGCAATGAGTGACGTATGTGAATCCTGTAAACAATACTTTTCTGAAGATGAGGATGTCATAACATGTGCAGAATGCCGGCAATGCTATCACATCGGAGAATGTATCGGAATAAGTGAACGTACCTATAAAAAGAAAGGGAAAGAGGCAAAGAAAGCCTTAAAATGTCAGACTTGCCGTGTGCCTTCATCTAGGAACACTCAGATGAATAATAACGCTGATCAATCAGCTTTAACGGAAGCCTTGAGCCAGCAACTTGCGGAAATTAACAAATGCTTGGCGCACTTGACAACTAAGGTCGATGACCTTACAGAATTAAAGCAAACAGTCTCCAGCATTGAACAATCCATTCAGCACATGTCAGATACGCATGACAAGCTTCTTGAAATCAGCGCAAGGCACGATAGAGACATAGAAAGCCTCCGCAACAGAGTAGAAGCTGTGGAACAAAATTTTGACGAAAAAGAAATTCGCAAGCTAAACCTAGAACTAAATGACCTTCAGCAATATAGTCGCCGCCAGAATCTGGAAATTCATGGCATGCCGTTTATTGAAAAAGAGGATACCCTGTCACGAGTTAACGACCTTGCGAAGAGGCTTGACCTGCAGACACTATCTGACTGTGACGTTGAAAGCATGCATCGCTTGCCACCCCGTAAAGGGAAACCCCCAGTTATACTGATAAGATTCGCTCGACTGAGCTTGAAGGCAGCATGGCTTGCTAAACGTGCCGAACTAAGAGAAAAAAACAGTAATATTCAGCTATTTGATAACTTAACTCCTGCAAATAAGAAGCTCCTTTGGATGGCAAGGACTAGAGCCACCGAGATGAACTATCGATTCACTTGGTCTTCACAGGGAAAGATTTTTGTCAGAAAGAATTCAGAAGCACGCGCAATCCGAATTGCATCTGAAGATGATCTAAACAAGATTGTTTAAACACTTACTGTACCTATCGCCTTTTATGGCTTT
Source organism: Rhipicephalus microplus (assembly GCF_043290135.1). Lineage (NCBI taxonomy): Eukaryota > Metazoa > Arthropoda > Arachnida > Ixodida > Ixodidae > Rhipicephalus > Rhipicephalus microplus. The sequence continues at coordinate 6,297,709 of NC_134701.1, forward strand.
TTTCTGTTTTGATGATCAAGTCGATGCATTACAATGCTGTCTCTTTCAAGAATTTGATTAAGGACTCGAACTTTCTTTCTGAACGTGGTCTTTCCCTTTATCATATTAATGCACAGAGTATGAGGAACAAGGGTGAGGAAATTGAAAGCGAATTAGTACACCTCAACTATGACTTTCATATCATGGGCTTCTCGGAGACATGGTTTTCTTCACAGTCAGACGTGGTCAGTTTGGGAAATTACAATATGGAATCAGTATTCAGAACTGGAAAACGCGGTGGCGGTGTATCTTTGTATATCAAACAAAATTTGCCCTATGAGGCGTGGCCCGACTATTGTGTTGTGTGTAGTGATTTCGAAGCAGTTACTGTGATACACAACAAGGTTGTAATAGTACTGATCTACCGCCCCCCGAATGGTAATACTGACTCACTTCTTGAGTTTTTAGAGAAGCTTCAACATCATGCTAATTCTAATCGATGGTTCGTGATATCATTTGGTGATTTTAATATAGATATATCAAAAGATGGTCCTATTAAGCTAAAACTAATGGAGTTAATGTTGTCTCATGGCTGCGAAAACATCATTAGCACTCCTACCAGAATAACAAGCACATCAGAAACGATCATTGATCTCTGTTTCACTAATTTATCCCCTGACAGTGCATTAGCCGGAGTATTCAGCTCTGGTATAAGTGACCACTTACCTTTTTTTGCACTATTAACAATGCCAGAACTGCAGAATTCTCCAAAATACATGCGTAGAGATATAAACGATCCAAATATTCTCCGTTTTCGCTCTCTAATGTTTAACTGCAATTGGGATGACCTGTACCGAGAACCTGATCCGTCTAAGGCATACAACCTGTTTATGTCAAAAATGGTTAGTAACTACAATACTGCTTTTCCGTACGTTGTTGTAAAGAAACACAAGAGAGCAAGAAAGGAGTGGATTACGCCGGCACTTCTTAAGCGGATAAATAAAAAAAAACAAACTTTTCCAGCACTTTTTGAAAACAAAAAAACAAACTGACCTCATTGAGTTTAAAAATTTTAGAAACAAAGTAAACAAAGACCTCAAGAAGGCGAAAATAGATTTCTATGCCTACAAGTTTTCTACAGTGATTAACAACTCAAAAATGGTTTGGAGCTCGGTTAATAAATTGATAGGAAGAAAACAAGCCACTGTCCCTAGCTATATACAGATAAACGATATTCACTTCAGTGGCAAGGCACTGGCAGACAAATTTAACCTTCATTTCCTTGAGGCAGGATCCTCAAGTAATATAACACAAGCGACTGACCTTAAACCGGCTGAATGCTATATTGAAAGCTCTTCCACTAATTCTTTGTTTTTATTACCCGTTACCGAGGAGGAAGTAGCCACTGTCATATGCTCACTAAAGAACAGCTCACCAGGAGAAGATGGCATTTCCGCAGCACCTATCAAGGCAGTTGCTGATTTGATTGTCGCCCCATTCACTTACATATGCAACAGACTCTTCTTGACGGGAATTTTTCCATGTGCCATGAAAATAGCTCGCGTAACAATAATTTTTAAAGGAGGTGATAAAAATGAACTTCAAAATTATCGCCCAATCTCTATTCTGCCGCTTTTCTCTAAGGTCGCGGAACGCCTGATATATAAGAGGGTATTTTCTTTTATAGCAAACAGAAATGTCATTTGTGAAGAACAGTGTGGATTCCAACCAGGTAGATCAACTCAGTCTGCTTTACTCCGTATTAAGGACAGCCTACTTCATAACTTTGAAAAAAAATTTTACACTGTGGGAATATTTCTCGATTTCCGTAAGGCTTTTGACTCGATAAAGCACGATATATTAATTAGGAAACTTCAACTGTATGGAATACGCGGGATTGCGCTTGATCTAATGAAAAGCTATCTTTGGGCCAGGAAACAATATGTACAGCTCCACAATTATAAATCTGATTTGGGCGTAATCAAGTATGGGGTTCCCCAAGGATCGATACTTGGTCCTCTACTTTTTATACTTTATATCAATGACATAGTTAACATTCAGTTCACACCAAACATAGTCATGTACGCCGACGATACCAATGCCTTCTTTTCTGGTTTAGATCTTCGCGATATTGAAATAACTGCAAATTCTTGGTTGGATAAACTAAAATCATGGCTTACAGTCAATCAGCTAGAACTAAACATAAAAAAAACTAAATTTATGCTCTTCAAACAAAAAAATAGGCCTGTAGATTATGCTATCTCTCTGATTTTTAATGGAGAAAATATTGCGCAGGTAAATAAAATTCAGTTTCTGGGTGTGTGTTTTCAAAGTGACCTTAGTTGGTCCCACCATGTGGACAACCTGCGAATAAAAATATCAAGATCGATCGGTCTAATTCGACGCTTACAGCATCTCCTTCCAGGGAGAGTTAAACGGCAGCTTTACTTTTCTTTTATCTACTCGCAAATCATTTATTGCATTTTAGTCTGGGGTACGTGTAACAAAACAAATACAGAAAGTATAATTCTTCTTCAAAAACGCGCACTAGGTTTGATAAGTACCTCGGTCCCCACTAATATGTCTCTTTTTTATATGTATAATGTACTCCCGTTCCCAGAGAGCTATAGGATGCAACTAGCCATGTTAATCTTCAAAAAAATTAAAGATAATTTCCAGATTTTTTCTGATGTGTACTTAAGCAGAGATCTTACGTATAATCTGCGTACTGTTGCGTTCGTCGGGCCAATGTGCCGGACTAACTATGGTGTACAGTCAATTAATAACCAAATCATTCTACTGTGCAACAGGATTCCTGAAATAATTGAATACGCTAAGGAGGCTAAAAACATAACACAATTTAAGAAGCGAATTTACAATGTAATAAACAGAACACAAGTCTACAGTGTATGTAAAGGAAATATGTAATGTATGTAATATTTATAGTATTCACTGTTTTTCAACTTGTATTGTATTTCAAAATATGTTATGGTGTTTTGTACTGTCCTGCTCTACCTGCCCGAGGTGCCTCACGAAGAGGGGCCAAGTCAGGAGACACACTCTCCTTTTGCCCCCTTCGTGGGCATTTCTGCGGAAATGTCCGAATAAAATAAAGTGAAATGAAATGAAATGTGTTCTGATGGTGGTAAGAGTGGAGCACGACTGTCTCCGTGGCGCAATTGGCTAGCGCTATCGGCTGTTAACCGAAAGGTTAGAGGTTCGGGCCCACCTGGTGGTGGTGCGGCGCTTTTTTTTCTTTGGGCTGATAGCTTTGAAGATATGTTCTGATGGTGGTGAGAGTGGAGCACGACTGTCTCCGTGGCGCAATTGGCTAGCGCGATCGGCTGTTAACCGAAAGGTTGAAGGTACGAGCCCACCCGGTGGTGGTGCGGCGCTTTTTTTTCTTTGAGCTGATAGCTTTGAAGATATGTTCTGATGGTGGTGAGAGTAGAGCAGGACTGTCTCCGTGGCGCAATCGGCTAACGCGATCGGCTGTTAACCGAAAGGTTGATGGTACGAGCCCTCCCGGGAGTGGTGTGTTGCTTTTTTTTTTGGGCTGATAGCTTTGAAGATATGTTCTGATGGTGGTGAGAGTGTAGCACGACTGTCTCCGTGGCGCAATTTGCTAGCGCGATCGGCTGTTAACCGAAAGGTTGGAGGTACGAGCCCACCTGGTGGTGGTGCGGCGCTTTTTTTTCTTTGGGCTGATAGCTTTGAAGATATGTTCTGATGGTGGTGAGAGTGGAGCACGACTGTCTCCATGGCGCAATTGGCTATTCGATCGGCTGTTAACTGAAAGGTTTGAGGTTCGAGCCCTTCCGGGAGTGGTGTGTTTCTTTTTTTATTTTGGGCTGATAGCTTTGAAGATATGTAATGATGGTGGTGAGTGTGGAGCACGACTGTCTCCGTGGCGCAATTGGCTAGCGCGATCGGCTGTAAACCGAAAGGTTGGAGGTACGAGCCTACTCGGTGGAGGTGCGGCGCTTTTTTTCTTGGGGCTGATAGCTTTGAAGATATGTCCTGATGGTGGTGGGAGTGGAGCAGGACTGTCTCTGTGGCGCAATCGGCTAACGCGATCGGCTGTTAACCGGAAGGTTGGAGGTACGAGCCCTCCCGGGAGTGGTGTGTTGCTTGTTTTATTTTGGGCTGATAGCTTTGAAGATATGTTCTGATGGTGGTGAGAGTGGAGCACGACTGTCTCCGTGGCGCAATTGGCTAGCGCGATCGGCTGTTAACCGAAAGGTTGGAGGTACGAGCCCACCCGGTGGTGGTGCGGCGCTTTTTTTTCTTTGGGCTGATAGCTTTGAAGATATGTTCTGATGGTGGTGAGAGTAGAGCACGACTGTCTCCATGGCGCAATGGGCTATTCAATCGGCTGTTAACTGAAAGGTTTGAGTTTCGAGCCCTTGCGCGAGTGGTGTGTTGCTTTTTTTATTTTGGGCTGATAGCTTTGAAGATATGTAATGATGGTGGTGAGAGTGGAGCACGACTGTCTCCGTGGTGCAATTGGCTAGCGCGATCGGCTGTTAACCGAAAGGTTGGAGGTACGAGCCCTCCCGGTGGTGGTGCGGCGCTTTTTTTTTCTTTGGGCTGATAGCTTTGAAGATATGTTCTGATGGTGGTGAGAGTGGAGCACGACTGTCTCCATGGCGCAATTGGCTATTCGATCGGCTGTTAACTGAAAGAATTGAGGTTCGAGCCCTTCCGGGAGTGGTGCGGCGCTTTTTTTTCTTTGGGCTGATAGCTTTGAAGAAATGTTCTGATGGTGGTGAGAGTTGAGCACGTCTGTCTCCGTGGCGCAATTGGCTAGCGCGGTCGGCTGTTAACCGAAAGGTTGGAGGTTCGAACCCTCCCGGGAGTGGTGTGTTGCTTTTTTTATTTTTTGCTGATAGCTTTGAAAATATGTTTTGATGGTGGTGAGTGTGGAGCAGGACTGTCTCCGTGACGCAATTGGCTAGCTCGATCGGATGTTAACCGAAAGGTTAGAGGTACGAGCCCACCCGGTGGAGGTGCGGCGCTTTTTTTTCTTTGGACTGATAGCTTTGAAGATATGTCCTGATGGTGGTGAGAGTGGAGCACGACTGTCTCCGTGGCGCAATTGGCTAGCGCGATCGACTGTTAACCGAGAGGTTGGAGGTTCGAGCCCACACGGTGGTGGTCCGGCACTTTTTTTTTCTTTGGACTGATAGCTCTGAAGAAATGTTCTGACGGTGGTGAGAGTGGAGCACGACTGTCTCCGTTGCGCAATTGGCTATGCGAAAGGCTGTTAACCGGAAGGTTGGAGGTTCGAGCCCTCCCGGGAGTGGTGTGTTGCTTTTTTTTCTTTGGGCTGATAGCTTTGAAGATATGTTCTGATGTTGGTGAGAGTGGAGCAGGACTGTCTCCGTGGCGCATTTGGCTAGCGCGATCGGCTGTTAACCGAAAGGTTGGAGGTACGAGCCCACGCAGTGGTGGTGTGTAGCTTTTTTTATTTTGGGCTGATAGCTTCGAAGATATGTTCTGATGGTGGTGAGAGTGGAGCACGACTGTCTCCGTGGCGCAATTGGCTAGCGCGATCGGCTGTTAACCGAAAGGTTGGAGGTACGAGCCCACCCGGTGGTGGTGCGGCGCTTTTTTTTTCTTTGGGCTGATAGCTTTGAAGATATGTTCTGATGGTGGTGAGAGTGGAGCACGACTGTCTCCATGGCGCAATTGGCTATTCGATCGGCTGTTAACTGAAAGGTTTGAGGTTCGAGCCCTTCCGGGAGTGTTGTGTTGCTTTTTTTTATTTTGGGCTGATAGCTTTGAAGATATGTAATGATGGTGGTGAGAGTGGAGCACGACTGTCTCTGTGGCGCAATTGGCTAGCGCGATCGGCGGTTGACCGAAAGGTTGGAGGTTCGAGCCCTCCCGGGAGTGGTGTGTTGCTTTTTTTATTTTGGACTGATAGCTTTGAAGATATGTTCTGATGGTGGTGAGAGTGGAGCACGACTGTCTCCGTGGCGCAATTGGCTAGCGCGATCGGCTGTTAACCGAGAGGTTGGAAGTTGGAGCCCACCCGGTACTGGTGCGGCGATTTTTTTCCTTTTGGCTGATAGCTCTGAAGAAATGTTCTGATGGTGGTGAGAGTGGAGCAGGACTGTCTCCGTGGCGCAATCGGCTAACGCGATCGGCTGTTAACCGAAAGGTTGGAGGTACGAGCCCTCCCGGGAGTGGTGTGTTGCTTTTTTTATTTTGGGCTGATAGCTTCGAAGATATGTTCTGATGGTGGTGAGAGTGTAGCACGACTGTCTCCGTGGCGCAATTTGCTAGCGCGATCGGCTGTTAACCGAAAGGTTGGAGGTACGAGCCCACCTGGTGGTGGTGCGGCGCTTTTTTTCTTTGGGCTGATAGCTTTGAAGATATGTTCTGATGATGGTGAGTGTGGAGCACGACTGTCTCCATGGCGCAATTGGCTATTCGATCGGGCTGTTAACTGAAAGGTTTGAGGTTCGAGCCCTTCCGGGAGTGGTGTGTTGCTTTTTTTATTTTGGGCTGATAGCTTTGAAGATATGTTCTGATTGTGGTGAGAGTGGAGCACGACTGTCTCCGTGGCGCAATTGGCTAGCGCGATCGGCTGTTAACCGAGAGGTTGGAAGTTGGAGCCCACCCGGTGGTGGTGCGGCGATTTTTTTCCTTTTGGCTGATAGCTCTGAAGAAATGTTCTGATGGTGGTGAGAGTGGAGCAGGACTGTCTCCGTGGCGCAATCGGCTAACGCGATCGGCTGTTAACCGAAAGGTTGGAGGTACGAGCCCTCCCGGGAGTGGTGTGTTGCTTGTTTTATTTTGGGCTGATAGCTTTGAAGATATGTTCTGATGGTGGTGAGAGTAGAGCACGACTGTCTCCATGGCGCAATGGGCTATTCAATCGGCTGTTAACTGAAAGGTTTGAGTTTCGAGCCCTTGCGCGAGTGGTGTGTTGCTTTTTTTATTTTGGGCTGATAGCTTTGAAGATATGTAATGATGGTGGTGAGAGTGGAGAACGACTGTCTCCGTGGCGCAATTGGCTAGCGCGATCGGCTGTTAACCGAAAGGTTGGAGGTTCGAGCCCTCCCGGGAGTGGTGTGTTGCTTTTTTTATTTTGGGCTGATAGCTTTGAAGATATGTTCTGATGGTGGTGAGAGTGGAGCACGACTGTCTCCGTGGCGCAATTGGCTAGCGCGATCGGCTGTTAACCGAGAGGTTGGAAGTTGGAGCCCACCCGGTGGTGGTGCGGCGATTTTTTTCCTTTTGGCTGATAGCTCTGAAGAAAAGTTCTGATGGTGGTGAGAGTGGAGCAGGACTGTCTCCGTGGCGCAATCGGCTAACGCGATCGGCTGTTAACCGAAAGGTTGGAGGTACGAGCCCTCCCGGGAGTGGTGTGTTGCTTTTTTTATTTTGGGCTGATAGCTTCGAAGATATGTTCTGATGGTGGTGAGAGTGTAGCACGACTGTCTCCGTGGCGCAATTTGCTAGCGCGATCGGCTGTTAACCGAAAGGTTGGAGGTACGAGCCCACCTGGTGGTGGTGCGGCGCTTTTTTTCTTTGGGCTGTTAGCTTTGAAGATATGTTCTGATGATGGTGAGAGTGGAGCACGACTGTCTCCATGGCGCAATTGGCTATTCGATCGGGCTGTTAACTGAAAGGTTTGAGGTTTGAGCCCTTCCGGGAGTGGTGTGTTGCTTTTTTTATTTTGGGCTGATAGCTTTGAAGATATGTAATGATGGTGGTGAGTGTGGAGCACGACTGTCTCCGTGGCGCGATTGGCTAGCGCGATCGGCTGTTAACCGAAAGGTTGGAGGTTCGAGCCCTCGCGGGAGTGGTGTGTTGTTTTTTTATTTTGGGCTGATAGCTTTGAAAATATGTTCTGATGGTGGTGAGTGTGGAGCAGGACTGTCTCCGTGGCTCAATTGGCTAGCGCGATCGGCTGTAGACCAAAAGGTTGGAGGTACGAGCCTACTCAGTGGAGGTGCGGCGCTTTTTTTTCTTTGGGCTGAAAGCTTTGAAGATATGTTCTGATGGTGGTGAGAGTGGAGCAGGACTGTCTCCGTGGCGCAATCGGCTAACGCGATCGGCTGTTAACCGAAAGGTTGGAGGTACGAGCCCTCCCGGGAGTGGTGTGTTGCTTTTTTTATTTTGGGCTGATAGCTTCGAAGATATGTTCTGATGGTGGTGAGAGTGTAGCACGACTGTCTCCGTGGCGCAATTTGCTAGCGCGATCGGCTGTTAACCGAAAGGTTGGAGGTACGAGCCTACTCAGTGGAGGTGCGGCGCTTTTTTTTCTTTGGGCTGATAGCTTTGAAGATATGTTCTGATGGTGGTGAGAGTGGAGCAGGACTGTCTCCGTGGCGCAATCGGCTAACGCGATCGGCTGTTAACCGAAAGGTTGGAGGTACGAGCCCTCCCGGGAGTGGTGTGTTGCTTGTTTTATTTTGGGCTGATAGCTTTGAAGATATGTTCTGATGGTGGTGAGAGTAGAGCACGACTGTCTCCGTGGCGCAATGGGCTAGCGCGATCGGCTGTTAACCGAAAGGTTTGAGGTACGAGCCCACCCGGTGGTGATGCGGCGCTTTTTTTTCTTTGGGCTGATAGCTTTGAAGATATGTTCTGATGGTGGTGAGAGTAGAGCACGACTGTCTCCATGGCGCAATGGGCTATTCAATCGGCTGTTAACTGAAAGGTTTGAGTTTCGAGCCCTTGCGCGAGTGGTGTGTTGCTTTTTTTATTTTGGGCTGATAGCTTTGAAGATATGTAATGATGGTGGTGAGAGTGGAGCACGACTGTCTCCGTGGCGCAATTGGCTAGCGCGATCGGCTGTTAACCGAAAGGTTGGAGGATCGAGCCCTCCCGGGAGTGGTGTGTTGCTTCTTTTATTTTGGGCTGATAGCTTTGAAGATATGTTCTGATGGTGGTGAGAGTGGAGCACGACTGTCTCCGTGGCGCAATTGGCTAGCGCGATCGGCTGTTAACCGAGAGGTTGGAAGTTGGAGCCCACCCGGTGGTGGTGCGGCGATTTTTTTCCTTTTGGCTGATAGCTCTGAAGAAATGTTCTGATGGTGGTGAGAGTGGAGCAGGACTGTCTCCGTGGCGCAATCGGCTAACGCGATCGGCTGTTAACCGAAAGGTTGGAGGTACGAGCCCTCCCGGGAGTGGTGTGTTGCTTTTTTATTTTGGGCTGATAGCTTCGAAGATATGTTCTGATGGTGGTGAGAGTGTAGCACGACTGTCTCCGTGGCGCAATTTGCTAGCGCGATCGGCTGTTAACCGAAAGGTTGGAGGTACGAGCCCACCTGGTGGTGGTGCGGCGCTTTTTTTCTTTGGGCTGTTAGCTTTGAAGATATGTTCTGATGATGGTGAGAGTGGAGCACGACTGTCTCCATGGCGCAATTGGCTATTCGATCGGGCTGTTAACTGAAAGGTTTGAGGTTCGAGCCCTTCCGGGAGTGGTGTGTTGCTTTTTTATTTTGGGCTGATAGCTTTGAAGATATGTAATGATGGTGGTGAGTGTGGAGCACGACTGTCTCCGTGGCGCAATTGGCTAGCGCGATCGGCTGTTAACCGAAAGGTTGGAGGTTCGAGCCCTCCCGGGAGTGGTGTGTTGCTTTTTTTATTTTGGGCTGATAGCTTTGAAAATATGTTCTGATGGTGGTGAGTGTGGAGCAGGACTGTCTCCGTTGCTCAATTGGCTAGCGCGATCGGCTGTAAACCGAAAGGTTGGAGGTACGAGCCTACTCAGTGGAGGTGCGGCGCTTTTTTTTCTTTGGGCTGAAAGCTTTGAAGATATGTTCTGATGGTGGTGAGAGTGGAGCAGGACTGTCTCCGTGGCGCAATCGGCTAACGCGATCGGCTGTTAACCGAAAGGTTGGAGGTACGAGCCCTCCCGGGAGTGGTGTGTTGCTTTTTTTATTTTGGGCTGATAGCTTTGAAGATATGTTCTGATGATGGTGAGAGTGGAGCACGACTGTCTCCATGGCGCAATTGGCTATTCGATCGGGCTGTTAACTGAAAGGTTTGAGGTTCGAGCCCTTCCGGGAGTGGTGTGTTGCTTTTTTTATTTTGGGCTGATAGCTTTGAAGATATGTAATGATGGTGGTGAGTGTGGAGCACGACTGTCTCCGTGGCGCAATTGGCTAGCGCGATCGGCTGTTAACCGAAAGGTTTGAGGTTCGAGCCCTCCCGGGAGTGGTGTGTTGCTTTTTTTATTTTGGGCTGATAGCTTTGAAAATATGTTCTGATGGTGGTGAGTGTGGAGCAGGACTGTCTCCGTGGCGCAATTGGCTAGCGCGATCGGCTGTAAACCGAAAGGTCGAAGGTACGAGCCTACTCAGTGGAGGTGCGGCGCTTTTTTTTCTTTGGGCTGATAGCTTTGAAGATATGTTCTGATGGTGGTGAGAGTGGAGCAGGACTGTCTCCGTGGCGCAATCGGCTAACGCGATCGGCTGTTAACCGAAAGGTTGGAGGTACGAGCCCTGCCGGGAGTGGTGTGTTGCTTGTTTTATTTTGGGCTGATAGCTTTGAAGATATGTTCTGATGGTGGTGAGAGTAGAGCACGACTGTCTCCGTGGCGCAATGGGCTAGCGCGATCGGCTGTTAACCGAAAGGTTTGAGGTACGAGCCCACCCGGTGGTGGTGCGGCGCTTTTTTTTCTTTGGGCTGATAGCTTTGAAGATATGTTCTGATGGTGGTGAGAGTAGAGCACGACTGTCTCCATGGCGCAATGGGCTATTCAATCGGCTGTTAACTGAAAGGTTTGAGTTTCGAGCCCTTGCGCGAGTGGTGTGTTGCTTTTTTTATTTTGGGCTGATAGCTTTGAAGATATGTAATGATGGTGGTGAGAGTGGAGCACGACTGTCTCCGTGGCGCAATTGGCTAGCGCGATCGGCTGTTAACCGAAAGGTTGGAGGTTCGAGCCCTCCCGGGAGTGGTGTGTTGCTTTTTTTATTTTGGGCTGATAGCTTTGAAGATATGTTCTGATGGTGGTGAGAGTGGAGCACGACTGTCTCCGTGGCGCAATTGGCTAGCGCGATCGGCTGTTAACCGAGAGGTTGGAAGTTGGAGCCCACCCGGTGGTGGTGCGGCGATTTTTTTCCTTTTGGCTGATAGCTCTGAAGAAATGTTCTGATGGTGGTGAGAGTGGAGCAGGACTGTCTCCGTGGCGCAATCGGCTAACGCGATCGGCTGTTAACCGAAAGGTTGGAGGTACGAGCCCTCCCGGGAGTGGTGTGTTGCTTTTTTTATTTTGGGCTGATAGCTTCGAAGATATGTTCTGATGGTGGTGAGAGTGTAGCACGACTGTCTCCGTGGCGCAATTTGCTAGCGCGATCGGCTGTTAACCGAAAGGTTGGAGGTACGAGCCCACCTGGTGGTGGTGCGGCGCTTTTTTTCTTTGGGCTGTTAGCTTTGAAGATATGTTCTGATGATGGTGAGAGTGGAGCACGACTGTCTCCATGGCGCAATTGGCTATTCGATCGGGCTGTTAACTGAAAGGTTTGAGGTTTGAGCCCTTCCGGGAGTGGTGTGTTGCTTTTTTTTATTTTGGGCTGATAGCTTTGAAGATATGTAATGATGGTGGTGAGTGTGGAGCACGACTGTCTCCGTGGCGCAATTGGCTAGCGCGATCGGCTGTTAACCGAAAGGTTGGAGGTTCGTGCCCTCGCGGGAGTGGTGTGTTGCTTTTTTTATTTTGGGCTGATAGCTTTGAAAATATGTTCTGATGGTGGTGAGTGTGGAGCAGGACTGTCTCCGTGGCTCAATTGGCTAGCGCGATCGGCTGTAGACCAAAAGGTTGGAGGTACGAGCCTACTCAGTGGAGGTGCGGCGCTTTTTTTTCTTTGGGCTGAAAGCTTTGAAGATATGTTCTGATGGTGGTGAGAGTGGAGCAGGACTGTCTCCGTGGCGCAATAGGCTAACGCGATCGGCTGTTAACCGAAAGGTTGGAGGTACGAGCCCTCCCGGGAGTGGTGTGTTGCTTTTTTTATTTTGGGCTGATAGCTTCGAAGATATGTTCTGATGGTGGTGAGAGTGTAGCACGACTGTCTCCGTGGCGCAATTTGCTAGCGCGATCGGCTGTTAACCGAAAGGTTGGAGGTACGAGCCCACCTGGTGGTGGTGCGGCGCTTTTTTTCTTTGGGCTGTTAGCTTTGAAGATATGTTCTGATGATGGTGAGAGTGGAGCAGGACTGTCTCCGTGGCGCAATTGGCTAGCGCGATCGGCGGTTGACCGAAAGGTTGGAGGTTCGAGCCCTCCCGGGAGTGGTGTGTTGCTTTTTTTATTTTGGGCTGATAGCTTTGGAGATATGTTCTGATGGTGGTGAGAGTGGAGCACGACTGTCTCCGTGGCGCAATTGGCTATTCGATCGGGCTGTTAACTGAAAGCTTTGAGGTTCGAGCCCTCCCGGGAGTGGTGTGTTGCTTTTTTTATTTTGGGCTGATAGCTTTGAAGATATGTTCTGATGGTGGTGAGAGTGGAGCACGACTGTCTCCGTGGCGCAATTGGCTAGCGCGATCGGCTGTTAACCGAGAGGTTGGAAGTTGGAGCCCACCCGGTGGTGGTGCGGCGATTTTTTTCCTTTTGGCTGATAGCTCTGAAGAAATGTTCTGATGGTGGTGAGAGTGGAGCAGGACTGTCTCCGTGGCGCAATCGGCTAACGCGATCGGCTGTTAACCGAAAGGTTGGAGGTACGAGCCCTCCCGGGAGTGGTGTGTTGCTTTTTTTATTTTGGGCTGATAGCTTCGAAGATATGTTCTGATGGTGGTGAGAGTGTAGCACGACTGTCTCCGTGGCGCAATTTGCTAGCGCGATCGGCTGTTAACCGAAAGGTTGGAGGTACGAGCCCACCTGGTGGTGGTGCGGCGCTTTTTTTCTTTGGGCTGATAGCTTTGAAGATATGTTCTGATGATGGTGAGAGTGGAGCACGACTGTCTCCATGGCGCAATTGGCTATTCGATCGGGCTGTTAACTGAAAGGTTTGAGGTTCGAGCCCTTCCGGGAGTGGTGTGTTGCTTTTTTTATTTTGGGCTGATAGCTTTGAAGATATGTAATGATGGTGGTGAGTGTGGAGCACGACTGTCTCCGTGGCGCAATTGGCTAGCGCGATCGGCTGTTAACCGAAAGGTTTGAGGTTCGAGCCCTCCCGGGAGTGGTCTGTTGCTTTTTTATTTTGGGCTGATAGCTTTGAAAATATGTTCTGATGGTGGTGAGTGTGGAGCAGGACTGTCTCCGTGGCGCAATTGGCTAGCGCGATCGGCTGTAAACCGAAAGGTTGGAGGTACGAGCCTACTCAGTGGAGGTGCGGCGCTTTTTTTTCTTTGGGCTGATAGCTTTGAAGATATGTTCTGATGGTGGTGAGAGTGGAGCAGGACTGTCTCCGTGGCGCAATCGGCTAACGCGATCGGCTGTTAACCGAAAGGTTGGAGGTACGAGCCCTCCCGGGAGTGGTGTGTTGCTTGTTTTATTTTGGGCTGATAGCTTTGAAGATATGTTCTGATGGTGGTGAGAGTAGAGCACGACTGTCTCCGTGGCGCAATGGGCTAGCGCGATCGGCTGTTAACCGAAAGGTTTGAGGTACGAGCCCACCCGGTGGTGATGCGGCGCTTTTTTTTCTTTGGGCTGATAGCTTTGAAGATATGTTCTGATGGTGGTGAGAGTAGAGCACGACTGTCTCCATGGCGCAATGGGCTATTCAATCGGCTGTTAACTGAAAGGTTTGAGTTTCGAGCCCTTGCGCGAGTGGTGTGTTGCTTTTTTTATTTTGGGCTGATAGCTTTGAAGATATGTAATGATGGTGGTGAGAGTGGAGCACGACTGTCTCCGTGGCGCAATTGGCTAGCGCGATCGGCTGTTAACCGAAAGGTTGGAGGTTCGAGCCCTCCCGGGAGTGGTGTGTTGCTTCTTTTATTTTGGGCTGATAGCTTTGAAGATATGTTCTGATGGTGGTGAGAGTGGAGCACGACTGTCTCCGTGGCGCAATTGGCTAGCGCGATCGGCTGTTAACCGAGAGGTTGGAAGTTGGAGCCCACCCGGTGGTGGTGCGGCGATTTTTTTCCTTTTGGCTGATAGCTCTGAAGAAATGTTCTGATGGTGGTGAGAGTGGAGCAGGACTGTCTCCGTGGCGCAATCGGCTAACGCGATCGGCTGTTAACCGAAAGGTTGGAGGTACGAGCCCTCCCGGGAGTGGTGTGTTGCTTTTTTTATTTTGGGCTGATAGCTTCGAAGATATGTTCTGATGGTGGTGAGAGTGTAGCACGACTGTCTCCGTGGCGCAATTTGCTAGCGCGATCGGCTGTTAACCGAAAGGTTGGAGGTACGAGCCCACCTGGTGGTGGTGCGGCGCTTTTTTTCTTTGGGCTGTTAGCTTTGAAGATATGTTCTGATGATGGTGAGAGTGGAGCACGACTGTCTCCATGGCGCAATTGGCTATTCGATCGGGCTGTTAACTGAAAGGTTTGAGGTTCGAGCCCTTCCGGGAGTGGTGTGTTGCTTTTTTTATTTTGGGCTGATAGCTTTGAAGATATGTAATGATGGTGGTGAGTGTGGAGCACGACTGTCTCCGTGGCGCAATTGGCTAGCGCGATCGGCTGTTAACCGAAAGGTTGGAGGTTCGAGCCCTCCCGGGAGTGGTGTGTTGCTTTTTTTATTTTGGGCTGATAGCTTTGAAAATATGTTCTGATGGTGGTGAGTGTGGAGCAGGACTGTCTCCGTGGCTCAATTGGCTAGCGCGATCGGCTGTAAACCGAAAGGTTGGAGGTACGAGCCTACTCAGTGGAGGTGCGGCGCTTTTTTTTCTTTGGGCTGAAAGCTTTGAAGATATGTTCTGATGGTGGTGAGAGTGGAGCAGGACTGTCTCCGTGGCGCAATCGGCTAACGCGATCGGCTGTTAACCGAAAGGTTGGAGGTACGAGCCCTCCCGGGAGTGGTGTGTTGCTTTTTTTATTTTGGGCTGATAGCTTTGAAGATATGTTCTGATGATGGTGAGAGTGGAGCACGACTGTCTCCATGGCGCAATTGGCTATTCGATCGGGCTGTTAACTGAAAGGTTTGAGGTTCGAGCCCTTCCGGGAGTGGTGTGTTGCTTTTTTTATTTTGGGCTGATAGCTTTGAAGATATGTAATGATGGTGGTGAGTGTGGAGCACGACTGTCTCCGTGGCGCAATTGGCTAGCGCGATCGGCTGTTAACCGAAAGGTTTGAGGTTCGAGCCCTCCCGGGAGTGGTGTGTTGCTTTTTTTATTTTGGGCTGATAGCTTTGAAAATATGTTCTGATGGTGGTGAGTGTGGAGCAGGACTGTCTCCGTGGCGCAATTGGCTAGCGCGATCGGCTGTAAACCGAAAGGTTGAAGGTACGAGCCTACTCAGTGGAGGTGCGGCGCTTTTTTTTCTTTGGGCTGATAGCTTTGAAGATATGTTCTGATGGTGGTGAGAGTGGAGCAGGACTGTGTCCGTGGCGCAATCGGCTAACGCGATCGGCTGTTAACCGAAAGGTTGGAGGTACGAGCCCTCCCGGGAGTGGTGTGTTGCTTGTTTTATTTTGGGCTGATAGCTTTGAAGATATGTTCTGATGGTGGTGAGAGTAGAGCACGACTGTCTCCGTGGCGCAATGGGCTAGCGCGATCGGCTGTTAACCGAAAGGTTTGAGGTACGAGCCCACCCGGTGGTGGTGCGGCGCTTTTTTTTCTTTGGGCTGATAGCTTTGAAGATATGTTCTGATGGTGGTGAGAGTAGAGCACGACTGTCTCCATGGCGCAATGGGCTATTCAATCGGCTGTTAACTGAAAGGTTTGAGTTTCGAGCCCTTGCGCGAGTGGTGTGTTGCTTTTTTTATTTTGGGCTGATAGCTTTGAAGATATGTAATGATGGTGGTGAGAGTGGAGCACGACTGTCTCCGTGGCGCAATTGGCTAGCGCGATCGGCTGTTAACCGAAAGGTTGGAGGTTCGAGCCCTCCCGGGAGTGGTGTGTTGCTTTTTTTATTTTGGGCTGATAGCTTTGAAGATATGTTCTGATGGTGGTGAGAGTGGAGCACGACTGTCTCCGTGGCGCAATTGGCTAGCGCGATCGGCTGTTAACCGAGAGGTTGGAAGTTGGAGCCCACCCGGTGGTGGTGCGGCGATTTTTTTCCTTTTGGCTGATAGCTCTGAAGAAATGTTCTGATGGTGGTGAGAGTGGAGCAGGACTGTCTCCGTGGCGCGATTGGCTATTCGATCGGGCTGTTAACTGAAAGGTTTGAGGTTCGAGCCCTTCCGGGAGTGGTGTGTTGCTTTTTTTATTTTGGGCTGATAGCTTTGAAGATATGTAATGATGGTGGTGAGTGTGGAGCACGACTGTCTCCGTGGCGCAATTGGCTAGCGCGATCGGCTGTTAACCGAAAGGTTGGAGGTTCGAGCCCTCCCGGGAGTGGTGTGTTGCTTTTTTTATTTTGGGCTGATAGCTTTGAAAATATGTTCTGATGGTGGTGAGAGTGTAGCACGACTGTCTCCGTGGCGCAATTTGCTAGCGCGATCGGCTGTTAACCGAAAGGTTGGAGGTACGAGCCCACCTGGTGGTGGTGCGGCGCTTTTTTTCTTTGGGCTGTTAGCTTTGAAGATATGTTCTGATGATGGTGAGAGTGGAGCACGACTGTCTCCATGGCGCAATTGGCTATTCGATCGGGCTGTTAACTGAAAGGTTTGAGGTTCGAGCCCTTCCGGGAGTGGTGTGTTGCTTTTTTTATTTTGGGCTGATAGCTTTGAAGATATGTAATGATGGTGGTGAGTGTGGAGCACGACTGTCTCCGTGGCGCAATTGGCTAGCGCGATCGGCTGTTAACCGAAAGGTTGGAGGTTCGAGCCCTCCCGGGAGTGGTGTGTTGCTTTTTTTATTTTGGGCTGATAGCTTTGAAAATATGTTCTGATGGTGGTGAGTGTGGAGCAGGACTGTCTCCGTGGCTCAATTGGCTAGCGCGATCGGCTGTAAACCGAAAGGTTGGAGGTACGAGCCTACTCAGTGGAGGTGCGGCGCTTTTTTTTCTTTGGGCTGAAAGCTTTGAAGATATGTTCTGATGGTGGTGAGAGTGGAGCAGGACTGTCTCCGTGGCGCAATCGGCTAACGCGATCGGCTGTTAACCGAAAGGTTGGAGGTACGAGCCCTCCCGGGAGTGGTGTGTTGCTTGTTTTATTTTGGGCTGATAGCTTTGAAGATATGTTCTGATGGTGGTGAGAGTAGAGCACGACTGTCTCCGTGGCGCAATGGGCTAGCGCGATCGGCTGTTAACCGAAAGGTTGGAGGTACGAGCCCACCCGGTGGTGGTGCGGCGCTTTTTTTCTTTGGGCTGATAGCTTTGAAGATATGTTCTGATGGTGGTGAGAGTAGAGCACGACTGTCTCCATGGCGCAATGGGCTATTCAATCGGCTGTTAACTGAAAGGTTTGAGTTTCGAGCCCTTGCGCGAGTGGTGTGTTGCTTTTTTTATTTTGGGCTGACAGCTTTGAAGATATGTAATGATGGTGGTGAGAGTGGAGCACGACTGTCTCCGTGGCGCAATTGGCTAGCGCGATCGGCTGGTAACCGAAAGGTTGGAGGTTCGAGCCCTCCCGGGAGTGGTGTGTTGCTTTTTTTATTTTGGGCTGATAGCTTTGAAGATATGTTCTGATGGTGGTGAGAGTGGAGCACGACTGTCTCCGTGGCGCAATTGGCTAGCGCGATCGGCTGTTAACCGAGAGGTTGGAAGTTGGAGCCCACCCGGTGGTGGTGCGGCGATTTTTTTCCTATTGGCTGATAGCTCTGAAGAAATGTCCTGATGGTGGTGAGAGTGGAGCAGGACTGTCTCCGTGGCGCAATCGGCTAACGCGATCGGCTGTTAACCGAAAGGTTGGAGGTACGAGCCCTCCCGGGAGTGGTGTGTTGCTTTTTTTATTTTGGGCTGATAGCTTCGAAGATATGTTCTGATGGTGGTGAGAGTGTAGCACGACTGTCTCCGTGGCGCAATTTGCTAGCGCGATCGGCTGTTAACCGAAAGGCTGGAGGTACGAGCCCACCTGGTGGTGGTGCGGCGCTTTTTTTCTTTGGGCTGTTAGCTTTGAAGATATGTTCTGATGATGGTGAGAGTGGAGCACGACTGTCTCCATGGCGCAATTGGCTATTCGATCGGGCTGTTAACTGAAAGGTTTGAGGTTCGAGCCCTTCCGGGAGTGGTGTGTTGCTTTTTTTATTTTGGGCTGATAGCTTTGAAGATATGTAATGATGGTGGTGAGTGTGGAGCACGACTGTCTCCGTGGCGCAATTGGCTAGCGCGATCGGCTGTTAACCGAAAGGTTGGAGGTTCGAGCCCTCCCGGGAGTGGTGTGTTGCTTTTTTTATTTTGGGCTGATAGCTTTGAAAATATGTTCTGATGGTGGTGAGTGTGGAGCAGGACTGTCTCCGTGGCGCAATTGGCTAGCGCGATCGGCTGTAAACCGAAAGGTTGGAGGTACGAGCCTAATCAGTGGAGGTGCGGCGCTTTTTTTTCTTTGGGCTGATAGCTTTGAAGATATGTTCTGATGGTGGTGAGAGTGGAGCAGGACTGTCTCCGTGGCGCAATCGGCTAACGCGATCGGCTGTTAACCGAAAGGTTGGAGGTACGAGCCCTCCCGGGAGTGGTGTGTTGCTTGTTTTATTTTGGGCTGATAGCTTTGAAGATATGTTCTGATGGTGGTGAGAGTAGAGCACGACTGTCTCCGTGGCGCAATGGGCTAGCGCGATCGGCTGTTAACCGAAAGGTTTGAGGTACGAGCCCACCCGGTGGTGGTGCGGCGCTTTTTTTTCTTTGGGCTGATAGCTTTGAAGATATGTTCTGATGGTGGTGAGAGTAGAGCACGACTGTCTCCATGGCGCAATGGGCTATTCAATCGGCTGTTAACTGAAAGGTTTGAGTTTCGAGCCCTTGCGCGAGTGGTGTGTTGCTTTTTTTATTTTGGGCTGATAGCTTTGAAGATATGTTCTGATGGTGGTGAGAGTAGAGCACGACTGTCTCCATGGCGCAATGGGCTATTCAATCGGCTGTTAACTGAAAGGTTTGAGTTTCGAGCCCTTGCGCGAGTGGTGTGTTGCTTTTTTTATTTTTTGCTGATAGCTTTGAAAATATGTTTTGATGGTGGTGAGTGTGGAGCAGGACTGTCTCCGTGACGCAATTGGCTAGCTCGATCGGCTGTTAACCGAAAGGTTAGAGGTACGAGCCCACCCGGTGGAGGTGCGGCGCTTTTTTTTCTTTGGACTGATAGCTTTGAAGATATGTCCTGATGGTGGTGAGAGTGGAGCACGACTGTCTCCGTGGCGCAGTTGGCTAGCGCGATCGACTGTTAACCGAGAGGTTGGAGGTTCGAGCCCACACGGTGGTGGTCCGGCACTTTTTTTTTCTTTGGACTGATAGCTCTGAAGAAATGTTCTGACGGTGGTGAGAGTGGAGCACGACTGTCTCCGTGGCGCAATTGGCTATGGAAAGGCTGTTAACCAGAAGGTTGGAGGTTCGAGCCCTCCCGGGAGTGGTGTGTTGCTTTTTTTTCTTTGGGCTGATAGCTTTGAAGATATGTTCTGATGGTGGTGAGAGTGGAGCAGGACTGTCTCCGTGGCGCAATTGGCTAGCGCGATCGGCTGTTAACCGAAAGGTTGGAGGTACGAGCCCACCCAGTGGTGGTGCGGCGCTTTTTTTCTTTGGGCTGATAGCTCTGAAAAAATGTTCTGACGGTGGTGAGAGTGGAGCACGACTGTCTCCGTGGCGCATTTGGCTAGCGCAATCGGCTGTTAACCGAATGGTTGGAGGTACGAGCCCTCCCGGGAGTGGTGTGTTGCTTTTTTTATTTCGGCCTGAAAGCTAAGAAGATATGTTCTGATGCTGGTGAGAGTGGAGCCCGACTCTCCATGGCGCAATCGGCTAGCGCGATCGGCTGTTAACCGAAAGGTTGGAGGTACGAGCCCACGCAGTGGTGGTGCGGCGCCTTTTTTTTCTTTGGGCTGATAGCTTTGAAGATATGTTCTGATGGTGGTGAGAGTGGAGCACGACTGTCCCCGTGGCGCAATAGGCTATTCGATCGGCTGTTAACTGAAAGGTTGGATGTTCGAGCCCTCCCGGGAGTAGTGTGTTGCTTTTTTTTCTTTGGGCTGATAGCTTCGAAGATATGTTCTGATGGTGGTGAGAGTGGAGCAGGACTGTCTCCGTGGCGCAATTGGCTGCCGCGATCGGCTGTTAACCGAAAGGTTGGAGGTGCGAGCCTACCCGGTGGAGGTGCGGCGCTTTTTTTCTTTGGGCTGATAGCTTTGAAGATATGTTCTGATGGTGGTGAGAGTGGAGCACGACTGTCTCCGTGGCGCAATCGGCTAACGCGATCGGCTGTTAACCGAAAGGTTGGAGGTACGAGCCCTCCCGGGAGTGGTGTGTAGCTTTTTTTATTTTGGGCTGATAGCTTCGAAGATATGTTCTGATGGTGGTGAGAGTGGAGCACGACTGTCTCCGTGGCGCAATTGGCTAGCGCGATCGGCTGTTAACCGAAAGGTTGGAGGTACGAGCCCACCCGGTGGTGGTGCGGCGCTTTTTTTTCTTTGGGCTGATAGCTTTGAAGATATGTTCTGATGGTGGTGAGAGTGGAGCACGACTGTCTCCATGGCGCAATTGGCTATTCGATCGGCTGTTAACTGAAAGGTTTGAGGTTCGAGCCCTTCCGGGAGTGTTGTGTTGCTTTTTTTATTTTGGGCTGATAGCTTTGAAGATATGTAATGATGGTGGTGAGAGTGGAGCACGACTGTCTCTGTGGCGCAATTGGCTAGCGCGATCGGCGGTTGACCGAAAGGTTGGAGGTTCGAGCCCTCCCGGGAGTGGTGTGTTGCTTTTTTTATTTTGGGCTGATAGCTTTTAAAATATGTTCTGATGGTGGTGAGTGTGGAGCAGGACTGCCTCCGTGGCGCAATTGGCTAGCGCGATCGGCTGTTAACCGAAAGGTTGGAGGTACGAGCCTACGCGGTGGAGGTGCGGCGCTTTTTTTTCTTTGGGCTGATAGCTTTGAAGATATGTTCTGATGGTGGTGAGAGTGGAGCACGACTGTCTCCGTGGCGCAATTGGCTAGCGCGATCGGCTGTTAACCGAGAGGTTGGAAGTTGGAGCCCACCCGGTGGTGGTGCGGCGATTTTTTTCCTTTTGGCTGATAGCTCTGAAGAAATGTTCTGATGGTGGTGAGAGTGGAGCAGGACCGTCTCCGTGGCGCAATCGGCTAACGCGATCGGCTGTTAACCGAAAGGTTGGAGGTACGAGCCCTCCCGGGAGTGGTGTGTTGCTTTTTTTATTTTGGGCTGATAGCTTCGAAGATATGTTCTGATGGTGGTGAGAGTGTAGCACGACTGTCTCCGTGGCGCAATTTGCTAGCGCGATCGGCTGTTAACCGAAAGGTTGGAGGTACGAGCCCACCTGGTGGTGGTGCGGCGCTTTTTTTCTTTGGGCTGATAGCTTTGAAGATATGTTCTGATGATGGTGAGAGTGGAGCACGACTGTCTCCATGGCGCAATTGGCTATTCGATCGGGCTGTTAACTGAAAGGTTTGAGGTTCGAACCCTTCCGGGAGTGGTGTGTTGCTTTTTTTATTTTGGGCTGATAGCTTTGAAGATATGTAATGATGGTGGTGAGTGTGGAGCACGACTGTCTCCGTGGCGCAATTGGCTAGCGCGATCGGCTGTTAACCGAAAGGTTGGAGGTTCGAGCCCTCCCGGGAGTGGTGTGTTGCTTTTTTTATTTTGGGCTGATAGCTTTGAAAATATGTTCTGATGGTGGTGAGTGTGGAGCAGGACTGTCTCCGTGGCGCAATTGGCTAGCGCGATCGGCTGTAAACCGAAAGGTTGGAGGTACGAGCCTACTCAGTGGAGGTGCGGCGCTTTTTTTTTTGGGCTGATAGCTTTGAAGATATGTTCTGATGGTGGTGAGAGTGGAGCAGGACTGTCTCCGTGGCGCAATCGGCTAACGCGATCGGCTGTTAACCGAAAGGTTGGAGGTACGAGCCCTCCCGGGAGTGGTGTGTTGCTTGTTTTATTTTGGGCTGATAGCTTTGAAGATATGTTCTGATGGTGGTGAGAGTAGAGCACGACTGTCTCCGTGGCGCAATGGGCTAGCGCGATCGGCTGTTAACCGAATGGTTTGAGGTACGAGCCCACCCGGTGGTGGTGCGGCGCTTTTTTTCTTTGGGCTGATAGCTTTGAAGATATGTTCTGATGTTGGTGAGAATAGAGCACGACTGTCTCCATGGCGCAATGGGCTATTCAATCGGCTGTTAACTGAAAGGTTTGAGTTTCGAGCCCTTGCGCGAGTGGTGTGTTGCTTTTTTATTTTGGGCTGATAGCTTTGAAGATATGTAATGATGGTGGTGAGAGTGGAGCACGACTGTCTCCGTGGCGCAATTGGCTAGCGCGATCGGCTGTTAACCGAAAGGTTGGAGGTACGAGCCCACCCGGTGGTGGTGCGGAGCTTTTTTTTCTTTGGGCTGATAGCTTTGAAGATATGTTCTGATGGTGGTGAGAGTGGAGCACGACAGTCTCCATGGCGCAATTGGCTAGCGCGGTCGGCTGTTAACCGAAAGGTTGGAGGTTCGAACCCTCCCGGGAGTGGTGTGTTGCTTTTTTATTTTTTGCTGATAGCTTTGAAAATATGTTTAATGGTGGTGAGTGTGGAGCAGGACTGTCTCCGTGACGCAATTGGCTAGCTCGATCGGCTGTTAAGTGAAAGGTTGGAGGTACGAGCCCACCCGGTGGAGGTGCGGCGCTTTTTTTTCTTTGGACTGATAGCTTTGAAGATATGTCCTGATGGTGGTGAGAGTAGAGCACGACTGTCTCCATGGCGCAATGGGCTATTCAATCGGCTGTTAACTGAAAGGTTTGAGTTTTGAGCCCTTGCGCGAGTGGTGTGTTGCTTTTTTATTTTGGGCTGATAGCTTTGAAGATATGTAATGATGGTGGTGAGAGTGGAGCACGACTGTCTCCGTGGCGCAATTGGCTAGCGCGATCGGCTGTTAACTGAAAGAATTGAGGTTCGAGCCCTTCCGGGAGTGGTGCGGCGCTTTTTTTTCTTTGGGCTGATAGCTTTGAAGAAATGTTCTGATGGTGGTGAGAGCTGAGCACGTCTGTCTCCGTGGCGCAATTGGCTAGCGCGGTCGGCTGTTAACCGAAAGGTTGGAGGTTCGAACCCTCCCGGGAGTGGTGTGTTGCTTTTTTATTTTTTGCTGATAGCTTTGAAAATATGTTTAATGGTGGTGAGTGTGGAGCGGGACTGTCTCCGTGACGCAATTGGCTAGCTCGATCGGCTGTTAACCGAAAGGTTGGAGGTACGAGCCCACCCGGTGGAGGTGCGGCGCTTTTTTTTCTTTGGACTGATAGCTTTGAAGATATGTCCTGATGGTGGTGAGAGTAGAGCACGACTGTCTCCGTGGCGCAATTGGCTAGCGCGATCGACTGTTAACTGAAAGGTTGGATGTTCGAGCCCTCCCGGGAGTAGTGTGTTGCTTTTTTTTCTTTGGGCTGATAGCTTCGAAGATATGTTCTGATGGTGGTGAGAGTAGAGCAGGACTGTCTCCGTGGCGCAATTGGCTGCCGCGATCGGCTGTTAACCGAAAGGTTGGAGGTACGAGCCCACCCGGTGGAGGTGCGGCGCTTTTTTTTCTTTGGGCTGATAGCTTTGAAGATATGTTCTGATGGTGGTGAGAGTGGAGCACGACTGTCTCCGTGGCGCAATTGGCTAGCGCGATCGGCTGTTAACCGAAAGGTTGGAGGTTCGAGCCCACCCGGTGGTGGTGCGGCGCTTTTTTTCCTTTGGGCTGATAGCTCTGAAGAAATCATCTGACGGTGGTGAGAGTGAAGCACGACTGTCTTCGTGGCGCAATTGGCTATGCGATCGGCTGTTAACTGAATGGTTGGAGGTTCGAGCCCTCCCGGGAGTGGTGTGTTGCTTTTTTTTCTTTGGGCTGATAGCTTTCAAAATATGTTCTGATGGTGGTGAGTGTGGAGCAGGACTGTCTCCGTGAAGCAATTGGCTAGCGCGATCGGCTGTTAACCGAAAGGTTGGAGGTACGAGCCCACCCGGTGGAGGTGCGGCGCTTTTTTTTCTTTGGGCTGATAGCTCTGAAGAAATGTTCTGACGGTGGTGTGAGTGGAGCACGACTGTCTCCGCGGCGCAATTGGCTAGCGCGATCGGCTGTTAACCGAAAGGTTGGAGGTTCGAGCCCTCCCGGGAGTGGTGTGTTGCTTTTTTTTCTTTGGGCTGATAGCTTTGAAGATATGTTCTGATGGTGTTGAGAGTGGAGCAGGACTGTCTCCGTGGCGCAATTGGCTAGCGCGATTGGCTGTTAACCGAAAGGTTGGAGGTACGAGCCCACCCGGTGGTGGTGCGGCGCTTTTTTTCTTTGAGCTGATAGCTCTGAAGAAATGTTCTGACGGTGGTGAGAGTGGAGCACGACTGTCTCCGTGGCGCATTTGGCTAGCGCGATCGGCTGTTAACCGAAAGGTTGGAGGTACGAGCCCACCTGGTGGTGGTGCGGCGCTTTTTTTCTTTGGGCTGTTAGCTTTGAAGATATGTTCTGATGATGGTGAGAGTGGAGCACGACTGTCTCCATGGCGCAATTGGCTATTCGATCGGGCTGTTAACTGAAAGGTTTGAGGTTCGAGCCCTTCCGGGAGTGGTGTGTTGCTTTTTTTATTTTGGGCTGATAGCTTTGAAGATATGTAATGATGGTAGTGAGTGTGGAGCACGACTGTCTCCGTGGCGCAATTGGCTAGCGCGATCGGCTGTTAACCGAAAGGTTGGAGGTTCGAGCCCTCCCGAGAGTGGTGTGTTGCTTTTTTTATTTTGGGCTGATAGCTTTGAAAATATGTTCTGATGGTGGTGAGTGTGGAGCAGGACTGTCTCCGTGGCTCAATTGGCTAGCGCGATCGGCTGTAAACCGAAAGGTTGGAGGTACGAGCCTACTCAGTGGAGGTGCGGCGCTTTTTTTCTTTGGGCTGAAAGCTTTGAAGATATGTTCTGATGGTGGTGAGAGTGGAGCAGGACTGTCTCCGTGGCGCAATCGGCTAACGCGATCGGCTGTTAACCGAAAGGTTGGAGGTACGAGCCCACCTGGTGGTGGTGCGGCGCTTTTTTTCTTTGGGCTGTTAGCTTTGAAGATATGTTCTGATGATGGTGATAGTGCAGCAGGACTGTCTCCGTGGCGCAATTGGCTAGCACGATCGGCGGTTGACCGAAAGGTTGGAGGTTCGAGCCCTCCCGGGAGTGGTGTGTTGCTTTCTTTATTTTGGGCTGATAGCTTTGAAGATATGTTCTGATGGTGGTGAGAGTGGAGCACGACTGTCTCCGTGGCGCAATTGGCTATTCGATCGGGCTGTTAACTGAAAGGTTTGAGGTTTGAGCCCTCCCGGGAGTGGTGTGTTGCTTTTTTTATTTTGGGCTGATAGCTCTGAAGAAATGTTCTGATGGTGGTGAGAGTGGAGCAGGACTGTCTCCGTGGCGCAATCGGCTAACGCGATCGGCTGTTAACCGAAAGGTTGGAGGTACGAGCCCTCCCGGGAGTGGTGTGTTGCTTTTTTTATTTTGGGCTGATAGCTTCGAAGATATGTTCTGATGGTGGTGAGAGTGTAGCACGACTGTCTCCGTGGTGCAATTTGCTAGCGCGATCGGCTGTTAACCGAAAGGTTGGAGGTACGAGCCCACCTGGTGGTGGTGTGTTGCTTTTTTATTTTTTGCTGATAGCTTTGAAAATATGTTTAATGGTGGTGAGTGTGGAGCAGGACTGTCTCCGTGACGCAATTGGCTAGCTCGATCGGCTGTTAACCGAAAGGTTGGAGGTACGAGCCCACCCGGTGGAGGTGCGGCGCTTTTTTTTCTTTGGACTGATAGCTTTGAAGATATGTCCTGATGGTGGTGAGAGTAGAGCACGACTGTCTCCATGGCGCAATGGGCTATTCAATCGGCTGTTAACTGAAAGGTTTGAGTTTCGAGCCCTTGCGCGAGTGGTGTGTTGCTTTTTTATTTTGGGCTGATAGCTTTGAAGATATGTAATGATGGTGGTGAGAGTGGAGCACGACTGTCTCCGTGGCGCAATTGGCTAGCGCGATCGGCTGTTAACTGAAAGAATTGAGGTTCGAGCCCTTCCGGGAGTGGTGCGGCGCTTTTTTTTCTTTGGGCTGATAGCTTTGAAGAAATGTTCTGATGGTGGTGAGAGCTGAGCACGTCTGTCTCCGTGGCGCAATTGGCTAGCGCGGTCGGCTGTTAACCGAAAGGTTGGAGGTTCGAACCCTCCCGGGAGTGGTGTGTTGCTTTTTTATTTTTTGCTGATAGCTTTGAAAATATGTTTAATGGTGGTGAGTGTGGAGCGGGACTGTCTCCGTGACGCAATTGGCTAGCTCGATCGGCTGTTAACCGAAAGGTTGGAGGTACGAGCCCACCCGGTGGAGGTGCGGCGCTTTTTTTTCTTTGGACTGATAGCTTTGAAGATATGTTCTGATGGTGGTGAGAGTGGAGCACGACTGTCTCCGTGGCGCAATTGGCTAGCGCGATCGGCTGTTAACCGAAAGGTTGGAGGTTCGAGCCCACCCGGTGGTGGTGCGGCGCTTTTTTTCCTTTGGGCTGATAGCTCTGAAGAAATCATCTGACGGTGGTGAGAGTGAAGCTTGACTGTCTTCGTGGCGCAATTGGCTATGCGATCGGCTGTTAACTGAATGGTTGGAGGTTCGAGCCCTCCCGGGAGTGGTGTGTTGCTTTTTTTTCTTTGGGCTGATAGCTTTCAAAATATGTTCTGATGGTGGTGAGTGTGGAGCAGGACTGTCTCCGTGAAGCAATTGGCTAGCGCGATCGGCTGTTAATCGAAAGGTTGGAGGTACGAGCCCACCCGGTGGAGGTGCGGCGCTTTTTTTTCTTTGGGCTGATAGCTCTGAAGAAATGTTCTGACGGTGGTGTGAGTGGAGCACGACTGTCTCCGCGGCGCAATTGGCTAGCGCGATCGGCTGTTAACCGAAAGGTTGGAGGTTCGAGCCCTCCCGGGAGTGGTGTGTTGCTTTTTTTTCTTTGGGCTGATAGCTTTGAAGATATGTTCTGATGGTGTTGAGAGTGGAGCAGGACTGTCTCCGTGGCGCAATTGGCTAGCGCGATTGGCTGTTAACCGAAAGGTTGGAGGTACGAGCCCACCCGGTGGTGGTGCGGCGCTTTTTTTCTTTGAGCTGATAGCTCTGAAGAAATGTTCTGACGGTGGTGAGAGTGGAGCACGACTGTCTCCGTGGCGCATTTGGCTAGCGCGATCGGCTGTTAACCGAAAGTTTGGAGGTACGAGCCCACCTGGTGGTGGTGCGGCGCTTTTTTTCTTTGGGCTGTTAGCTTTGAAGATATGTTCTGATGATGGTGAGAGTGGAGCACGACTGTCTCCATGGCGCAATTGGCTATTCGATCGGGCTGTTAACTGAAAGGTTTGAGGTTCGAGCCCTTCCGGGAGTGGTGTGTTGCTTTTTTTATTTTGGGCTGATAGCTTTGAAGATATGTAATGATGGTAGTGAGTGTGGAGCACGACTGTCTCCGTGGCGCAATTGGCTAGCGCGATCGGCTGTTAACCGAAAGGTTGGAGGTTCGAGCCCTCCCGAGAGTGGTGTGTTGCTTTTTTTATTTTGGGCTGATAGCTTTGAAAATATGTTCTGATGGTGGTGAGTGTGGAGCAGGACTGTCTCCGTGGCTCAATTGGCTAGCGCGATCGGCTGTAAACCGAAAGGTTGGAGGTACGAGCCTACTCAGTGGAGGTGCGGCGCTTTTTTTTCTTTGGGCTGAAAGCTTTGAAGATATGTTCTGATGGTGGTGAGAGTGGAGCAGGACTGTCTCCGTGGCGCAATCGGCTAACGCGATCGGCTGTTAACCGAAAGGTTGGAGGTACGAGCCCTCCCGGGAGTGGTGTGTTGCTTTTTTTATTTTGGGCTGATAGCTTCGAAGATATGTTCTGATGGTGGTGAGAGTGTAGCACGACTGTCTCCGTGGCGCAATTTGCTAGCGCGATCGGCTGTTAACCGAAAGGTTGGAGGTACGAGCCCACCTGGTGGTGGTGCGGCGCTTTTTTTCTTTTGGCTGTTAGCTTTGAAGATATGTTCTGATGATGGTGATAGTGGAGCAGGACTGTCTCCGTGGCGCAATTGGCTAGCGCGATCGGCGGTTGACCGAAAGGTTGGAGGTTCGAGCCCTCCCGGGAGTGGTGTGTTGCTTTCTTTATTTTGGGCTGATAGCTTTGAAGATATGTTCTGATGGTGGTGAGAGTGGAGCACGACTGTCTCCGTGGCGCAATTGGCTATTCGATCGGGCTGTTAACTGAAAGGTTTGAGGTTTGAGGTTTGAGCCCTCCCGGGAGTGGTGTGTTGCTTTTTTTATTTTGGGCTGATAGCTCTGAAGAAATGTTCTGATGGTGGTGAGAGTGGAGCAGGACTGTCTCCGTGGCGCAATCGGCTAACGCGATCGGCTGTTAACCGAAAGGTTGGAGGTACGAGCCCTCCCGGGAGTGGTGTGTTGCTTTTTTTATTTTGGGCTGATAGCTTCGAAGATATGTTCTGATGGTGGTGAGAGTGTAGCACGACTGTCTCCGTGGCGCAATTTGCTAGCGCGATCGGCTGTTAACCGAAAGGTTGGAGGTACGAGCCCACCTGGTGGTGGTGCGGCGCTTTTTTTCTTTGGGCTGATAGCTTTGAAGATATGTTCTGATGATGGTGAGAGTGGAGCACGACTGTCTCCATGGCGCAATTGGCTATTCGATCGGGCTGTTAACTGAAAGGTTTGAGGTTCGAGCCCTTCCGGGAGTGGTGTGTTGCTTTTTTTATTTTGGGCTGATAGCTTTGAAGATATGTAATGATGGTGGTGAGTGTGGAGCACGACTGTCTCCGTGGCGCAATTGTCTAGCGCGATCGGCTGTTAACCGAAAGGTTGGAGGTTCGAGCCCTCCCGGGAGTGGTGTGTTGCTTTTTTTATTTTGGGCTGATAGCTTTGAAAATATGTTCTGATGGTGGTGAGTGTGAAGCAGGACTGTCTCCGTGGCGCAATTGGCTAGCGCGATCGGCTGTAAACCGAAAGGTTGGAGGTACGAGCCTACTCAGTGGAGGTGCGGCGCTTTTTTTTCTTTGGGCTGATAGCTTTGAAGATTTGTTCTGATGGTGGTGAGAGTGGAGAAGGACTGTCTCCGTGGCGCAATCGGCTAACGCGATCGGCTGTTAACCGAAAGGTTGGAGGTACGAGCCCTCCCGGGAGTGGTGTGTTGCTTGTTTTATTTTGGGCTGATAGCTTTGAAGATATGTTCTGATGGTGGTGAGAGTAGAGCACGACTGTCTCCGTGGCGCAATGGGCTAGCGCGATCGGCTGTTAACCGAAAGGTTTGAGGTACGAGCCCACCCGGTGGTGGTGCGGCGCTTTTTTTTCTTTGGGCTCATAGCTTTGAAGATATGTTCTGATGGTGGTGAGAGTAGAGCACGACTGTCTCCATGGCGCAATGGGCTATTCAATCGGCTGTTAACCGAAAGGTTTGAGTTTCGAGCCCTTGCGCGAGTGGTGTGTTGCTTTTTTTATTTTGGGCTGATAGCTTTGAAGATATGTTCTGATGGTGGTGAGAGTAGAGCACGACTGTCTCCATGGCGCAATGGGCTATTCAATCGGCTGTTAACTGAAAGGTTTGAGATTCGAGCCCTTGCGCGAGTGGTGTGTTGCTTTTTTTATTTTTTGCTGATAGCTTTGAAAATATGTTTTGATGGTGGTGAGTGTGGAGCAGGACTGTCTCCGTGACGCAATTGGCTAGCTCGATCGGCTGTTAACCGAAAGGTTAGAGGTACGAGCCCACCCGGTGGAGGTGCGGCGCTTTTTTTTCTTTGGACTGATAGCTTTGAAGATATGTCCTGATGGTGGTGAGAGTGGAGCACGACTGTCTCCGTGGCGCAATTGGCTAGCGCGATCGACTGTTAACCGAGAGGTTGGAGGTTCGAGCCCACACGGTGGTGGTCCGGCACTTTTTTTTTCTTTGGACTGATAGCTCTGGAGAAATGTTCTGACGGTGGTGAGAGTGGAGCACGACTGTCTCCGTGGCGCAATTGGCTATGGAAAGGCTGTTAACCAGAAGGTTGGAGGTTCGAGCCCTCCCGGGAGTGGTGTGTTGCTTTTTTTTCTTTGGGCTGATAGCTTTGAAGATATGTTCTGATGGTGGTGAGAGTGGAGCAGGACTGTCTCCGTGGCGCAATTGGCTAGCGCGATCGGCTGTTAACCGAAAGGTTGGAGGTACGAGCCCACCCAGTGGTGGTGCGGCGCTTTTTTTCTTTGGGCTGATAGCTCTGAAAAAATGTTCTGACGGTGGTGAGAGTGGAGCACGACTGTCTCCGTGGCGCATTTGGCTAGCGCAATCGGCTGTTAACCGAAAGGTTGGAGGTACGAGCCCTCCCGGGAGTGGTGTGTTGCTTTTTTTATTTCGGCCTGAAAGCTAAGAAGATATGTTCTGATGCTGGTGAGAGTGGAGCCCGACTCTCCGTGGCGCAATCGGCTAGCGCGATCGGCTGTTAACCGAAAGGTTGGAGGTACGAGCCCACGCAGTGGTGGTGCGGCGCCTTTTTTTTCTTTGGGCTGATAGCTTTGAAGATATGTTCTGATGGTGGTGAGAGTGGAGCACGACTGTCTCCGTGGCGCAATAGGCTATTCGATCGGCTGTTAACTGAAAGGTTGGATGTTCGAGCCCTCCCGGGAATAGTGTGTTGCTTTTTTTTCTTTGGGCTGATAGCTTCGAAGATATGTTCTGATGGTGGTGAGAGTGGAGCAGGACTGTCTCCGTGGCGCAATTGGCTGCCGCGATCGGCTGTTAACCGAAAGGTTGGAGGTGCGAGCCTACCCGGTGGAGGTGCGGCGCTTTTTTTTCTTTGGGCTGATAGCTTTGAAGATATGTTCTGATGGTGGTGAGAGTGGAGCACGACTGTCTCCGTGGCGCAATTTGCTAGCGCGATCGGCTGTTAACCGAAAGGTTGGAGGTACGAGCCCACCTGGTGGTGGTGCGGCGCTTTTTTTCTTTGGGCTGTTAGCTTTGAAGATATGTTCTGATGATGGTGAGAGTGGAGCACGACTGTCTCCATGGCGCAATTGGCTATTCGATCGGGCTGTTAACTGAAAGGTTTGAGGTTCGAGCCCTTCCGGGAGTGGTGTGCTGCTTTTTTTATTTTGGGCTGATAGCTTTGAAGATATGTAATGATGGTGGTGAGTGTGGAGCACGACTGTCTCCGTGGCGCAATTGGCTAGCGCGATCGGCTGTTAACCGAAAGGTTGGAGGTTCGAGCCCTCCCGGGAGTGGTGTGTTGCTTTTTTTATTTTGGGCTGATAGCTTTGAAAATATGTTCTGATGGTGGTGAGTGTGGAGCAGGACTGTCTCCGTGGCGCAATTGGCTAGCGCGATCGGCTGTAAACCGAAAGGTTGGAGGTACGAGCCTAATCAGTGGAGGTGCGGCGCTTTTTTTTTCTTTGGGCTGATAGCTTTGAAGATATGTTCTGATGGTGGTGAGAGTGGAGCAGGACTGTCTCCGTGGCGCAATCAGCTAACGCGATCGGCTGTTAACCGAAAGGTTGGAGGTACGAGCCCTCCCGGGAGTGGTGTGTTGCTTGTTTTATTTTGGGCTGATAGCTTTGAAGATATGTTCTGATGGTGGTGAGAGTAGAGCACGACTGTCTCCGTGGCGCAATGGGCTAGCGCGATCGGCTGTTAACCGAAAGGTTTGAGGTACGAGCCCACCCGGTGGTGGTGCGGCGCTTTTTTTTCTTTGGGCTCATAGCTTTGAAGATATGTTCTGATGGTGGTGAGAGTAGAGCACGACTGTCTCCATGGCGCAATGGGCTATTCAATCGGCTGTTAACTGAAAGGTTTGAGTTTCGAGCCCTTGCGCGAGTGGTGTGTTGCTTTATTTATTTTGGGCTGATAGCTTTGAAGATATGTTCTGATGGTGGTGAGAGTAGAGCACGACTGTCTCCATGGCGCAATGGGCTATTCAATCGGCTGTTAACTGAAAGGTTTGAGTTTCGAGCCCTTGCGCGAGTGGTGTGTTGCTTTTTTTATTTTTTGCTGATAGCTTTGAAAATATGTTTTGATGGTGGTGAGTGTGGAGCAGGACTGTCTCCGTGACGCAATTGGCTAGCTCGATCGGCTGTTAACCGAAAGGTTAGAGGTACGAGCCCACCCGGTGGAGGTGCGGCGCTTTTTTTTCTTTGGACTGATAGCTTTGAAGATATGTCCTGATGGTGGTGAGAGTGGAGCACGACTGTCTCCGTGGCGCAATTGGCTAGCGCGATCGACTGTTAACCGAGAGGTTGGAGGTTCGAGCCCACACGGTGGTGGTCCGGCACTTTTTTTTTCTTTGGACTGATAGCTCTGAAGAAATGTTCTGACGGTGGTGAGAGTGGAGCACGACTGTCTCCGTGGCGCAATTGGCTATGGAAAGGCTGTTAACCAGAAGGTTGGAGGTTCGAGCCCTCCCGGGAGTGGTGTGTTGCTTTTTTTTCTTTGGGCTGATAGCTTTGAAGATATGTTCTGATGGTGGTGAGAGTGGAGCAGGACTGTCTCCGTGGCGCAATTGGCTAGCGCGATCGGCTGTTAACCGAAAGGTTGGAGGTACGAGCCCACCCAGTGGTGGTGCGGCGCTTTTTTTCTTTGGGCTGATAGCTCTGAAAAAATGTTCTGACGGTGGTGAGAGTGGAGCACGACTGTCTCCGTGGCGCATTTGGCTAGCGCAATCGGCTGTTAACCGAAAGGTTGGAGGTACGAGCCCTCCCGGGAGTGGTGTGTTGCTTTTTTTATTTCGGCCTGAAAGCTAAGAAGATATGTTCTGATGCTGGTGAGGGTGGAGCCCGACTCTCCGTGGCGCAATCGGCTAGCGCGATCGGCTGTTAACCGAAAGGTTGGAGGTACGAGCCCACGCAGTGGTGGTGCGGCGCCTTTTTTTTCTTTGGGCTGATAGCTTTGAAGATATGTTCTGATGGTGGTGAGAGTGGAGCACGACTGTCTCCGTGGCGCAATAGGCTATTCGATCGGCTGTTAACTGAAAGGTTGGATGTTCGAGCCCTCCCGGGAGTAGTGTGTTGCTTTTTTTTCTTTGGGCTGATAGCTTCGAAGATATGTTCTGATGGTGGTGAGAGTGGAGCACGACTGTCTCCATGGCGCAATCGGCTAACGCGATCGGCTGTTAACCGAAAGGTTGGAGGTACGAGCCCTCCCGGGAGTGGTGTGTAGCTTTTTTTATTTTGGGCTGATAGCTTCGAAGATATGTTCTGATGGTGGTGAGAGTGGAGCACGACTGTCTCCGTGGCGCAATTGGCTAGCGCGATCGGCTGTTAACCGAAAGGTTGGAGGTACGAGCCCACCCGGTGGTGGTGCGGCGCTTTTTTTTCTTTGGGATGATAGCTTTGAAGATATGTTCTGATGGTGGTGAGAGTGGAGCACGACTGTCTCCATGGCGCAATTGGCTATTCGATCGGCTGTTAACTGAAAGGTTTGAGGTTCGAGCCCTTCCGGGAGTGTTGTGTTGCTTTTTTTATTTTGGGCTGATAGCTTTGAAGATATGTAATGATGGTGGTGAGAGTGGAGCACGACTGTCTCTGTGGCGCAATTGGCTAGCGCGATCGGCGGTTGACCGAAAGGTTGGAGGTTCGAGCCCTCCCGGGAGTGGTGTGTTGCTTTTTTTATTTTGGGCTGATAGCTTTTAAAATATGTTCTGATGGTGGTGAGTGTGAAGCAGGACTGCCTCCGTGGCGCAATTGGCTAGCGCGATCGGCTGTTAACCGAAAGGTTGGAGGTACGAGCCTACGCGGTGGAGGTGCGGCGCTTTTTTTTCTTTGGGCTGATAGCTTTGAAGATATGTTCTGATGGTGGTGAGAGTGGAGCACGACTGTCTCCGTGGCGCAATTGGCTAGCGCGATCGGCTGTTAACCGAGAGGTTGGAAGTTGGAGCCCACCCGGTGGTGGTGCGGCGATTTTTTTCCTTTTGGCTGATAGCTCTGAAGAAATGTTCTGATGGTGGTGAGAGTGGAGCAGGACCGTCTCCGTGGCGCAATCGGCTAACGCGATCGGCTGTTAACCGAAAGGTTGGAGGTACGAGCCCTCCCGGGAGTGGTGTGTTGCTTTTTTTTATTTTGGGCTGATAGCTTCGAAGATATGTTCTGATGGTGGTGAGAGTGTAGCACGACTGTCTCCGTGGCGCAATTTGCTAGCGCGATCGGCTGTTAACCGAAAGGTTGGAGGTACGAGCCCACTTGTGGTGGTGCGGCGCTTTTTTTCTTTGGGCTGATAGCTTTGAAGATATGTTCTGATGATGGTGAGAGTGGAGCACGACTGTCTCCATGGCGCAATTGGCTATTCGATCGGGCTGTTAACTGAAAGGTTTGAGGTTCGAACCCTTCCGGGAGTGGTGTGTTGCTTTTTTTATTTTGGGCTGATAGCTTTGAAGATATGTAATGATGGTGGTGAGTGTGGAGCAGGACTGTCTCCGTGGCGCAATTGGCTAGCGCGATCGGCTGTAAACCGAAAGGTTGGAGGTACGAGCCTACTCAGTGGAGGTGCGGCGCTTTTTTTTCTTTGGGCTGATAGCTTTGAAGATATGTTCTGATGGTGGTGAGAGTGGAGCAGGACTGTCTCCGTGGCGCAATCGGCTAACGCGATCGGCTGTTAACCGAAAGGTTGGAGGTACGAGCCCTCCCGGGAGTGGTGTGTTGCTTGTTTTATTTTGGGCTGATAGCTTTGAAGATATGTTCTGATGGTGGTGAGAGTAGAGCACGACTGTCTCCGTGGCGCAATGGGCTAGCGCGATCGGCTGTTAACCGAATGGTTTGAGGTACGAGCCCACCCGGTGGTGGTGCGGCGCTTTTTTTCTTTGGGCTGATAGCTTTGAAGATATGTTCTGATGGTGGTGAGAATAGAGCACGACTGTCTCCATGGCGCAATGGGCTATTCAATCGGCTGTTAACTGAAAGGTTTGAGTTTCGAGCCCTTGCGCGAGTGGTGTGTTGCTTTTTTTATTTTGGGCTGATAGCTTTGAAGATATGTTCTGATGGTGGTGAGAGTGGAGCACGACTGTCTCCATGGCGCAATTGGCTAGCGCGGTCGGCTGTTAACCGAAAGGTTGGAGGTTCGAACCCTCCCGGGAGTGGTGTGTTGCTTTTTTATTTTTTGCTGATAGCTTTGAAAATATGTTTAATGGTGGTGAGTGTGGAGCAGGACTGTCTCCGTGACGCAATTGGCTAGCTCGATCGGCTGTTAACCGAAAGGTTGGAGGTACGAGCCCACCCGGTGGAGGTGCGGCGCTTTTTTTTTCTTTGGACTGATAGCTTTGAAGATATGTCCTGATGGTGGTGAGAGTAGAGCACGACTGTCTCCATGGCGCAATGGGCTATTCAATCGGCTGTTAACTGAAAGGTTTGAGTTTCGAGCCCTTGCGCGAGTGGTGTGTTGCTTTTTTATTTTGGGCTGATAGCTTTGAAGATATGTAATGATGGTGGTGAGAGTGGAGCACGAATGTCTCCGTGGCGCAATTGGCTAGCGCGATCGGCTGTTAACTGAAAGAATTGAGGTTCGAGCCCTTCCGGGAGTGGTGCGGCGCTTTTTTTTCTTTGGGCTGATAGCTTTGAAGAAATGTTCTGATGGTGGTGAGAGCTGAGCACGACTGTCTCCGTGGCGCAATTGGCTAGCGCGATCGACTGTTAACTGAAAGGTTGGATGTTCGAGCCCTCCCGGGAGTAGTGTGTTGCTTTTTTTTCTTTGGGCTGATAGCTTCGAAGATATGTTCTGATGGTGGTGAGAGTAGAGCAGGACTGTCTCCGTGGCGCAATTGGCTGCCGCGATCGGCTGTTAACCGAAAGGTTGGAGGTACGAGCCCACCCGGTGGAGGTGCGGCGCTTTTTTTTCTTTGGGCTGATAGCTTTGAAGATATGTTCTGATGGTGGTGAGAGTAGAGCACGACTGTCTCCGTGGCGCAATTGGCTAGCGCGATCGGCTGTTAACCGAAAGGTTGGAGGTTCGAGCCCACCCGGTGGTGGTGCGGCGCTTTTTTTCCTTTGGGCTGATAGCTCTGAAGAAATCATCTGACGGTGGTGAGAGTGAAGCACGACTGTCTTCGTGGCGCAATTGGCTATGCGATCGGCTGTTAACTGAATGGTTGGAGGTTCGAGCCCTCCCGGGAGTGGTGTGTTGCTTTTTTTTCTTTGGGCTGATAGCTTTCAAAATATGTTCTGATGGTGGTGAGTGTGGAGCAGGACTGTCTCCGTGAAGCAATTGGCTAGCGCGATCGGCTGTTAACCGAAAGGTTGGAGGTACGAGCCCACCCGGTGGAGGTGCGGCGCTTTTTTTTCTTTGGGCTGATAGCTCTGAAGAAATGTTCTGACGGTGGTGTGAGTGGAGCACGACTGTCTCCGCGGCGCAATTGGCTAGCGCGATCGGCTGTTAACCGAAAGGTTGGAGGTTCGAGCCCTCCCGGGAGTGGTGTGTTGCTTTTTTTTCTTTGGGCTGATAGCTTTGAAGATATGTTCTGATGGTGTTGAGAGTGGAGCAGGACTGTCTCCGTGGCGCAATTGGCTAGCGCGATTGGCTGTTAACCGAAAGGTTGGAGGTACGAGCCCACCCGGTGGTGGTGCGGCGCTTTTTTTCTTTGAGCTGATAGCTCTGAAGAAATGTTCTGACGGTGGTGAGAGTGGAGCACGACTGTCTCCGTGGCGCATTTGGCTAGCGCGATCGGCTGTTAATCGAAAGGTTGGAGGTACGAGCCCTCCCGAAAGTGGTGTGTTGCTTTTTTTATTTCGGCCTGAAAGCTATGAAGATATGTTCTGATGCTGGTGAGAGTGGTGCCCGACTCTCCGTGGCGCAATCTGCTAGCGCGATCGGCTGTTAACCGAAAGGTTGGAGGTACGAGCCCACGCAGTGGTGGTGCGGCGCCTTTTTTTTTCTTTGGGCTGGTAGCTTTGAAGATATGTTCTGATGGTGGTGAGAGTGGAGCACGACTGTCTCCGTGGCGCAATAGGCTATTCGATCGGCTGTTAACTGAAAGGTTGGATGTTCGAGCCCTCCCGGGAGTAGTGTGTTGCTTTTTTTCTTTGGGCTGATAGCTTCGAAGATATGTTCTGATGGTGGTGAGAGTGGAGCAGGACTGTCTGCGTGGCGCAATTGGCTGCCGCGATCGGCTGTTAACCGAAAGGTTGGAGGTGCGAGCCTACCCGGTGGAGGTGGGGCGCTTTTTTTTCTTTGGGCTGATAGCTTTGAAGATATGTTCTGATGGTGGTGAGAGTGGAGCACGACAGTCTCCGTGGCGCAATCGGCTAACGCGATCGGCTGTTAACTGAAAGGTTGGAGGTACGAGCCCACCCGGCGGTGGTGCGGCGCTTTTTTTTCTTTGGGCTGATAGCTTTGAAGATATGTTCTGATGGTGGTGAGAGTGGAGCACGACTGTCTCCATGGCGCAATTGGCTATTCGATCGGCTGTTAACTGAAAGGTTTGAGGTTCGAGCCCTTCCGGGAGTGTTGTGTTGCTTTTTTTATTTTGGGCTGATAGCTTTGAAGATATGTAATGATGGTGGTGAGAGTGGAGCACGACTGTCTCTGTGGCGCAATTGGCTAGCGCGATCGGCGGTTAACCGAAAGGTTGGAGGTTCGAGCCCTCCCGGGAGTGGTGTGTTGCTTTTTTTATTTTGGGCTGATAGCTTTGAAAATATGTTCTGATGGTGGTGAGTGTGAAGCAGGACTGTCTCCGTGGCGCAATTGGCTAGCGCGATCGGCTGTTAACCGAAAGGTTGGAGGTACGAGCCTACCCGGTGGAGGTGCGGCGCTTTTTTTCTTTGGGCTGATAGCTTTGAAGATATGTTCTGATGGTGGTGAGAGTGGAGCACGACTGTCTCCGTGGCGCAATTGGCTAGCGCGATCGGCTGTTAACCGAGAGGTTGGAAGTTGGAGCCCACCCGGTGGTGGTGCGGCGATTTTTTTCCTTTTGGCTGATAGCTTTGAAGATATGTTCTGATGGTGGTGAGAGTGGAGCAGGACTGTCTCCGTGGCGCAATCGGCTAACGCGATCGGCTTTTAACCGAAAGGTTGGAGGTACGAGCCCTCCCGGGAGTGGTGTGTTGCTTTTTTTTCTTTGGGCTGATAGCTTTGAAGATATGTTCTGATGGTGGTGAGAGTGGAGCAGGACTGTCTCCTTGGCGCCATTGGCTAGCGCGATCGGCTGTTAACCGAAAGGTTGGAGGTACGAGCCCACCCGGTGGTGGTGCGGCGCTTTTTTTCTTTGGGCTGATAGCTTTGAAGATATGTTCTGATGGTGGTGAGAATAGAGCACGACTGTCTCCATGGCGCAATGGGCTATTCAATCGGCTGTTAACTGAAAGGTTTGAGTTTCGAGCCCTTGCGCGAGTGGTGTGTTGCTTTTTTATTTTGGGCTGATAGCTTTGAAGATATGTAATGATGGTGGTGAGAGTGGAGCACGACTGTCTCCGTGGCGCAATTGGCTAGCGCGATCGGCTGTTAACCAAAAGGTTGGAGGTACGAGCCCACCCGGTGGTGGTGCGGCGCTTTTTTTTCTTTGGGCTGATAGCTTTGAAGATATGTTCTGATGGTGGTGAGAGTGGAGCACGACTGTCTCCATGGCGCAATTGGCTATTCGATCGGCTGTTAACTGAAAGAATTGAGGTTCGAGCCCTTCCGAGAGTGGTGCGGCGCTTTTTTTTCTTTGGGCTGATAGCTTTGAAGAAATGTTCTGATGGTGGTGAGAGTTGAGCACGTCTGTCTCCGTGGCGCAATTGGCTAGCGCAGTCGGCTGTTAACCGAAAGGTTGGAGGTTCGAACCCTCCCGGGAGTGGTGTGTTGCTTTTTTATTTTTTGCTGATAGCTTTGAAAATATGTTTAATGGTGGTGAGTGTGGAGCAGGACTGTCTCCGTGACGCAATTGGCTAGCTCGATCGGCTGTTAACCGAAAGGTTGGAGGTACGAGCCCACCCGGTGGAGGTGCGGCGCTTTTTTTTCTTTGGACTGATAGCTTTGAAGATATGTCCTGATGGTGGTGAGAGTGGAGCACGACTGTCTCCGTGGCGCAATTGGCTAGCGCGATCGACTGTTAACTGAAAGGTTGGATGTTCGAGCCCTCCCGGGAGTAGTGTGTTGCTTTTTTTTCTTTGGGCTGATAGCTTCGAAGATATGTTCTGATGGTGGTGAGAGTAGAGCAGAACTGTCTCCGTGGCGCAATTGGCTGCCGCGATCGGCTGTTAACCGAAAGGTTGGAGGTACGAGCCCACCCGGTGGAGGTGCGGCGCTTTTTTTTCTTTGGGCTGATAGCTTTGAAGATATGTTCTGATGGTGGTGAGAGTGGAGCA
Organism: Rhipicephalus microplus; assembly: GCF_043290135.1. Lineage (NCBI taxonomy): Eukaryota > Metazoa > Arthropoda > Arachnida > Ixodida > Ixodidae > Rhipicephalus > Rhipicephalus microplus. Next base: position 6,337,024 of record NC_134701.1, read on the forward strand.
CGACTGTCTCCTCGGCGCAATTGGCTAGCGCGATCGGCTGTTAACCGAAAGGTTGGAGGTTCGAGCCCACCCGGTGGTGGTGCGGCGCTTTTTTTCCTTTGGGCTGATAGCTCTGAAGAAATCTTCTGACGGTGGTGAGAGTGAAGCACGACTGTCTTCGTGGCGCAATTGGCTATGCGATCGGCTGTTAACTGAATGGTTGGAGGTTCGAGCCCTCCCGGGAGTGGTGTGTTGCTTTTTTTTCTTTGGGCTGATAGCTTTCAAAATATGTTCTGATGGTGGTGAGTGTGGAGCAGGACTGTCTCCGTGAAGCAATTGGCTAGCGCGATCGGCTGTTAACCGAAAGGTTGGAGGTACGAGCCCACCCGGTGGAGGTGCGGCGCTTTTTTTTCTTTGGGCTGATAGCTCTGAAGAAATGTTCTGACGGTGGTGTGAGTGGAGCACGACTGTCTCCGCGGCGCAATTGGCTAGCGCGATCGGCTGTTAACCGAAAGGTTGGAGGTTCGAGCCCTCCCGGGAGTGGTGTGTTGCTTTTTTTTCTTTGGGCTGATAGCTTTGAAGATATGTTCTGATGGTGTTGAGAGTGGAGCAGGACTGTCTCCGTGGCGCAATTGGCTAGCGCGATTGGCTGTTAACCGAAAGGTTGGAGGTACGAGCCCACCCGGTGGTGGTGCGGCGCTTTTTTTCTTTGAGCTGATAGCTCTGAAGAAATGTTCTGACGGTGGTGAGAGTGGAGCACGACTGTCTCCGTGGCGCATTTGGCTAGCGCGATCGGCTGTTAACCGAAAGGTTGGAGCTACGAGCCCTCCCGAAAGTGGTGTGTTGCTTTTTTTATTTCGGCCTGAAAGCTATGAAGATATGTTCTGATGCTGGTGAGAGTGGTGCCCGACTCTCCGTGGCGCAATCTGCTAGCGCGATCGGCTGTTAACCGAAAGGTTGGAGGTACGAGCCCACGCAGTGGTGGTGCGGCGCCTTTTTTTTCTTTGGGCTGGTAGCTTTGAAGATATGTTCTGATGGTGGTGAAAGTGGAGCACGACTGTCTCCGTGGCGCAATAGGCTATTCGATCGGCTGTTAACTGAAAGGTTGGATGTTCGAGCCCTCCCGGGAGTAGTGTGTTGCTTTTTTTCTTTGGGCTGATAGCTTCGAAGATATGTTCTGATGGTGGTGAGAGTGGAGCAGGACTGTCTCCGTGGCGCAATTGGCTGCCGCGATCGGCTGTTAACCGAAAGGTTGGAGGTGCGAGCCTACCCGGTGGAGGTGGGGCGCTTTTTTTTCTTTGGGCTGATAGCTTTGAAGATATGTTCTCATGGTGGTGAGAGTGGAGCACGACAGTCTCCGTGGCGAAATCGGCTAACGCGATCGGCTGTTAACTGAAAGGTTGGAGGTACGAGCCCACCCGGTGGTGGTGCGGCGCTTTTTTTTCTTTGGGCTGATAGCTTTGAAGATATGTTCTGATGGTGGTGAGAGTGGAGCACGACTGTCTCCATGGCGCAATTGGCTATTCGATCGGCTGTTAACCGAAAGGTTTGAGGTTCGAGCCCTTCCGGGAGTGTTGTGTTGCTTTTTTTTATTTTGGGCTGATAGCTTTGAAGATATGTAATGATGGTGGTGAGAGTGGAGCACGACTGTCTCTGTGGCGCAATTGGCTAGCGCGATCGGCGGTTAACCGAAAGGTTGGAGGTTCGAGCCCTCCCGGGAGTGGTGTGTTGCTTTTTTTATGTTGGGCTGATAGCTTTGAAAATATGTTCTGATGGTGGTGAGTGTGGAGCAGGACTGTCTCCGTGGCGCAATTGGCTAGCGCGATCGGCTGTTAACCGAAAGGTTGGAGGTACGAGCCTACCCGGTGGAGGTGCGGCGCTTTTTTTCTTTGGGCTGATAGCTTTGAAGATATGTTCTGATGGTGGTGAGAGTGGAGCACGACTGTCTCCGTGGCGCAATTGGCTAGCGCGATCGGCTGTTAACCGAAAGGTTGGAAGTTGGAGCCCACCCGGTGGTGGTGCGGCGATTTTTTTCCTTTTGGCTGATAGCTTTGAAGATATGTTCTGATGGTGGTGAGAGTGGAGCAGGACTGTCTCCGTGGCGCAATCGGCTAACGCGATCGGCTGTTAACCGAAAGGTTGGAGGTACGAGCCCTCCCGGGAGTGGTGTGTTGCTTTTTTTTCTTTGGGCTGATAGCTTTGAAGATATGTTCTGATGGTGGTGAGAGTGGAGCAGGACTGTCTCCTTGGCGCAATTGGCTAGCGCGATCGGCTGTTAACCGAAAGGTTGGAGGTACGAGCCCACCCGGTGGTGGTGCGGCACTTTTTTTCTTTGGGCTGATAGCTCTGAAGAAATGTTCTGACGGTGGTGAGAGTGGAGCACGACTGTCTCCGTGGCGCATTTGGCTAGCGCGATCGGCTGTTAACCGAAAGGTTGGAGGTACGAGCCCTCCCGGGAGTGGTGTGTTGCTTTTTTTCTTTCGGCCTGAAAGCTATGAAGATATGTTCTGATACTGGTGAGAGTGGAGCCCGACTCTCCGTGGCGAAATCGGCTAGCGCGATCGGCTGTTACCCGAAAGGTTGGAGGTACGAGCCCACGCAGTGGTGGTGCGGCGCCTTTTTTTTCTTTGGGCTGATAGCTTTGAAGATATGTTCTGATGGTGGTGAGAGTGGAGCACGACTGTCTCCGTGGCGCAATAGGCTATTCGATCGGCTGTTAACTGAAAGGTTGGATGTTCGAGCCCTCCCGGGAGTAGTGTGTTGCTTTTTTTTCTTTGGGCTGATAGCTTCGAAGATATGTTCTGATGGTGGTGAGAGTGGAGCAGGACTGTCTCCGTGGCGCAATTGGCTGCCGCGATCGGCTGTTAACCGAAAGGTTGGAGGTGCGAGCCTACCCGGTGGAGGTGCGGCGCTTTTTTTTCTTTGGGCTGATAGCTTTGAAGATATGTTCTGATGGTGGTGAGAGTGGAGCACGACTGTCTCCGTGGCGGAATCGGCTAACGCGATCGGCTGTTAACCGAAAGGTTGGAGGTACGAGCCCTCCCGGGAGTGGTGTGTTGCTTTTTTTATTTTGGGCTGATAGCTTTGAAGATATGTTCTGATGGTGGTGAGAGTGGAGCACGACTGTCTCCGTGGCGCAATTGGCTAGCGCGATCGGCTGTTAACCGAAAGGTTGGAGGTACGAGCCCACCCGGTGGTGGTGCGGCGCTTTTTTTTCTTTGAGCTGATAGCTTTGAAGATATGTTCTGATGGTGGTGAGAGTAGAGCACGACTGTCTCCATGGCGCAATTGGCTATTCGATCGGCTGTTAACTGAAAGGTTTGAGGTTCGAGCCCTTCCGGGAGTGTTGTGTTGCTTTTTTTATTTTGGGCTGATAGCTTTGAAGATATGTAATGATGGTGGTGAGAGTGAAGCACGACTGTCTCTGTGGCGCAATTGGCTAGCGCGATCGGCGGTTAACAGAAAGGTTGGAGGTTCGAGCCCTCCCGGGAGTGGTGTGTTGCTTTTTTTATTTTGGGCTGATAGCTTTGAAAATATGTTCTGATGGTGGTGAGTGTGGAGCAGGACTGTCTCCGTGGCGCAATTGGCTAGCGCGATCGGCTGTTAACCGAAAGGTTGGAGGTACGAGCCTACCCGGTGGAGGTGCGGCGCTTTTTTTTCTTTGGGCTGATAGCTTTGAAGAAATGTTCTGACGGTGGTGAGAGTGGAGCACGACTGTCTTCATGGCGCAATTGGCTATGTGATCGGCTGTGAACTGAAGAGGTTGGAGGTTCGAGTCCCGCGGGAGTGGTGTATTGCTTTTTTTGGGCTGATAGCTTTGAAGATATGTAATGATGGTGGTGAGAGTGGAGCACGACTGTCTCCATGGCGCAATTGGATATTCGATCGGCTGTTAACTGAAAGGTTTGAGGTTCGAGCCCTTCCGGGAGTGGTGTGTTGCTTTTTTTATTTTGGGCTGATAGCTTTGAAGATATGTTTTGATGGTGGTGAGTGTGGAGCAGGACTGTCTCCGTGGCGCAATTGGCTAGCGCGATCGGCTGTAAACCGAAAGGTTGGAGGTACGAGCCTACTCAGTGGAGGTGCGGCGCTTTTTTTTCTTTGGGCTGATAGCTTTGAAGATATGTTCTGATGGTGGTGAGAGTGGAGCAGGACTGTCTCCGTGGCGCAATCGGCTAACGCGATCGGCTGTTAACCGAAAGGTTGGAGGTACGAGCCCTCCCGGGAGTGGTGTGTTGCTTGTTTTATTTTGGGCTGATAGCTTTGAAGATATGTTCTGATGGTGGTGAGAGTGGAGCACGACTGTCTCCGTGGCGCAATGGGCTAGCGCGATCGGCTGTTAACCAAAAGGTTTGAGGTACGAGCCCACCCGGTGGTGGTGCGGCGCTTTTTTTTCTTTGGGCTGATAGCTTTGAAGATATGTTCTGATGGTGGTGAGAGTGGAGCACGACAGTCTCCGTGGCGCAATCGGCTAACGCGATCGGCTGTTAACTGAAAGGTTGGATGTTCGAGCCCTCCCGGGAGTAGTGTGTTGCTTTTTTTTCTTTGGGCTGATAGCTTCGAAGATATGTTCTGATGGTGGTGAGAGTGGAGCAGGACTGTCTCCGTGGCGCAATTGGCTGCCGCGATCGGCTGTTAACCGAAAGGTTGGAGGTGCGAGCCTACCCGGTGGAGGTGGGGCGCTTTTTTTTCTTTGGGCTGATAGCTTTGAAGATATGTTCTGATGGTGGTGAGAGTGGAGCACGACAGTCTCCGTGGCGCAATCGGCTAACGCGATCGGCTGTTAACTGAAAGGTTGGAGGTACGAGCCCACCCGGTGGTGGTGCGGCGCTTTTTTTTCTTTGGGCTGATAGCTTTGAAGATATGTTCTGATGGTGGTGAGAGTGGAGCACGACTGTCTCCATGGCGCAATTGGCTATTCGATCGGCTGTTAACTGAAAGGTTTGAGGTTCGAGCCCTTCCGGGAGTGTTGTGTTGCTTTTCTTATTTTGGGCTGATAGCTTTGAAGATATGTAATGATGGTGGTGAGAGTGGAGCACGACTGTCTCTGTGGCGCAATTGGCTAGCGCGATCGGCGGTTAACCGAAAGGTTGGAGGTTCGAGCCCTCCCGGGAGTGGTGTGTTGCTTTTTTTATTTTGGGCTGATAGCTTTGAAAATATGTTCTGATGGTGGTGAGTGTGGAGCAGGACTGTCTCCGTGGCGCAATGGGCTAGCGCGATCGGCTGTTAACCGAAAGGTTGGAGGTACGAGCCTACCCGGTGGAGGTGCGGCGCTTTTTTTCTTTGGGCTGATAGCTTTGAAGATATGTTCTGATGGTGGTGAGAGTGGAGCACGACTGTCTCCGTGGCGCAATTGGCTAGCGCGATCGGCTGTTAACCGAGAGGTTGGAAGTTGGAGCCCACCCGGTGGTGGTGCGGCGATTTTTTTCCTTTTGGCTGATAGCTTTGAAGATATGTTCTGATGGTGGTGAGAGTGGAGCAGGACTGTCTCCGTGGCGCAATCGGCTAGCGCTATCGGCTGTTAACCGAAAGGTTGGAGGTTCGGGCCCACCCGGTGGTGGTGCGGCGCTTTTTTTTCTTTGGGCTGATAGCTTTGAAGATATGTTCTGATGGTGGTGAGAGTGGAGCACGATTGTCTCCGTGGCGCAATTGGCTAGCGCGATCGGCTGTTAACCGAAAGGTTAGAGGTACGAGCCCACCCGGTGGTGGTGCGGCGCTTTTTTTTCTTTGGGCTGATAGCTTTGAAGATATGTTCTGATGGTGGTGAGAGTGGAGCAGGACTGTCTCCGTGGCGCAATCGGCTAACGCGATCGGCTGTTAACCGAAAGGTTGGAGGTACGAGCCCTCCCGGGAGTGGCGTGTTGCTTTTTTTATTTTTGGCTGATAGCTTTGAAGTTATGTTCTGATGGTGGTGAGAGTGTAGCACGACTGTCTCCGTGGCGCAATTTGCTAGCGCGATCGGCTGTTAACCGAAAGGTTGGAGGTACGAGCCCACCTGGTGGTGGTGCGGCGCTTTTTTTTTCTTTGGGCTGATAGCTTTGAAGATATGTTCTGATGGTGGTGAGAGTGGAGCACGACTGTCTCCATGGCGCAATTGGATATTCGATCGGCTGTTAACTGACAGGTTTGAGGTTCGAGCCCTTCCGGGAGTGGTGTGTTGCTTTTTTTATTTTGGGCTGATAGCTTTGAAGATATGTTTTGATGGTGGTGAGTGTGGAGCAGGACTGTCTCCGTGGCTCAATTGGCTAGCGCGATCGGCTGTAAACCGAAAGGTTGGAGGTACGAGCCTACTCAGTGGAGGTGCGGCGCTTTTTTTTCTTTGGGCTGATAGCTTTGAAGATATGTTCTGATGGTGGTGAGAGTGGAGCAGGACTGTCTCCGTGGCGCAATCGGCTAACGCGATCGGCTGTTAAACGAAAGGTTGGAGGTACGAGCCCTCCCGGGAGTGGTGTGTTGCTTGTTTTATTTTGGGCTGATAGCTTTGAAGATATGTTCTGATGGAGGTGAGAGTGGAGGACGACTGTCTCCGTGGCGCAATGGGCTAGCGCGATCGGCTGTTAACCGAAAGGTTTGACGTACGAGCCCACCCGGTGGTGGTGCGGCGCTTTTTTTTTCTTTGGGCTGATAGCTTTGAAGATATGTTCTGATTGTGGTGAGAGTAGAGCACGACTGTCTCCATGGCGCAATGGGCTATTCAATCGGCTGTTAACTGAAAGGTTTGAGTTTCGAGCCCTTGGAGCGAGTGGTGTGTTGCTTTTTTTATTTTGGGCTGATAGCTTTGAAGATATGTAATGATGGTGGTGAGAGTGGAGCACGACTGTCTCCGTGGCGCAATTGGCTAGCGCGATCGGCTGTTAACCGAAAGGTTGGAGGTACGAGCCCACCCGGTGGTGGTGCGGCGCTTTTTTTTCTTTGGGCTGATAGCTTTGAAGATATGTTCTGATGGTGGTGAGAGTGGAGCACGACTGTCTCCATGGCGCAATTGGCTATTCGATCGGCTGTTAACTGAAAGAATTGAGGTTCGAGCCCTTCTAGGAGTGGTGCGGCGCTTTTTTTCTTTGGGCTGATAGCTTTGAAGAAATGTTCTGATGGTGGTGAGAGTTGAGCACGTCTGTCTCTGTGGCGCAATTGGCTAGCGCGGTCGGCTGTTAACCGAAAGGTTGGAGGTTCGAACCCTCCCGAGAGTGGTGTGTTGCTTTTTTTATTTTTTGCTGATAGCTTTGAAGATATGTTCTGATGGTGGTGAGAGTGGAGCACGACTGTCTCCGTGGCGCAATAGGCTATTCGATCGGCTGTTAACTGAAAGGTTGGATGTTCGAGAACTCCCGGGAGTAGTGTGTTGCTTTTTTTTCTTTGGGCTGATAACTTCGAAGATATGTTCTGATGGTGGTGAGAGTGGAGCAGGACTGTCTCCGTGGCGCAATTGGCTGCCGCGATCGGCTGTTAACCGAAAGGTTCGAGGTGCGAGCCTACCCGGTGGAGGTGCGGCGCTTTTTTTTCTTTGGGCTGATAGCTTTGAAGATATGTTCTGATGGTGGTGAGAGTGGAGCACGACTGTCTCCGTGGCGCAATCGGCTAACGCGATCGGCTGTTAACCGAAAGGTTGGAGGTACGAGCCCTCCCGGGAGTGGTGTGTTGCTTTTTTTATTTTGGGCTGATAGCTTTGAAGATATGTTCTGATGGTGGTGAGAGTGGAGCACGACTGTCTCCGTGGCGCAATTGGCTAGCGCGATCGGCTGTTAACCGAAAGGTTGGAGGTACGAGCCCACCCGGTGGTGGTGCGGCGCTTTTTTTTCTTTGGGCTGATAGCGTTGAAGATATGTTCTGATGGTGGTGAGAGTGGAGCACGACTGTCTCCATGGCGCAATTGGCTATTCGATCGGCTGTTAACTGAAAGGTTTGAGGTTCGAGCCCTTCCGGGAGTGTTGTGTTGCTTTTTTTATTTTGGGCTGATAGCTTTGAAGATATGTAATGATGGTGGTGAGAGTGGAGCACGGCTGTCTCTGTGGCGCAATTGGCTAGCGCGATCGGCGGTTAACCGAAAGGTTGGAGGTTCGAGCCCTCCCGAGAGTGGTGTGTTGCTTTTTTTATTTTGGGCTGATAGCTTTGAAAATATGTTCTGATGGTGGTGAGTGTGGAGCAGGACTGTCTCCGTGGCGCAATTGGCTAGCGCGATCTGCTGTTAACCGAAAGGTTGGAGGTACGAGCCTACCCGGTGGAGGTGCGGCGCTTTTTTTCTTTGGGCTGATAGCTTTGAAGATATGTTCTGATGATGGTGAGAGTGGAGCACGACTGTCTCCGTGGCGCAAGTGGCTAGCGCGATCGGCTGTTAACCGAGAGGTTGGAAGTTGGAGCCCTCCCGGTGGTGGTGCGGCGATTTTTTTCCTTTTGGCTGATAGCTCTGAAGAAATGTTCTGACGGTGGTGAGAGTGGAGCACGACTGTCTTCATGGCGCAATTGGCTATGTGATCGGCTGTCAACTGAAGAGGTTGGAGGTTCGAGTCCCGCGGGAGTGGTGTATTGCTTTTTTTGGCTGATAGCTTTGAAGATGTGTTCTGATGGTGGTAAGAGTGGAGCACGACTGTCTCCGTGGCGCAATTGGCTAGCGCTATCGGCTGTTAACCGAAAGGTTGGAGGTTCGGGCCCACCTGGTGGTGGTGCGGCGCTTTTTTTTCTTTGGGCTGATAGCTTTGAAGATATGTTCTGTTGGTGGTGAGAGTGGAGCACGATTGTCTCCGTGGCGCAATTGGCTAGCGCGATCGGCTGTTAACCGAAAGGTTAGAGGTACGAGCCCACCCGGTGGTGGTGCGGCGCTTTTTTTTCTTTGGGCTGATAGCTTTGAAGATATGTTCTGATGGTGGTGAGAGTGGAGCAGGACTGTCTCCGTGGCGCAATCGGCTAACGCGATCGGCTGTTAACCGAAAGGTTGGAGGTACGAGCCCTCCCGGGAGTGGCGTGTTGCTTTTTTTATTTTTTGCTGATAGCTTTGAAGTTATGTTCTGATGGTGGTGAGACTGTAGCACGACTGTCTCCGTGGCGCGATTTGCTAGCGCGATCGGCTGTTAACCGAAAGGTTGGAGGTACGAGCCCACCTGGTGGTGGTGCGGCGCTTTTTTTTCTTTGGGCTGATAGCTTTGAAGATATGTTCTGATGGTGGTGAGAGTGGAGCACGACTGTCTCCATGGCGCAATTGGATATTCGATCGGCTGTTAACTGAAAGGTTTGAGGTTCGAGCCCTTCCGGGAGTGGTGTGTTGCTTTTTTTATTTTGGGCTGATAGCTTTGAAGATATGTTTTGATGGTGGTGAGTGTGGAGCAGGACTGTCTCCGTGGCGCAATCGGCTAACGCGATCGGCTGTTAACCGAAAGGTTGGAGGTACGAGCCCTCCCGGGAGTGGTGTGTTGCTTGTTTTATTTTGGGCTGATAGCTTTGAAGATATGTTCTGATGGTGGTGAGAGTGGAGCACGACTGTCTCCGTGGCGCAATGGGCTAGCGCGATCGGCTGTTAACCGAAAGGTTTGAGGTACGAGCCCTCCCGGTGGTGGTGCGGCGCTTTTTTTTCTTTGGGCTGATAGCTTTGAAGATATGTTCTGATGGTGGTGAGAGTAGAGCACGACTGTCTCCATGGCGCAATGGGCTATTCAATCGGCTGTTAACTGAAAGGTTTGAGTTTCGAGCCCTTGCGCGAGTGGTGTGTTGCTTTTTTTATTTTGGGCTGATAGCTTTGAAGATATGTAATGATGGTGGTGAGAGTGGAGCACGACTGTCTCCGTGGCGCAATTGGCTAGCGCGATCGGCTGTTAACCGAAAGGTTGGAGGTACGAGCCCACCCGGTGGTGGTGCGGCGCTTTTTTTTCTTTGGGCTGATAGCTTTGAAGATATGTTCTGATGGTGGTGAGAGTGGAGCACGACTGTCTCCATGGCGCAATTGGCTATTCGATCGGCTGTTAACTGAAAGAATTGAGGTTCGAGCCCTTCCAGGAGTGGTGCGGCGCTTTTTTTCTTTGGGCTGATAGCTTCGAAGAAATGTTCTGATGGTGGTGAGAGTTGAGCACGTCTGTCTCTGTGGCGCAATTGGCTAGCGCGGTCGGCTGTTAACCGAAAGGTTGGAGGTTCGAACCCTCCCGAGAGTGGTGTGTTGCTTTTTTTATTTTTTGCTGATAGCTTTGAAGATATGTTCTGATGGTGGTGAGAGTGGAGCACGACTGTCTCCGTGGCGCAATAGGCTATTCGATCGGCTGTTAACTGAAAGGTTGGATGTTCGAGCCCTCCCGGGAGTAGTGTGTTGCTTTTTTTTCTTTGGGCTGATAACTTCGAAGATATGTTCTGATGGTGGTGAGAGTGGAGCAGGACTGTCTCCGTGGCGCAATTGGCTGCCGCGATCGGCTGTTAACCGAAAGGTTCGAGGTGCGAGCCTACCCGGTGGAGGTGCGGCGCTTTTTTTTCTTTGGGCTGATAGCTTTGAAGATATGTTCTGATGGTGGTGAGAGTGGAGCACGACTGTCTCCGTGGCGCAATCGGCTAACGCGATCGGCTGTTAACCGAAAGGTTGGAGGTACGAGCCCTCCCGGGAGTGGTGTGTTGCTTTTTTTATTTTGGGCTGATAGCTTTGAAGATATGTTCTGATGGTGGTGAGAGTGGAGCACGACTGTCTCCGTGGCGCAATTGGCTAGCGCGATCGGCTGTTAACCGAAAGGTTGGAGGTACGAGCCCACCCGGTGGTGGTGCGGCGCTTTTTTTTCTTTGGGCTTATAGCTTTGAAGATATGTTCTGATGGTGGTGAGAGTGGAGCACGACTGTCTCCATGGCGCAATTGGCTATTCGATCGGCTGTTAACTGAAAGGTTTGAGGTTCGAGCCCTTCCGGGAGTGTTGTGTTGCTTTTTTTATTTTGGGCTGATAGCTTTGAAGATATGTAATGATGGTGGTGAGAGTGGAGCACGGCTGTCTCTGTGGCGCAATTGGCTAGCGCGATCGGCGGTTAACCGAAAGGTTGGAGGTTCGAGCCCTCCCGAGAGTGGTGTGTTGCTTTTTTTATTTTGGGCTGATAGCTTTGAAAATATGTTCTGATGGTGGTGAGTGTGGAGCAGGACTGTCTCCGTGGCGCAATTGGCTAGCGCGATCTGCTGTTAACCGAAAGTTTGGAGGTACGAGCCTACCCGGTGGAGGTGCGGCGCTTTTTTTCTTTGGGCTGATAGCTTTGAAGATATGTTCTGATGATGGTGAGAGTGGAGCACGACTGTCTCCGTGGCGCAATTGGCTAGCGCGATCGGCTGTTAACCGAGAGGTTGGAAGTTGGAGCCCACCCGGTGGTGGTGCGGCGATTTTTTTCCTTTTGGCTGATAGCTCCGAAGAAATGTTCTGACGGTGGTGAGAGTGGAGCACGACTGTCTCCATGGCGCAATTGGCTATGTGATCGGCTGTCAACTGAAGAGGTTGCAGGTTCGAGTCCCGCGGGAGTGGTGTATTGCTTTTTTTTGGGCTGATAGCTTTGAAGATGTGTTCTGATGGTGGTAAGAGTGGAGCACGACTGTCTCCGTGGCGCAATTGGCTAGCGCTATCGGCTGTTAACCGACAGGTTGGAGGTTGGGGCCCACCTGGTGGTGGTGCGGCGCTTTTTTTTCTTTGGGCTGATAGCTTTGAAGATATGTTCTGATGGTGGTGAGAGTGGAGCACGACTGTCTCCGTGGCGCAATTAGCTAGCGCGATCGGCTGTTAACCGAAAGGTTGAAGGTACGAGCCCACCCGGTGGTGGTGCGGCGCTTTTTTTTCTTTGGGCTGATAGCTTTGAAGATATGTTCTGATGGTGGTGAGAGTGGAGCAGGACTGTCTCCGTGGCGCAATCGGCTAAGGCGATCGGCTGTTAACCGAAAGGTTGGAGGTACGAGCCCTCCCGGGAGTGGCGTGTTGCTTTTTTATTTTGGGCTGATAGCTTTGAAGTTATGTTCTGATGGTGGTGAGAGTGTAGCACGACTGTCTCCGTGGCGCAATTTGCTAGCGCGATCGGCTGTTAACCGAAAGGTTGGAGGTAGGAGCCCACCTGGTGGTGGTGCGGCGCTTTTTTTTCTTTGGGCTGATAGCTTTGAAGATATGTTCTGATGGTGGTGAGAGTGGAGCACGACTGTCTCCATGGCGCAATTGGCTATTCGATCGGCTGTTAACTGAAAGGTTTGAGGTTCGAGCCCTTCCGGGAGTGGTGTGTTGCTTTTTTTATTTTGGGCTGATAGCTTTGAAGATATGTAATGATGGTGGTGAGAGTGGAGCACGACTGTCTCCGTGGCGCAATTGGCTAGCGCGATCGGCTGTTAACCGAAAGTTTGGAGGTACGAGCCCACCCGGTGGTGGTGCGGCGCTTTTTTTTCTTTGGGCTGATAGCTTTGAAGATATGTTCTGATGGTGGTGAGAGTGGAGCACGACTGTCTCCATGGCGCAATTGGCTATTCGATCGGCTGTTAACTGAAAGAATTGAGGTTCGAGCCCTTCCAGGAGTGGTGCGGCGCTTTTTTTTCTTTGGGCTGATAGCTTTGAAGAAATGTTCTGATGGTGGTGAGAGTTGAGCACGTCTGTCTCCGTGGCGCAATTGGCTAGCGCGGTCGGCTGTTAATCGAAAGGTTGGAGGTTCGAACCCTCCCGAGAGTGGTGTGTTGCTTTTTTTATTTTTTACTGATAGCTTTGAAAATATGTTTAATGGTGGTGAGTGTGGAGCAGGACTGTCCCCATGACGCAATTGGCGAGCTCGATCGCCTGTTAACCGAAAGGTTGGAGGTACGAGCCCACCCGGTGGAGGTGCGGCGCTTTTTTTTCTTTGGACTGATAGCTTTGAAGATATGTCCTGATGGTGGTGAGAGTGGAGCACGACTGTCTCCGTGGCGGAATTGGCTAGCGCGATCGACTGTTAACTGAAAGGTTGGATGTTCCAGCCCTCCCGGGAGTAGTGTGTTGCTTTTTTTTCTTTGGGCTGATAGCTTCGAAGATATGTTCTGATGGTGGTGAGAGTGGAGCAGGACTGTCTCCGTGGCGCAATTGGCTGCCGCGATCGGCTGTTAACCGAAAGGTTGGAGGTACGAGCCCACCCGGTGGAGGTGCGGCGCTTTTTTTTCTTTGGGCTGATAGCTTTGAAGATATGTTCTGATGGTGGTGAGAGTGGAGCACGACTGTCTCCGTGGCGCAATTGGCTAGCGCGATCGGCTGTTAACCGAAAGGTTGGAGGTTCGAGCCCACCCGGTGGTGGTGCGGCGCTTTTTTTCCTTTGGGCTGATAGCTCTGAAGAAAACTTCTGACGGTGGTGAGAGTGAAGCACGACTGTCTTCGTGGCGCAATTGGCTATGCGATCGGCTGTTAACTGAAAGGTTGGAGGTTCGAGCCCTCCAGGGAGTGGTGTGTTGCTTTTTTTTCTTTGGGCTGATAGCTTTCAAAATATGTTCTGATGGTGGTGAGTGTGGAGCAGGACTGTCTCCGTGAAGCAATTGGCTAGAGCGATCGGCTGTTAACCGAAAGGTTGGAGGTACGAGCCCACCCGGTGGAGGTGCGGCGCTTTTTTTTCTTTGGGCTGATAGCTCTGAAGAAATGTTCTGACGGTGGTGTGAGTGGAGCACGACTGTCTCCGCGGCGCAATTGGCTAGCACGATCGGCTGTTAACCGAAAGGTTGGAGGTTGGAGCCCTCCCGGGAGTGTTGTGTTGCTTTTTTTATTTTGGGCTGATAGCTTTGAAAATATGTTCTGATGGTGGTGAGTGTGGAGCAGGACTGTCTCCGTGGCGCAATTGGCTAGCGCGATCGGCTGTAAACCGAAAGGTTGGAGGTACGAGCCTACCCGGTGGAGGTGCGGCGCTTTTTTTTCTTTGGGCTGATAGCTTTGAAGATATGTTCTGATGGTGGTGAGAGTGGAGCACGACTGTCTTCGTGGCGCAATCGGCTAACGCGATCGGCTGTTAACCGAAAGTTTGGAGGTGCGAGCCCTCCCGGGAGTGGTGTGTTGCTTTTTTTATTTTGGGCTGATAGCTTTGAAGATATGTTCTGATGGTGGTGAGAGTGGAGCACGACTGTCTCCGTGGCGCGATAGCGCGATCGGCTGTTAACCGAAAGGTTGGAGGTACGAGCCCACCCGGTGGTGGTGCGGCGCTTTTTTTTCTTTGGGCTGATAGCTTTGAAGATATGTTCTGATGGTGGTGAGAGTGGAGCACGACTGTCTCCATGGCGCAATTGGCTATTCACTCGGCTGTTCACTGAAAGGTTTGAGGTTCGAGCCCTTCCGGGAGCGGTGTGTTGCTTTTTTTATTTTGGGCTGATAGCTTTGAAGATATGTAATGATGGTGGTGAGAGTGGAGCACGACTGTCTCCGTGGCGCAATTGGCTAGTGCGATCGGCTGTTAACCGAAAGGTTGGAGGTACGAGCCCACCCGGTGGTGGTGCGGCGCTTGTTTTTCTTTGGGCTGATAGCTTTGAAGATATGTTCTGATGGTGGTGAGAGTGGAGCACGACTGTCTCCGTGGCGCAATTGGCTAGCGCGATCAGCTGTTAACCGAAAGGTTAGAGGTACGAGCCCACCCGCTGGTGGTGCGGCGCTTTTTTTTCTTTGGGCTGATAGCTCTGAAGAAATGTTCTGACGGTGGTGTTAGTGGAGCACGACTGTCTTCCGTGGCGCAATTGGCAGCGCGATCGGCTGTTATCCGAAAGGTTGGAGGTTCGAGCCCTCCCGGTGGAGGTGCGGCGCTTTTTTTTCTTTGGGCTGATAGCTTTGGAGATATGTTCGTATGGTGGTGAGAGTGGAGCGCGACTGTCTCCGTGGCGCAATTGGCTAGCGCGATCGGCTGTTAACCGAGAGGTTGGAAGTTGGAGCCCACCCGGTGGTGGTGCGGCAATTTTTTTCCTTTTGGCTGATAGCTCTGAAGAAATGTTCTGACGGTGGTGAGAGTGGAGCACGACTGTCTCCATGGCGCAATTGACTATGCGATCGGCTGTCAACTGAAAGGTTGGAGGTTCGAGTCCCGCGGGAGTGGTGTATTGCTTTTTTTTCTTTGGGCTGATAGCTTTGAAGATGTGTTCTGATGGTGGTAAGAGTGGAGCACGACTGTCTCCGTGGCGCAATTGGCTAGCGCTATCGGCTGTTACCCGAAAGGTTGAAGGTTCGGGCCCACCTGGTGGTGGTGCGGCGCTTTTTTTTCTTTGGGCTGATAGCTTTGAAGATATGTTCTGATGGTGGTGAGAGTGGAGCACGACTGTCTCCGTGGCGCATTTGGCTAGCGCGATCGGCTGTTAACCGAAAGGTTGCAGGTACGAGCCCTCCCGGGAGTGGTGTGTTGCTTTTTTTATTTCGGCCTGAAAGCTATGAAGATATGTTCTGATGCTGGTGAGAGTGGAGCCCGACTCTCCGTGGGGCAATCGGCTAGCGCGATCGACTGTTAACTGAAAGGTTGGATGTTCGAGCCCTCCCGGGAGTAGTGTGTTGCTTTTTTTTCTTTGGGCTGATAGCTTCGAAGATATGTTCTGATGGTGGTGAGAGTGGAGCAGGACTGTCTCCGTGGCGCAATTGGCTGCCGCGATCGGCTGTTAACTGAAAGGTTGGATGTTCGAGCCCTCCCGGGAGTAGTGTGTTGCTTTTTTTTCTTTGGGCTGATAGCTTCGAAGATATGTTCTGATGGTGGTGAGAATGGAGCAGGACGATCTCCGTGGCGCAATTGGCTATGCGATCGGCTCTTAACTGAAGGGTTGGAGGTTCGAGCCCTCCCGGGAGTAGTGTGTTGCTTTTTTTCTTTGGGCTGATAGCTTTCAAAATATGTTCTGATGGTGGTGAGTGTGGAGCAGGACTGTCTCCGTGAAGCAATTGGCTAGCGCGATCGGCTGTTAACCGAAAGGTTGGAGGTACGAGCACACCCGGTGGAGGTGCGGCGCTTTTTTTTCTTTGGGCTGATAGCTCTGAAGAAATGTTCTGACGGTGGTGTGAGTGGAGAACGACTGTCTTCCGTGGCGCAATTGGCAGCGCGATCGGCTGTTAACTGAAAGGTTTGAGGTTCGAGCCCTTCCGGGAGTGGTGTGTTGCTTTTTTTTATTTTGGGCTGATAGCTTTGAAGATATGTTTTGATGGTGGTGAGTGTGGAGCAGGACTGTCTCCGTGGCGCAATTGGCTAGCGCGATCGGCTGTAAACCGAAAGGTTGGAGGTACGAGCCTACTCAGTGGAGGTGCGGCGCTTTTTTTTCTTTGGGCTGATAGCTTTGAAGATATGTTCTGATGGTGGTGAGAGTGGAGCAGGACTGTCTCCGTGGTGCAATCGGCTAACGCGATCGGCTGTTAACCGAAAGGTTGGAGGTACGAGCCCTCCCGGGAGTGGTGTGTTGCTTGTTTTATTTTGGGCTGATAGCTTTGAAGATATGTTCTGATGGTGGTGAGAGTGGAGCACGACTGTCTCCGTGGCGCAATGGGCTAGCGCGATCGGCTGTTAACCGAAAGGTTTGAGGTACGAGCCCACCCGGTGGTGGTGCGGCGCTTTTTTTTCTTTGGGCTGATAGCTTTGAAGATATGTTCTGATGGTGGTGAGAGTGGAGCACGACTGTCTCCGTGGCGCAATAGGCTATTCGATCGGCTGTTAACTGAAAGGTTGGAGGTACGAGCCCACCCGGTGGTGGTGCGGCGCTTTTTTTTCTTTGGGCTGATAGCTTTGAAGATATGTTCTGATGGTGGTGAGAGTGGAGCACGACTGTCTCCATGGCGCAATTGGCTATTCGATCGGCTGTTAACTGAAAGGTTTGAGGTTCGAGCCCTTCCGGGAGTGTTGTGTTGCTTTTTTTATTTTGGGCTGATAGCTTTGAAAATATGTTCTGATGGTGGTGAGTGTGGAGCAGGACTGTCTCCGTGGCGCAATTGGCTAGCGCGATCGGCTGTTAACCGAAAGGTTGGAGGTACGAGCCTACCCGGTGGAGGTGCGGCGCTTTTTTTCTTTGGGCTGATAGCTTTGAAGATATGTTCTGATGGTGGTGAGAGTGGAGCACGACTGTCTCCGTGGCGCAATTGGCTAGCGCGATCGGCTGTTAACCGAGAGGTTGGAAGTTGGAGCCCACCCGGTGGTGGTGCGGCGATTTTTTTCCTTTTGGCTGATAGCTTTGAAGATATGTTCTGATGGTGGTGAGAGTGGAGCAGGACTGTCTCCGTGGCGCAATCGGCTAACGCGATCGGCTGTTAACCGAAAGGTTGGAGGTACGAGCCCTCCCGGGAGTGGTGTGTTGCTTTTTTTTCTTTGGGCTGATAGCTTTGAAGATATGTTCTGATGGTGGTGAGAGTGGAGCAGGACTGTCTCCTTGGCGCAATTGGCTAGCGCGATCGGCTGTTAACCGAAAGGTTGGAGGTACGAGCCCACCCGGTGGTGGTGCGGCACTTTTTTTCTTTGGGCTGATAGCTCTGAAGAAATGTTCTGACGGTGGTGAGAGTGGAGCACGACTGTCTCCGTGGCGCATTTGGCTCGCGCGATCGGCTGTTAACCGAAAGGTTGGAGGTACGAGCCCTCCCGGGAGTGGTGTGTTGCTTTTTTTATTTCGGCCTGAAAGCTATGAAGATATGTTCTGATGCTGGTGAGAGTGGAGCCCGACTCTCCATGGCGAAATCGGCTAGCGCGATCGGCTGTTAACCGAGAGGTTTTAAGTTGGAGCCCACCCGGTGGTGGTGCGGCGATTTTTTTTCCTTTTGGCTGATAGCTTTGAAGATATGTTCTGATGGTGGTGAGAGTGGAGCAGGACTGTCTCCGTGGCGCAATCGGCTAACGCGATCGGCTGTTAACCGAAAGGTTGGAGGTACGAGCCCTCCCGGGAGTGGTGTGTTGCTTTTTTTATTTTGGGCTGATAGCTTTGAAAATATGTTCTGATGGTGGTGAGTGTGGAGCAGGACTGTCTCCGTGGCGCAATTGGCTAGCGCGATCGGCTGTTAACCGAAAGGTTGGAGGTACGAGCCTACCCGGTGGAGGTGCGGCGCTTTTTTTCTTTGGGCTGATAGCTTTGAAGATATGTTCTAATGGTGGTGAGAGTGGAGCACGACTGTCTCCGTGGCGGAATCGGCTAACGCGATCGGCTGTTAACCGAAAGGTTGGAGGTACGAGCCCTCCCGGGAGTGGTGTGTTGCTTTTTTTATTTTGGGCTGATAGCTTTGAAGATATGTTCTGATGGTGGTGAGAGTGGAGCAGGACTGTCTCCGTGGCGCAATTGGCTGCCGCGATCGGCTGTTAACCGAAAGGTTGGAGGTACGAGCCCACCCGGTGGAGGTGCGGCGCTTTTTTTTCTTTGGGCTGATAGCTCTGAAGAAATGTTCTGACGGTGGTGTGAGTGGAGCACGACTGTCTCCGCGGCGCAATTGGCTAGCACGATCGGCTGTTAACCGAAAGGTTGGAGGTTGGAGCCCTCCCGGGAGTGTTGTGTTGCTTTTTTTATTTTGGGCTGATAGCTTTGAAAATATGTTCTGATGGTGGTGAGTGTGGAGCAGGACTGTCTCCGTGGCGCAATTGGCTAGCGCGATCGGCTGTAAACCGAAAGGTTGGAGGTACGAGCCTACCCGGTGGAGGTGCGGCGCTTTTTTTTCTTTGGGCTGATAGCTTTGAAGATATGTTCTGATGGTGGTGAGAGTGGAGCACGACTGTCTTCGTGGCGCAATCGGCTAACGCGATCGGCTGTTAACCGAAAGTTTGGAGGTGCGAGCCCTCCCGGGAGTGGTGTGTTGCTTTTTTTATTTTGGGCTGATAGCTTTGAAGATATGTTCTGATGGTGGTGAGAGTGGAGCCCGACTGTCTCCGTGGCGCGATAGCGCGATCGGCTGTTAACCGAAAGGTTGGAGGTACGAGCCCACCCGGTGGTGGTGCGGCGCTTTTTTTTCTTTGGGCTGATAGCTTTGAAGATATGTTCTGATGGTGGTGAGAGTGGAGCACGACTGTCTCCATGGCGCAATTGGCTATTCACTCGGCTGTTCACTGAAAGGTTTGAGGTTCGAGCCCTTCCGGGAGCGGTGTGTTGCTTTTTTTATTTTGGGCTGATAGCTTTGAAGATATGTAATGATGGTGGTGAGAGTGGAGCACGACTGTCTCCGTGGCGCAATTGGCTAGTGCGATCGGCTGTTAACCGAAAGGTTGGAGGTACGAGCCCACCCGGTGGTGGTGCGGCGCTTGTTTTTCTTTGGGCTGATAGCTTTGAAGATATGTTCTGATGGTGGTGAGAGTGGAGCACGACTGTCTCCGTGGCGCAATTGGCTAGCGCGATCAGCTGTTAACCGAAAGGTTAGAGGTACGAGCCCACCCGCTGGTGGTGCGGCGCTTTTTTTTCTTTGGGCTGATAGCTCTGAAGAAATGTTCTGACGGTGGTGTTAGTGGAGCACGACTGTCTTCCGTGGCGCAATTGGCAGCGCGATCGGCTGTTATCCGAAAGGTTGGAGGTTCGAGCCCTCCCGGTGGAGGTGCGGCGCTTTTTTTTCTTTGGGCTGATAGCTTTGGAGATATGTTCGTATGGTGGTGAGAGTGGAGCGCGACTGTCTCCGTGGCGCAATTGGCTAGCGCGATCGGCTGTTAACCGAGAGGTTGGAAGTTGGAGCCCACCCGGTGGTGGTGCGGCAATTTTTTTCCTTTTGGCTGATAGCTCTGAAGAAATGTTCTGACGGTGGTGAGAGTGGAGCACGACTGTCTCCATGGCGCAATTGACTATGCGATCGGCTGTCAACTGAAAGGTTGGAGGTTCGAGTCCCGCGGGAGTGGTGTATTGCTTTTTTTTCTTTGGGCTGATAGCTTTGAAGATGTGTTCTGATGGTGGTAAGAGTGGAGCACGACTGTCTCCGTGGCGCAATTGGCTAGCGCTATCGGCTGTTACCCGAAAGGTTGAAGGTTCGGGCCCACCTGGTGGTGGTGCGGCGCTTTTTTTTCTTTGGGCTGATAGCTTTGAAGATATGTTCTGATGGTGGTGAGAGTGGAGCACGACTGTCTCCGTGGCGCATTTGGCTAGCGCGATCGGCTGTTAACCGAAAGGTTGCAGGTACGAGCCCTCCCGGGAGTGGTGTGTTGCTTTTTTTATTTCGGCCTGAAAGCTATGAAGATATGTTCTGATGCTGGTGAGAGTGGAGCCCGACTCTCCGTGGGGCAATCGGCTAGCGCGATCGACTGTTAACTGAAAGGTTGGATGTTCGAGCCCTCCCGGGAGTAGTGTGTTGCTTTTTTTTCTTTGGGCTGATAGCTTCGAAGATATGTTCTGATGGTGGTGAGAGTGGAGCAGGACTGTCTCCGTGGCGCAATTGGCTGCCGCGATCGGCTGTTAACCGAAAGGTTGGAGGTACGAGCCCACCCGGTGGTGGTGAGGCGCTTTTTTTTCTTTGGGCTGATAGCTTTGAAGATATGTTTAGATGGTGGTGAGAGTGGAGCACGACTGTCTCCGTGGCGCAATTGGCTAGCGCGATCGGCTGTTAACCGAAAGGTTGGAGGTTCGAGCCCACCCGGTGGTGGTGCGGCGCTTTTTTTCCTTTGGGCTGATAGCTCTGAAGAAATCTTCTGACGGTGGTGAGAGTGAAGCACGACTGTCTTCGTGGCGCAATTGGCTATGCGATCGGCTGTTAACTGAAAGGTTGGAGGTTCGAGCCCTCCCGGGAGTGGTGTGTTGCTTTTTTTTCTTTGGGCTGATAGCTTTCAAAATATGTTCTGATGGTGGTGAGTGTGGAGCACGACTGTCTCTGTGAAGCAATTGGCTAGCGCGATCGGCTGTTAACCGAAAGGTTGGAGGTACGAGCCCACCCGGTGGAGGTTCGGCGCTTTTTTTTCTTTGGGCTGATAGCTCTGAAGAAATGTTCTGGCGGTGGTGTGAGTGGAGCACGACTGTCTCCGCGGCGCAATTGGCTAGCGCGATCGGCGGTTAACCGAAAGGTTGGAGGTTCGAGCCCTCCCGAGAGTGGTGTGTTGCTTTTTTTATTTTGGGCTGATAGCTTTGAAAATATGTTCTGATGGTGGTGAGTGTGGAGCAGGACTGTCTCCGTGGCGCAATTGGCTAGCGCGATCTGCTGTTAACCGAAAGTTTGGAGGTACGAGCCTACCCGGTGGAGGTGCGGCGCTTTTTTTCTTTGGGCTGATAGCTTTGAAGATATGTTCTGATGATGGTGAGAGTGGAGCACGACTGTCTCCGTGGCGCAATTGGCTAGCGCGATCGGCTGTTAACCGAGAGGTTGGAAGTTGGAGCCCACCCGGTGGTGGTGCGGCGATTTTTTTCCT
Source organism: Rhipicephalus microplus (assembly GCF_043290135.1). Taxonomy (NCBI): domain Eukaryota; kingdom Metazoa; phylum Arthropoda; class Arachnida; order Ixodida; family Ixodidae; genus Rhipicephalus; species Rhipicephalus microplus. The sequence goes on from NC_134701.1 coordinate 6,358,210, forward strand.
TTTGGCTGATAGCTCCGAAGAAATGTTCTGACGGTGGTGAGAGTGGAGCACGACTGTCTCCATGGCGCAATTGGCTATGTGATCGGCTGTCAACTGAAGAGGTTGCAGGTTCGAGTCCCGCGGGAGTGGTGTATTGCTTTTTTTTGGGCTGATAGCTTTGAAGATGTGTTCTGATGGTGGTAAGAGTGGAGCACGACTGTCTCCGTGGCGCAATTGGCTAGCGCTATCGGCTGTTAACCGACAGGTTGGAGGTTGGGGCCCACCTGGTGGTGGTGCGGCGCTTTTTTTTCTTTGGGCTGATAGCTTTGAAGATATGTTCTGATGGTGGTGAGAGTGGAGCACGACTGTCTCCGTGGCGCAATTAGCTAGCGCGATCGGCTGTTAACCGAAAGGTTGAAGGTACGAGCCCACCCGGTGGTGGTGCGGCGCTTTTTTTTCTTTGGGCTGATAGCTTTGAAGATATGTTCTGATGGTGGTGAGAGTGGAGCAGGACTGTCTCCGTGGCGCAATCGGCTAAGGCGATCGGCTGTTAACCGAAAGGTTGGAGGTACGAGCCCTCCCGGGAGTGGCGTGTTGCTTTTTTATTTTGGGCTGATAGCTTTGAAGTTATGTTCTGATGGTGGTGAGAGTGTAGCACGACTGTCTCCGTGGCGCAATTTGCTAGCGCGATCGGCTGTTAACCGAAAGGTTGGAGGTAGGAGCCCACCTGGTGGTGGTGCGGCGCTTTTTTTTCTTTGGGCTGATAGCTTTGAAGATATGTTCTGATGGTGGTGAGAGTGGAGCACGACTGTCTCCATGGCGCAACTGGCTATTCGATCGGCTGTTAACTGAAAGGTTTGAGGTTCGAGCCCTTCCGGGAGTGGTGTGTTGCTTTTTTTATTTTGGGCTGATAGCTTTGAAGATATGTAATGATGGTGGTGAGAGTGGAGCACGACTGTCTCCGTGGCGCAATTGGCTAGCGCGATCGGCTGTTAACCGAAAGTTTGGAGGTACGAGCCCACCCGGTGGTGGTGCGGCGCTTTTTTTTCTTTGGGCTGATAGCTTTGAAGATATGTTCTGATGGTGGTGAGAGTGGAGCACGACTGTCTCCATGGCGCAATTGGCTATTCGATCGGCTGTTAACTGAAAGAATTGAGGTTCGAGCCCTTCCAGGAGTGGTGCGGCGCTTTTTTTTCTTTGGGCTGATAGCTTTGAAGAAATGTTCTGATGGTGGTGAGAGTTGAGCACGTCTGTCTCCGTGGCGCAATTGGCTAGCGCGGTCGGCTGTTAATCGAAAGGTTGGAGGTTCGAACCCTCCCGAGAGTGGTGTGTTGCTTTTTTTATTTTTTACTGATAGCTTTGAAAATATGTTTAATGGTGGTGAGTGTGGAGCAGGACTGTCCCCATGACGCAATTGGCGAGCTCGATCGCCTGTTAACCGAAAGGTTGGAGGTACGAGCCCACCCGGTGGAGGTGCGGCGCTTTTTTTTCTTTGGACTGATAGCTTTGAAGATATGTCCTGATGGTGGTGAGAGTGGAGCACGACTGTCTCCGTGGCGGAATTGGCTAGCGCGATCGACTGTTAACTGAAAGGTTGGATGTTCCAGCCCTCCCGGGAGTAGTGTGTTGCTTTTTTTTCTTTGGGCTGATAGCTTCGAAGATATGTTCTGATGGTGGTGAGAGTGGAGCAGGACTGTCTCCGTGGCGCAATTGGCTGCCGCGATCGGCTGTTAACCGAAAGGTTGGAGGTACGAGCCCACCCGGTGGAGGTGCGGCGCTTTTTTTTCTTTGGGCTGATAGCTTTGAAGATATGTTCTGATGGTGGTGAGAGTGGAGCACGACTGTCTCCGTGGCGCAATTGGCTAGCGCGATCGGCTGTTAACCGAAAGGTTGGAGGTTCGAGCCCACCCGGTGGTGGTGCGGCGCTTTTTTTCCTTTGGGCTGATAGCTCTGAAGAAAACTTCTGACGGTGGTGAGAGTGAAGCACGACTGTCTTCGTGGCGCAATTGGCTATGCGATCGGCTGTTAACTGAAAGGTTGGAGGTTCGAGCCCTCCAGGGAGTGGTGTGTTGCTTTTTTTTCTTTGGGCTGATAGCTTTCAAAATATGTTCTGATGGTGGTGAGTGTGGAGCAGGACTGTCTCCGTGAAGCAATTGGCTAGAGCGATCGGCTGTTAACCGAAAGGTTGGAGGTACGAGCCCACCCGGTGGAGGTGCGGCGCTTTTTTTTCTTTGGGCTGATAGCTCTGAAGAAATGTTCTGACGGTGGTGTGAGTGGAGCACGACTGTCTCCGCGGCGCAATTGGCTAGCACGATCGGCTGTTAACCGAAAGGTTGGAGGTTGGAGCCCTCCCGGGAGTGTTGTGTTGCTTTTTTTATTTTGGGCTGATAGCTTTGAAAATATGTTCTGATGGTGGTGAGTGTGGAGCAGGACTGTCTCCGTGGCGCAATTGGCTAGCGCGATCGGCTGTAAACCGAAAGGTTGGAGGTACGAGCCTACCCGGTGGAGGTGCGGCGCTTTTTTTTCTTTGGGCTGATAGCTTTGAAGATATGTTCTGATGGTGGTGAGAGTGGAGCACGACTGTCTTCGTGGCGCAATCGGCTAACGCGATCGGCTGTTAACCGAAAGTTTGGAGGTGCGAGCCCTCCCGGGAGTGGTGTGTTGCTTTTTTTATTTTGGGCTGATAGCTTTGAAGATATGTTCTGATGGTGGTGAGAGTGGAGCACGACTGTCTCCGTGGCGCGATAGCGCGATCGGCTGTTAACCGAAAGGTTGGAGGTACGAGCCCACCCGGTGGTGGTGCGGCGCTTTTTTTTCTTTGGGCTGATAGCTTTGAAGATATGTTCTGATGGTGGTGAGAGTGGAGCACGACTGTCTCCATGGCGCAATTGGCTATTCACTCGGCTGTTCACTGAAAGGTTTGAGGTTCGAGCCCTTCCGGGAGCGGTGTGTTGCTTTTTTTATTTTGGGCTGATAGCTTTGAAGATATGTAATGATGGTGGTGAGAGTGGAGCACGACTGTCTCCGTGGCGCAATTGGCTAGTGCGATCGGCTGTTAACCGAAAGGTTGGAGGTACGAGCCCACCCGGTGGTGGTGCGGCGCTTGTTTTTCTTTGGGCTGATAGCTTTGAAGATATGTTCTGATGGTGGTGAGAGTGGAGCACGACTGTCTCCGTGGCGCAATTGGCTAGCGCGATCAGCTGTTAACCGAAAGGTTAGAGGTACGAGCCCACCCGCTGGTGGTGCGGCGCTTTTTTTTCTTTGGGCTGATAGCTCTGAAGAAATGTTCTGACGGTGGTGTTAGTGGAGCACGACTGTCTTCCGTGGCGCAATTGGCAGCGCGATCGGCTGTTATCCGAAAGGTTGGAGGTTCGAGCCCTCCCGGTGGAGGTGCGGCGCTTTTTTTTCTTTGGGCTGATAGCTTTGGAGATATGTTCGTATGGTGGTGAGAGTGGAGCGCGACTGTCTCCGTGGCGCAATTGGCTAGCGCGATCGGCTGTTAACCGAGAGGTTGGAAGTTGGAGCCCACCCGGTGGTGGTGCGGCAATTTTTTTCCTTTTGGCTGATAGCTCTGAAGAAATGTTCTGACGGTGGTGAGAGTGGAGCACGACTGTCTCCATGGCGCAATTGACTATGCGATCGGCTGTCAACTGAAAGGTTGGAGGTTCGAGTCCCGCGGGAGTGGTGTATTGCTTTTTTTTCTTTGGGCTGATAGCTTTGAAGATGTGTTCTGATGGTGGTAAGAGTGGAGCACGACTGTCTCCGTGGCGCAATTGGCTAGCGCTATCGGCTGTTACCCGAAAGGTTGAAGGTTCGGGCCCACCTGGTGGTGGTGCGGCGCTTTTTTTTCTTTGGGCTGATAGCTTTGAAGATATGTTCTGATGGTGGTGAGAGTGGAGCACGACTGTCTCCGTGGCGCATTTGGCTAGCGCGATCGGCTGTTAACCGAAAGGTTGCAGGTACGAGCCCTCCCGGGAGTGGTGTGTTGCTTTTTTTATTTCGGCCTGAAAGCTATGAAGATATGTTCTGATGCTGGTGAGAGTGGAGCCCGACTCTCCGTGGGGCAATCGGCTAGCGCGATCGACTGTTAACTGAAAGGTTGGATGTTCGAGCCCTCCCGGGAGTAGTGTGTTGCTTTTTTTTCTTTGGGCTGATAGCTTCGAAGATATGTTCTGATGGTGGTGAGAGTGGAGCAGGACTGTCTCCGTGGCGCAATTGGCTGCCGCGATCGGCTGTTAACCGAAAGGTTGGAGGTACGAGCCCACCCGGTGGTGGTGAGGCGCTTTTTTTTCTTTGGGCTGATAGCTTTGAAGATATGTTTAGATGGTGGTGAGAGTGGAGCACGACTGTCTCCGTGGCGCAATTGGCTAGCGCGATCGGCTGTTAACCGAAAGGTTGGAGGTTCGAGCCCACCCGGTGGTGGTGCGGCGCTTTTTTTCCTTTGGGCTGATAGCTCTGAAGAAATCTTCTGACGGTGGTGAGAGTGAAGCACGACTGTCTTCGTGGCGCAATTGGCTATGCGATCGGCTGTTAACTGAAAGGTTGGAGGTTCGAGCCCTCCCGGGAGTGGTGTGTTGCTTTTTTTTCTTTGGGCTGATAGCTTTCAAAATATGTTCTGATGGTGGTGAGTGTGGAGCACGACTGTCTCCGTGAAGCAATTGGCTAGCGCGATCGGCTGTTAACCGAAAGGTTGGAGGTACGAGCCCACCCGGTGGAGGTTCGGCGCTTTTTTTTCTTTGGGCTGATAGCTCTGAAGAAATGTTCTGGCGGTGGTGTGAGTGGAGCACGACTGTCTCCGCGGCGCAATTGGCTAGCGCGATCGGCTGTTAACCGAAAGGTTGGAGGTTGGAGCCCTCCCGGGAGTGTTGTGTTGCTTTTTTTATTTTGGGCTGATAGCTTTGAAAATATGTTCTGATGGTGGTGAGTGTGGAGCAGGACTGTCTCCGTGGCGCAATTGGCTAGCGCGATCGGCTGTAAACCGAAAGGTTGGATGTACGAGCCTACCCGGTGGAGGTGCGGCGCTTTTTTTTCTTTGGGCTGATAGCTTTGAAGATATGTTCTGATGGTGGTGAGAGTGGAGCACGACTGTCTTCGTGGCGCAATCGGCTAACGCGATCGGCTGTTAACCGAAAGGTTGGAGGTGCGAGCCCTCCCGGGAGTGGTGTGTTGCTTTTTTTATTTTGGGCTGATAGCTTTGAAGATATGTTCTGATGGTGGTGAGAGTGGAGCACGACTGTCTCCGTGGCGCAATTGGCTAGCGCGATCGGCTGTTAACCGAAAGGTTGGAGGTACGAGCCCACCCGGTGGTGGTGCGGCGCTTTTTTTTCTTTGGGCTGATAGCTTTGAAGATATGTTCTGATGGTGGTGAGAGTGGAGCACGACTGTCTCCATGGCGCAATTGGCTATTCAATCGGCTGTTCACTGAAAGGTTTAAGGTTCGAGCCCTTCCGGGAGCGGTGTGTTGCTTTTTTTATTTTGGGCTGATAGCTTTGAAGATATGTAATGATGGTGGTGAGAGTGGAGCACGACTGTCTCCGTGGCGCAATTGGCTGGCGCGATCGGCTGTTAACCGAAAGGTTGGAGGTACGAGCCCACCCGGTGGTGTTGCGGCGCTTGTTTTTCTTTGGGCTGATGGCTTTGAAGATATGTTCTGATGGTGGTGAGAGTGGAGCACGACTGTCTCCGTGGCGCAATTGGCTAGCGCGATCAGCTGTTAACCGAAAGTTTAGAGGTACGAGCCCACCCGCTGGTGGTGCGGCGCTTTTTTTTCTTTGGGCTGATAGCTCTGAAGAAATGTTCTGACGGTGGTGCTAGTGGAGCACGACTGTCTTCCGTGGCGCCATTGGCAGCGCGATCGGCTGTTATCCGAAAGGTTGGAGGTTCGAGCCCTCCCGGTGGAGGTGCGGCGCTTTTTTTTCTTTGGGCTGATAGCTTTGAGGATATGTTCTGATGGTGGTGAAAGTGGAGCGCGACTGTCTCCGTGGCGCAATTGGCTAGCGCGATCGGCTGTTAACCGAGAGGTTGGAAGTTGGAGCCCACCCGGTGGTGGTGCGGCAATTTTTTTCCTTTTGGCTGATAGCTCTGAAGAAATGTTCTGACGGTTGTGAGAGTGGAGCACGACTGTCTCCATGGCGCAATTGACTATGCGATCGGCTGTCAACTGAAAGGTTGGAGGTTCGAGTCCCGCGGGAGTGGTGTATTGCTTTTTTTCTTTGGGCTGATAGCTTTGAAGATGTGTTCTGATGGTGGTAAGAGTGGAGCACGACTGTCTCCGTGGCGCAATTGGCTAGCGCTATCGGCTGTTACCCGAAAGGTTGGAGGTTCGGGCCCACCTGGTGGTGGTGCGGCGCTTTTTTTTCTTTGGGCTGATAGCTTTGAAGATATGTTCTGATGGTGGTGAGAGTGGAGCACGACTGTCTCCGTGGCGCATTTGGCTAGCGCGATCGGCTGTTAACCGAAAGGTTGCAGGTACGAGCCCTCCCGGGAGTGGTGTGTTGCTTTTTTTATTTCGGCCTGAAAGCTATGAAGATATGTTCTGATGCTGGTGAGAGTGGAGCCCGACTCTCCGTGGGGCAATCGGCTAGCGCGATCGGCTGTTAACCGAAAGGTTGGAGGTACGAGCCCACGCAGTGGTGGTGCGGCGCTTTTTTTTCTTTGGGCTGATAGCTTTGAAGATATGTTCTGATGGTGGTGAGAGTGGAGCACGACTGTCTCCGTGGCGCAATAGGCTATTCGATCGGCTGTTAACTGAAAGGTTGGATGTTCGAGCCCTCCCGGGAGTAGTGTGTTGCTTTTTTTTCTTTGGGCTGATAGCTTCGAAGATATGTTCTGATGGTGGTGAGAATGGAGCAGGACGATCTCCGTGGCGCAATTGGCTATGCGATCGGCTCTTAACTGAAGGGTTGGAGGTTCGAGCCCTCCCGGGAGTAGTGTGTTGCTTTTTTTCTTTGGGCTGATAGCTTTCAAAATATGTTCTGATGGTGGTGAGTGTGGAGCAGGACTGTCTCCGTGAAGCAATTGGCTAGCGCGATCGGCTGTTAACCGAAAGGTTGGAGGTACGAGCACACCCGGTGGAGGTGCGGCGCTTTTTTTTCTTTGGGCTGATAGCTCTGAAGAAATGTTCTGACGGTGGTGTGAGTGGAGAACGACTGTCTTCCGTGGCGCAATTGGCAGCGCGATCGGCTGTTAACTGAAAGGTTTGAGGTTCGAGCCCTTCCGGGAGTGGTGTGTTGCTTTTTTTTATTTTGGGCTGATAGCTTTGAAGATATGTTTTGATGGTGGTGAGTGTGGAGCAGGACTGTCTCCGTGGCGCAATTGGCTAGCGCGATCGGCTGTAAACCGAAAGGTTGGAGGTACGAGCTTACTCAGTGGAGGTGCGGCGCTTTTTTTTCTTTGGGCTGATAGCTTTGAAGATATGTTCTGATGGTGGTGAGAGTGGAGCAGGACTGTCTCCGTGGTGCAATCGGCTAACGCGATCGGCTGTTAACCGAAAGGTTGGAGGTACGAGCCCTCCCGGGAGTGGTGTGTTGCTTGTTTTATTTTGGGCTGATAGCTTTGAAGATATGTTCTGATGGTGGTGAGAGTGGAGCACGACTGTCTCCGTGGCGCAATGGGCTAGCGCGATCGGCTGTTAACCGAAAGGTTTGAGGTACGAGCCCACCCGGTGGTGGTGCGGCGCTTTTTTTTCTTTGGGCTGATAGCTTTGAAGATATGTTCTGATGGTGGTGAGAGTGGAGCACGACTGTCTCCGTGGCGCAATAGGCTATTCGATCGGCTGTTAACTGAAAGGTTGGAGGTACGAGCCCACCCGGTGGTGGTGCGGCGCTTTTTTTTCTTTGGGCTGATAGCTTTGAAGATATGTTCTGATGGTGGTGAGAGTGGAGCACGACTGTCTCCATGGCGCAATTGGCTATTCGATCGGCTGTTAACTGAAAGGTTTGAGGTTCGAGCCCTTCCGGGAGTGTTGTGTTGCTTTTTTTATTTTGCGCTGATAGCTTTGAAGATATGTAATGATGGTGGTGAGAGTGGAGCACGACTGTCTCTGTGGCGCAATTGGCTAGCGCGATCGGCGGTTAACCGAAAGGTTGGAGGTTCGAGCCCTCCCGGGAGTGGTGTGTTGCTTTTTTTATTTTGGGCTGATAGCTTTGAAAATATGTTCTGATGGTGGTGAGTGTGGAGCAGGACTGTCTCCGTGGCGCAATTGGCTAGCGCGATCGGCTGTTAACCGAAAGGTTGGAGGTACGAGCCTACCCGGTGGAGGTGCGGCGCTTTTTTTCTTTGGGCTGATAGCTTTGAAGATATGTTCTGATGGTGGTGAGAGTGGAGCACGACTGTCTCCGTGGCGCAATTGGCTAGCGCGATCGGCTGTTAACCGAGAGGTTGGAAGTTGGAGCCCACCCGGTGGTGGTGCGGCGATTTTTTTCCTTTTGGCTGATAGCTTTGAAGATATGTTCTGATGGTGGTGAGAGTGGAGCAGGACTGTCTCCGTGGCGCAATCGGCTAACGCGATCGGCTGTTAACCGAAAGGTTGGAGGTACGAGCCCTCCCGGGAGTGGTGTGTTGCTTTTTTTTCTTTGGGCTGATAGCTTTGAAGATATGTTCTGATGGTGGTGAGAGTGGAGCAGGACTGTCTCCTTGGCGCAATTGGCTAGCGCGATCGGCTGTTAACCGAAAGGTTGGAGGTACGAGCCCACCCGGTGGTGGTGCGGCACTTTTTTTCTTTGGGCTGATAGCTCTGAAGAAATGTTCTGACGGTGGTGAGAGTGGAGCACGACTGTCTCCGTGGCGCATTTGGCTCGCGCGATCGGCTGTTAACCGAAAGGTTGGAGGTACGAGCCCTCCCGGGAGTGGTGTGTTGCTTTTTTTATTTCGGCCTGAAAGCTATGAAGATATGTTCTGATGCTGGTGAGAGTGGAGCCCGACTCTCCATGGCGAAATCGGCTAGCGCGATCGGCTGTTAACCGAGAGGTTTTAAGTTGGAGCCCACCCGGTGGTGGTGCGGCGATTTTTTTTCCTTTTGGCTGATAGCTTTGAAGATATGTTCTGATGGTGGTGAGAGTGGAGCAGGACTGTCTCCGTGGCGCAATCGGCTAACGCGATCGGCTGTTAACCGAAAGGTTGGAGGTACGAGCCCTCCCGGGAGTGGTGTGTTGCTTTTTTTATTTTGGGCTGATAGCTTTGAAAATATGTTCTGATGGTGGTGAGTGTGGAGCAGGACTGTCTCCGTGGCGCAATTGGCTAGCGCGATCGGCTGTTAACCGAAAGGTTGGAGGTACGAGCCTACCCGGTGGAGGTGCGGCGCTTTTTTTCTTTGGGCTGATAGCTTTGAAGATATGTTCTAATGGTGGTGAGAGTGGAGCACGACTGTCTCCGTGGCGGAATCGGCTAACGCGATCGGCTGTTAACCGAAAGGTTGGAGGTACGAGCCCTCCCGGGAGTGGTGTGTTGCTTTTTTTATTTTGGGCTGATAGCTTTGAAGATATGTTCTGATGGTGGTGAGAGTGGAGCAGGACTGTCTCCGTGGCGCAATTGGCTGCCGCGATCGGCTGTTAACCGAAAGGTTGGAGGTACGAGCCCACCCGGTGGAGGTGCGGCGCTTTTTTTTCTTTGGGCTGATAGCTCTGAAGAAATGTTCTGACGGTGGTGTGAGTGGAGCACGACTGTCTCCGCGGCGCAATTGGCTAGCACGATCGGCTGTTAACCGAAAGGTTGGAGGTTGGAGCCCTCCCGGGAGTGTTGTGTTGCTTTTTTTATTTTGGGCTGATAGCTTTGAAAATATGTTCTGATGGTGGTGAGTGTGGAGCAGGACTGTCTCCGTGGCGCAATTGGCTAGCGCGATCGGCTGTAAACCGAAAGGTTGGAGGTACGAGCCTACCCGGTGGAGGTGCGGCGCTTTTTTTTTCTTTGGGCTGATAGCTTTGAAGATATGTTCTGATGGTGGTGAGAGTGGAGCACGACTGTCTTCGTGGCGCAATCGGCTAACGCGATCGGCTGTTAACCGAAAGTTTGGAGGTGCGAGCCCTCCCGGGAGTGGTGTGTTGCTTTTTTTATTTTGGGCTGATAGCTTTGAAGATATGTTCTGATGGTGGTGAGAGTGGAGCCCGACTGTCTCCGTGGCGCGATAGCGCGATCGGCTGTTAACCGAAAGGTTGGAGGTACGAGCCCACCCGGTGGTGGTGCGGCGCTTTTTTTTCTTTGGGCTGATAGCTTTGAAGATATGTTCTGATGGTGGTGAGAGTGGAGCACGACTGTCTCCATGGCGCAATTGGCTATTCACTCGGCTGTTCACTGAAAGGTTTGAGGTTCGAGCCCTTCCGGGAGCGGTGTGTTGCTTTTTTTATTTTGGGCTGATAGCTTTGAAGATATGTAATGATGGTGGTGAGAGTGGAGCACGACTGTCTCCGTGGCGCAATTGGCTAGTGCGATCGGCTGTTAACCGAAAGGTTGGAGGTACGAGCCCACCCGGTGGTGGTGCGGCGCTTGTTTTTCTTTGGGCTGATAGCTTTGAAGATATGTTCTGATGGTGGTGAGAGTGGAGCACGACTGTCTCCGTGGCGCAATTGGCTAGCGCGATCAGCTGTTAACCGAAAGGTTAGAGGTACGAGCCCACCCGCTGGTGGTGCGGCGCTTTTTTTTCTTTGGGCTGATAGCTCTGAAGAAATGTTCTGACGGTGGTGTTAGTGGAGCACGACTGTCTTCCGTGGCGCAATTGGCAGCGCGATCGGCTGTTATCCGAAAGGTTGGAGGTTCGAGCCCTCCCGGTGGAGGTGCGGCGCTTTTTTTTCTTTGGGCTGATAGCTTTGGAGATATGTTCGTATGGTGGTGAGAGTGGAGCGCGACTGTCTCCGTGGCGCAATTGGCTAGCGCGATCGGCTGTTAACCGAGAGGTTGGAAGTTGGAGCCCACCCGGTGGTGGTGCGGCAATTTTTTTCCTTTTGGCTGATAGCTCTGAAGAAATGTTCTGACGGTGGTGAGAGTGGAGCACGACTGTCTCCATGGCGCAATTGACTATGCGATCGGCTGTCAACTGAAAGGTTGGAGGTTCGAGTCCCGCGGGAGTGGTGTATTGCTTTTTTTTCTTTGGGCTGATAGCTTTGAAGATGTGTTCTGATGGTGGTAAGAGTGGAGCACGACTGTCTCCGTGGCGCAATTGGCTAGCGCTATCGGCTGTTACCCGAAAGGTTGAAGGTTCGGGCCCACCTGGTGGTGGTGCGGCGCTTTTTTTTCTTTGGGCTGATAGCTTTGAAGATATGTTCTGATGGTGGTGAGAGTGGAGCACGACTGTCTCCGTGGCGCATTTGGCTAGCGCGATCGGCTGTTAACCGAAAGGTTGCAGGTACGAGCCCTCCCGGGAGTGGTGTGTTGCTTTTTTTATTTCGGCCTGAAAGCTATGAAGATATGTTCTGATGCTGGTGAGAGTGGAGCCCGACTCTCCGTGGGGCAATCGGCTAGCGCGATCGACTGTTAACTGAAAGGTTGGATGTTCGAGCCCTCCCGGGAGTAGTGTGTTGCTTTTTTTTCTTTGGGCTGATAGCTTCGAAGATATGTTCTGATGGTGGTGAGAGTGGAGCAGGACTGTCTCCGTGGCGCAATTGGCTGCCGCGATCGGCTGTTAACCGAAAGGTTGGAGGTACGAGCCCACCCGGTGGTGGTGAGGCGCTTTTTTTTCTTTGGGCTGATAGCTTTGAAGATATGTTTAGATGGTGGTGAGAGTGGAGCACGACTGTCTCCGTGGCGCAATTGGCTAGCGCGATCGGCTGTTAACCGAAAGGTTGGAGGTTCGAGCCCACCCGGTGGTGGTGCGGCGCTTTTTTTCCTTTGGGCTGATAGCTCTGAAGAAATCTTCTGACGGTGGTGAGAGTGAAGCACGACTGTCTTCGTGGCGCAATTGGCTATGCGATCGGCTGTTAACTGAAAGGTTGGAGGTTCGAGCCCTCCCGGGAGTGGTGTGTTGCTTTTTTTTCTTTGGGCTGATAGCTTTCAAAATATGTTCTGATGGTGGTGAGTGTGGAGCACGACTGTCTCTGTGAAGCAATTGGCTAGCGCGATCGGCTGTTAACCGAAAGGTTGGAGGTACGAGCCCACCCGGTGGAGGTTCGGCGCTTTTTTTTCTTTGGGCTGATAGCTCTGAAGAAATGTTCTGGCGGTGGTGTGAGTGGAGCACGACTGTCTCCGCGGCGCAATTGGCTAGCGCGATCGGCTGTTAACCGAAAGGTTGGAGGTTGGAGCCCTCCCGGGAGTGTTGTGTTGCTTTTTTTATTTTGGGCTGATAGCTTTGAAAATATGTTCTGATGGTGGTGAGTGTGGAGCAGGACTGTCTCCGTGGCGCAATTGGCTAGCGCGATCGGCTGTAAACCGAAAGGTTGGATGTACGAGCCTACCCGGTGGAGGTGCGGCGCTTTTTTTTCTTTGGGCTGATAGCTTTGAAGATATGTTCTGATGGTGGTGAGAGTGGAGCACGACTGTCTTCGTGGCGCAATCGGCTAACGCGATCGGCTGTTAACCGAAAGGTTGGAGGTGCGAGCCCTCCCGGGAGTGGTGTGTTGCTTTTTTTATTTTGGGCTGATAGCTTTGAAGATATGTTCTGATGGTGGTGAGAGTGGAGCACGACTGTCTCCGTGGCGCAATTGGCTAGCGCGATCGGCTGTTAACCGAAAGGTTGGAGGTACGAGCCCACCCGGTGGTGGTGCGGCGCTTTTTTTTCTTTGGGCTGATAGCTTTGAAGATATGTTCTGATGGTGGTGAGAGTGGAGCACGACTGTCTCCAAGGCGCAATTGGCTATTCAATCGGCTGTTCACTGAAAGGTTTAAGGTTCGAGCCCTTCCGGGAGCGGTGTGTTGCTTTTTTTATTTTGGGCTGATAGCTTTGAAGATATGTAATGATGGTGGTGAGAGTGGAGCACGACTGTCTCCGTGGCGCAATTGGCTGGCGCGATCGGCTGTTAACCGAAAGGTTGGAGGTACGAGCCCACCCGGTGGTGTTGCGGCGCTTGTTTTTCTTTGGGCTGATGGCTTTGAAGATATGTTCTGATGGTGGTGAGAGTGGAGCACGACTGTCTCCGTGGCGCAATTGGCTAGCGCGATCAGCTGTTAACCGAAAGGTTAGAGGTACGAGCCCACCCGCTGGTGGTGCGGCGCTTTTTTTTCTTTGGGCTGATAGCTCTGAAGAAATGTTCTGACGGTGGTGTTAGTGGAGCACGACTGTCTTCCGTGGCGCCATTGGCAGCGCGATCGGCTGTTATCCGAAAGGTTGGAGGTTCGAGCCCTCCCGGTGGAGGTGCGGCGCTTTTTTTTCTTTGGGCTGATAGCTTTGAGGATATGTTCTGATGGTGGTAAAAGTGGAGCGCGACTGTCTCCGTGGCGCAATTGGCTAGCGCGATCGGCTGTTAACCGAGAGGTTGGAAGTTGGAGCCCACCCGGTGGTGGTGCGGCAATTTTTTTCCTTTTGGCTGATAGCTCTGAAGAAATGTTCTGACGGTTGTGAGAGTGGAGCACGACTGTCTCCATGGCGCAATTGACTATGCGATCGGCTGTCAACTGAAAGGTTGGAGGTTCGAGTCCCGCGGGAGTGGTGTATTGCTTTTTTTCTTTGGGCTGATAGCTTTGAAGATGTGTTCTGATGGTGGTAAGAGTGGAGCACGACTGTCTCCGTGGCGCAATTGGCTAGCGCTATCGGCTGTTACCCGAAAGGTTGGAGGTTCGGGCCCACCTGGTGGTGGTGCGGCGCTTTTTTTTCTTTGGGCTGATAGCTTTGAAGATATGTTCTGATGGTGGTGAGAGTGGAGCACGACTGTCTCCGTGGCGCATTTGGCTAGCGCGATCGGCTGTTAACCGAAAGGTTGCAGGTACGAGCCCTCCCGGGAGTGGTGTGTTGCTTTTTTTGTTTCGGCCTGAAAGCTATGAAGATATGTTCTGATGCTGGTGAGAGTGGAGCCCGACTCTCCGTGGGGCAATCGGCTAGCGCGATCGGCTGTTAACCGAAAGGTTGGAGGTACGAGCCCACGCAGTGGTGGTGCGGCGCTTTTTTTTCTTTGGGCTGATAGCTTTGAAGATATGTTCTGATGGTGGTGAGAGTGGAGCACGACTGTCTCCGTGGCGCAATAGGCTATTCGATCGGCTGTTAACTGAAAGGTTGGATGTTCGAGCCCTCCCGGGAGTAGTGTGTTGCTTTTTTTTCTTTGGGCTGATAGCTTCGAAGATATGTTCTGATGGTGGTGAGAATGGAGCAGGACGATCTCCGTGGCGCAATTGGCTATGCGATCGGCTCTTAACTGAAGGGTTGGAGGTTCGAGCCCTCCCGGGAGTAGTGTGTTGCTTTTTTTCTTTGGGCTGATAGCTTTCAAAATATGTTCTGATGGTGGTGAGTGTGGAGCAGGACTGTCTCCGTGAAGCAATTGGCTAGCGCGATCGGCTGTTAACCGAAAGGTTGGAGGTACGAGCACACCCGGTGGAGGTGCGGCGCTTTTTTTTCTTTGGGCTGATAGCTCTGAAGAAATGTTCTGACGGTGGTGTGAGTGGAGAACGACTGTCTTCCGTGGCGCAATTGGCAGCGCGATCGGCTGTTAACTGAAAGGTTTGAGGTTCGAGCCCTTCCGGGAGTGGTGTGTTGCTTTTTTTTATTTTGGGCTGATAGCTTTGAAGATATGTTTTGATGGTGGTGAGTGTGGAGCAGGACTGTCTCCGTGGCGCAATTGGCTAGCGCGATCGGCTGTAAACCGAAAGGTTGGAGGTACGAGCCTACTCAGTGGAGGTGCGGCGCTTTTTTTTCTTTGGGCTGATAGCTTTGAAGATATGTTCTGATGGTGGTGAGAGTGGAGCAGGACTGTCTCCGTGGCGCAATCGGCTAACGCGATCGGCTGTTAACCGAAAGGTTGGAGGTACGAGCCCTCCCGGGAGTGGTGTGTTGCTTGTTTTATTTTGGGCTGATAGCTTTGAAGATATGTTCTGATGGTGGTGAGAGTGGAGCACGACTGTCTCCGTGGCGCAATGGGCTAGCGCGATCGGCTGTTAACCGAAAGGTTTGAGGTACGAGCCCACCCGGTGGTGGTGCGGCGCTTTTTTTTCTTTGGGCTGATAGCTTTGAAGATATGTTCTGATGGTGGTGAGAGTGGAGCACGACTGTCTCCGTGGCGCAATAGGCTATTCGATCGGCTGTTAACTGAAAGGTTGGATGTTCGAGCCCTCCCGGGAGTAGTGTGTTGCTTTTTTTCTTTGGGCTGATAGCTTCGAAGATATGTTCTGATGGTGGTGAGAGTGGAGCAGGACTGTCTCCGTGGCGCAATTGGCTGCCGCGATCGGCTGTTAACCGAAAGGTTGGAGGTGCGAGCCTACCCGGTGGAGGTGGGGCGCTTTTTTTCTTTGGGCTGATAGCTTTGAAGATATGTTCTGATGGTGGTGAGAGTGGAGCACGACAGTCTCCGTGGCGCAATCGGCTAACGCGATCGGCTGTTAACTGAAAGGTTGGAGGTACGAGCCCACCCGGTGGTGGTGCGGCGCTTTTTTTTCTTTGGGCTGATAGCTTTGAAGATATGTTCTGATGGTGGTGAGAGTGGAGCACGACTGTCTCCATGGCGCAATTGGCTATTCGATCGGCTGTTAACTGAAAGGTTTGAGGTTCGAGCCCTTCCGGGAGTGTTGTGTTGCTTTTTTTATTTTGCGCTGATAGCTTTGAAGATATGTAATGATGGTGGTGAGAGTGGAGCACGACTGTCTCTGTGGCGCAATTGGCTAGCGCGATCGG
This sequence comes from Rhipicephalus microplus, assembly GCF_043290135.1. NCBI lineage: Eukaryota > Metazoa > Arthropoda > Arachnida > Ixodida > Ixodidae > Rhipicephalus > Rhipicephalus microplus. The sequence continues at coordinate 6,373,928 of NC_134701.1, forward strand.
CGGTTAACCTAAAGGTTGGAGGTTCGAGCCCTCCCGGGAGTGGTGTGTTGCTTTTTTTATTTTGGGCTGATAGCTTTGAAAATATGTTCTGATGGTGGTGAGTGTGGAGCAGGACTGTCTCCGTGGCGCAATTGGCTAGCGCGATCGGCTGTTAACCGAAAGGTTGGAGGTACGAGCCTACCCGGTGGAGGTGCGGCGCTTTTTTTCTTTGGGCTGATAGCTTTGAAGATATGTTCTGATGGTGGTGAGAGTGGAGCACGACTGTCTCCGTGGCGCAATTGGCTAGCGCGATCGGCTGTTAACCGAGAGGTTGGAAGTTGGAGCCCACCCGGTGGTGGTGCGGCGATTTTTTTCCTTTTGGCTGATAGCTTTGAAGATATGTTCTGATGGTGGTGAGAGTGGAGCAGGACTGTCTCCGTGGCGCAATCGGCTAACGCGATCGGCTGTTAACCGAAAGGTTGGAGGTACGAGCCCTCCCGGGAGTGGTGTGTTGCTTTTTTTTCTTTGGGCTGATAGCTTTGAAGATATGTTCTGATGGTGGTGAGAGTGGAGCAGGACTGTCTCCTTGGCGCAATTGGCTAGCGCGATCGGCTGTTAACCGAAAGGTTGGAGGTACGAGCCCACCCGGTGGTGGTGCGGCACTTTTTTTCTTTGGGCTGATAGCTCTGAAGAAATGTTCTGACGGTGGTGAGAGTGGAGCACGACTGTCTCCGTGGCGCATTTGGCTCGCGCGATCGGCTGTTAACCGAAAGGTTGGAGGTACGAGCCCTCCCGGGAGTGGTGTGTTGCTTTTTTTATTTCGGCCTGAAAGCTATGAAGATATGTTCTGATGCTGGTGAGAGTGGAGCCCGACTCTCCATGGCGAAATCGGCTAGCGCGATCGGCTGTTAACCGAGAGGTTTTAAGTTGGAGCCCACCCGGTGGTGGTGCGGCGATTTTTTTCCTTTTGGCTGATAGCTTTGAAGATATGTTCTGATGGTGGTGAGAGTGGAGCAGGACTGTCTCCGTGGCGCAATCGGCTAACGCGATCGGCTGTTAACCGAAAGGTTGGAGGTACGAGCCCTCCCGGGAGTGGTGTGTTGCTTTTTTTATTTTGGGCTGATAGCTTTGAAAATATGTTCTGATGGTGGTGAGTGTGGAGCAGGACTGTCTCCGTGGCGCAATTGGCTAGCGCGATCGGCTGTTAACCGAAAGGTTGGAGGTACGAGCCTACCCGGTGGAGGTGCGGCGCTTTTTTTCTTTGGGCTGATAGCTTTGAAGATATGTTCTAATGGTGGCGAGAGTGGAGCACGACTGTCTCCGTGGCGGAATCGGCTAACGCGATCGGCTGTTAACCGAAAGGTTGGAGGTACGAGCCCTCCCGGGAGTGGTGTGTTGCTTTTTTTATTTTGGGCTGATAGCTTTGAAGATATGTTCTGATGGTGGTGAGAGTGGAGCACGACTGTCTCCGTGGCGCAATTGGCTAGCGCGATCGGCTGTTAACCGAAAGGTTGGAGGTACGAGCCCACCCGGTGGTGGTGCGGCGCTTTTTTTTCTTTGAGCTGATAGCTTTGAAGATATGTTCTGATGGTGGTGAGAGTAGAGCACGACTTTCTCCATGGCGCAATTGGCTATTCGATCGGCTGTTAACTGAAAGGTTTGAGGTTCGAGCCCTTCCGGGAGTGTTGTGTTGCTTTTTTTATTTTGGGCTGATAGCTTTGAAGATATGTAATGATGGTGGTGAGAGTGGAGCACGACTGTCTCTGTGGCGCAATTGGCTAGCGCGATCGGCGGTTAACCGAAAGGTTGGAGGTTCGAGCCCTCCCGGGAGTGGTGTGTTGCTTTTTTTATTTTGGGCTGATAGCTTTGAAGATATGTTCTGATGATGGTGAGAGTGGAGCACGACTGCCTCCGTGGCGCAATTGGCTAGCGCGATCGGCTGTTAACCGAGAGGTTGGAAGTTGGAGCCCTCCCGGTGGTGGTGCGGCGATTTTTTTCCTTTTGGCTGATAGCTCTGAAGAAATGTTCTGACGGTGGTGAGAGTGGAGCACGACTGTCTTCATGGCGCAATTGGCTATGTGATCGGCTGTCAACTGAAGAGGTTGGAGGTTCGAGTCCCGCGGGAGTGGTGTATTGCTTTTTTTTGGGCTGATAGCTTTGAAGATGTGTTCTGATGGTGGTAAGAGTGGAGCACGACTGTCTCCGTGGCGCAATTGGCTAGCGCTATCGGCTGTTAACCGAAAGGTTGGAGGTTCGGGCCCACCTGGTGGTGGTGCGGCGCTTTTTTTTCTTTGGGCTGATAGCTTTGAAGATATGTTCTGATGGTGGTGAGAGTGGAGCACGATTGTCTCCGTGGCGCAATTGGCTAGCGCGATCGGCTGTTAACCGAAAGGTTAGAGGTACGAGCCCACCCGGTGGTGGTGCGGCGCTTTTTTTTCTTTGGGCTGATAGCTTTGAAGATATGTTCTGATGGTGGTGAGAGTGGAGCAGGACTGTCTCCGTGGCGCAATCGGCTAACGCGATCGGCTGTTAACCGAAAGGTTGGAGGTACGAGCCCTCCCGGGAGTGGCGTGTTGCTTTTTTTATTTTTGGCTGATAGCTTTGAAGTTATGTTCTGATGGTGGTGAGAGTGTAGCACGACTGTCTCCGTGGCGCAATTTGCTAGCGCGATCGGCTGTTAACCGAAAGGTTGGAGGTACGAGCCCACCTGGTGGTGGTGCGGCGCTTTTTTTTCTTTGGGCTGATAGCTTTGAAGATATGTTCTGATGGTGGTGAGAGTGGAGCACGACTGTTTCCATGGCGCAATTGGATATTCGATCGGCTGTTAACTGAAAGGTTTGAGGTTCGAGCCCTTCCGGGAGTGGTGTGTTGCTTTTTTTATTTTGGGCTGATAGCTTTGAAGATATGTTTTGATGGTGGTGAGTGTGGAGCAGGACTGTCTCCGTGGCGCAATTGGCTAGCGCGATCGGCTGTAAACCGAAAGGTTGGAGGTACGAGCCTACTCAGTGGAGGTGCGGCGCTTTTTTTTCTTTGGGCTGATAGCTTTGAAGATATGTTCTGATGGTGGTGAGAGTGGAGCAGGACTGTCTCCGTGGCGCAATCGGCTAACGCGATCGGCTGTTAACCGAAAGGTTGGAGGTACGAGCCCTCCCGGGAGTGGTGTGTTGCTTGTTTTATTTTGGGCTGATAGCTTTGAAGATATGTTCTGATGGTGGTGAGAGTAGAGCACGACTGTCTCCATGGCGCAATGGGCTATTCAATCGGCTGTTAACTGAAAGGTTTGAGTTTCGAGCCCTTGCGCGAGTTGTGTGTTGCTTTTTTTATTTTGGGCTGATAGCTTTGAAGATATGTAATGATGGTGGTGAGAGTGGAGCACGACTGTCTCCGTGGCGCAATTGGCTAGCGCGATCGGCTGTTAACCGAAAGGTTGGAGGTACGAGCCCACCCGGTGGTGGTGCGGCGCTTTTTTTTCTTTGGGCTGATAGCTTTGAAGATATGTTCTGATGGTGGTGAGAGTGGAGCACGACTGTCTCCATGGCGCAATTGGCTATTCGATCGGCTGTTAACTGAAAGAATTGAGGTTCGAGCCCTTCCAGGAGTGGTGCGGCGCTTTTTTTCTTTGGGCTGATAGCTTTGAAGAAATGTTCTGATGGTGGTGAGAGTTGAGCACGTCTGTCTCTGTGGCGCAATTGGCTAGCGCGGTCGGCTGTTAACCGAAAGGTTGGAGGTTCGAACCCTCCCGAGAGTGGTGTGTTGCTTTTTTTATTTTTTGCTGATAGCTTTGAAGATATGTTCTGATGGTGGTGAGAGTGGAGCACGACTGTCTCCGTGGCGCAATAGGCTATTCGATCGGCTGTTAACTGAAAGGTTGGATGTTCGAGCCCTCCCGGGAGTAGTGTGTTGCTTTTTTTTCTTTGGGCTGATAACTTCGAAGATATGTTCTGATGGTGGTGAGAGTGGAGCAGGACTGTCTCCGTGGCGCAATTGGCTGCCGCGATCGGCTGTTAACCGAAAGGTTCGAGGTGCGAGCCTACCCGGTGGAGGTGCGGCGCTTTTTTTTCTTTGGGCTGATAGCTTTGAAGATATGTAATGATGGTGGTGAGAGTGGAGCACGACTGTCTCTGTGGCGCAATTGGCTAGCGCGATCGGCGGTTAACCGAAAGGTTGGAGGTTCGAGCCCTCCCGGGAGTGGTGTGTTGCTTTTTTTATTTTGGGCTGATAGCTTTGAAAATATGTTCTGATGGTGGTGAGTGTGGAGCAGGATTGTCTCCGTGGCGCAATTGGCTAGCGCGATCGGCTGTTAACCGAAAGGTTGGAGGTACGAGCCTACCCGGTGGAGGTGCGGCGCTTTTTTTTCTTTGGGCTGATAGCTTTGAAGATATGTTCTGATGATGGTGAGAGTGGAGCACGACTGTCTCCGTGGCACAATTGGCTAGCGCGATCGGCTGTTAACCGAGAGGTTGGAAGTTGGAGCCCTCCCGGTGGTGGTGCGGCGATTTTTTTCCTTTTGGCTGATACCTCTGAAGAAATGTTCTGACGGTGGTGAGAGTGGAGCACGACTGTCTTCATGGCGCAATTGGCTATGTGATCGGCTGTCAACTGAAGAGGTTGGAGGTTCGAGTCCCGCGGGAGTGGTGTATTGCTTTTTTTTGGGCTGATAGCTTTGAAGATGTGTTCTGATGGTGGTAAGAGTGGAGCACGACTGTCTCCGTGGCGCAATTGGCTAGCGCTATCGGCTGTTAACCGAAAGGTTGGAGGTTCGGGCCCACCTGGTGGTGGTGCGGCGCTTTTTTTTCTTTGGGCTGATAGCTTTGAAGATATGTTCTGATGGTGGTGAGAGTGGAGCACGATTGTCTCCGTGGCGCAATTGGCTAGCGCGATCGGCTGTTAACCGAAAGGTTAGAGGTACGAGCCCACCCGGTGGTGGTGCGGCGCTTTTTTTTCTTTGGGCTGATAGCTTTGAAGATATGTTCTGATGGTGGTGAGAGTGGAGCAGGACTGTCTCCGTGGCGCAATCGGCTAACGCGATCGGCTGTTAACCGAAAGGTTGGAGGTACGAGCCCTCCCGGGAGTGGCGTGTTGCTTTTTTTATTTTTGGCTGATAGCTTTGAAGTTATGTTCTGATGGTGGTGAGAGTGTAGCACGACTGTCTCCGTGGCGCAATTTGCTAGCGCGATCGGCTGTTAACCGAAAGGTTGGAGGTACGAGCCCACCTGGTGGTGGTGCGGCGCTTTTTTTTCTTTGGGCTGATAGCTTTGAAGATATGTTCTGATGGTGGTGAGAGTGGAGCACGACTGTTTCCATGGCGCAATTGAATATTCGATCGGCTGTTAACTGAAAGGTTTGAGGTTCGAGCCCTTCCGGGAGTGGTGTGTTGCTTTTTTTATTTTGGGCTGATAGCTTTAAAGATATGTTTTGATGGTGGTGAGTGTGGAGCAGGACTGTCTCCGTGGCGCAATTGGCTAGCGCGATCGGCTGTAAACCGAAAGGTTGGAGGTACGAGCCTACTCAGTGGAGGTGCGGCGCTTTTTTTTCTTTGGGCTGATAGCTTTGAAGATATGTTCTGATGGTGGTGAGAGTGGAGCAGGACTGTCTCCGTGGCGCAATCGGCTAACGCGATCGGCTGTTAACCGAAAGGTTGGAGGTACGAGCCCTCCCGGGAGTGGTGTGTTGCTTGTTTTATTTTGGGCTGATAGCTTTGAAGATATGTTCTGATGGTGGTGAGAGTGGAGCACGACTGTCTCCGTGGCGCAATGGGCTAGCGCGATCGGCTGTTAACCGAAAGGTTTGAGGTACGAGCCCACCCGGTGGTGGTGCGGCGCTTTTTTTTCTTTGGGCTGATAGCTTTGAAGATATGTTCTGATGGTGGTGAGAGTAGAGCACGACTGTCTCCATGGCGCAATGGGCTATTCAATCGGCTGTTAACTGAAAGGTTTGAGTTTCGAGCCCTTGCGCGAGTGGTGTGTTGCTTTTTTATTTTGGGCTGATAGCTTTGAAGATATGTAATGATGGTGGTGAGAGTGGAGCACGACTGTCTCCGTGGCGCAATTGGCTAGCGCGATCGGCTGTTAACCGAAAGGTTGGAGGTACGAGCCCACCCGGTGGTGGTGCGGCGCTTTTTTTTCTTTGGGCTGATAGCTTTGAAGATATGTTCTGATGGTGGTGAGAGTGGAGCACGACTGTCTCCATGGCGCAATTGGCTATTCGATCGGCTGTTAACTGAAAGAATTGAGGTTCGAGCCCTTCCAGAAGTGGTGCGGCGCTTTTTTTCTTTGGGCTGATAGCTTTGAAGAAATGTTCTGATGGTGGTGAGAGTTGAGCACGTCTGTCTCTGTGGCGCAATTGGCTAGCGCGGTCGGCTATTAACCGAAAGGTTGGAGGTTCGAACCCTCCCGAGAGTGGTGTGTTGCTTTTTTTATTTTTTGCTGATAGCTTTGAAGATATGTTCTGATGGTGGTGAGAGTGGAGCACGACTGTCTCCGTGGCGCAATAGGCTATTCGATCGGCTGTTAACTGAAAGGTTGGATGTTCGAGCCCTCCCGGGAGTAGTGTGTTGCTTTTTTTTCTTTGGGCTGATAACTTCGAAGATATGTTCTGATGGTGGTGAGAGTGGAGCAGGACTGTCTCCGTGGCGCAATTGGCTAGCGCGATCTGCTGTTAACCGAAAGGTTGGAGGTACGAGCCTACCCGGTGGAGGTGCGGCGCTTTTTTTCTTTGGGCTGATAGCTTTGAAGATATGTTCTGATGATGGTGAGAGTGGAGCACGACTGTCTCCGTGGCGCAATTGGCTAGCGCGATCGGCTGTTAACCGAGAGGTTGGAAGTTGGAGCCCACCCGGTGGTGGTGCGGCGATTTTTTTCCTTTTGGCTGATAGCTCCGAAGAAATGTTCTGACGGTGGTGAGAGTGGAGCACGACTGTCTCCATGGCGCAATTGGCTATGTGATCGGCTGTCAACTGAAGAGGTTGGAGGTTCGAGTCCCGCGGGAGTGGTGTATTGCTTTTTTTGGGCTGATAGCTTTGAAGATGTGTTCTGATGGTGGTAAGAGTGGAGCACGACTGTCTCCGTGGCGCAATTGGCTAGCGCTATCGGCTGTTAACCGACAGGTTGGAGGTTGGGGCCCACCTGGTGGTGGTGCGGCGCTTTTTTTTCTTTGGGCTGATAGCTTTGAAGATATGTTCTGATGGTGGTGAGAGTGGAGCACGACTGTCTCCGTGGCGCAATTAGCTAGCGCGATCGGCTGTTAACCGAAAGGTTGAAGGTACGAGCCCACCCGGTGGTGGTGCGGCGCTTTTTTTTCTTTGGGCTGATAGCTTTGAAGATATGTTCTGATGGTGGTGAGAGTGGAGCAGGACTGTCTCCGTGGCGCAATCGGCTAAGGCGATCGGCTGTTAACCGAAAGGTTGGAGGTACGAGCCCTCCCGGGAGTGGCGTGTTGCTTTTTTTATTTTGGGCTGATAGCTTTGAAGTTATGTTCTGATGGTGGTGAGAGTGTAGCACGACTGTCTCCGTGGCGCAATTTGCTAGCGCGATCGGCTGTTAACCGAAAGGTTGGAGGTACGAGCCCACCTGGTGGTGGTGCGGCGCTTTTTTTTCTTTGGGCTGATAGCTTTGAAGATATGTTCTGATGGTGGTGAGAGTGGAGCACGACTGTCTCCATGGCGCAATTGGCTATTCGATCGGCTGTTAACTGAAAGGTTTGAGGTTCGAGCCCTTCCGGGAGTGGTGTGTTGCTTTTTTTATTTTGGGCTGATAGCTTTGAAGATATGTAATGATGGTGGTGAGAGTGGAGCACGACTGTCTCCGTGGCGCAATTGGCTAGCGCGATCGGCTGTTAACCGAAATTTGTCAAAATGGTTGATTGGGCGAGTTGGTGATACATGACTAATTATGAAATGGAAGCGCACAACGTAGAAGCAGACGGAAAGACAGGGACAAGCGCTAACTACCAACTGAAAGTTTATTCGGAAAAAATATGAAATATATACTAAAAGATGATACAGTGTCAAGGCACATACGATAACACCAAAGCATAGACCAAAAATGGCAACACCGATAGAATATCTTAGTGCGTCAGCCCTACCTTACCATCGCTTACTGTGCTTTACATTGATTAGTTAACTTCTACGGCATCTGCTAATGTTTAAAAACGCTAGCTCCTTATCGGACAAAGCGATTGATGGTTTGCTGACGCAAGCCCCGTGTTCCGCTATGTGTGCTGCTTCAATTATAAGCCTTGTGCGCTCATCTTTGTGCTTTTGGAGAACTACTGTCTTATCAAATTGTACTTCACAGCCACATCTAGTGACATGCTGGGCAAGATAACCATCATTGCCGCTACGAACATTGCACGCATGCTCACGCAACCTGTCGTTGAGGCATCTTCCAGTTTGCCCAATATAACAGGCACCGCACGAAAGTATGATCATGTAAACTACGTCACTAATGCAGTTGACAAAACGGTTCCTGTGCTTTGTTTTACACCGCTGTTCCCTGTGTCTAGCGCCACATGTCAGTCTAGCCAGCTGAGAAAGCTTGTGTGGTGCAGAGGAAACTACACGCACTCCCATGCGCTGCCCCACCTTTTTCAGGCGGTGGGTAACCTGATGCATGTAAGGGACAACAGCTACTCTTTCTCTTTCTTTTTCGTGGGTCCTGTTGTCACGTCCTACTGCACCATGTCCCTGGCCATCTTTAGCTCTCCGTTTTCTACGGATACTTTCGGCCACGGACACCAAGACCGCCTCAGGTTTTGTGTCTCATGCCAATAATGTGTTGTCTCTCTTTAAGAAATACCTTGGTCCACTTGTATTGACCCATGAAATGCCGGAAAACTCGTCAATCAGGTTTTTGGATCTCAGGCTTACGTTTAGGGCTGAACATACCTGCTGGGAATTCCAGCCACGCGCGGGGAAACCGCTTCTGCCGTACACGTCGGCTCATAGCAAACTTGTAAAAAGAGGCATAGTGAGTACGTGTTTCACTAATGCACTTGACCGGTCCTGTATGCATTCAATGGAGGCCAGCTTCCACAATCAGGTGGCTAGGCTTAAGTCAGGAGGGTATCCTGAGGCGGTCTTGGTGTCCGTGGCCGAAAGTATCCGTAGAAAACGGAGAGCTAAAGATGGCCAGGGACATGGTGCAGTAGGACGTGACAACAGGACCCACGAAAAAGAAAGAGAAAGAGTAGCTGTTGTCCCTTACATGCATCAGGTTACCCACCGCCTGAAAAAGGTGGGGCAGCGCATGGGAGTGCGTGTAGTTTCCTCTGCACCACACAAGCTTTCTCAGCTGGCTAGACTGACATGTGGCGCTAGACACAGGGAACAGCGGTGTAAAACAAAGCACAGGAACCGTTTTGTCAACTGCATTAGTGACGTAGTTTACATGATCATACTTTCGTGCGGTGCCTGTTATATTGGGCAAACTGGAAGATGCCTCAACGACAGGTTGCGTGAGCATGCGTGCAATGTTCGTAGCGGCAATGATGGTTATCTTGCCCAGCATGTCACTAGATGTGGCTGTGAAGTACAATTTGATAAGACAGTAGTTCTCCAAAAGCACAAAGATGAGCGCACAAGGCTTATAATTGAAGCAGCACACATAGCGGAACACGGGGCTTGCGTCAGCAAACCATCAATCGCTTTGTCCGATAAGGAGCTAGCGTTTTTAAACATTAGCAGATGCCGTAGAAGTTAACTAATCAATGTAAAGCACAGTAAGCGATGGTAAGGTAGGGCTGACGCACTAAGATATTCTATCGGTGTTGCCATTTTTGGTCTATGCTTTGGTGTTATCGTATGTGCCTTGACACTGTATCATCTTTTAGTATATATTTCATATTTTTTCCGAATAAACTTTCAGTTGGTAGTTAGCGCTTGTCCCTGTCTTTCCGTCTGCTTCTACGTTGTGCGCTTCCATTTCATAATTATTCATAGTTAACCGAAAGTTTGGAGGTACGAGCCCACCCGGTGGTGGTGCGGCGCTTTTTTTTCTTTGGGCTGATAGCTTTGAAGATATGTTCTGATGGTGGTGAGAGTGGAGCACGACTGTCTCCATGGCGCAATTGGCTATTCGATCGGCTGTTAACTGAAAGAATTGAGGTTCGAGCCCTTCCAGGAGTGGTGCGGCGCTTTTTTTTCTTTGGGCTGATAGCTTTGAAGAAATGTTCTGATGGTGTTGAGAGTTGAGCACGTCTGTCTCCGTGGCGCAATTGGCTAGTGCGGTCGGCTGTTAATCGAAAGGTTGGAGGTTCGAACCCTCCCGAGAGTGGTGTGTTGCTTTTTTTATTTTTTACTGATAGCTTTGAAAATATGTTTAATGGTGGTGAGTGTGGAGCAGGACTGTCCCCATGACGCAATTGGCCAGCTCGATCGCCTGTTAACCGAAAGGTTGGAGGTACGAGCCCACCCGGTGGAGGTGCGGCGCTTTTTTTTCTTTGGACTGATAGCTTTGAAGATATGTCCTGATGGTGGTGAGAGTGGAGCACGACTGTCTCCGTGGCGGAATTGGCTAGCGCGATCGACTGTTAACTGAAAGGTTGGATGTTCGAGCCCTCCCGGGAGTAGTGTGTTGCTTTTTTTTCTTTGGGCTGATAGCTTCGAAGATATGTTCTGATGGTGGTGAGAGTGGAGCAGGACTGTCTCCGTGGCGCAATTGGCTGCCGCGATCGGCTGTTAACCGAAAGGTTGGAGGTACGAGCCCACCCGGTGGAGGTGCGGCGCTTTTTTTTCTTTGGGCTGATAGCTTTGAAGATATGTTCTGATGGTGGTGAGAGTGGAGCACGACTGTCTCCGTGGCGCAATTGGCTAGCGCGATCGGCTGTTAACCGAAAGGTTGGAGGTTCGAGCCCACCCGGTGGTGGTGCGGCGCTTTTTTTCCTTTGGGCTGATAGCTCTGAAGAAATCTTCTGACGGTGGTGAGAGTGAAGCACGACTGTCTTCGTGGCGCAATTGGCTATGCGATCGGCTGTTAACTGAAAGGTTGGAGGTTCGAGCCCTCCCGGGAGTGGTGTGTTGCTTTTTTTTCTTTGGGCTGATAGCTTTCAAAATATGTTCTGATGGTGGTGAGTGTGGAGCAGGACTGTCTCCGTGAAGCAATTGGCTAGAGCGATCGGCTGTTAACCGAAAGGTTGGAGGTACGAGCCCACCCGGTGGAGGTGCGGCGCTTTTTTTTCTTTGGGCTGATAGCTCTGAAGAAATGTTCTGACGGTGGTGTGAGTGGAGCACGACTGTCTCCGCGGCGCAATTGGCTAGCACGATCGGCTGTTAACCGAAAGGTTGGAGGTTGGAGCCCTCCCGGGAGTGTTGTGTTGCTTTTTTTATTTTGGGCTGATAGCTTTGAAAATATGTTCTGATGGTGGTGAGTGTGGAGCAGGACTGTCTCCGTGGCGCAATTGGCTAGCGCGATCGGCTGTAAACCGAAAGGTTGGAGGTACGAGCCTACCCGGTGGAGGTGCGGCGCTTTTTTTTCTTTGGGCTGATAGCTTTGAAGATATGTTCTGATGGTGGTGAGAGTGGAGCACGACTGTCTTCGTGGCGCAATCGGCTAACGCGATCGGCTGTTAACCGAAAGTTTGGAGGTGCGAGCCCTCCCGGGAGTGGTGTGTTGCTTTTTTTATTTTGGGCTGATAGCTTTGAAGATATGTTCTGATGGTGGTGAGAGTGGAGCACGACTGTTTCCGTGGCGCAATTGGCTAGTGCGATCGGCTGTTAACCGAAAGGTTGGAGGTACGAGCCCACCTGGTGGTGGTGCGGCGCTTGTTTTTCTTTGGGCTGATAGCTTTGAAGATATGTTCTGATGGTGGTGAGAGTGGAGCACGACTGTCTCCGTGGCGCAATTGGCTAGCGCGATCAGCTGTTAACCGAAAGGTTAGAGGTACGAGCCCACCCGCTGGTGGTGCGGCGCTTTTTTTTCTTTGGGCTGATAGCTTTGGAGATATGTTCGTATGGTGGTGAGAGTGGAGCGCGACTGTCTCCGTGGCGCAATTGGCTAGCGCGATCGGCTGTTAACCGAGAGGTTGGAAGTTGGAGCCCACCCGGTGGTGGTGCGGCAATTTTTTTCCTTTTGGCTGATAGCTCTGAAGAAATGTTCTGACGGTGGTGAGAGTGGAGCACGACTGTCTCCATGACGCAATTGACTATGCGATCGGCTGTCAACTGAAAGGTTGGAGGTTCGAGTCCCGCGGGAGTGGTGTATTGCTTTTTTTTCTTTGGGCTGATAGCTTTGAAGATGTGTTCTGATGGTGGTAAGAGTGGAGCACGACTGTCTCCGTGGCGCAATTGGCTAGCGCTATCGGCTGTTACCCGAAAGGTTGAAGGTTCGGGCCCACCTGGTGGTGGTGCGGCGCTTTTTTTTCTTTGGGCTGATAGCTTTGAAGATATGTTCTGATGGTGGTGAGAGTGGAACACGACTGTCTCCGTGGCGCATTTGGCTAGCGCGGTCGGCTGTTAACCGAAAGGTTGCAGGTACGAGCCCTCCCGGGAGTGGTGTGTTGCTTTTTTTATTTCGGCCTGAAAGCTATGAAGATATGTTCTGATGCTGGTGAGAGTGGAGCCCGACTCTCCGTGGGGCAATCGGCTAGCGCGATCGACTGTTAACTGAAAGGTTGGATGTTCGAGCCCTCCCGGGAGTAGTGTGTTGCTTTTTTTTCTTTGGGCTGATAGCTTTCAAAATATGTTCTGATGGTGGTGAGAGTGGAGCAGGACTGTCTCCGTGGCGCAATTGGCTGCCGCGATCGGCTGTTAACCGAAAGGTTGGAGGTACGAGCCCACCCGGTGGTGGTGAGGCGCTTTTTTTTCTTTGGGCTGATAGCTTTGAAGATATGTTTAGATGGTGGTGAGAGTGGAGCACGACTGTCTCCGTGGCGCAATTGGCTAGCGCGATCGGCTGTTAACCGAAAGGTTGGAGGTTCGAGCCCACCCGGTGGTGGTGCGGCGCTTTTTTTCCTTTGGGCTGATAGCTCTGAAGAAATCTTCTGACGGTGGTGAGAGTGAAGCACGACTGTCTTCGTGGCGCAATTGGCTATGCGATCGGCTGTTAACTGAAAGGTTGGAGGTTCGAGCCCTCCCGGGAGTGGTGTGTTGCTTTTTTTTCTTTGGGCTGATAGCTTTCAAAATATGTTCTGATGGTGGTGAGTGTGGAGCAGGACTGTCTCCGTGAAGCAATTGGCTAGCGCAATCGGCTGTTAACCGAAAGCTTGGAGGTACGAGCCCACCCGGTGGAGGTTCGGCGCTTTTTTTTCTTTGGGCTGATAGCTCTGAAGAAATGTTCTGGCGGTGGTGTGAGTGGAGCACGACTGTCTCCGCGGCGCAATTGGCTAGCGCGATCGGCTGTTAACCGAAAGGTTGGAGGTTGGAGCCCTCCCGGGAGTGTTGTGTTGCTTTTTTTATTTTGGGCTGATAGCTTTGAAAATATGTTCTGATGATGGTGAGTGTGGAGCAGGACTGTCTCCGTGGCGCAATTGGCTAGCGCGATCGGCTGTTAACCGAAAGGTTGGAGGTTGGAGCCCTCCCGGGAGTGTTGTGTTGCTTTTTTTATTTTGGGCTGATAGCTTTGAAAATATGTTCTGATGGTGGTGAGTGTGGAGCAGGACTGTCTCCGTGGCGCAATTGGCTAGCGCGATCGGCTGTAAACCGAAAGGTTGGATGTACGAGCCTACCCGGTGGAGGTGCGGCGCTTTTTTTTCTTTGGGCTGATAGCTTTGAAGATATGTTCTGATGGTGGTGAGAGTGGAGCACGACTGTCTTCGTGGCGCAATCGGCTAACGCGATCGGCTGTCAACTGAAAGGTTGGAGGTTCGAGTCCCGCGTGAGTGGTGTATTGCTTTTTTTTCTTTGGGCTGATAGCTTTGAAGATGTGTTCTGATGGTGGTAAGAGTGGAGCACGACTGTCTCCGTGGCGCAATTGGCTAGCGCTATCGGCTGTTACCCGAAAGGTTGGAGGTTCGGGCCCACCTGGTGGTGGTGCGGCGCTTTTTTTTCTTTGGGCTGATAGCTTTGAAGATATGTTCTGATGGTGGTGAGAGTGGAGCACGACTGTCTCCGTGGCGCATTTGGCTAGCGCGATCGGCTGTTAACCGAAAGGTTGCAGGTACGAGCCCTCCCGGGAGTAGTGTGTTGCTTTTTTTATTTCGGCCTGAAAGCTATGAAGATATGTTCTGATGCTGGTGAGAGTGGAGCACGACTGTCTCCATGGCGCAATTGGCTATTCGATCGGCTGTTAACTGAAAGAATTGAGGTTCGAGCCCTTCCAGAAGTGGTGCGGCGCTTTTTTTCTTTGGGCTGATAGCTTTGAAGAAATGTTCTGATGGTGGTGAGAGTTGAGCACGTCTGTCTCTGTGGCGCAATTGGCTAGCGCGGTCGGCTATTAACCGAAAGGTTGGAGGTTCGAACCCTCCCGAGAGTGGTGTGTTGCTTTTTTTATTTTTTGCTGATAGCTTTGAAGATATGTTCTGATGGTGGTGAGAGTGGAGCACGACTGTCTCCGTGGCGCAATAGGCTATTCGATCGGCTGTTAACTGAAAGGTTGGATGTTCGAGCCCTCCCGGGAGTAGTGTGTTGCTTTTTTTTCTTTGGGCTGATAACTTCGAAGATATGTTCTGATGGTGGTGAGAGTGGAGCAGGACTGTCTCCGTGGCGCAATTGGCTAGCGCGATCTGCTGTTAACCGAAAGGTTGGAGGTACGAGCCTACCCGGTGGAGGTGCGGCGCTTTTTTTCTTTGGGCTGATAGCTTTGAAGATATGTTCTGATGATGGTGAGAGTGGAGCACGACTGTCTCCGTGGCGCAATTGGCTAGCGCGATCGGCTGTTAACCGAGAGGTTGGAAGTTGGAGCCCACCCGGTGGTGGTGCGGCGATTTTTTTCCTTTTGGCTGATAGCTCCGAAGAAATGTTCTGACGGTGGTGAGAGTGGAGCACGACTGTCTCCATGGCGCAATTGGCTATGTGATCGGCTGTCAACTGAAGAGGTTGGAGGTTCGAGTCCCGCGGGAGTGGTGTATTGCTTTTTTTGGGCTGATAGCTTTGAAGATGTGTTCTGATGGTGGTAAGAGTGGAGCACGACTGTCTCCGTGGCGCAATTGGCTAGCGCTATCGGCTGTTAACCGACAGGTTGGAGGTTGGGGCCCACCTGGTGGTGGTGCGGCGCTTTTTTTTCTTTGGGCTGATAGCTTTGAAGATATGTTCTGATGGTGGTGAGAGTGGAGCACGACTGTCTCCGTGGCGCAATTAGCTAGCGCGATCGGCTGTTAACCGAAAGGTTGAAGGTACGAGCCCACCCGGTGGTGGTGCGGCGCTTTTTTTTCTTTGGGCTGATAGCTTTGAAGATATGTTCTGATGGTGGTGAGAGTGGAGCAGGACTGTCTCCGTGGCGCAATCGGCTAAGGCGATCGGCTGTTAACCGAAAGGTTGGAGGTACGAGCCCTCCCGGGAGTGGCGTGTTGCTTTTTTTATTTTGGGCTGATAGCTTTGAAGTTATGTTCTGATGGTGGTGAGAGTGTAGCACGACTGTCTCCGTGGCGCAATTTGCTAGCGCGATCGGCTGTTAACCGAAAGGTTGGAGGTACGAGCCCACCTGGTGGTGGTGCGGCGCTTTTTTTTCTTTGGGCTGATAGCTTTGAAGATATGTTCTGATGGTGGTGAGAGTGGAGCACGACTGTCTCCATGGCGCAATTGGCTATTCGATCGGCTGTTAACTGAAAGGTTTGAGGTTCGAGCCCTTCCGGGAGTGGTGTGTTGCTTTTTTTATTTTGGGCTGATAGCTTTGAAGATATGTAATGATGGTGGTGAGAGTGGAGCACGACTGTCTCCGTGGCGCAATTGGCTAGCGCGATCGGCTGTTAACCGAAAGTTTGGAGGTACGAGCCCACCCGGTGGTGGTGCGGCGCTTTTTTTTCTTTGGGCTGATAGCTTTGAAGATATGTTCTGATGGTGGTGAGAGTGGAGCACGACTGTCTCCATGGCGCAATTGGCTATTCGATCGGCTGTTAACTGAAAGAATTGAGGTTCGAGCCCTTCCAGGAGTGGTGCGGCGCTTTTTTTTCTTTGGGCTGATAGCTTTGAAGAAATGTTCTGATGGTGTTGAGAGTTGAGCACGTCTGTCTCCGTGGCGCAATTGGCTAGCGCGGTCGGCTGTTAATCGAAAGGTTGGAGGTTCGAACCCTCCCGAGAGTGGTGTGTTGCTTTTTTTATTTTTTACTGATAGCTTTGAAAATATGTTTAATGGTGGTGAGTGTGGAGCAGGACTGTCCCCATGACGCAATTGGCCAGCTCGATCGCCTGTTAACCGAAAGGTTGGAGGTACGAGCCCACCCGGTGGAGGTGCGGCGCTTTTTTTTCTTTGGACTGATAGCTTTGAAGATATGTCCTGATGGTGGTGAGAGTGGAGCACGACTGTCTCCGTGGCGGAATTGGCTAGCGCGATCGACTGTTAACTGAAAGGTTGGATGTTCGAGCCCTCCCGGGAGTAGTGTGTTGCTTTTTTTTCTTTGGGCTGATAGCTTCGAAGATATGTTCTGATGGTGGTGAGAGTGGAGCAGGACTGTCTCCGTGGCGCAATTGGCTGCCGCGATCGGCTGTTAACCGAAAGGTTGGAGGTACGAGCCCACCCGGTGGAGGTGCGGCGCTTTTTTTTCTTTGGGCTGATAGCTTTGAAGATATGTTCTGATGGTGGTGAGAGTGGAGCACGACTGTCTCCGTGGCGCAATTGGCTAGCGCGATCGGCTGTTACCGAAAGGTTGGAGGTTCGAGCCCACCCGGTGGTGGTGCGGCGCTTTTTTTCCTTTGGGCTGATAGCTCTGAAGAAATCTTCTGACGGTGGTGAGAGTGAAGCACGACTGTCTTCGTGGCGCAATTGGCTATGCGATCGGCTGTTAACTGAAAGGTTGGAGGTTCGAGCCCTCCCGGGAGTGGTGTGTTGCTTTTTTTTCTTTGGGCTGATAGCTTTCAAAATATGTTCTGATGGTGGTGAGTGTGGAGCAGGACTGTCTCCGTGAAGCAATTGGCTAGAGCGATCGGCTGTTAACCGAAAGGTTGGAGGTACGAGCCCACCCGGTGGAGGTGCGGCGCTTTTTTTTCTTTGGGCTGATAGCTCTGAAGAAATGTTCTGACGGTGGTGTGAGTGGAGCACGACTGTCTCCGCGGCGCAATTGGCTAGCACGATCGGCTGTTAACCGAAAGGTTGGAGGTTGGAGCCCTCCCGGGAGTGTTGTGTTGCTTTTTTTATTTTGGGCTGATAGCTTTGAAAATATGTTCTGATGGTGGTGAGTGTGGAGCAGGACTGTCTCCGTGGCGCAATTGGCTAGCGCGATCGGCTGTAAACCGAAAGGTTGGAGGTACGAGCCTACCCGGTGGAGGTGCGGCGCTTTTTTTTCTTTGGGCTGATAGCTTTGAAGATATGTTCTGATGGTGGTGAGAGTGGAGCACGACTGTCTTCGTGGCGCAATCGGCTAACGCGATCGGCTGTTAACCGAAAGTTTGGAGGTGCGAGCCCTCCCGGGAGTGGTGTGTTGCTTTTTTTATTTTGGGCTGATAGCTTTGAAGATATGTTCTGATGGTGGTGAGAGTGGAGCACGACTGTTTCCGTGGCGCAATTGGCTAGTGCGATCGGCTGTTAACCGAAAGGTTGGAGGTACGAGCCCACCTGGTGGTGGTGCGGCGCTTGTTTTTCTTTGGGCTGATAGCTTTGAAGATATGTTCTGATGGTGGTGAGAGTGGAGCACGACTGTCTCCGTGGCGCAATTGGCTAGCGCGATCAGCTGTTAACCGAAAGGTTAGAGGTACGAGCCCACCCGCTGGTGGTGCGGCGCTTTTTTTTCTTTGGGCTGATAGCTCTGAAGAAATGTTCTGACGGTGGTGTTAGTGGAGCACGACTGTCTTCCGTGGCGCAATTGGCAGCGCGATCGGCTGTTATCCGAAAGGTTGGAGGTTCGAGCCCTCCCGGTGGAGGTGCGGCGCTTTTTTTTCTTTGGGCTGATAGCTTTGGAGATATGTTCGTATGGTGGTGAGAGTGGAGCGCGACTGTCTCCGTGGCGCAATTGGCTAGCGCGATCGGCTGTTAACCGAGAGGTTGGAAGTTGGAGCCCACCCGGTGGTGGTGCGGCAATTTTTTTCCTTTTGGCTGATAGCTCTGAAGAAATGTTCTGACGGTGGTGAGAGTGGAGCACGACTGTCTCCATGACGCAATTGACTATGCGATCGGCTGTCAACTGAAAGGTTGGAGGTTCGAGTCCCGCGGGAGTGGTGTATTGCTTTTTTTTCTTTGGGCTGATAGCTTTGAAGATGTGTTCTGATGGTGGTAAGAGTGGAGCACGACTGTCTCCGTGGCGCAATTGGCTAGCGCTATCGGCTGTTACCCGAAAGGTTGAAGGTTCGGGCCCACCTGGTGGTGGTGCGGCGCTTTTTTTTCTTTGGGCTGATAGCTTTGAAGATATGTTCTGATGGTGGTGAGAGTGGAACACGACTGTCTCCGTGGCGCATTTGGCTAGCGCGGTCGGCTGTTAACCGAAAGGTTGCAGGTACGAGCCCTCCCGGGAGTGGTGTGTTGCTTTTTTTATTTCGGCCTGAAAGCTATGAAGATATGTTCTGATGCTGGTGAGAGTGGAGCCCGACTCTCCGTGGGGCAATCGGCTAGCGCGATCGACTGTTAACTGAAAGGTTGGATGTTCGAGCCCTCCCGGGAGTAGTGTGTTGCTTTTTTTTCTTTGGGCTGATAGCTTTCAAAATATGTTCTGATGGTGGTGAGAGTGGAGCAGGACTGTCTCCGTGGCGCAATTGGCTGCCGCGATCGGCTGTTAACCGAAAGGTTGGAGGTACGAGCCCACCCGGTGGTGGTGAGGCGCTTTTTTTTCTTTGGGCTGATAGCTTTGAAGATATGTTTAGATGGTGGTGAGAGTGGAGCACGACTGTCTCCGTGGCGCAATTGGCTAGCGCGATCGGCTGTTAACCGAAAGGTTGGAGGTTCGAGCCCACCCGGTGGTGGTGCGGCGCTTTTTTTCCTTTGGGCTGATAGCTCTGAAGAAATCTTCTGACGGTGGTGAGAGTGAAGCACGACTGTCTTCGTGGCGCAATTGGCTATGCGATCGGCTGTTAACTGAAAGCTTGGAGGTTCGAGCCCTCCCGGGAGTGGTGTGTTGCTTTTTTTTCTTTGGGCTGATAGCTTTCAAAATATGTTCTGATGGTGGTGAGTGTGGAGCAGGACTGTCTCCGTGGCGCAATTGGCTAGCGCGATCGGCTGTTAACCGAAAGGTTGGAGGTTGGAGCCCTCCCGGGAGTGTTGTGTTGCTTTTTTTATTTTGGGCTGATAGCTTTGAAAATATGTTCGTATGGTGGTGAGAGTGGAGCGCGACTGTCTCCGTGGCGCAATTGGCTAGCGCGATCGGCTGTTAACCGAGAGGTTGGAAGTTGGAGCCCACCCGGTGGTGGTGCGGCAATTTTTTTCCTTTTGGCTGATAGCTCTGAAGAAATGTTCTGACGGTGGTGAGAGTGGAGCACGACTGTCTCCATGACGCAATTGACTATGCGATCGGCTGTCAACTGAAAGGTTGGAGGTTCGAGTCCCGCGGGAGTGGTGTATTGCTTTTTTTTCTTTGGGCTGATAGCTTTGAAGATGTGTTCTGATGGTGGTAAGAGTGGAGCACGACTGTCTCCGTGGCGCAATTGGCTAGCGCTATCGGCTGTTACCCGAAAGGTTGAAGGTTCGGGCCCACCTGGTGGTGGTGCGGCGCTTTTTTTTCTTTGGGCTGATAGCTTTGAAGATATGTTCTGATGGTGGTGAGAGTGGAACACGACTGTCTCCGTGGCGCATTTGGCTAGCGCGGTCGGCTGTTAACCGAAAGGTTGCAGGTACGAGCCCTCCCGGGAGTGGTGTGTTGCTTTTTTTATTTCGGCCTGAAAGCTATGAAGATATGTTCTGATGCTGGTGAGAGTGGAGCCCGACTCTCCGTGGGGCAATCGGCTAGCGCGATCGACTGTTAACTGAAAGGTTGGATGTTCGAGCCCTCCCGGGAGTAGTGTGTTGCTTTTTTTTCTTTGGGCTGATAGCTTTCAAAATATGTTCTGATGGTGGTGAGAGTGGAGCAGGACTGTCTCCGTGGCGCAATTGGCTGCCGCGATCGGCTGTTAACCGAAAGGTTGGAGGTACGAGCCCACCCGGTGGTGGTGAGGCGCTTTTTTTTCTTTGGGCTGATAGCTTTGAAGATATGTTTAGATGGTGGTGAGAGTGGAGCACGACTGTCTCCGTGGCGCAATTGGCTAGCGCGATCGGCTGTTAACCGAAAGGTTGGAGGTTCGAGCCCACCCGGTGGTGGTGCGGCGCTTTTTTTCCTTTGGGCTGATAGCTCTGAAGAAATCTTCTGACGGTGGTGAGAGTGAAGCACGACTGTCTTCGTGGCGCAATTGGCTATGCGATCGGCTGTTAACTGAAAGGTTGGAGGTTCGAGCCCTCCCGGGAGTGGTGTGTTGCTTTTTTTTCTTTGGGCTGATAGCTTTCAAAATATGTTCTGATGGTGGTGAGTGTGGAGCAGGACTGTCTCCGTGAAGCAATTGGCTAGCGCAATCGGCTGTTAACCGAAAGCTTGGAGGTACGAGCCCACCCGGTGGAGGTTCGGCGCTTTTTTTTCTTTGGGCTGATAGCTCTGAAGAAATGTTCTGGCGGTGGTGTGAGTGGAGCACGACTGTCTCCGCGGCGCAATTGGCTAGCGCGATCGGCTGTTAACCGAAAGGTTGGAGGTTGGAGCCCTCCCGGGAGTGTTGTGTTGCTTTTTTTATTTTGGGCTGATAGCTTTGAAAATATGTTCTGATGATGGTGAGTGTGGAGCAGGACTGTCTCCGTGGCGCAATTGGCTAGCGCGATCGGCTGTTAACCGAAAGGTTGGAGGTTGGAGCCCTCCCGGGAGTGTTGTGTTGCTTTTTTTATTTTGGGCTGATAGCTTTGAAAATATGTTCTGATGGTGGTGAGTGTGGAGCAGGACTGTCTCCGTGGCGCAATTGGCTAGCGCGATCGGCTGTAAACCGAAAGGTTGGATGTACGAGCCTACCCGGTGGAGGTGCGGCGCTTTTTTTTCTTTGGGCTGATAGCTTTGAAGATATGTTCTGATGGTGGTGAGAGTGGAGCACGACTGTCTTCGTGGCGCAATCGGCTAACGCGATCGGCTGTCAACTGAAAGGTTGGAGGTTCGAGTCCCGCGTGAGTGGTGTATTGCTTTTTTTTCTTTGGGCTGATAGCTTTGAAGATGTGTTCTGATGGTGGTAAGAGTGGAGCACGACTGTCTCCGTGGCGCAATTGGCTAGCGCTATCGGCTGTTACCCGAAAGGTTGGAGGTTCGGGCCCACCTGGTGGTGGTGCGGCGCTTTTTTTTCTTTGGGCTGATAGCTTTGAAGATATGTTCTGATGGTGGTGAGAGTGGAGCACGACTGTCTCCGTGGCGCATTTGGCTAGCGCGATCGGCTGTTAACCGAAAGGTTGCAGGTACGAGCCCTCCCGGGAGTAGTGTGTTGCTTTTTTTATTTCGGCCTGAAAGCTATGAAGATATGTTCTGATGCTGGTGAGAGTGGAGCACGACTGTCTCCATGGCGCAATTGGCTATTCGATCGGCTGTTAACTGAAAGAATTGAGGTTCGAGCCCTTCCAGAAGTGGTGCGGCGCTTTTTTTCTTTGGGCTGATAGCTTTGAAGAAATGTTCTGATGGTGGTGAGAGTTGAGCACGTCTGTCTCTGTGGCGCAATTGGCTAGCGCGGTCGGCTATTAACCGAAAGGTTGGAGGTTCGAACCCTCCCGAGAGTGGTGTGTTGCTTTTTTTATTTTTTGCTGATAGCTTTGAAGATATGTTCTGATGGTGGTGAGAGTGGAGCACGACTGTCTCCGTGGCGCAATAGGCTATTCGATCGGCTGTTAACTGAAAGGTTGGATGTTCGAGCCCTCCCGGGAGTAGTGTGTTGCTTTTTTTTCTTTGGGCTGATAACTTCGAAGATATGTTCTGATGGTGGTGAGAGTGGAGCAGGACTGTCTCCGTGGCGCAATTGGCTAGCGCGATCTGCTGTTAACCGAAAGGTTGGAGGTACGAGCCTACCCGGTGGAGGTGCGGCGCTTTTTTTCTTTGGGCTGATAGCTTTGAAGATATGTTCTGATGATGGTGAGAGTGGAGCACGACTGTCTCCGTGGCGCAATTGGCTAGCGCGATCGGCTGTTAACCGAGAGGTTGGAA
The DNA here is from genome assembly GCF_043290135.1 of Rhipicephalus microplus. NCBI lineage: Eukaryota > Metazoa > Arthropoda > Arachnida > Ixodida > Ixodidae > Rhipicephalus > Rhipicephalus microplus. The sequence continues at coordinate 6,396,107 of NC_134701.1, forward strand.
GTTGGAGCCCACCCGGTGGTGGTGCGGCGATTTTTTTCCTTTTGGCTGATAGCTCCGAAGAAATGTTCTGACGGTGGTGAGAGTGGAGCACGACTGTCTCCATGGCGCAATTGGCTATGTGATCGGCTGTCAACTGAAGAGGTTGGAGGTTCGAGTCCCGCGGGAGTGGTGTATTGCTTTTTTTGGGCTGATAGCTTTGAAGATGTGTTCTGATGGTGGTAAGAGTGGAGCACGACTGTCTCCGTGGCGCAATTGGCTAGCGCTATCGGCTGTTAACCGACAGGTTGGAGGTTGGGGCCCACCTGGTGGTGGTGCGGCGCTTTTTTTTCTTTGGGCTGATAGCTTTGAAGATATGTTCTGATGGTGGTGAGAGTGGAGCACGACTGTCTCCGTGGCGCAATTAGCTAGCGCGATCGGCTGTTAACCGAAAGGTTGAAGGTACGAGCCCACCCGGTGGTGGTGCGGCGCTTTTTTTTCTTTGGGCTGATAGCTTTGAAGATATGTTCTGATGGTGGTGAGAGTGGAGCAGGACTGTCTCCGTGGCGCAATCGGCTAAGGCGATCGGCTGTTAACCGAAAGGTTGGAGGTACGAGCCCTCCCGGGAGTGGCGTGTTGCTTTTTTTATTTTGGGCTGATAGCTTTGAAGTTATGTTCTGATGGTGGTGAGAGTGTAGCACGACTGTCTCCGTGGCGCAATTTGCTAGCGCGATCGGCTGTTAACCGAAAGGTTGGAGGTACGAGCCCACCTGGTGGTGGTGCGGCGCTTTTTTTTCTTTGGGCTGATAGCTTTGAAGATATGTTCTGATGGTGGTGAGAGTGGAGCACGACTGTCTCCATGGCGCAATTGGCTATTCGATCGGCTGTTAACTGAAAGGTTTGAGGTTCGAGCCCTTCCGGGAGTGGTGTGTTGCTTTTTTTATTTTGGGCTGATAGCTTTGAAGATATGTAATGATGGTGGTGAGAGTGGAGCACGACTGTCTCCGTGGCGCAATTGGCTAGCGCGATCGGCTGTTAACCGAAAGTTTGGAGGTACGAGCCCACCCGGTGGTGGTGCGGCGCTTTTTTTTCTTTGGGCTGATAGCTTTGAAGATATGTTCTGATGGTGGTGAGAGTGGAGCACGACTGTCTCCATGGCGCAATTGGCTATTCGATCGGCTGTTAACTGAAAGAATTGAGGTTCGAGCCCTTCCAGGAGTGGTGCGGCGCTTTTTTTTCTTTGGGCTGATAGCTTTGAAGAAATGTTCTGATGGTGTTGAGAGTTGAGCACGTCTGTCTCCGTGGCGCAATTGGCTAGCGCGGTCGGCTGTTAATCGAAAGGTTGGAGGTTCGAACCCTCCCGAGAGTGGTGTGTTGCTTTTTTTATTTTTTACTGATAGCTTTGAAAATATGTTTAATGGTGGTGAGTGTGGAGCAGGACTGTCCCCATGACGCAATTGGCCAGCTCGATCGCCTGTTAACCGAAAGGTTGGAGGTACGAGCCCACCCGGTGGAGGTGCGGCGCTTTTTTTTCTTTGGACTGATAGCTTTGAAGATATGTCCTGATGGTGGTGAGAGTGGAGCACGACTGTCTCCGTGGCGGAATTGGCTAGCGCGATCGACTGTTAACTGAAAGGTTGGATGTTCGAGCCCTCCCGGGAGTAGTGTGTTGCTTTTTTTTCTTTGGGCTGATAGCTTCGAAGATATGTTCTGATGGTGGTGAGAGTGGAGCAGGACTGTCTCCGTGGCGCAATTGGCTGCCGCGATCGGCTGTTAACCGAAAGGTTGGAGGTACGAGCCCACCCGGTGGAGGTGCGGCGCTTTTTTTTCTTTGGGCTGATAGCTTTGAAGATATGTTCTGATGGTGGTGAGAGTGGAGCACGACTGTCTCCGTGGCGCAATTGGCTAGCGCGATCGGCTGTTACCGAAAGGTTGGAGGTTCGAGCCCACCCGGTGGTGGTGCGGCGCTTTTTTTCCTTTGGGCTGATAGCTCTGAAGAAATCTTCTGACGGTGGTGAGAGTGAAGCACGACTGTCTTCGTGGCGCAATTGGCTATGCGATCGGCTGTTAACTGAAAGGTTGGAGGTTCGAGCCCTCCCGGGAGTGGTGTGTTGCTTTTTTTTCTTTGGGCTGATAGCTTTCAAAATATGTTCTGATGGTGGTGAGTGTGGAGCAGGACTGTCTCCGTGAAGCAATTGGCTAGAGCGATCGGCTGTTAACCGAAAGGTTGGAGGTACGATCCCACCCGGTGGAGGTGCGGCGCTTTTTTTTCTTTGGGCTGATAGCTCTGAAGAAATGTTCTGACGGTGGTGTGAGTGGAGCACGACTGTCTCCGCGGCGCAATTGGCTAGCACGATCGGCTGTTAACCGAAAGGTTGGAGGTTGGAGCCCTCCCGGGAGTGTTGTGTTGCTTTTTTTATTTTGGGCTGATAGCTTTGAAAATATGTTCTGATGGTGGTGAGTGTGGAGCAGGACTGTCTCCGTGGCGCAATTGGCTAGCGCGATCGGCTGTAAACCGAAAGGTTGGAGGTACGAGCCTACCCGGTGGAGGTGCGGCGCTTTTTTTTCTTTGGGCTGATAGCTTTGAAGATATGTTCTGATGGTGGTGAGAGTGGAGCACGACTGTCTTCGTGGCGCAATCGGCTAACGCGATCGGCTGTTAACCGAAAGTTTGGAGGTGCGAGCCCTCCCGGGAGTGGTGTGTTGCTTTTTTTATTTTGGGCTGATAGCTTTGAAGATATGTTCTGATGGTGGTGAGAGTGGAGCACGACTGTTTCCGTGGCGCAATTGGCTAGTGCGATCGGCTGTTAACCGAAAGGTTGGAGGTACGAGCCCACCTGGTGGTGGTGCGGCGCTTGTTTTTCTTTGGGCTGATAGCTTTGAAGATATGTTCTGATGGTGGTGAGAGTGGAGCACGACTGTCTCCGTGGCGCAATTGGCTAGCGCGATCAGCTGTTAACCGAAAGGTTAGAGGTACGAGCCCACCCGCTGGTGGTGCGGCGCTTTTTTTTCTTTGGGCTGATAGCTCTGAAGAAATGTTCTGACGGTGGTGTTAGTGGAGCACGACTGTCTTCCGTGGCGCAATTGGCAGCGCGATCGGCTGTTATCCGAAAGGTTGGAGGTTCGAGCCCTCCCGGTGGAGGTGCGGCGCTTTTTTTTCTTTGGGCTGATAGCTTTGGAGATATGTTCGTATGGTGGTGAGAGTGGAGCGCGACTGTCTCCGTGGCGCAATTGGCTAGCGCGATCGGCTGTTAACCGAGAGGTTGGAAGTTGGAGCCCACCCGGTGGTGGTGCGGCAATTTTTTTCCTTTTGGCTGATAGCTCTGAAGAAATGTTCTGACGGTGGTGAGAGTGGAGCACGACTGTCTCCATGACGCAATTGACTATGCGATCGGCTGTCAACTGAAAGGTTGGAGGTTCGAGTCCCGCGGGAGTGGTGTATTGCTTTTTTTTCTTTGGGCTGATAGCTTTGAAGATGTGTTCTGATGGTGGTAAGAGTGGAGCACGACTGTCTCCGTGGCGCAATTGGCTAGCGCTATCGGCTGTTACCCGAAAGGTTGAAGGTTCGGGCCCACCTGGTGGTGGTGCGGCGCTTTTTTTTCTTTGGGCTGATAGCTTTGAAGATATGTTCTGATGGTGGTGAGAGTGGAACACGACTGTCTCCGTGGCGCATTTGGCTAGCGCGGTCGGCTGTTAACCGAAAGGTTGCAGGTACGAGCCCTCCCGGGAGTGGTGTGTTGCTTTTTTTATTTCGGCCTGAAAGCTATGAAGATATGTTCTGATGCTGGTGAGAGTGGAGCCCGACTCTCCGTGGGGCAATCGGCTAGCGCGATCGACTGTTAACTGAAAGGTTGGATGTTCGAGCCCTCCCGGGAGTAGTGTGTTGCTTTTTTTTCTTTGGGCTGATAGCTTTCAAAATATGTTCTGATGGTGGTGAGAGTGGAGCAGGACTGTCTCCGTGGCGCAATTGGCTGCCGCGATCGGCTGTTAACCGAAAGGTTGGAGGTACGAGCCCACCCGGTGGTGGTGAGGCGCTTTTTTTTCTTTGGGCTGATAGCTTTGAAGATATGTTTAGATGGTGGTGAGAGTGGAGCACGACTGTCTCCGTGGCGCAATTGGCTAGCGCGATCGGCTGTTAACCGAAAGGTTGGAGGTTCGAGCCCACCCGGTGGTGGTGCGGCGCTTTTTTTCCTTTGGGCTGATAGCTCTGAAGAAATCTTCTGACGGTGGTGAGAGTGAAGCACGACTGTCTTCGTGGCGCAATTGGCTATGCGATCGGCTGTTAACTGAAAGCTTGGAGGTTCGAGCCCTCCCGGGAGTGGTGTGTTGCTTTTTTTTCTTTGGGCTGATAGCTTTCAAAATATGTTCTGATGGTGGTGAGTGTGGAGCAGGACTGTCTCCGTGAAGCAATTGGCTAGCGCAATCGGCTGTTAACCGAAAGCTTGGAGGTACGAGCCCACCCGGTGGAGGTTCGGCGCTTTTTTTTCTTTGGGCTGATAGCTCTGAAGAAATGTTCTGGCGGTGGTGTGAGTGGAGCACGACTGTCTCCGCGGCGCAATTGGCTAGCGCGATCGGCTGTTAACCGAAAGGTTGGAGGTTGGAGCCCTCCCGGGAGTGTTGTGTTGCTTTTTTTATTTTGGGCTGATAGCTTTGAAAATATGTTCTGATGGTGGTGAGTGTGGAGCAGGACTGTCTCCGTGGCGCAATTGGCTAGCGCGATCGGCTGTTAACCGAAAGGTTGGAGGTTGGAGCCCTCCCGGGAGTGTTGTGTTGCTTTTTTTATTTTGGGCTGATAGCTTTGAAAATATGTTCTGATGGTGGTGAGTGTGGAGCAGGACTGTCTCCGTGGCGCAATTGGCTAGCGCGATCGGCTGTAAACCGAAAGGTTGGATGTACGAGCCTACCCGGTGGAGGTGCGGCGCTTTTTTTTCTTTGGGCTGATAGCTTTGAAGATATGTTCTGATGGTGGTGAGAGTGGAGCACGACTGTCTTCGTGGCGCAATCGGCTAACGCGATCGGCTGTCAACTGAAAGGTTGGAGGTTCGAGTCCCGCGGGAGTGGTGTATTGCTTTTTTTTCTTTGGGCTGATAGCTTTGAAGATGTGTTCTGATGGTGGTAAGAGTGGAGCACGACTGTCTCCGTGGCGCAATTGGCTAGCGCTATCGGCTGTTACCCGAAAGGTTGGAGGTTCGGGCCCACCTGGTGGTGGTGCGGCGCTTTTTTTTCTTTGGGCTGATAGCTTTGAAGATATGTTCTGATGGTGGTGAGAGTGGAGCACGACTGTCTCCGTGGCGCATTTGGCTAGCGCGATCGGCTGTTAACCGAAAGGTTGCAGGTACGAGCCCTCCCGGGAGTAGTGTGTTGCTTTTTTTATTTCGGCCTGAAAGCTATGAAGATATGTTCTGATGCTGGTGAGAGTGGAGCCCGACTCTCCGTGGGGCAATCGGCTAGCGCGATCGACTGTTAACTGAAAGGTTGGATGTTCGAGCCCTCCCGGGAGTAGTGTGTTGCTTTTTTTTCTTTGGGCTGATAGCTTCGAAGATATGTTCTGATGGTGGTGAGTGTGGAGCAGGACTGTCTCCGTGAAGCAATTGGCTAGCGCGATCGGCTGTTAACCGAAAGGTTGGAGGTACGAGCCCACCCGGTGGAGGTGCGGCGCTTTTTTTTCTTTGGGCTGATAGCTCTGAAGAAATGTTCTGACGGTGGTGTGAGTGGAGCACGACTGTCTCCGCGGCGTAATTGGCTAGCGCGATCGGCTGTTAACCGAAAGGTTGGAGGTTGGAGCCCTCCCGGGAGTGTTGTGTTGCTTTTTTTATTTTGGGCTGATAGCTTTGAAAATATGTTCTGATGGTGGTGAGTGTGGAGCAGGACTGTCTCCGTGGCGCAATTGGCTAGCGCGATCGGCTGTAAACCGAAAGGTTGGATGTACGAGCCTACCCGGTGGAGGTGCGGCGCTTTTTTTTCTTTGGGCTGATAGCTTTGAAGATATGTTCTGATGGTGGTGAGAGTGGAGCACGACTGTCTTCGTGGCGCAATCGGCTAACGCGATCGGCTGTTAACCGAAAGGTTGGAGGTGCGAGCCCTCCCGGGAGTGGTGTGTTGCTTTTTTATTTTGGGGTGATAGCTTTGAAGATATGTTCTGATGGTGGTGAGAGTGGAGCACGACTGTCTCCGTGGCGCAATTGGCTAGCGCGATCGGCTGTTAACCGAAAGGTTGGAGGTACGAGCCCACCCGGTGGTGGTGCGGCGCTTTTTTTTCTTTGGGCTGATAGCTTTGAAGATATGTTCTCATGGTGGTGAGAGTGGAGCACGACTGTCTCCATGGCGCAATGGGCTATTCAATCGGCTGTTCACTGAAAGGTTTGAGGTTCGAGCCCTTCCGGGAGCAGTGTGTTGCTTTTTTTATTTTGGGCTGATAGCTTTGAAGATATGTAATGATGGTGGTGAGAGTGGAGCGCGACTGTCTCCGTGGCGCAATTGGCTAGCGCGATCGGCTGTTAACCGAAAGGTTGGAGGTACGAGCCCATCCGGTGGTGTTGCGGCGCTTGTTTTTCTTTGGGCTGATGGCTTTGAAGATATGTTCTGATGGTGGTGAGAGTGGAGCACGACTGTCTCCGTGGCGCAATTGGCTAGCGCGATCAGCTGTTAACCGAAAGGTTAGAGGTACGAGCCCACCCGCTGGTGGTGCGGCGCTTTTTTTTCTTTGGGCTGATAGCTCTGAAGAAATGTTCTGACGGTGGTGTTAGTGGAGCACGACTGTCTTCCGTGGCGCAATTGGCAGCGCGATCGGCTGTTATCCGAAAGGTTGGAGGTTCGAGCCCTCCCGGTGGAGGTGCGGCGCTTTTTTTTCTTTGGGCTGATAGCTTTGAAGATATGTTCTGATGGTGGTGAGAGTGGAGCGCGACTGTCTCCGTGGCGCAATTGGCTAGCGCGATCGGCTGTTAACCGAGAGGTTGGAAGTTGGAGCCCACCCGGTGGTGGTGCGGCAATTTTTTTCCTTTTGGCTGATAGCTCTGAAGAAATGTTCTGACGGTGGTGAGAGTGGAGCACGACTGTCTCCATGGCGCAATTGACTATGCGATCGGCTGTCAACTGAAAGGTTGGAGGTTCGAGTCCCGCGGGAGTGGTGTATTGCTTTTTTTTCTTTGGGCTGATAGCTTTGAAGATGTGTTCTGATGGTGGTAAGAGTGGAGCACGACTGTCTCCGTGGCGCAATTGGCTAGCGCTATCGGCTGTTAACCGAAAGGTTGCAGGTACGAGCCCTCCCGGGAGTGGTGTGTTGCTTTTTTTATTTCGGCCTGAAAGCTATGAAGATATGTTCTGATGCTGGTGAGAGTGGAGCCCGACTCTCCGTGGGGCAATCGGCTAGCGCGATCGGCTGTTAACCGAAAGGTTGGAGGTACGAGCCCACGCAGTGGTGGTGCGGCGCTTTTTTTTCTTTGGGCTGATAGCTTTGAAGATATGTTCTGATGGTGGTGAGAGTGGAGCACGACTGTCTCCGTGGCGCAATAGGCTATTCGATCGGCTGTTAACTGAAAGGTTGGATGTTCGAGCCCTCCCGGGAGTAGTGTGTTGCTTTTTTTTCTTTGGGCTGATAGCTTCGAAGATATGTTCTGATGGTGGTGAGAATGGAGCAGGACTATCTCCGTGGCGCAATTGGCTATGCGATCGGCTCTTAACTGAAAGGTTGGAGGTTCGAGCCCTCCCGGGAGTAGTGTGTTGCTTTTTTTCTTTGGGCTGATAGCTTTAAAAATATGTTCTGATGGTGGTGAGTGTGAAGCAGGACTGTCTCCGTGAAGCAATTGGCTAGCGCGATCGGCTGTTAACCGAAAGGTTGGAGGTACGAGCACACCCGGTGGAGGTGCGGCGCTTTTTTTTCTTTGGGCTGATAGCTCTGAAGAAATGTTCTGACGGTGGTGTGAGTGGAGAACGACTGTCTCCGCGGCGCAATTGGCTAGCGCGATCGGCTGTTAACCGAAAGGTTGGAGGTTCGAGCCCTCCCGGGAGTGGTGTGTTGCTTTTTTTATTTTGGGCTGATAGCTTTGAAAATATGTTCTGATGGTGGTGAGTGTGGAGCAGGACTGTCTCCGTGGCGCAATTGGCTAGCGCTATCGGCTGTAAACCGAAAGGTTGGAGGTACGAGCCTACCCGGTGGAGGTGCGGCGCTTTTTTTTCTTTGGGCTGATAGCTTTGAAGATATGTTCTGATGGTGGTGAGAGTGGAGCACGACTGTCTCCGTGGCGCAATCGGCTAACGCGATCGGCTGTTAACCGAAAGGTTGGAGGTGTGAGCCCTCCCGGGAGTGGTGTGTTGCTTTTTTTATTTTGGGCTGATAGCTTTGAAGATATGTTCTGATGGTGGTGAGAGTGGAGCACGACTGTCTCCGTGGCGCAATTGGCTAGCGCGATCGGCTGTTAACCGAAAGGTTGGAGGTACGAGCCCACCCGGTGGTGGTGCGGCGCTTTTTTTTCTTTGGGCTGATAACTTTGAAGATATGTTCTAATGGTGGTGAGAGTGGAGCACGACTGTCTCCATGGCGCAATTGGCTATTCAATCGGCTGTTCACTGAAAGGTTTGAGGTTCGAGCCCTTCCGGGAGCGGTGTGTTGCTTTTTTTATTTTGGGCTGATAGCTTTGAAGATATGTAATGATGGTGGTGAGAGTGGAGCACGACTGTCTCCGTGGCGCAATTGGCTAGCGCGGGCGGCTGTTAACCGAAAGGTTGGAGGTACGAGCCCACCCGGTGGTGGTGTGGCGCTTGTTTTTCTTTGGGCTGATAGCTTTGAAGATATGTTCTGATGGTGGTGATAGTGGAGCACGACTGTCTCCGTGGCGCAATTGGCTAGCGCGATCAGCTGTTAACCGAAAGGTTAGAGGTACGAGCCCACCCGCTGGTGGTGCGGCGCTTTTTTTTCTTTGGGCTGATAGCTCTGAAGAAATGTTCTGACGGTGGTGTGAGTGGAGCACGACTGTCTCCGTGGCGCAATTGGCTAGCGCGATCGGCTGTTATCCGAAAGGTTGGAGGTTCGAGCCCTCCCGGTGGAGGTGCGGCGCTTTTTTTCTTTGGGCTGATAGCTTTGAAGATATGTTCTGATGGTGGTGAGAGTGGAGCGCGACTGTCTCCGTGGCGCAATTGGCTAGCGCGATCGGCTGTTAACCGAAAGGTTGGAAGTTGGAGCCCACCCGGTGGTGGTGCGGCGATTTTTTTCCTTTTGGCTGATAGCTCTGAAGAAATGTTCTGACGGTGGTGAGAGTGGAGCACGACTGTCTCCATGGCGCAATTGACTATGCGATCGGCTGTCAACTGAAAGGTTGGAGGTTCGAGTCCCGCGGGAGTTGTGTATTGCTTTTTTTTCTTTGGGCTGATAGCTTTGAAGATGTGTTCTGATGGAGGTAAGAGTGGAGCACGACTGTCTCCGTGGCGCAATTGGCTAGCGCTATCGGCTGTTAACCGAAAGGTTGGAGGTTCGGGCCCACCTGGTGGTGGTGCGGCGCTTTTTTTTCTTTGGGCTGATAGCTTTGAAGATATGTTCTGATGGTGGTGAGAGTGGAGCACGACTGTCTACGTGGCGCAATTGGCTAGCGCGATCGGCTGTTAACCGAGAGGTTGGAAGTTGGAGCCCACCCGGTGGTGGTGCGGCGATTTTTTTCCTTTTGGCTGATAGCTCTGAAGAAATGTTCTGACGGTGGTGAGAGTGGAGCACGACTGTCTCCATGGCGCAATTGACTATGCGATCGGCTGTCAACTGAAAGGTTGGAGGTTCGAGTCCCGCGGGAGGTGTGTATTGCTTTTTTTTCTTCGGGCTGATAGCTTTGAAGATATGTTCTGATGGTGGTGAGAGTGGAGCGCGACTGTCTCCGTGGCGCAATTGGCTAGCGCGATCGGCTGTTAACCGAAAGGTTGGAGGTACGAGCCCACCCGGTGGTGGTGCGGCGCTTTTTTTTTCTTTGGGCTGATAGCTTTGAAGATATGTTCTGATGGTGGTGAGAGTGGAGCAGGACTGTCTCCGAGGCGCAATCGGCTAACGCGATCGGCTGTTAACCAAAAGGCTGGAGGTACGAGCCCTCCCGGGAGTGGTGTGTTGCTTTTTATATTTTGGGCCGATAGCTTTGAAGATACGTTCTGATGGTGGTGAGAGTGGAGCACGACTGTCTCCGTGGCGCAATTGGCTAGCGCGATCGGCTGTTAACCGAAAGGTTGGAGGTACGAGCCCACCTTGTGGTGGTGCGGCGCTTTCTTTTCTTTGGGCTGATAGCTTTGAAGATATGTTCTGATGGTGGTGACAGTGGAGCACGACTGTCTTCAAGGCGCAAATGGCTATTCGATCGGCTGTTAACTGAAAGGTTTGAGGTTCGAGCCCTTCCGGGAGTGGTGTGTTGCTTTTTTTTATTTTGGGCTGATAGCTTTGAAGATATGTAATGATGGTGGTGAGAGTGGAGCACGACTGTCTCCGTGGCGCAATTGGCTAGCGCGATCGGCTGTTAACCAAAAGGTTGGAGGTACGAGCCCACCCGGTGGTGGTGCGGCGCTTTTTTTTTCTTTGGGCTGATAGCTTTGAAGATGTGTTCTGATGGTGGTAAGAATGGAGCACGACTGTCTCCGCGGCGCAATTGGCTAGCGCTATCGGCTGGTAACCGAAAGGTTGGAGGTTCGGGCCCACCTGGTGGTGGTGCGGCGCTTTTTTTTCTTTGGGCTGATAGCTTTGAAGATATGTTCTGATGGAGGTGAGAGTGGAGCACGACTGTCTCCGTGGCGCAATTGGCTAGCGCGATCGGCTGTTAACCGAAAGGTTGGAGGTACGAGCCCACCCGGTGGTGGTGCGGCGCTTTTTTTTCTTTGGGCTGATAGCTTTGAAGATATGTTCTGATGGTGGTGAGAGTGGAGCAGGACTGTCTCCGAGGCGCAATCGGCTAACGCGATCGGCTGTTAACCGAAAGGCTGGAGGTACGAGCCCTCCCGGGAGTGGTGTGTTGCTTTTTATATTTTGGGCCGATAGCTTTGAAGATACGTTCTGATGGTGGTGAGAGTGGAGCACGACTGTCTCCGTGGCGCAATTGGCTAGCGCGATCGGCTGTTAACCGAAAGGTTGGAGGTACGAGCCCATCCGGTGGTGTTGCGGCGCTTGTTTTTCTTTGGGCTGATGGCTTTGAAGATATGTTCTGATGGTGGTGAGAGTGGAGCACGACTGTCTCCGTGGCGCAATTGGCTAGCGCGATCAGCTGTTAACCGAAAGGTTAGAGGTACGAGCCCACCCGCTGGTGGTGCGGCGCTTTTTTTTCTTTGGGCTGATAGCTCTGAAGAAATGTTCTGACGGTGGTGTTAGTGGAGCACGACTGTCTTCCGTGGCGCAATTGGCAGCGCGATCGGCTGTTATCCGAAAGGTTGGAGGTTCGAGCCCTCCCGGTGGAGGTGCGGCGCTTTTTTTTCTTTGGGCTGATAGCTTTGAAGATATGTTCTGATGGTGGTGAGAGTGGAGCGCGACTGTCTCCGTGGCGCAATTGGCTAGCGCGATCGGCTGTTAACCGAGAGGTTGGAAGTTGGAGCCCACCCGGTGGTGGTGCGGCAATTTTTTTCCTTTTGGCTGATAGCTCTGAAGAAATGTTCTGACGGTGGTGAGAGTGGAGCACGACTGTCTCCATGGCGCAATTGACTATGCGATCGGCTGTCAACTGAAAGGTTGGAGGTTCGAGTCCCGCGGGAGTGGTGTATTGCTTTTTTTTCTTTGGGCTGATAGCTTTGAAGATGTGTTCTGATGGTGGTAAGAGTGGAGCACGACTGTCTCCGTGGCGCAATTGGCTAGCGCTATCGGCTGTTAACCGAAAGGTTGCAGGTACGAGCCCTCCCGGGAGTGGTGTGTTGCTTTTTTTATTTCGGCCTGAAAGCTATGAAGATATGTTCTGATGCTGGTGAGAGTGGAGCCCGACTCTCCGTGGGGCAATCGGCTAGCGCGATCGGCTGTTAACCGAAAGGTTGGAGGTACGAGCCCACGCAGTGGTGGTGCGGCGCTTTTTTTTCTTTGGGCTGATAGCTTTGAAGATATGTTCTGATGGTGGTGAGAGTGGAGCACGACTGTCTCCGTGGCGCAATAGGCTATTCGATCGGCTGTTAACTGAAAGGTTGGATGTTCGAGCCCTCCCGGGAGTAGTGTGTTGCTTTTTTTTCTTTGGGCTGATAGCTTCGAAGATATGTTCTGATGGTGGTGAGAATGGAGCAGGACTATCTCCGTGGCGCAATTGGCTATGCGATCGGCTCTTAACTGAAAGGTTGGAGGTTCGAGCCCTCCCGGGAGTAGTGTGTTGCTTTTTTTCTTTGGGCTGATAGCTTTCAAAATATGTTCTAATGGTGGTGAGTGTGGAGCAGGACTGTCTCCGTGAAGCAATTGGCTAGCGCGATCGGCTGTTAACCGAAAGGTTGGAGGTACGAGCACACCCGGTGGAGGTGCGGCGCTTTTTTTTCTTTGGGCTGATAGCTCTGAAGAAATGTTCTGACGGTGGTGTGAGTGGAGAACGACTGTCTCCGCGGCGCAATTGGCTAGCGCGATCGGCTGTTAACCGAAAGGTTGGAGGTTCGAGCCCTCCCGGGAGTGGTGTGTTGCTTTTTTTATTTTGGGCTGATAGCTTTGAAAATATGTTCTGATGGTGGTGAGTGTGGAGCAGGACTGTCTCCGTGGCGCAATTGGCTAGCGCTATCGGCTGTAAACCGAAAGGTTGGAGGTACGAGCCTACCCGGTGGAGGTGCGGCGCTTTTTTTTCTTTGGGCTGATAGCTTTGAAGATATGTTCTGATGGTGGTGAGAGTGGAGCACGACTGTCTCCGTGGCGCAATCGGCTAACGCGATCGGCTGTTAACCGAAAGGTTGGAGGTGTGAGCCCTCCCGGGAGTGGTGTGTTGCTTTTTTTATTTTGGGCTGATAGCTTTGAAGATATGCTCTGATGGTGGTGAGAGTGGAGCACGACTGTCTCCGTGGCGCAATTGGCTAGCGCGATCGGCTGTTAACCGAAAGGTTGGAGGTACGAGCCCACCCGGTGGTGGTGCGGCGCTTTTTTTTCTTTGGGCTGATAACTTTGAAGATATGTTCTAATGGTGGTGAGAGTGGAGCACGACTGTCTCCATGGCGCAATTGGCTATTCAATCGGCTGTTCACTGAAAGGTTTGAGGTTCGAGCCCTTCCGGGAGCGGTGTGTTGCTTTTTTTATTTTGGGCTGATAGCTTTGAAGATATGTAATGATGGTGGTGAGAGTGGAGCACGACTGTCTCCGTGGCGCAATTGGCTAGCGCGGGCGGCTGTTAACCGAAAGGTTGGAGGTACGAGCCCACCCGGTGGTGGTGTGGCGCTTGTTTTTCTTTGGGCTGATAGCTTTGAAGATATGTTCTGATGGTGGTGATAGTGGAGCACGACTGTCTCCGTGGCGCAATTGGCTAGCGCGATCAGCTGTTAACCGAAAGGTTAGAGGTACGAGCCCACCCGCTGGTGGTGCGGCGCTTTTTTTTCTTTGGGCTGATAGCTCTGAAGAAATGTTCTGACGGTGGTGTGAGTGGAGCACGACTGTCTCCGTGGCGCAATTGGCTAGCGCGATCGGCTGTTATCCGAAAGGTTGGAGGTTCGAGCCCTCCCGGTGGAGGTGCGGCGCTTTTTTTCTTTGGGCTGATAGCTTTGAAGATATGTTCTGATGGTGGTGAGAGTGGAGCGCGACTGTCTCCGTGGCGCAATTGGCTAGCGCGATCGGCTGTTAACCGAAAGGTTGGAAGTTGGAGCCCACCCGGTGGTGGTGCGGCGATTTTTTTCCTTTTGGCTGATAGCTCTGAAGAAATGTTCTGACGGTGGTGAGAGTGGAGCACGACTGTCTCCATGGCGCAATTGACTATGCGATCGGCTGTCAACTGAAAGGTTGGAGGTTCGAGTCCCGCGGGAGTTGTGTATTGCTTTTTTTCTTTGGGCTGATAGCTTTGAAGATGTGTTCTGATGGAGGTAAGAGTGGAGCACGACTGTCTCCGTGGCGCAATTGGCTAGCGCTATCGGCTGTTAACCGAAAGGTTGGAGGTTCGGGCCCACCTGGTGGTGGTGCGGCGCTTTTTTTTCTTTGGGCTGATAGCTTTGAAGATATGTTCTGATGGTGGTGAGAGTGGAGCACGACTGTCTACGTGGCGCAATTGGCTAGCGCGATCGGCTGTTAACCGAGAGGTTGGAAGTTGGAGCCCACCCGGTGGTGGTGCGGCGATTTTTTTCCTTTTGGCTGATAGCTCTGAAGAAATGTTCTGACGGTGGTGAGAGTGGAGCACGACTGTCTCCATGGCGCAATTGACTATGCGATCGGCTGTCAACTGAAAGGTTGGAGGTTCGAGTCCCGCGGGAGGTGTGTATTGCTTTTTTTTCTTCGGGCTGATAGCTTTGAAGATATGTTCTGATGGTGGTGAGAGTGGAGCGCGACTGTCTCCGTGGCGCAATTGGCTAGCGCGATCGGCTGTTAACCGAAAGGTTGGAGGTACGAGCCCACCCGGTGGTGGTGCGGCGCTTTTTTTTCTTTGGGCTGATAGCTTTGAAGATATGTTCTGATGGTGGTGAGAGTGGAGCAGGACTGTCTCCGAGGCGCAATCGGCTAACGCGATCGGCTGTTAACCAAAAGGCTGGAGGTACGAGCCCTCCCGGGAGTGGTGTGTTGCTTTTTATATTTTGGGCCGATAGCTTTGAAGATACGTTCTGATGGTGGTGAGAGTGGAGCACGACTGTCTCCGTGGCGCAATTGGCTAGCGCGATCGGCTGTTAACCGAAAGGTTGGAGGTACGAGCCCACCTTGTGGTGGTGCGGCGCTTTCTTTTCTTTGGGCTGATAGCTTTGAAGATATGTTCTGATGGTGGTGACAGTGGAGCACGACTGTCTTCAAGGCGCAAATGGCTATTCGATCGGCTGTTAACTGAAAGGTTTGAGGTTCGAGCCCTTCCGGGAGTGGTGTGTTGCTTTTTTTTATTTTGGGCTGATAGCTTTGAAGATATGTAATGATGGTGGTGAGAGTGGAGCACGACTGTCTCCGTGGCGCAATTGGCTAGCGCGATCGGCTGTTAACCAAAAGGTTGGAGGTACGAGCCCACCCGGTGGTGGTGCGGCGCTTTTTTTTTCTTTGGGCTGATAGCTTTGAAGATGTGTTCTGATGGTGGTAAGAATGGAGCACGACTGTCTCCGCGGCGCAATTGGCTAGCGCTATCGGCTGGTAACCGAAAGGTTGGAGGTTCGGGCCCACCTGGTGGTGGTGCGGCGCTTTTTTTTCTTTGGGCTGATAGCTTTGAAGATATGTTCTGATGGAGGTGAGAGTGGAGCACGACTGTCTCCGTGGCGCAATTGGCTAGCGCGATCGGCTGTTAACCGAAAGGTTGGAGGTACGAGCCCACCCGGTGGTGGTGCGGCGCTTTTTTTTCTTTGGGCTGATAGCTTTGAAGATATGTTCTGATGGTGGTGAGAGTGGAGCAGGACTGTCTCCGAGGCGCAATCGGCTAACGCGATCGGCTGTTAACCGAAAGGCTGGAGGTACGAGCCCTCCCGGGAGTGGTGTGTTGCTTTTTATATTTTGGGCCGATAGCTTTGAAGATACGTTCTGATGGTGGTGAGAGTGGAGCACGACTGTCTCCGTGGCGCAATTGGCTAGCGCGATCGGCTGTTAACCGAAAGGTTGGAGGTACGAGCCCACCTGGTGGTTGTGCGGCGCTTTCTTTTCTTTGGGCTGATAGCTTTGAAGATATGTTCTGATGGTGGTGAGAGTGGAGCACGACTGTCTTCAAGGCGCAATTGGCTATTGGATCGGCTGTTAACTGAAAGGTTTGAGGTTCGAGCTCTTCCGGGAGTGGTGTGTTGCTTTTTTTTATTTTGGGCTGATAGCTTTGAAGATATGTAATGATGGTGGTGAGAGTGGAGCACGATTGTCTCCGTGGCGCAATTGGCTAGCGCGATCGGCTGTTAACCAAAAGGTTGAGGTACGAGCCCACCCGGTGGTGGTGCGGCGCTTTTTTTTCTTTGGGCTGATAGCTTTGAAGATATGTTCTGATGGTGTTGATAGTGGACCAGGACTGTCTCCGTGGCGCAATGGGTTAGCGCGATCAGCTGTTAACCGAAAGGTTGGAGGTACGAGCCCACCCGGTGGTGGTGCGGCGCTTGTTATTCTTTGGGCTGATAGCTTTGAAAATATGTTCTGATGGTGGTGAGTGTGGAGCAGGACTGTCTCCGTGGCGCAATTGGCTAGCGCGATCGGCCTTAAACCGAAAGGTTGGAGGTACGAGCCTACCCGGTGGAGGTGCGGCGCTTTTTTTTCTTTGGGCTGATAGCTTTGAAGATATGTTCTGATGGTGGTGAGAGTGGAGCACGACTGTCTTCGTGGCGCAATCGGCTAACGCGATCGGCTGTTAACCGAAAGGTTGGAGTTGCGAGCCCTCCCGGGAGTGGTGTGTTGCTTTTTTTATTTTGGGCTGATAGCTTTGAAGATATGTTCTGATGGTGCTGAGAGTGGAGCACGACTGTCTCTGTGGCGCAATTGGCTAGCGCGATCGGCTGTTAACCGAAAGGTTGGAGGTACGAGCCCACCCGGTGGTGGTGCGGCGCTTTTTTTTCTTTGGGCTGATAGCTTTGAAGATATGTTCTGATGGTGGTGAGAGTGGAGCACGACTGTCTCCATGGCGCAATCGGCTATTCAATCGGCTGTTCACTGAAAGGTTTGAGGTTCGAGCCCTTCCGGGAGCGGTGTGTTGCTTTTTTTATTTTGGGCTGATAGCTTTGAAGATATGTAATGATGGTGGTGAGAGTGGAGCACGACTGTCTCCGTGGCGCAATTGGCTAGCGCGATCGGCTGTTAACCGAAAGGTTGGAGGTACGAGCCCACCCGGTGGTGGTGCGGCGCTTGTTTTTCTTTGGGCTGATAGCTTTGAAGATATGTTCTGATGGTGGTGAGAGTGGAGCACGACTGTCTCCGTGGCGCAATTGGCTAGCGCGATCAGCTGTTAACCGAAAGGTTAGAGGTACGAGCCCACCCGCTGGTGGTGCGGCGCTTTTTTTTCTTTGGGCTGATAGCTCTGAAGAAATGTTCTGACGGTGGTGTTAGTGGAGCACGACTGTCTTCCGTGGCGCAATTAGCAGCGCGATCGGCTGTTATCCGAAAGGTTGGAGGTTCGAGCCCTCCCGGTGGAGGTGCGGCGCTTTTTTTTCTTTGGGCTGATAGCTTTGAAGATATGTTCTGATGGTGGTGAGAGTGGAGCGCGACTGTCTCCGTGGCGCAATTGGCTAGCGCGATCGGCTGTTAACCGAGAGGTTGGAAGTTGGAGCCCACCCGGTGGTGGTGCGGCAATTTTTTTCCTTTTGGCTGATAGCTCTGAAGAAATGTTCTGACGGTGGTGAGAGTGGAGCACGACTGTCTCCATGGCGCAATTGACTATGCGATCGGCTGTCAACTGAAAGGTTGGAGGTTCGAGTCCCGCGGGAGTGGTGTATTGCTTTTTTTTCTTTGGGCTGATAGCTTTGAAGATGTGTTCTGATGGTGGTAAGACTGGAGCACGACTGTCTCCGTGGCGCAATTGGCTAGCGCTATCGGCTGTTACCCGAAAGGTTGGAGGTTCGGGCCCACCTGGTGGTGGTGCGGCGCTTTTTTTTCTTTGGGCTGATAGCTTTGAAGATATGTTCTGATGGTGGTGAGAGTGGAGCACGACTGTCTCCGTGGCGCATTTGGCTAGCGCGATCGGCTGTTAACCGAAAGGTTGCAGGTACGAGCCCTCCCGGGAGTGGTGTGTTGCTTTTTTCATTTCGGCCTGAAAGCTATGAAGATATGTTCTGATGCTGGTGAGAGTGGAGCCCGACTCTCCGTGGGGCAATCGGCTAGCGCGATCGGCTGTTAACCGAAAGGTTGGAGGTACGAGCCCACGCAGTGGTGGTGCGGCGCTTTTTTTTCTTTGGGCTGATAGCTTTGAAGATATGTTCTGATGGTGGTGAGAGTGGAGCACGACTGTCTCCGTGGCGCAATAGGCTATTCGATCGGCTGTTAACTGAAAGGTTGGATGTTCGAGCCCTCCCGGGAGTAGTGTGTTGCTTTTTTTTTCTTTGGGCTGATAGCTTCGAAGATATGTTCTGATTGTGGTGAGAATGGAGCAGGACTATCTCCGTGGCGCAATTGGCTATGCGATCGGCTCTTAACTGAAAGGTTGGAGGTTCGAGCCCTCCCGGGAGTAGTGTGTTGCTTTTTTTCTTTGGGCTGATAGCTTTCAAAATATGTTCTGATGGTGGTGAGTGTGGAGCAGGACTGTCTCCGTGAAGCAATTGGCTAGCGCGATCGGCTGTTGACCGAAAGGTTGGAGGTACGAGCACACCCGGTGGAGGTGCGGCGCTTTTTTTTCTTTGGGCTGATAGCTCTGAAGAAATGTTCTGACGGTGGTGTGAGTGGAGAACGACTGTCTCCGCGGCGCAATTGGCTAGCGCGATCGGCTGTTAACCGAAAGGTTGGAGGTTCGAGCCCTCCCGGGAGTGGTGTGTTGCTTTTTTTATTTTGGGCTGATAGATTTGAAAATATGTTCTGATGGTGGTGAGTGTGGACCAGGACTGTCTCCGTGGCGCAATTGGCTAGCGCTATCGGCTGTAAACCGAAAGGTTGGAGGTACGAGCCTACCCGGTGGAGGTGCGGCGCTTTTTTTTCTTTGGGCTGATAGCTTCGAAGATATGTTCTGATGGTGGTGAGAGTGGAGCACGACTGTCTCGGTGGCGCAATCGGCTAACGCGATCGGCTGTTAACCGAAAGGTTGGAGTTGCGAGCCCACCCGGGAGTGGTGTGTTGCTTTTTTTATTTTGGGCTGATAGCTTTGAAGATATGTTCTGATGGGGGTGAGAGTGGAGCACGACTGTCTCCGTGGCGCAATTGGCTAGCGCGATCGGCTGTTAACCGAAAGGTTGGAGGTACGAGCCCACCCGGTGGTGGTGCGGCGCTTTTTTTTCTTTGGGCTGATAGCTTTGAAGATATGTTCTGATGGTGGTGAGAGTGGAGCACGACTGTCTCCATGGCGCAATTGGCTATTCAATCGGCTGTTCACTGAAAGGTTTGAGGTTCGAGCCCTTCCGGGAGCGGTGTGTTGCTTTTTTTATTTTGGGCTGATAGCTTTGAAGATATGTAATGATGGTGGTGAGAGTGGAGCACGACTGTCTCCGTGGCGCAATTGGCTAGCGCGATCGGCTGTTAACCGAAAGGTTGGAGGTACGAGCCCACCCGGTGGTGGTGTGGCGCTTGTTTTTCTTTGGGCTGATAGCTTTGAAGATATGTTCTGATGGTGGTGAGAGTGGAGCACGACTGTCTCCGTGGCGCAATTGGCTAGCGCGATCAGCTGTTAACCGAAAGGTTAGAGGTACGAGCCCACCCGCTGGTGGTGCAGCGCTTTTTTTCTTTGGGTGATAGCTCTGAAGAAATGTTCTGACGGTGGTGGGAGTGGAGCACGACTGTCTCCGTGGCGCAATTGGCTAGCGCGATCGGCTGTTATCCGAAAGGTTGGAGGTTCGAGCCCTCCCGGTGGAGGTGCGGCGCTTTTTTTCTTTGGGCTGATAGCTTTGAAGATATGTTCTGATGGTGGTGAGAGTGGAGCGCGACTGTCTCCGTGGCGCAATTGGCTAGCGCGATCGGCTGTTAACCGAAAGGTTGGAAGTTGGAGCCCACCCGGTGGTGGTGCGGCGATTTTTTTCCTTTTGGCTGATAGCTCTGAAGAAATGTTCTGACGGTGGTGAGAGTGGAGCACGACTGTCTCCATGGCGCAATTGACTATGCGATCGGCTGTCAACTGAAAGGTTGGAGGTTCGAGTCCCGCGGGAGTTGTGTATTGCTTTTTTTTCTTTGGGCTGATAGCTTTGAAGATGTGTTCTGATGGTGGTAAGAGTGGAGCACGACTGTCTCCGTGGCGCAATTGGCTAGCGCTATCGGCTGTTAACCGAAAGGTTGGAGGTTCGGGCCCACCTGGTGGTGGTGCGGCGCTTTTTTTTCTTTGGGCTGATAGCTTTGAAGATATGTTCTGATGGTGGTGAGAGTGGAGCACGACTGTCTCCGTGGCGCAATTGGCTAGCGCGATCGGCTGTTAACCGAGAGGTTGGAAGTTGGAGCCCACCCGGTGGTGGTGCGGCGATTTTTTTCCTTTTGGCTGATAGCTCTGAAGAAATGTTCTGACGGTGGTGAGAGTGGAGCACGACTGTCTCCATGGCGCAATTGACTATGCGATCGGCTGTCAACTGAAAGGTTGGAGGTTCGAGTCCCGCGGGAGTTGTGTATTGCTTTTTTTCTTTGGGCTGATAGCTTTGAAGATGTGTTCTGATGGTGGTAAGAGTGGAGCACGACTGTCTCCGTGGCGCAATTGGCTAGCGCTATCGGCTGGTAACCGAAAGGTTGGAGGTTCGGGCCCACCTGGTGGTGGTGCGGCGCTTTTTTTCTTTGGGCTGATAGCTTTGAAGATATGTTCTGATGGTGGTGAGAGTGGAGCACGACTGTCTCCGTGGCGCAATTGGCTAGCGCAATCAGCTGTTAACCGAAAGGTTAGAGGTACGAGCCCACCCGCTGGTGGTGCGGCGCTTTTTTTTCTTTGGGCTGATAGCTCTGAAGAAATGTTCTGACGGTGGTGTGAGTGGAGCACGACTGTCTCCGTGGCGCAATTGGCTAGCGCGATCGGCTGTTATCCGAAAGGTTGGAGGTTCGAGCCCTCCCGGTGGAGGTGCGGCGCTTTTTTTCTTTGGGCTGATAGCTTTGAAGATATGTTCTGATGGTGGTGAGAGTGGAGCGCGACTGTCTCCGTGGCGCAGTTGGCTAGCGCGATCGGCTGTTAACCGAAAGGTTGGAAGTTGGAGCCCACCCGGCGGTGGTGCGGCGATTTTTTTCCTTTTGACTGATAGCTCTGAAGAAATGTTCTGACGGTGGTGAGAGTGGAGCACGACTGTCTCCATGGCGCAATTGACTATGCGATCGGCTGTCAGCTGAAAGCTTGGAGGTTCGAGTCCCGCGGGAGTTGTGTATTGCTTTTTTTTCTTTGGGCTGATAGCTTTGAAGATGTGTTCTGATGGTGGTAAGAGTGGAGCACGACTGTCTCCGTGGCGCAATTGGCTAGCGCTATCGGCTGTTAACCGAAAGGTTGGAGGTTCGGGCCCACCTGGTGGTGGTGCGGCGCTTTTTTTTCTTTGGGCTGATAGCTTTGAAGATATGTTCTGATGGTGGTGAGAGTGGAGCACGACTGTCTCCTTGGCGCAATTGGCTAGCGCGTTTGGCTGTTAACCGATAGGTTGGAAGTTGGAGCCCACCCGGTGGTGGTGCGGCGATTTTTTTCCTTTTGGCTGATAGCTCTGAAGAAATGTTCTGACGGTGGTGAGAGTGGAGCACGACTGTCTCCATGGCGCAATTGACTATGCGATCGGCTGTCAACTGAAAGGTTGGAGGTTCGAGTCCCGCGGGAGTGGTGTATTGCTTTTTTTCTTTGGGCTGATAGCTTTGAAGATGTGTTCTGATGGTGGTAAGACTGGAGCACGACTGTCTCCGTGGCGCAATTGGCTAGCGCTATCGGCTGGTAACCGAAAGGTTGGAGGTTCGGGCCCACCTGGTGGTGGTGCGGCGATTTTTTTCCTTTTGGCTGATAGCTCTGAAGAAATGTTCTGACGGTGGTGAGAGTGGAGCACGACTGTCTCCGTGGCGCAATTGGCTAGCGCGATCGGCTGTTAACCGAAAGGTTGGAGGTACGAGCCCACCTGGTGGTGGTGCGGCGCTTTTTTTTCTTTGGGCTGATAGCTTTGAAGATATGTTCTGATGGTGGTGAGAGTGGAGCAGGACTGTCTCCGTGGCGCAATTGGCTAGCGCGATCGGCTGTTAACCGAAAGGTGGGAGGTACGAGCCCACCCGGTGGTGGTGCGGCGCTTTTTTTCTTTGGGCTGATAGCTCTGAAGAAATGTTCTGACGGTGGTGAGAGTGGAGCACGACTGTCTCCGTGGCGCATTTGGCCAGCGCGATCGGCTGTTAACCGAAAGGTTGGAGGTACGAGCCCTCCCGGGAGTGGTGTGTTGCTTTTTTTATTTCGGGCTGAAAGCTATGAAGATATGTTCTGATGCTGGTGAGAGTGGAGCACGACTGTCTCCGTGGCGCAATCGGCTAGTGCGATCGGCTGTTAACCAAAAGGTTGGAGGTACGAGCCCACGCAGTGGTGGTGCGGCGCTTTTTTTTCTTTGGGCTGATAGCTTTGAAGATATGTCCTGATGGTGGTGAGAATGGAGCACGACTGTCTCCGTGGCGCAATTGGCTATTCGATCGGCTGTTAACTGAAAGGTTGGATGTTCGAGCCCTCCCGGGAGTAGTGTGTTGCTGTTTTTTCTTTGGGCTGATAGCTTTGAAGATATGTTCTGATGGTGGTGAGAGTGGAGCAGGACTGTCTCCGAGGCGCAATCGGCTAACGCGATCGGCTGTCAACCGAAAGGCTGGAGGTACGAGCCCTCCCGGGAGTGGTGTGTTGCTTTTATATTTTGGGCTGATAGCTTTGAAGATACGTTCTGATGGTAGTGAGAGTGGAGCACGGCTGTCTTCATGGCGCAAGTGGCTAGCGCGATCGGCTGTTAACCGAAAGGTTGGAGGTACGAGCCCTTCCGGGAGTGGTGCGGCGCTTTTTTTTCTTTGGGCTGATAGCTTTGAAGAAATGTTCTGATGGGAGTGAGAGTTGAGCACGTCGGTCTCCGTGGTGCAATTGGCTAGCGCGGTCGGCTGTTAACCGAAACTTTGGAGGTTCGAGCCCTCCCGGGAGTGGTGTGTTGCTTTTTTTATTTTTTGCTGATAGCTTTGAAAATATGTTTTGATGGTGGTGAGTGTGGAGCAGGACTGTCTCCGTGACGCAATTGGCTAGCTCGATCAGCTGTTAACCGAAAGGTTAGAGGTACGAGCCCACCCGCTGGTGGTGCGGCGCTTTTTTTTCTTTGGGCTGATAGCTCTGAAGAAATGTTCTGACGGTGGTGTGAGTGGAGCACGACTGTCTCCGTGGCGCAATTGGCTAGCGCGATCGGCTGTTATCCGAAAGGTTGGAGGTTCGAGCCCTCCCGGTGGAGGTGCGGCGCTTTTTTTCTTTGGGCTGATAGCTTTGAAGATATGTTCTGATGGTGGTGAGAGTGGAGCACGACTGTCTCCGTGGAGCAATTGGCTAGCGCGATCGACTGTTAACCGAGAGTTTGGAGGTTCGAACCCACCCGGTGGTGGTGCGGCGATTTTTTTTCTTTGGGCTGATAGCCCTGAAAAAATGTTCAGACAGTGGTGAGAGTGGAGCACGGCTGTCTTTATGGCGCAAGTGGCTATGCGATCGGCTGTTAACTGAAAAGTTGGAGGTTCCAGCCCTCCCGGGAGTGGTTTGTTGCTTTTTTTTGGGCTGATAGCTTAGAAGATATGTTCTGATGGTGGTGAGAGTGGAGCACGACTGTCTCCATGGCGCAATTTGCTAGCGCGATTGGCTGTTAACCGAAAGGTTTGAGGTACGAGCCCACACGGTGGTGGTCCGGCACTTTTTTTTTATTTGGACTGATAGCTCTGAAGGAATGTTCTGACGGTGGTGAGAGTGGAGCACGACTGTCTCCGTGGCGCAATTGGCTATGCGAAAGGCTGTTAACCGCAAGGTTGGAGGTTCGAGCCCTCCAGGGAGTGGTGTGTTGCTTTTTTTTCTTTGGGCTGATAGCTTTGAAGATATGTTCTGATGCTGGTGAGAGTGGAGCACGACTGTCTCCGTGGCGCAATCGGCTAGCGCGATCGGCTGTTAACCAAAAGGTTGGAGGTACGAGCCCACGCAGTGGTGGTACGGCGCTTTTTTTTCTTTGGGCTGATAGCTTTGAAGATATGTCCTGATGGTGGTGAGAATGGAGCACGACTGTCTCCATGGCGCAATTGGCTATTCGATAGGCTGTTAACTTAAAGGTTGGATGTTCGAGCCCTCCCGGGAGTAGTGTGTTGCTATTTTTTCTTTGGGCTGATAGCTTCGAAGATATGTTCTGATGGTGGTGAGAGTGGAGCACGACTGTCTCCGTGGCGCAATTGGCTAGCGCGATCGGCTGTTAACCGAAAGGTTGGAGGTACGAGCCCACCCGGTGTGTGGTGCGGCGCTTTTTTTTTCTTTGGGCTGATAGCTTTGAAGATATGTTCTGATGGTGGTGAGAGTGGAGCACGACTGTCTCCACGGCGCAATTGGCTATTCAATCGGCTGTTCACTGAAAGGTTTGAGGTTCGAGCCCTTCTGGGAGCGGTGTGTTGCTTTTTTTATTTTGGGCTGATAGCTTTGAAGATATGTAATGATGGTGGTGAGAGTGGAGCACGACTGTCTCCGTGGCGCAATTGGCTAGCGCGATCGGCTGTTAACCGAAAGGTTGGAGGTACGAGCCCACCCGGTGGTGGTGCGGCGCTTGTTTTTCTTTGGGCTGATAGCTTTGAAGATATGTTCTGATGGTGGTGAGAGTGGAGCACGACTGTCTCCGTGGCGCAATTGGCTAGCGCGATCAGCTGTTAACCGAAAGGTTAGAGGTACGAGCCCACCCGCTGGTGGTGCGGCGCTTTTTTTTCTTTGGGCTGATAGCTCTGAAGAAATGTTCTGACGGTGGTGTGAGTGGAGCACGACTGTCTCCGTGGCGCAATTGGCTAGCGCGATCGGCTGTTATCCGAAAGGTTGGAGGTTCGAGCCCTCCCGGTGGAGGTGCGGCGCTTTTTTTCTTTGGGCTGATAGCTTTGAAGATATGTTCTGATGGTGGTGAGAGTGGAGCGCGACTGTCTCCGTGGCGCAGTTGGCTAGCGCGATCGGCTGTTAACCGAAAGGTTGGAAGTTGGAGCCCACCCGGCGGTGGTGCGGCGATTTTTTTCCTTTTGACTGATAGCTCTGAAGAAATGTTCTGACGGAGGTGAGAGTGGAGCACGACTGTCTCCATGGCGCAATTGACTATGCGATCGGCTGTCAGCTGAAAGCTTGGAGGTTCGAGTCCCGCGGGAGTTGTGTATTGCTTTTTTTTCTTTGGGCTGATAGCTTTGAAGATGTGTTCTGATGGTGGTAAGAGTGGAGCACGACTGTCTCCGTGGCGCAATTGGCTAGCGCTATCGGCTGTTAACCGAAAGGTTGGAGGTTCGGGCCCACCTGGTGGTGGTGCGGCGCTTTTTTTTCTTTGGGCTGATAGCTTTGAAGATATGTTCTGATGGTGGTGAGAGTGGAGCACGACTGTCTCCTTGGCGCAATTGGCTAGCGCGTTTGGCTGTTAACCGAGAGGTTGGAAGTTGGAGCCCACCCGGTGGTGGTGCGGCGATTTTTTTCCTTTTGGCTGATAGCTCTGAAGAAATGTTCTGACGGTGGTGAGAGTGGAGCACGACTGTCTCCATGGCGCAATTGACTATGCGATCGGCTGTCAACTGAAAGGTTGGAGGTTCGAGTCCCGCGGGAGTGGTGTATTGCTTTTTTTCTTTGGGCTGATAGCTTTGAAGATGTGTTCTGATGGTGGTAAGAGTGGAGCACGACTGTCTCCGTGGCGCAATTGGCTAGCGCTATCGGCTGGTAACCGAAAGGTTGGAGGTTCGGGCCCACCTGGTGGTGGTGCGGCGATTTTTTTCCTTTTGGCTGATAGCTCTGAAGAAATGTTCTGACGGTGGTGAGAGTGGAGCACGACTGTCTCCGTGGCGCAATTGGCTAGCGCGATCGGCTGTTAACCGAAAGGTTGGAGGTACGAGCCCACCTGGTGGTGGTGCGGCGCTTTTTTTTCTTTGGGCTGATAGCTTTGAAGATATGTTCTGATGGTGGTGAGAGTGGAGCAGGACTGTCTCCGTGGCGCAATTGGCTAGCGCGATCGGCTGTTAACCGAAAGGTGGGAGGTACGAGCCCACCCGGTGGTGGTGCGGCGCTTTTTTTCTTTGGGCTGATAGCTCTGAAGAAATGTTCTGACGGTGGTGAGAGTGGAGCACGACTGTCTCCGTGGCGCATTTGGCCAGCGCGATCGGCTGTTAACCGAAAGGTTGGAGGTACGAGCCCTCCCGGGAGTGGTGTGTTGCTTTTTTTATTTCGGGCTGAAAGCTATGAAGATATGTTCTGATGCCAGTGAGAGTGGAGCACGACTGTCTCCGTGGCGCAATCGGCTAGTGCGATCGGCTGTTAACCAAAAGGTTGGAGGTACGAGCCCACGCAGTGGTGGTGCGGCGCTTTTTTTTCTTTGGGCTGATAGCTTTGAAGATATGTCCTGATGGTGGTGAGAATGGAGCACGACTGTCTCCGTGGCGCAATTGGCTATTCGATCGGCTGTTAACTGAAAGGTTGGATGTTCGACTCTCCCGGGAGTATTGTGTTGCTGTTTTTTCATTGGGCTGATAGCTTCGAAGATATGTTCTGATGGTGGTGACAGTGGAGCAGGACTGTCTCCGTGGCGCAATTGGCTGCCGCGATCGGCTGTTAACCGAAAGTTTGGAGGTACGAGCCCACCCGGTGGAGGTGCGGCGCTTTTTTTCTTTGGGCTGATAGCTTTGAAGATATGTACTGATGGTGGTGAGAGTGGAGCACGACTGTCTCCGTGGCGCAATTGGCTAGCGCGATCGGCTGTTAACCGAAAGGTTGGAGGTACGAGCCCACCCGGTGGAGGTGCGGCGCTTTTTTTCTTTGGACTGATAGCTTTGAAGATATGTTCTGATGGTGGTGAGAGTGGAGCACGACTGTCTCCGTGGCGCAATTGGCTAGCGCGATCGGCTGTTAACCGAAAGGTTGGAGGTACGAGCCCACCCGGTGTGTGGTGCGGCGCTTTTTTTTTCTTTGGGCTGATAGCTTTGAAGATATGTTCTGATGGTGGTGAGAGTGGAGCACGACTGTCTCCGTGGCGCAATTGGCTATGCGAAAGGCTGTTAACCGCAAGGTTGGAGGTTCGAGCCCTCCAGGGAGTGGTGTGTTGCTTTTTTTTCTTTGGGCTGATAGCTTTGAAGATATGTTCTGATGCTGGTGAGAGTGGAGCACGACTGTCTCCGTGGCGCAATCGGCTAGCGCGATCGGCTGTTAACCAAAAGGTTGGAGGTACGAGCCCACGCAGTGGTGGTACGGCGCTTTTTTTTCTTTGGGCTGATAGCTTTGAAGATATGTCCTGATGGTGGTGAGAATGGAGCACGACTGTCTCCATGGCGCAATTGGCTATTCGATAGGCTGTTAACTTAAAGGTTGGATGTTCGAGCCCTCCCGGGAGTAGTGTGTTGCTATTTTTTCTTTGGGCTGATAGCTTCGAAGATATGTTCTGATGGTGGTGAGAGTGGAGCACGACTGTCTCCGTGGCGCAATTGGCTAGCGCGATCGGCTGTTAACCGAAAGGTTGGAGGTACGAGCCCACCCGGTGTGTGGTGCGGCGCTTTTTTTTTCTTTGGGCTGATAGCTTTGAAGATATGTTCTGATGGTGGTGAGAGTGGAGCACGACTGTCTCCACGGCGCAATTGGCTATTCAATCGGCTGTTCACTGAAAGGTTTGAGGTTCGAGCCCTTCTGGGAGCGGTGTGTTGCTTTTTTTATTTTGGGCTGATAGCTTTGAAGATATGTAATGATGGTGGTGAGAGTGGAGCACGACTGTCTCCGTGGCGCAATTGGCTAGCGCGATCGGCTGTTAACCGAAAGGTTGGAGGTACGAGCCCACCCGGTGGTGGTGCGGCGCTTGTTTTTCTTTGGGCTGATAGCTTTGAAGATATGTTCTGATGGTGGTGAGAGTGGAGCACGACTGTCTCCGTGGCGCAATTGGCTAGCGCGATCAGCTGTTAACCGAAAGGTTAGAGGTACGAGCCCACCCGCTGGTGGTGCGGCGCTTTTTTTTCTTTGGGCTGATAGCTCTGAAGAAATGTTCTGACGGTGGTGTGAGTGGAGCACGACTGTCTCCGTGGCGCAATTGGCTAGCGCGATCGGCTGTTATCCGAAAGGTTGGAGGTTCGAGCCCTCCCGGTGGAGGTGCGGCGCTTTTTTTCTTTGGGCTGATAGCTTTGAAGATATGTTCTGATGGTGGTGAGAGTGGAGCGCGACTGTCTCCGTGGCGCAGTTGGCTAGCGCGATCGGCTGTTAACCGAAAGGTTGGAAGTTGGAGCCCACCCGGCGGTGGTGCGGCGATTTTTTTCCTTTTGACTGATAGCTCTGAAGAAATGTTCTGACGGAGGTGAGAGTGGAGCACGACTGTCTCCATGGCGCAATTGACTATGCGATCGGCTGTCAGCTGAAAGCTTGGAGGTTCGAGTCCCGCGGGAGTTGTGTATTGCTTTTTTTTCTTTGGGCTGATAGCTTTGAAGATGTGTTCTGATGGTGGTAAGAGTGGAGCACGACTGTCTCCGTGGCGCAATTGGCTAGCGCTATCGGCTGTTAACCGAAAGGTTGGAGGTTCGGGCCCACCTGGTGGTGGTGCGGCGCTTTTTTTTCTTTGGGCTGATAGCTTTGAAGATATGTTCTGATGGTGGTGAGAGTGGAGCACGACTGTCTCCTTGGCGCAATTGGCTAGCGCGTTTGGCTGTTAACCGAGAGGTTGGAAGTTGGAGCCCACCCGGTGGTGGTGCGGCGATTTTTTTCCTTTTGGCTGATAGCTCTGAAGAAATGTTCTGACGGTGGTGAGAGTGGAGCACGACTGTCTCCATGGCGCAATTGACTATGCGATCAGCTGTCAACTGAAAGGTTGGAGGTTCGAGTCCCGCGGGAGTGGTGTATTGCTTTTTTTCTTTGGGCTGATAGCTTTGAAGATGTGTTCTGATGGTGGTAAGAGTGGAGCACGACTGTCTCCGTGGCGCAATTGGCTAGCGCTATCGGCTGGTAACCGAAAGGTTGGAGGTTCGGGCCCACCTGGTGGTGGTGCGGCGATTTTTTTCCTTTTGGCTGATAGCTCTGAAGAAATGTTCTGACGGTGGTGAGAGTGGAGCACGACTGTCTCCGTGGCGCAATTGGCTAGCGCGATCGGCTGTTAACCGAAAGGTTGGAGGTACGAGCCCACCTGGTGGTGGTGCGGCGCTTTTTTTTCTTTGGGCTGATAGCTTTGAAGATATGTTCTGATGGTGGTGAGAGTGGAGCAGGACTGTCTCCGTGGCGCAATTGGCTAGCGCGATCGGCTGTTAACCGAAAGGTGGGAGGTACGAGCCCACCCGGTGGTGGTGCGGCGCTTTTTTTCTTTGGGCTGATAGCTCTGAAGAAATGTTCTGACGGTGGTGAGAGTGGAGCACGACTGTCTCCGTGGCGCATTTGGCCAGCGCGATCGGCTGTTAACCGAAAGGTTGGAGGTACGAGCCCTCCCGGGAGTGGTGTGTTGCTTTTTTTATTTCGGGCTGAAAGCTATGAAGATATGTTCTGATGCCGGTGAGAGTGGAGCACGACTGTCTCCGTGGCGCAATCGGCTAGTGCGATCGGCTGTTAACCAAAAGGTTGGAGGTACGAGCCCACGCAGTGGTGGTGCGGCGCTTTTTTTTCTTTGGGCTGATAGCTTTGAAGATATGTCCTGATGGTGGTGAGAATGGAGCACGACTGTCTCCGTGGCGCAATTGGCTATTCGATCGGCTGTTAACTGAAAGGTTGGATGTTCGACTCTCCCGGGAGTAGTGTGTTGCTGTTTTTTCATTGGGCTGATAGCTTCGAAGATATGTTCTGATGGTGGTGACAGTGGAGCAGGACTGTCTCCGTGGCGCAATTGGCTGCCGCGATCGGCTGTTAACCGAAAGTTTGGAGGTACGAGCCCACCCGGTGGAGGTGCGGCGCTTTTTTTCTTTGGGCTGATAGCTTTGAAGATATGTTCTGATGGTGGTGAGAGTGGAGCACGACTGTCTCCGTGGCGCAATTGGCTAGCGCGATCGGCTGTTAACCGAAAGGTTGGAGGTACGAGCCCACCCGGTGGAGGTGCGGCGCTTTTTTTCTTTGGACTGATAGCTTTGAAGATATGTTCTGATGGTGGTGAGAGTGGAGCACGACTGTCTCCGTGGCGCAATTGGCTAGCGCGATCGGCTGTTAACCGAGAGGTTGGAGGTTCGAGCCCACCCGGTGGTAGTGCGGCGATTTTTTTCCTTAGGGCTGATAGCTCTGAAGAAATGTTCTGACGGTGGTGAGAGTGGAGCATGACTGTCTCCATGGTGCAATTGGCTGTGCTATCGGCTGTTAACTGAAACGTTAGAGGTTCGAGCCCTCGCGAGAGTGGTGTGTTGCTTTTTTGGGGGGCTGATAGCTTTGAAGATATGTTCTGATGGTGGTGAGAGTGGAGCAGGACTGTCTCCTTGGCGCAATTGGCTAGCGCGATCGGCTGTTAACCGAAAGGTTTGAGGTTCAGGCCCACCCGGTGCTGGTGCGGCGCTTTCTTTTCTTTGGGCTGATAGCTTTGAAGATGTGTTCTGATGGTGGTAAGAGTGGAGCACGACTGTCTCCGTGGCGAAATTGGCTAGCGCTATCGGCTGTTAACCGAAAGGTTGGAGGTTCGGGCCCACCTGGTGGTGGTGCGGCGCTTTTTTTCTTTGGGCTGATAGCTTTGAAGATATGTTCTGATGGTGGTGAGAGTGGAGCACGACTGTCTCCGTGGCGCAATTGGCTAGCGCGATCGGCTGTTAACCGAAAGGTTGGAGGTACGAGCCCACCCGGTGGTGGTGCGGCGCTTTTTTTTCTTTGGGCTGATAGCTTTGAAGATATGTTCTGATGGTGGTGAGAGTGGAGCACGACTATCTCCGTGGCGCAATTGGCTAGCGCGATCGGCTGTTAACCGAAAGGTTGGAGGTACGAGCCCACCCGGTGGTGGTGCGGCGCTTTTTTTTCTTTGGGCTGATAGCTTTGAAGATATGTTCTGATGGTGGTGAGAGTGGAGCACGACTGTCTCCGTGGCGCAATTGGCTAGCGCGATCGGCTGTTAACCGAAAGGTTGGAGGTACGAGCCCACCTGGTGGTGGTGCGGCGCTTTTTTTTTCTTTCGGCTGATAGCTTTGAAGATATGTTCTGATGGTGTTGAGAGTGGAGCAGGACTGTCTCCGTGGCGCAATGGGCTAGCGCGATCGGCTGTTAAACGAAAGGTTGGAGGTACGAGCCCACCCGGTGGTGGTGCGGCGCTTGTTTTTCTTTGGGCTGATAGCTTTGAAGATATGTTCTGATGGTGGTGAGAGTGGAGCACGACTGTCTCCGTGGCGCAATTGGCTAACGCGATCGGCTGTTCACCGAAAGGTTGGAGGTACGAGCCCTCCCGGGAGTGGTGTGTTGCTTTTTTTATTTTGGGCTGATAGCTTTGAAGATATGTTCTGAGGTGGTGAGAGTGGAGCACGACTGTCTCCGTGGCGCAATTGGCTAGCGCGATCGGCTGTTAACCGAAAGGTTGGAGGTACGAGCCCTTCCGGAAGTGGTGCGGCGCTTTTTTTTCTTTGGGCTGATAGCTTTGAAGAAATGTTCTGATGGGAGTGAGAGTTGAGCACGTCGGTCTCCGTGGTGCAATTGGCTAGCGCGGTCGGCTGTTAACCGAAAGTTTGGAGGTTCGAGCCCTCCCGGGAGTGGTGTGTTGCTTTTTTTATTTTTTGCTGATAGCTTTGAAAATATGTTTTGATGGTGGTGAGTGTGGAGCAGGACTGTCTCCGTGACGCAATTGGCTAGCTCGATCGGCTGTTAACCGAAAGGTTGGAGGTACGAGCCCACCCGGTGGAGGTGCGGCGCTTTTTTTTCTTTGGACTGATAGCTTTGAAGATATGTCCTGATGGTGGTGAGAGTGGAGCACGACTGTCTCCGTGGAGCAATTGGCTAGTGCGATCGACTGTTAACCGAGAGTTTGGAGGTTCGAACCCACCCGGTGGTGGTGCGGCGATTTTTTTTCTTTGGGCTGATAGCTCTGAAAAAATGTTCAGACAGTGGTGAGAGTGGAGCACGGCTGTCTTTATGGCGCAAGTGGCTATGCGATCGGCTGTTAACTGAAAAGTTGGAGGTTCCAGCCCTCCCGGGAGTGGTTTGTTGCTTTTTTTGGGCTGATAGCTTAGAAGATATGTTCTGATGGTGGTGAGAGTGGAGCACGACTGTCTCCATGGCGCAATTTGCTAGCGCGATCGGCTGTTAACCGAAAGGTTTGAGGTACGAGCCCACACGGTGGTGGTCCGGCACTTTTTTTTTTATTTGGACTGATAGCTCTGAAGGAATGTTCTGACGGTGGTGAGAGTGGAGCACGACTGTCTCCGTGGCGCAATTTGCTATGCGAAAGGCTGTTAACCGCAAGGTTGGAGGTTCGAGCCCTCCAGGGAGTGGTGTGTTGCTTTTTTTTCTTTGGGCTGATAGCTTTGAAGATATGTTCTGATGGTGGTGAGAGTGGAGCAGGACTGTCTCCGTGACGCAATTGGCTAGCGCGATCGGCTGTTAACCGAAAGGTTGGAGGTACGAGCCCACCCGGTGGTGGTGCGGCGCTTTTTTTCTTTGGGCTGATAGCTCTGAAGAAATGTTCTGACGGTGGTGAGAGTGGAGCACGACTGTCTCCGTGGCGCATTTGGCCAGCGCGATCGGCTGTTAACCGAAAGGTTGGAGGTACGAGCCCTCCCGGGAGTGATGTGTTGCTTTTTTTATTTCGGGCTGAAAGCTATGAAGATATGTTCTGATGGTGGTGAGAGTGGAGCACGACTGTCTCCATGGCGCAATTGGCTATTCAATCGGCTGTTCACTGAAAGGTTTGAGGTTCGAGCCCTTCTGGGAGCGGTGTGTTGCTTTTTTTATTTTGGGCTGATAGCTTTGAAGATATGTAATGATGGTGGTGAGAGTGGAGCACGACTGTCTCCGTGGCGCAATTGGCTAGCGCGATCGGCTGTTAACCGAAAGGTTGGAGGTACGAGCCCACCCGGTGGTGGTGCGGCGCTTGTTTTTCTTTGGGCTGATAGCTTTGAAGATATGTTCTGATGGTGGTGAGAGTGGAGCACGACTGTCTCCGTGGCGCAATTGGCTAGCGCGATCAGCTGTTAACCGAAAGGTTAGAGGTACGAGCCCACCCGCTGGTGGTGCGGCGCTTTTTTTTCTTTGGGCTGATAGCTCTGAAGAAATGTTCTGACGGTGGTGTGAGTGGAGCACGACTGTCTCCGTGGCGCAATTGGCTAGCGCGATCGGCTGTTATCCGAAAGGTTGGAGGTTCGAGCCCTCCCGGTGGAGGTGCGGCGCTTTTTTTCTTTGGGCTGATAGCTTTGAAGATATGTTCTGATGGTGGTGAGAGTGGAGCGCGACTGTCTCCGTGGCGCAGTTGGCTAGCGCGATCGGCTGTTAACCGAAAGGTTGGAAGTTGGAGCCCACCCGGTGGTGGTGCGGCGATTTTTTTCCTTTTGACTGATAGCTCTGAAGAAATGTTCTGACGGTGGTGAGAGTGGAGCACGACTGTCTCCATGGCGCAATTGACTATGCGATCGGCTGTCAGCTGAAAGCTTGGAGGTTCGAGTCCCGCGGGAGTTGTGTATTGCTTTTTTTTCTTTGGGCTGATAGCTTTGAAGATGTGTTCTGATGGTGGTAAGAGTGGAGCACGACTGTCTCCGTGGCGCAATTGGCTAGCGCTATCGGCTGTTAACCGAAAGGTTGGAGGTTCGGGCCCACCTGGTGGTGGTGCGGCGCTTTTTTTTCTTTGGGCTGATAGCTTTGAAGATATGTTCTGATGGTGGTGAGAGTGGAGCACGACTGTCTCCTTGGCGCAATTGGCTAGCGCGTTTGGCTGTTAACCGAGAGGTTGGAAGTTGGAGCCCACCCGGTGGTGGTGCGGCGATTTTTTTCCTTTTGGCTGATAGCTCTGAAGAAATGTTCTGACGGTGGTGAGAGTGGAGCACGACTGTCTCCATGGCGCAATTGACTATGCGATCGGCTGTCAACTGAAAGGTTGGAGGTTCGAGTCCCGCGGGAGTGGTGTATTGCTTTTTTTCTTTGGGCTGATAGCTTTGAAGATGTGTTCTGATGGTGGTAAGAGTGGAGCACGACTGTCTCCGTGGCGCAATTGGCTAGCGCTATCGGCTGGTAACCGAAAGGTTGGAGGTTCGGGCCCACCTGGTGGTGGTGCGGCGCTTTTTTTTCTTTGGGCTGATAGCTTTGAAGATATGTTCTGATGGTGGTGAGAGTGGAGCATGACTGTCTCCGTGGCGCAATTGGCTAGCGCGATCGGCTGTTAACCGAAAGGTTGGAGGTACGAGCCGACCCGGTGGTGGTGCGGCGCTTTTTTTTCTTTGGGCTGATAGCTTTGAAGATATGTTCTGATGGTGGTGAGAGTGGAGCAGGACTGTCTCCGAGGCGCAATCGGCTAACGCGATCGGCTGTTAACCGAAAGGCTGGAGGTACGAGCCCTCCCGGGAGTGGTGTGTTGCTTTTTATATTTTGGGCTGATAGCTTTGAAGATACGTTCTGATGGTGGTGAGAGTGGAGCACGACTGTCTCCGTGGCGCAATTGGCTAGCGCGATCGGCTGTTAACCGAAAGGTTGGAGGTACGAGCCCACCTGGTGGTGGTGCGGCGCTTTTTTTTCTTTGGGCTGATAGCTTTGAAGATATGTTCTGATGGTGGTGAGAGTGGAGCAGGACTGTCTCCGTGGCGCAATTGGCTAGCGCGATCGGCTGTTAACCGAAAGGTGGGAGGTACGAGCCCACCCGGTGGTGGTGCGGCGCTTTTTTTCTTTGGGCTGATAGCTCTGAAGAAATGTTCTGACGGTGGTGAGAGTGGAGCACGACTGTCTCCGTGGCGCATTTGGCCAGCGCGATCGGCTGTTAACCAAAAGGTTGGAGGTACGAGCCCTCCCGGGAGTGGTGTGTTGCTTTTTTTATTTCGGGCTGAAAGCTATGAAGAGATGTTCTGATGCTGGTGAGAGTGGAGCACGACTGTCTCCGTGGCGCAATCGGCTAGTGCGATCGGCTGTTAACCAAAAGGTTGGAGGTACGAGCCCACGCAGTGGTGGTGCGGCGCTTTTTTTTCTTTGGGCTGATAGCTTTGAAGATATGTCCTGATGGTGGTGAGAATGGAGCACGACTGTCTCCGTGGCGCAATTGGCTATTCGATCGGCTGTTAACTGAAAGGTTGGATGTTCGAGCCCTCCCGGGAGTAGTGTGTTGCTGTTTTTTCTTTGGGCTGATAGCTTCGAAGATATGTTCTGATGGTGGTGAGAGTGGAGCAGGACTGTCTCCGTGGCGCAATTGGCTGCCGCGATCGGCTGTTAACCGAAAGGTTGGAGGTACGAGCCCACCCGGTGGAGGTGCGGCGCTTTTTTTCTTTGGGCTGATAGCTTTGAAGATATGTTCTGATGGTGGTGAGAGTGGAGCACGACTGTCTCCGTGGCGCAATTGGCTAGCGCGATCGGCTGTTAACCGAAAGGTTGGAGGTACGAGCCCACCCGGTGGAGGTGCGGCGCTTTTTTTCTTTGGACTGATAGCTTTGAAGATATGTTCTGATGGTGGTGAGAGTGGAGCACGACTGTCTCCGTGGCGCAATTGGCTAGCGCGATCGGCTGTTAACCGAGAGGTTGGAGGTTCGAGCCCACCCGGTGGTAGTGCGGCGATTTTTTTCCTTAGGGCTGATAGCTCTGAAGAAATGTTCTGACGGTGGTGAGAGTGGAGCATGACTGTCTCCATGGTGCAATTGGCTGTGCTATCGGCTGTTAACTGAAACGTTAGAGGTTCGAGCCCTCGCGAGAGTGGTGTGTTGCTTTTTTGGGGGGCTGATAGCTTTGAAGATATGTTCTGATGGTGGTGAGAGTGGAGCAGGACTGTCTCCTTGGCGCAATTGGCTAGCGCGATCGGCTGTTAACCGAAAGGTTTGAGGTTCAGGCCCACCCGGTGCTGGTGCGGCGCTTTCTTTTCTTTGGGCTGATAGCTTTGAAGATGTGTTCTGATGGTGGTAAGAGTGGAGCACGACTGTCTCCGTGGCGCAATTGGCTAGCGCTATCGGCTGTTAACCGAAAGGTTGGAGGTTCGGGCCCACCTAGTGGTGGTGCGGCGCTTTTTTTCTTTGGGCTGATAGCTTTGAAGATATGTTCTGATGGTGGTGAGAGTGGAGCACGACTGTCTCCGTGGCGCAATTGGCTAGCGCGATCGGCTGTTAACCGCAAGGTTGGAGGTACGAGCCCACCCGGTGGTGGTGCGGCGCTTTTTTTTCTTTGGGCTGATAGCTTTGAAGATATGTTCTGATGGTGGTGAGAGTGGAGCACGACTGTCTCCGTGGCGCAATTGGCTAGCGCAATCGGCTGTTAACAGAAAGGTTGGAGGTACGAGCCCACCTGGTGGTGGTGCGGCGCTTTTTTTTCTTTGGGCTGATAGCTTTGAAGATATGTTCTGATGGTGGTGAGAGTGGAGCACGACTGTCTCCATGGCGCAATTGGCTATTCGATAGACTGTTAACTGAAAGGTTTGAGGTTCGAGCTCTTCCGGGAGTGGTGTGTTGCTTTTTTTATTTTGGGCTGATAGCTTTGAAGATATGTAATAACGGTGGTGAGAGTGGAGCACGACTGTCTCCGTGGCGCAATTGGCTAGCGCGATCGGCTGTTAACCGAAAGGTTGGAGGGACGAGCCCACCTGGTGGTGGTGCGGCGCTTTTTTTTCTTTGGGCTGATAGCTTTGAAGATATGTTCTGATGGTGTTGAGAGTGGAGCAGGACTGTCTCCGTGGCGCAATGGGCTAGCGCGATCGGCTGTTAAACGAAAGGTTGGAGGTACGAGCCCACTCGGTGGTGGTGCGGCGCTTGTTTTTCTTTGGGCTGATAGCTTTGAATATATGTTCTGATGGTGGTGAGAGTGGAGCACGACTGTCTCCGTGGCGCAATTGGCTAACGCGATCGGCTGTTCACCGAAAGGTTGGAGGTACGAGCCCTATCGGGAGTGGTGTGTTGCTTTTTTTATTTTGGGCTGATAGCTTTGAAGATATGTTCTGATGGTGGTGAGAGTGGAGCACGACTGTCTCCGTGGCGCAATTGGCTAGCGCGATCGGCTGTTAACCGAAAGGTTGGAGGTACGAGCCCTTCCGGGAGTGGTGCGGCGCTTTTTTTTCTTTGGGCTGATAGCTTTGAAGAAATGTTCTGATGGGAGTGAGAGTTGAGCACGTCGGTCTCCGTGGTGCAATTGGCTAGCGCGGTCGGCTGTTAACCGAAAGTTTGGAGGTTCGAGCCCTCCCGGGAGTGGTGTGTTGCTTTTTTTATTTTTTGCTGATAGCTTTGAAAATATGTTTTGATGGTGGTGAGTGTGGAGCAGGACTGTCTCCGTGACGCAATTGGCTAGCTCGATCGGCTGTTAACCGAAAGGTTGGAGGTACGAGCCCACCCGGTGGAGGTGCGGCGCTTTTTTTCTTTGGACTGATAGCTTTGAAGATATGTCCTGATGGTGGTGAGAGTGGAGCACGACTGTCTCCGTGGAGCAATTGGCTAGCGCGATCGACTGTTAACCGAGAGTTTGGAGGTTCGAACCCACCCGGTGGTGGTGCGGCGATTTTTTTTTTCTTTGGGCTGATAGCTCTGAAAAAATGTTCAGACAGTGGTGAGAGTGGAGCACGGCTGTCTTTATGGCGCAAGTGGCTATGCGATCGGCTGTTAACTGAAAAGGTGGAGGTTCCAGCCCTCCCGGGAGTGGTTTGTTGCTTTTTTTTGGGCTGATAGCTTAGAAGATATGTTCTGATGGTGGTGAGAGTGGAGCACGACTGTCTCCATGGCGCAATTTGCTAGCGCGATCGGCTGTTAACCGAAAGGTTGGAGGTACGAGCCCACCCGGTGGTGGTGCTGCGCTTTTTTTCTTTGGGCTGATAGCTCTGAAGAAATGTTCTGACGGTGGTGAGAGTGGAGCACGACTGTCTCCGTGGCGCATTTGGCCAGCGCGATCGGCTGTTAACCGAAAGGTTGGAGGTACGAGCCCTCCCGGGAGTGATGTGTTGCTTTTTTTATTTCGGGCTGAAAGCTATGAAGATATGTTCTGATGCTGGTGAGAGTGGAGCACGACTGTCTCCGTGGCGCAATCGGCTAGCGCGATCGGCTGTTAACCAAAAGGTTGGAGGTACGAGCCCACGCAGTGGTGGTACGGCGCTTTTTTTTTCTTTGGGCTGATAGCTTTGAAGATATGTCCTGATGGTGGTGAGAATGGAGCACGACTGTCTCTGTGGCGCAATTGGCTATTCGATAGGCTGTTAACTTAAAGGTTGGATGTTCGAGCCCTCCCGGGAGTAGTGTGTTGCTATTTTTTCTTTGGGCTGATAGCTTCGAAGATATGTTCTGATGGTGGTGAGAGTGGAGCACGACTGTCTCCGTGGCGCAATTGGCTAGCGCGATCGGCTGTTAACCGAAAGGTTGGAGGTACGAGCCCACCCGGTGGTGGTGCGGCGCTTTTTTTTTCTTTGGGCTGATAGCTTTCAAGATATGTTCTGATGGTGGTGAGAGTGGAGCACGACTGTCTCCATGGCGCAATTGGCTATTCAATCGGCTGTTCACTGAAAGGTTTGAGGTTCGAGCCCTTCCGGGAGCGGTGTGTTGCTTTTTTATTTTGGGCTGATAGCTTTGAAGATATGTAATGATGGTGGTGAGAGTGGAGCACGACTGTCTCCGTGGCGCAATTGGCTAGCGCGATCGGCTGTTAACCGAAAGGTTGGAGGTACGAGCCCACCCGGTGGTGGTGCGGCGCTTGTTTTTCTTTGGGCTGATAGCTTTGAAGATATGTTCTGATGGTGGTGAGAGTGGAGCACGACTGTCTCCGTGGCGCAATTGGCTAGCGCGATCAGCTGTTAACCGAAAGGTTAGAGGTACGAGCCCACCCGCTGGTGGTGCGGCGCTTTTTTTTCTTTGGGCTGATAGCTCTGAAGAAATGTTCTGACGGTGGTGTGAGTGGAGCACGACTGTCTCCGTGGCGCAATTGGCTAGCGCGATCGGCTGTTATCCGAAAGGTTGGAGGTTCGAGCCCTCCCGGTGGAGGTGCGGCGCTTTTTTTCTTTGGGCTGATAGCTTTGAAGATATGTTCTGATGGTGGTGAGAGTGGAGCGCGACTGTCTCCGTGGCGCAGTTGGCTAGCGCGATCGGCTGTTAACCGAAAGGTTGGAAGTTGGAGCCCACCCGGTGGTGGTGCGGCGATTTTTTTCCTTTTGACTGATAGCTCTGAAGAAATGTTCTGACGGTGGTGAGAGTGGAGCACGACTGTCTCCATGGCGCAATTGACTATGCGATCGGCTGTCAACTGAGAGGTTGGAGGTTCGAGTCCCGCGGGAGTGGTGTATTGCTTTTTTTCTTTGGGCTGATAGCTTTGAAGATGTGTTCTGATGGTGGTAAGAGTGGAGCACGACTGTCTCCGTGGCGCAATTGGCTAGCGCTATCGGCTGGTAACCGAAAGGTTATAGGTTCGGGCCCACCTGGTGGTGGTGCGGCGCTTTTTTTTCTTTGGGCTGATAGCTTTGAAGATATGTTCTGATGGTGGTGAGAGTGGAGCACGACTGTCTCTGTGGCGCAATTGGCTAGCGCGATCGGCTGTTAACCGAAAGGTTGGAGGTACGAGCCCACCCGGTGGTGGTGCGGCGCTTTTTTTTCTTTGGGCTGATAGCTTTGAAGATATGTTCTGATGGTGGTGAGAGTGGAGCAGGACTGTCTCCGAGGCGCAATCGGCTAACGCGATCGGCTGTTAACCGAAAGGCTGGAGGTACGAGCCCTCCCGGGAGTGGTGTGTTGCTTTTTATATTTTGGGCTGATAGCTTTGAAGATACGTTCTGATGGTGGTGAGAGTGGAGCACGACTGTCTCCGTGGCGCAATTGGCTAGCGCGATCGGCTGTT
The DNA here is from genome assembly GCF_043290135.1 of Rhipicephalus microplus. NCBI lineage: Eukaryota > Metazoa > Arthropoda > Arachnida > Ixodida > Ixodidae > Rhipicephalus > Rhipicephalus microplus. The sequence goes on from NC_134701.1 coordinate 6,435,766, forward strand.
AACCGAAAGGTTGGAGGTACGAGCCCACCTGGTGGTGGTGCGGCGCTTTTTTTTCTTTGGGCTGATAGCTTTGAAGATATGTTCTGATGGTGGTGAGAGTGGAGCAGGACTGTCTCCGTGGCGCAATTGGCTAGCGCGATCGGCTGTTAACCGAAAGGTGGGAGGTACGAGCCCACCCGGTGGTGGTGCGGCGCTTTTTTTCTTTGGGCTGATAGCTCTGAAGAAATGTTCTGACGGTGGTGAGAGTGGAGCACGACTGTCTCCGTGGCGCATTTGTCCAGCGCGATCGGCTGTTAACCGAAAGGTTGGAGGTACGAGCCCTCCCGGGAGTGGTGTGTTGCTTTTTTTATTTCGGGCTGAAAGCTATGAAGATATGTTCTGATGCTGGTGAGAGTGGAGCACGACTGTCTCCGTGGCGCAATCGGCTAGTGCGATCGGCTGTTAACCAAAAGGTTGGAGGTACGAGCCCACGCAGTGGTGGTGCGGCGCTTTTTTTTTGGGCTGATAGCTTTGAAGATATGTCCTGATGGTGGTGAGAATGGAGCACGACTGTCTCCGTGGCGCAATTGGCTATTCGATCGGCTGTTAACTGAAAGGTTGGATGTTCGAGCCCTCCCGGGAGTAGTGTGTTGCTTTTTTTTCTTTGGGCTGATATCTTCGAAGATATGTTCTGATGGTGGTGAGAGTGGAGCAGGACTGTCTCCGTGGCGCAATTGGCTGCCGCGATCGGCTGTTAACCGAAAGGTTGGAGGTACGAGCCCACCCGGTGGAGGTGCGGCGCTTTTTTTCTTTGGGCTGATAGCTTTGAAGATATGTTCTGATGGTGGTGAGAGTGGAGCACGACTGTCTCCGTGGCGCAATTGGCTAGCGCGATCGGCTGTTAACCGAAAGGTTGGAGGTACGAGCCCACCCGGTGGAGGTGCGGCGCTTTTTTTCTTTGGACTGATAGCTTTGAAGATATGTTCTGATGGTGGTGAGAGTGGAGCACGACTGTCTCCGTGGCGCAATTGGCTAGCGCGATCGGCTGTTAACCGAGAGGTTGGAGGTTCGAGCCCACCCGGTGGTAGTGCGGCGATTTTTTTCCTTAGCGCTGATAGCTCTGAAGAAATGTTCTGACGATGGTGAGAGTAGAGCATGACTGTCTCCATGGTGCAATTGGCTGTGCTACCGGCTGTTAACTGAAAAGTTTGAGGTTCGAGCCCTCGCGAGAGTGGTGTGTTGCTTTTTTGGGGGGCTGATAGCTTTGAAGATATGTTCTGATGGTGGTGAGAGTGGAGCAGGACTGTCTCCTTGGCGCAATTGGCTAGCGCGATCGGCTGTTAACCGAAAGGATTGAGGTTCAGGCCCACCCGGTGCTGGTGCGGCGCTTTCTTTTCTTTGGGCTGATAGCTTTGAAGATGTGTTCTGATGGTGGTAAGAGTGGAGCACGACTGTCTCCGTGGCGCAATTGGCTAGCGCTATCGGCTGTTAACCGAAAGGTTGGAGGTTCGGGCCCACCTGGTGGTGGTGCGGCGCTTTTTTTCTTTGGGCTGATAGCTTTGAAGATATGTTCTGATGGTGGTGAGAGTGGAGCACGACTGTCTCCGTGGCGCAATTGGCTAGCGCGATCGGCTGTTAACCGAAAGGTTGGAGGTACGAGCCCACCCGGTGGTGGTGCGGCGCTTTTTTTTCTTTGGGCTGATAGCTTTGAAGATATGTTCTGATGGTAGTGAGAGTGGAGCACGACTGTCTCAGTGGTGCAATTGGCTAGCGCAATCGGCTGTTAACCGAAAGGTTGGAGGTACGAGCCCACCTGGTGGTGGTGCGGCGCTTTTTTTTCTTTGGGCTGATAGCTTTGAAGATATGTTCTGATGGTGGTGAGAGTGGAGCACGACTGTCTCCATGGCGCAATTGGCTATTCGATAGACTGTTAACTGAAAGGTTTGAGGTTCGAGCTCTTCCGGGAGTGGTGTGTTGCTTTTTTTATATTGGGCTGATAGCTTTGAAGATATGTAATAACGGTGGTGAGAGTGGAGCACGACTGTCTCCGTGGCGCAATTGGCTAGCGCGATCGGCTGTTAACCGAAAGGTTGGAGGTACGAGCCCACCTGGTGGTGGTGCGGCGCTTTTTTTTCTTTGGGCTGATAGCTTTGAAGATATGTTCTGATGGTGTTGAGAGTGGAGCAGGACTGTCTCCGTGGCGCAATGGGCTAGCGCGATCGGCTGTTAAACGAAAGGTTGGAGGTACGAGCCCACCCGGTGGTGGTGCGGCGCTTGTTTTTCTTTGGGCTGATAGCTTTGAAGATATGTTCTGATGGTGGTGAGAGTGGAGCACGACTGTCTCCCTGGCGCAATTGGCTAACGCGATCGGCTGTTCACCGAAAGGTTGGAGGTACGAGCCCTCCCGGGAGTGGTGTGTTGCTTTTTTTATTTTGGGCTGATAGCTTTGAAGATATGTTCTGATGGTGGTGAGAGTGGAGCACGACTGTCTCCGTGGCGCAAGTGGCTAGCGCGATCGGCTGTTAACCGAAAGGTTGGAGGTTCGAGCCCAACCGGTGGTGGTGCGGCGCTTTTTTTCCTTTGGGCTGATAGCTATGAAGAAATCTTCTGACGGTGGTGAGAATGGAGCACGACTGTCTTCGTGGCGCAATTGGCTATGCGATCGGCTCTTAACTGAAAGGTTGGAGGTTCGAGCCCTCCCGGGAGTGGTGTGTTGCTTTTTTTTCTTTGGGCTGATAGCTTTCAAAATATGTTCTGATGGTGGTGAGTGTGGAGCAGGACTGTCTTCGTGAAGCAATTGGCTAGCGCGATCGGCTGTTAACCGAAAGGTTGAAGGTACGAGCCCACCCGGTGGAGGTGCGGCGCTTTTTTTTCTTTGGACTGATAGCTTTGAAGATATGTTGTGATGGTGGTGAGAGTGGAGCACGACTGTCTCCGTGGCGCAATTGGCTAGCGCGATCAACTGTTAACCGAAAGGTTGGAGGTTCGAGCCCACCCGGTGGTAGTGTGGCGATTTTTTTCCTTAGGGCTGATAGCTCTGAAGAAATGTTCTGACGGTGGTGAGAGTGGAGCATGACTGTCTCCATGGTGCAATTGGCTATGCGATCGGCTGTTAACTGAAACGTTAGAGGTTCGAGCCCTCGCGGGAGTGGTGTGTTGCTTTTTTGGGGGGCTGATAGCTTTGAAGATATGTTCTGATGGTGGTGAGAGTGGAGCTGGACTGTCTCCTTGGCGCAATTGGCTAGCGCGATCGGCTGTTAACCGAAAGGTTTGAGGTTCGGGCCCACCAGGTGCTGGTGCGGCGCTTTCTTTTCTTTGGGCTGATAGCTTTGAAGATGTGTTCTGATGGTGGTAAGAGTGGAGCACGACTGTCTCCGTGGCGCAATTGGCTAGCGCTATCGGCTGTTAACCGAAAGGTTGGAGGTTCGGGCCCACCTGGTGGTGGTGTGGCGCTTTTTTTTCTTTGGGCTGATAGCTTTGAAGATATGTTCTGATGGTGGTGAGAGTGGAGCACGACTGTCTCCGTGGCGCAATTGGCTAGCGCGTTCGGCTGTTAACCGAAAGGTTGGAGGTACGAGCCCACCCGGTGGTGGTGCGGCGCTTTTTTTTCTTTGGGCTGATAGCTTTGAAGATATGTTCTGATGGTGTTGAGAGTGGAGCAGGACTGTCTCCGTGGCGCAATTGGCTAACGCGATCGGCTGTTAACCGAAAGGTTGGAGGTACGAGCCCTCCCGGGAGTGGTGTGTTGCTTTTTTTATTTTGGGCTGATAGCTTTGAAGATATGTTCTGATGGTGGTGAGAGTGGAGCACGACTGTCTCCGTGGCGCAATTGGCTAGCGCGATCGGCTGTTAACCGAAAGGTTGGAGGTACGAGCCCACCCGGTGGTGGTGCGGCGCTTGTTTTTCTTTGGGCTGATAGCTTTGAAGGTATGTTCTGAATGTGGTGAGAGTGGAGCACGATTGTCTCCTTGGCGCAATTGGCTAACGCGATCGGCTGTTAACCGAAAGGTTGGAGGTACGAGCCCTCCCGGGAGTGGTGTGTTGCTTTTTTTATTTTGGGCTGATAGCTTTGAAGATATGTTCTGATGGTGGTGAGAGTGGAGCACGACTGTCTCCGTGGCGCAATTGGCTAGCGCGATCGGCTGTTAACCGAAAGGTTGGAGGTACGAGCCCACCCGGTGGTGGTGCGGCGCTTTTTTTTCTTTGGGCTGATAGCTTTGAAGATATGTTCTGATGGTGGTGAGAGTGGAGCACGACTGTCTCTGTGGCGCAATTGGCTAGCGCGATCGGCTGTTAACCGAAAGGTTGGAGGTACGAGCCCACCCGGTGGTGGTGCGGCGCTTTTTTTTCTTTGGGCTGATAGCTTTGAAGATATGTTCTGATGGTGGTGAGAGTGGAGCAGGACTGTCTCCGAGGCGCAATCGGCTAACGCGATCGGCTGTTAACCGAAAGGCTGGAGGTACGAGCCCTCCCGGGAGTGGTGTGTTGCTTTTTATATTTTGGGCTGATAGCTTTGAAGATACGTTCTGATGGTGGTGAGAGTGGAGCACGACTGTCTCCGTGGCGCAATTGGCTAGCGCGATCGGCTGTTAACCGAAAGGTTGGAGGTACGAGCCCACCTGGTGGTGGTGCGGCGCTTTTTTTTCTTTGGGCTGATAGCTTTGAAGATATGTTCTGATGGTGGTGAGAGTGGAGCAGGACTGTCTCCGTGGCGCAATTGGCTAGCGCTATCGGCTGGTAACCGAAAGGTTATAGGTTCGGGCCCACCTGGTGGTGGTGCGGCGCTTTTTTTTCTTTGGGCTGATAGCTTTGAAGATATGTTCTGATGGTGGTGAGAGTGGAGCACGACTGTCTCTGTGGCGCAATTGGCTAGCGCGATCGGCTGTTAACCGAAAGGTTGGAGGTACGAGCCCTCCCGGGAGTAGTGTGTTGCTTTTTTTTCTTTGGGCTGATATCTTCGAAGATATGTTCTGATGGTGGTGAGAGTGGAGCAGGACTGTCTCCGTGGCGCAATTGGCTGCCGCGATCGGCTGTTAACCGAAAGGTTGGAGGTACGAGCCCACCCGGTGGAGGTGCGGCGCTTTTTTTCTTTGGGCTGATAGCTTTGAAGATATGTTCTGATGGTGGTGAGAGTGGAGCACGACTGTCTCCGTGGCGCAATTGGCTAGCGCGATCGGCTGTTAACCGAAAGGTTGGAGGTACGAGCCCACCCGGTGGAGGTGCGGCGCTTTTTTTCTTTGGACTGATAGCTTTGAAGATATGTTCTGATGGTGGTGAGAGTGGAGCACGACTGTCTCCGTGGCGCAATTGGCTAGCGCGATCGGCTGTTAACCGAGAGGTTGGAGGTTCGAGCCCACCCGGTGGTAGTGCGGCGATTTTTTTCCTTAGCGCTGATAGCTCTGAAGAAATGTTCTGACGATGGTGAGAGTAGAGCATGACTGTCTCCATGGTGCAATTGGCTGTGCTACCGGCTGTTAACTGAAAAGTTTGAGGTTCGAGCCCTCGCGAGAGTGGTGTGTTGCTTTTTTGGGGGGCTGATAGCTTTGAAGATATGTTCTGATGGTGGTGAGAGTGGAGCAGGACTGTCTCCTTGGCGCAATTGGCTAGCGCGATCGGCTGTTAACCGAAAGGATTGAGGTTCAGGCCCACCCGGTGCTGGTGCGGCGCTTTCTTTTCTTTGGGCTGATAGCTTTGAAGATGTGTTCTGATGGTGGTAAGAGTGGAGCACGACTGTCTCCGTGGCGCAATTGGCTAGCGCTATCGGCTGTTAACCGAAAGGTTGGAGGTTCGGGCCCACCTGGTGGTGGTGCGGCGCTTTTTTTCTTTGGGCTGATAGCTTTGAAGATATGTTCTGATGGTGGTGAGAGTGGAGCAGGACTGTCTCCGTGGCGCAATAGGCTAGCGCGATCGGCTGTTAACCGAAAGGTTGGAGGTACGAGCCCACCCGGTGGTGGTGCGGCGCTTTTTTTCTTTGGGCTCATAGCTCTGAAGAAATGTTCTGACGGTGGTGAGAGTGGAGCACGGCTGTCTCCGTGGCGCATTTGGCTAGCGCGATCGGCTGTTAACCGAAAGGTTGGAGGTACGAGCCCACGCAGTGGTGGTGCGGCGCTTTTTTTTTGGGCTGATAGCTTTGAAGATATGTCCTGATGGTGGTGAGAATGGAGCACGACTGTCTCCGTGGCGCAATTGGCTATTCGATCGGCTGTTAACTGAAAGGTTGGATGTTCGAGCCCTCCCGGGAGTAGTGTGTTGCTTTTTTTTCTTTGGGCTGATATCTTCGAAGATATGTTCTGATGGTGGTGAGAGTGGAGCAGGACTGTCTCCGTGGCGCAATTGGCTGCCGCGATCGGCTGTTAACCGAAAGGTTGGAGGTACGAGCCCACCCGGTGGAGGTGCGGCGCTTTTTTTCTTTGGGCTGATAGCTTTGAAGATATGTTCTGATGGTGGTGAGAGTGGAGCACGACTGTCTCCGTGGCGCAATTGGCTAGCGCGATCGGCTGTTAACCGAAAGGTTGGAGGTACGAGCCCACCCGGTGGAGGTGCGGCGCTTTTTTTCTTTGGACTGATAGCTTTGAAGATATGTTCTGATGGTGGTGAGAGTGGAGCACGACTGTCTCCGTGGCGCAATTGGCTAGCGCGATCGGCTGTTAACCGAGAGGTTGGAGGTTCGAGCCCACCCGGTGGTAGTGCGGCGATTTTTTTCCTTAGCGCTGATAGCTCTGAAGAAATGTTCTGACGATGGTGAGAGTAGAGCATGACTGTCTCCATGGTGCAATTGGCTGTGCTACCGGCTGTTAACTGAAAAGTTTGAGGTTCGAGCCCTCGCGAGAGTGGTGTGTTGCTTTTTTGGGGGGCTGATAGCTTTGAAGATATGTTCTGATGGTGGTGAGAGTGGAGCAGGACTGTCTCCTTGGCGCAATTGGCTAGCGCGATCGGCTGTTAACCGAAAGGATTGAGGTTCAGGCCCACCCGGTGGAGGTGCGGCGCTTTTTTTCTTTGGACTGATAGCTTTGAAGATATGTTCTGATGGTGGTGAGAGTGGAGCACGACTGTCTCCGTGGCGCAATTGGCTAGCGCGATCGGCTGTTAACCGAGAGGTTGGAGGTTCGAGCCCACCCGGTGGTAGTGCGGCGATTTTTTTCCTTAGGGCTGATAGCTCTGAAGAAATGTTCTGACGGTGGTGAGAGTGGAGCATGACTGTCTCCATGGTGCAATTGGCTGTGCTATCGGCTGTTAACTGAAACGTTAGAGGTTCGAGCCCTCGCGAGAGTGGTGTGTTGCTTTTTTGGGGGGCTGATAGCTTTGAAGATATGTTCTGATGGTGGTGAGAGTGGAGCAGGACTGTCTCCTTGGCGCAATTGGCTAGCGCGATCGGCTGTTAACCGAAAGGTTTGAGGTTCAGGCCCACCCGGTGCTGGTGCGGCGCTTTCTTTTCTTTGGGCTGATAGCTTTGAAGATATGTTCTGATGGTGGTGAGAGTGGAGCAGGACTGTCTCCGAGGCGCAATCGGCTAACGCGATCGGCTGTTAACCGAAAGGCTGGAGGTACGAGCCCTCCCGGGAGTGGTGTGTTGCTTTTTATATTTTGGGCTGATAGCTTTGAAGATACGTTCTGATGGTGGTGAGAGTGGAGCACGACTGTCTCCGTGGCGCAATTGGCTAGCGCGATCGGCTGTTAACCGAAAGGTTGGAGGTACGAGCCCTCACGGGAGTGGTGTGTTGCTTTTTTTATTTTGGGCTGATAGCTTTGAAGATATGTTCTGATGGTGGTGAGAGTGGAGCACGACTGTCTCCGTGGCGCAATCGGCTAACGCGATCGGCTGTTAACCGAAAGGTTGGAGGTACGAGCCCTCACGGGAGTGGTGTGTTGCTTTTTTTATTTTGGGCTGATAGCTTTGAAGATATGTTCTGATGCTGGTGAGAGTGGAGCACGACTGTCTCCGTGGCGCAATCGGCTAGCGCGATCGGCTGTTAACCAAAAGGTTGGAGGTACGAGCCCACGCAGTGGTGGTACGGCGCTTTTTTTTTCTTTGGGCTGATAGCTTTGAAGATATGTCCTGATGGTGGTGAGAATGGAGCACGACTGTCTCTGTGGCGCAATTGGCTGTGCTACCGGCTGTTAACTGAAAAGTTTGAGGTTCGAGCCCTCGCGAGAGTGGTGTGTTGCTTTTTTGGGGGGCTGATAGCTTTGAAGATATGTTCTGATGGTGGTGAGAGTGGAGCAGGACTGTCTCCTTGGCGCAATTGGCTAGCGCGATCGGCTGTTAACCGAAAGGATTGAGGTTCAGGCCCACCCGGTGCTGGTGCGGCGCTTTCTTTTCTTTGGGCTGATAGCTTTGAAGATGTGTTCTGATGGTGGTAAGAGTGGAGCACGGCTGTCTCCGTGGCGCATTTGGCTAGCGCGATCGGCTGTTAACTAAAAGGTTGGAGGTACGAGCCCTCCCGGGAGTGGTGTGTTGCTTTTTTTTCTTTGGGCTGATAGCGACAGTCATGCTCTACTCTCACCATCGTCAGAACATTTCTTCAGAGCTATCAGCGCTAAGGAAAAAAATCGCCGCACTACCACCGGGTGGGAGGTACGAGCCCACCCGGTGGTGGTGCGGCGCTTTTTTTCTTTGGGCTGATAGCTCTGAAGAAATGTTCTGACGGTGGTGAGAGTGGAGCACGACTGTCTCCGTGGCGCATTTGTCCAGCGCGATCGGCTGTTAACCGAAAGGTTGGAGGTACGAGCCCTCCCGGGAGTGGTGTGTTGCTTTTTTTATTTCGGGCTGAAAGCTATGAAGATATGTTCTGATGCTGGTGAGAGTGGAGCACGACTGTCTCCGTGGCGCAATCGGCTAGTGCGATCGGCTGTTAACCAAAAGGTTGGAGGTACGAGCCCACGCAGTGGTGGTGCGGCGCTTTTTTTTTGGGCTGATAGCTTTGAAGATATGTCCTGATGGTGGTGAGAATGGAGCACGACTGTCTCCGTGGCGCAATTGGCTATTCGATCGGCTGTTAACTGAAAGGTTGGATGTTCGAGCCCTCCCGGGAGTAGTGTGTTGCTTTTTTTTCTTTGGGCTGATATCTTCGAAGATATGTTCTGATGGTGGTGAGAGTGGAGCAGGACTGTCTCCGTGGCGCAATTGGCTGCCGCGATCGGCTGTTAACCGAAAGGTTGGAGGTACGAGCCCACCCGGTGGAGGTGCGGCGCTTTTTTTCTTTGGGCTGATAGCTTTGAAGATATGTTCTGATGGTGGTGAGAGTGGAGCAGGACTGTCTCCGTGGCGCAATTGGCTGCCGCGATCGGCTGTTAACCGAAAGGTTGGAGGTACGAGCCCACCCGGTGGAGGTGCGGCGCTTTTTTTCTTTGGGCTGATAGCTTTGAAGATATGTTCTGATGGTGGTGAGAGTGGAGCACGACTGTCTCCGTGGCGCAATTGGCTAGCGCGATCGGCTGTTAACCGAAATTTGGAGGTACGAGTCCACCCGGTGGTGGTGCGGCGCTTTTTTTTCTTTGGGCTGATAGCTTTGAAGAAATGTTCTGATGGTGGTGAGAGTGGAGCACGTCTGTCTCCGTGGCGCAATTGGCTAGCGCGATCGGCTGTTAACCGAAAGGTTGGAGGTTTGAGCCCTCCCGGGAGTGGTGTGTTGCTTTTTTTATTTTGGGCTGATAGCTTTGAAACTATGTTCTGATGGTGGTGAGTGTGGAGCAGGACTGTCTCCGTGGCGCAATTGGCTAGCGCGATCGGCTGTTAACCGAAATTTGGAGGTACGAGTCCACCCGGTGGTGGTGCGGCGCTTTTTTTTCTTTGGGCTGATAGCTTTGAAGAAATGTTCTGATGGTGGTGAGAGTGGAGCACGTCTGTCTCCGTGGCGCAATTGGCTAGCGCGATCGGCTGTTAACCGAAAGGTTGGAGGTTTGAGCCCTCCCGGGAGTGGTGTGTTGCTTTTTTTATTTTGGGCTGATAGCTTTGAAACTATGTTCTGATGGTGGTGAGTGTGGAGCAGGACTGTCTCCGTGGCGCAATTGGCTAGCGCGATCGGCTGTAAACCGAAAGGTTGGAGGTACGAGCCTACCCGGTGGAGGTGCGGCGCTTTTTTTTCTTTGGGCTGATAGCTTTGAAGATATGTTCTGATGGTGGTGAGAGTGGAGCACGACTGTCTCCGTGGCGCAATCGGCTAACGCGATCGGCTGTTAACCGAAAGGTTGGAGGTACGAGCCCTCCCGGGAGTGGTGTGTTGCTTTTTTTATTTTGGGCTGATAGCTTTGTAGATATGTTCTGCTGGTGGTGAGAGTGGAGCACGACTGTCTCCATGGCGCAATTGGCTATTCGATCGGCTGTTAACTGAAAGGTTTGAGGTTCGAGCCCTGCCGGGAGTGTTGTGTTGCTTTTTTTATTTTGGGCTGATAGCTATGAAGATATGTAATGATGGTGGTGAGAGTGGAGCACGACTGTCTCCGTGGCGCAATCGGCTAACGCGATCGGCTGTTAACCGAAAGGTTGGAGGTACGAGCCCTCCCGGGAGTGGTGTGTTGCTTTTTTTATTTTGGGCTGATAGCTTTGTAGATATGTTCTGCTGGTGGTGAGAGTGGAGCACGACTGTCTCCGTGGCGCAATTGGCTAGCGCGATCGGCTGTTAACCGAAAGGTTGGAGGTACGAGCCCACCCGGTGGTGGTGCGGCGCTTTTTTTTCTTTGGGCTGATAGCTTTGAAGATATGTTCTGATGGTGGTGAGAGTGGAGCACGACTGTCTCCATGGCGCAATTGGCTATTCGATCGGCTGTTAACTGAAAGGTTTGAGGTTCGAGCCCTGCCGGGAGTGTTGTGTTGCTTTTTTTATTTTGGGCTGATAGCTATGAAGATATGTAATGATGGTGGTGAGAGTGGAGCACGACTGTCTCTGTGGCGCAATTGGCTAGCGCGATCGGCGGTTAACCGAAAGGTTGGAGGTTCGAGCCCTCCCGGGAGTTGTGTGTTTCTTTTTTTATTTTGGGCTGATAGCTTTGAAAATATGTTCTGATGGTGGTGAGTGTGGAGCAGGACTGTCTCCGTGGCGCAATTGGCTAGCGCGATCGGCTGTTAACCGAAAGGTTGGAGGTACGAGCCTACCCGGTGGAGGTGCGGCGCTTTTTTTTCTTTGGGCTGATAGCTTTGAAGATATGTTCTGATGGTGGTGAGAGTGGAGCACGACTGTCTCCGTGGCGCAATTGGCTAGCGCGATCGGCTGTTAACCGAGAGGTTGGAAGTTGGAGCCCACCCGGTGGTGGTGCGGCGATTTTTTTTCCTTTTGGCTGATAGCTCTGAAGAAATGTTCTGACGGTGGTGAGAGTGGAGCACGACTGTCTCCATGGCGCAATTGGCTATGCGATCGGCTGTCAACTGAAAGGTTGGAGGTTCGAGTCCCGCGGGAGTGGTGTATTGCTTTTTTTCTTTGGGCTGATAGCTTTGAAGATGTGTTCTGATGGTGGTAAGAGTGGAGCACGACTGTCTCCGTGGCGCAATTGGCTAGCGCTATCGGCTGTTAACCGAAAGGTTGGAGGTTCGGGCCCACCTGGTGGTGGTGCGGCGCTTTTTTTTCTTTGGGCTGATAGCTTTGAAGATATGTTCTGATGGTGGTGAGAGTGGAGCACGACTGTCTCTGTGGCGCAATTGGCTAGCGCGATCGGCTGTTAACCGAAAGGTTGGAGGTACGAGCCCACCCGGTGGTGGTGCGGCGCTTTTTTTTCTTTGGGCTGATAGCTTTGAAGATATGTTCTGATGGTGGTGAGAGTGGAGCAGGACTGTCTCCGAGGCGCAATCGGCTAACGCGATCGGCTGTTAACCGAAAGGCTGGAGGTACGAGCCCTCCCGGGAGTGGTGTGTTGCTTTTTATATTTTGGGCTGATAGCTTTGAAGATACGTTCTGATGGTGGTGAGAGTGGAGCACGACTGTCTCCGTGGCGCAATTGGCTAGCGCGATCGGCTGTTAACCGAAAGGTTGGAGGTACGAGCCCACCTGGTGGTGGTGCGGCGCTTTTTTTTCTTTGGGCTGATAGCTTTGAAGATATGTTCTGATGGTGGTGAGAGTGGAGCAGGACTGTCTCCGTGGCGCAATTGGCTAGCGCGATCGGCTGTTAACCGAAAGGTGGGAGGTACGAGCCCACCCGGTGGTGGTGCGGCGCTTTTTTTCTTTGGGCTGATAGCTCTGAAGAAATGTTCTGACGGTGGTGAGAGTGGAGCACGACTGTCTCCGTGGCGCATTTGTCCAGCGCGATCGGCTGTTAACCGAAAGGTTGGAGGTACGAGCCCTCCCGGGAGTGGTGTGTTGCTTTTTTTATTTCGGGCTGAAAGCTATGAAGATATGTTCTGATGCTGGTGAGAGTGGAGCACGACTGTCTCCGTGGCGCAATCGGCTAGTGCGATCGGCTGTTAACCAAAAGGTTGGAGGTACGAGCCCACGCAGTGGTGGTGCGGCGCTTTTTTTTTGGGCTGATAGCTTTGAAGATATGTCCTGATGGTGGTGAGAATGGAGCACGACTGTCTCCGTGGCGCAATTGGCTATTCGATCGGCTGTTAACTGAAAGGTTGGATGTTCGAGCCCTCCCGGGAGTAGTGTGTTGCTTTTTTTTCTTTGGGCTGATATCTTCGAAGATATGTTCTGATGGTGGTGAGAGTGGAGCAGGACTGTCTCCGTGGCGCAATTGGCTGCCGCGATCGGCTGTTAACCGAAAGGTTGGAGGTACGAGCCCACCCGGTGGAGGTGCGGCGCTTTTTTTCTTTGGGCTGATAGCTTTGAAGATATGTTCTGATGGTGGTGAGAGTGGAGCACGACTGTCTCCGTGGCGCAATTGGCTAGCGCGATCGGCTGTTAACCGAAAGGTTGGAGGTACGAGCCCACCCGGTGGAGGTGCGGCGCTTTTTTTCTTTGGACTGATAGCTTTGAAGATATGTTCTGATGGTGGTGAGAGTGGAGCACGACTGTCTCCGTGGCGCAATTGGCTAGCGCGATCGGCTGTTAACCGAGAGGTTGGAGGTTCGAGCCCACCCGGTGGTAGTGCGGCGATTTTTTTCCTTAGCGCTGATAGCTCTGAAGAAATGTTCTGACGATGGTGAGAGTAGAGCATGACTGTCTCCATGGTGCAATTGGCTGTGCTACCGGCTGTTAACTGAAAAGTTTGAGGTTCGAGCCCTCGCGAGAGTGGTGTGTTGCTTTTTTGGGGGGCTGATAGCTTTGAAGATATGTTCTGATGGTGGTGAGAGTGGAGCAGGACTGTCTCCTTGGCGCAATTGGCTAGCGCGATCGGCTGTTAACCGAAAGGATTGAGGTTCAGGCCCACCCGGTGCTGGTGCGGCGCTTTCTTTTCTTTGGGCTGATAGCTTTGAAGATGTGTTCTGATGGTGGTAAGAGTGGAGCACGACTGTCTCCGTGGCGCAATTGGCTAGCGCTATCGGCTGTTAACCGAAAGGTTGGAGGTTCGGGCCCACCTGGTGGTGGTGCGGCGCTTTTTTTCTTTGGGCTGATAGCTTTGAAGATATGTTCTGATGGTGGTGAGAGTGGAGCACGACTGTCTCCGTGGCGCAATTGGCTAGCGCGATCGGCTGTTAACCGAAAGGTTGGAGGTACGAGCCCACCCGGTGGTGGTGCGGCGCTTTTTTTTCTTTGGGCTGATAGCTTTGAAGATATGTTCTGATGGTAGTGAGAGTGGAGCACGACTGTCTCAGTGGTGCAATTGGCTAGCGCAATCGGCTGTTAACCGAAAGGTTGGAGGTACGAGCCCACCTGGTGGTGGTGCGGCGCTTTTTTTTCTTTGGGCTGATAGCTTTGAAGATATGTTCTGATGGTGGTGAGAGTGGAGCACGACTGTCTCCATGGCGCAATTGGCTATTCGATAGACTGTTAACTGAAAGGTTTGAGGTTCGAGCTCTTCCGGGAGTGGTGTGTTGCTTTTTTTATATTGGGCTGATAGCTTTGAAGATATGTAATAACGGTGGTGAGAGTGGAGCACGACTGTCTCCGTGGCGCAATTGGCTAGCGCGATCGGCTGTTAACCGAAAGGTTGGAGGTACGAGCCCACCTGGTGGTGGTGCGGCGCTTTTTTTTCTTTGGGCTGATAGCTTTGAAGATATGTTCTGATGGTGTTGAGAGTGGAGCAGGACTGTCTCCGTGGCGCAATGGGCTAGCGCGATCGGCTGTTAAACGAAAGGTTGGAGGTACGAGCCCACCCGGTGGTGGTGCGGCGCTTGTTTTTCTTTGGGCTGATAGCTTTGAAGATATGTTCTGATGGTGGTGAGAGTGGAGCACGACTGTCTCCCTGGCGCAATTGGCTAACGCGATCGGCTGTTCACCGAAAGGTTGGAGGTACGAGCCCTCCCGGGAGTGGTGTGTTGCTTTTTTTATTTTGGGCTGATAGCTTTGAAGATATGTTCTGATGGTGGTGAGAGTGGAGCACGACTGTCTCCGTGGCGCAAGTGGCTAGCGCGATCGGCTGTTAACCGAAAGGTTGGAGGTTCGAGCCCAACCGGTGGTGGTGCGGCGCTTTTTTTCCTTTGGGCTGATAGCTATGAAGAAATCTTCTGACGGTGGTGAGAATGGAGCACGACTGTCTTCGTGGCGCAATTGGCTATGCGATCGGCTCTTAACTGAAAGGTTGGAGGTTCGAGCCCTCCCGGGAGTGGTGTGTTGCTTTTTTTTCTTTGGGCTGATAGCTTTCAAAATATGTTCTGATGGTGGTGAGTGTGGAGCAGGACTGTCTTCGTGAAGCAATTGGCTAGCGCGATCGGCTGTTAACCGAAAGGTTGAAGGTACGAGCCCACCCGGTGGAGGTGCGGCGCTTTTTTTTCTTTGGACTGATAGCTTTGAAGATATGTTGTGATGGTGGTGAGAGTGGAGCACGACTGTCTCCGTGGCGCAATTGGCTAGCGCGATCAACTGTTAACCGAAAGGTTGGAGGTTCGAGCCCACCCGGTGGTAGTGTGGCGATTTTTTTCCTTAGGGCTGATAGCTCTGAAGAAATGTTCTGACGGTGGTGAGAGTGGAGCATGACTGTCTCCATGGTGCAATTGGCTATGCGATCGGCTGTTAACTGAAACGTTAGAGGTTCGAGCCCTCGCGGGAGTGGTGTGTTGCTTTTTTGGGGGGCTGATAGCTTTGAAGATATGTTCTGATGGTGGTGAGAGTGGAGCTGGACTGTCTCCTTGGCGCAATTGGCTAGCGCGATCGGCTGTTAACCGAAAGGTTTGAGGTTCGGGCCCACCAGGTGCTGGTGCGGCGCTTTCTTTTCTTTGGGCTGATAGCTTTGAAGATGTGTTCTGATGGTGGTAAGAGTGGAGCACGACTGTCTCCGTGGCGCAATTGGCTAGCGCTATCGGCTGTTAACCGAAAGGTTGGAGGTTCGGGCCCACCTGGTGGTGGTGTGGCGCTTTTTTTTCTTTGGGCTGATAGCTTTGAAGATATGTTCTGATGGTGGTGAGAGTGGAGCACGACTGTCTCCGTGGCGCAATTGGCTAGCGCGTTCGGCTGTTAACCGAAAGGTTGGAGGTACGAGCCCACCCGGTGGTGGTGCGGCGCTTTTTTTTCTTTGGGCTGATAGCTTTGAAGATATGTTCTGATGGTGTTGAGAGTGGAGCAGGACTGTCTCCGTGGCGCAATTGGCTAACGCGATCGGCTGTTAACCGAAAGGTTGGAGGTACGAGCCCTCCCGGGAGTGGTGTGTTGCTTTTTTTATTTTGGGCTGATAGCTTTGAAGATATGTTCTGATGGTGGTGAGAGTGGAGCACGACTGTCTCCGTGGCGCAATTGGCTAGCGCGATCGGCTGTTAACCGAAAGGTTGGAGGTACGAGCCCACCCGGTGGTGGTGCGGCGCTTGTTTTTCTTTGGGCTGATAGCTTTGAAGGTATGTTCTGAATGTGGTGAGAGTGGAGCACGATTGTCTCCTTGGCGCAATTGGCTAACGCGATCGGCTGTTAACCGAAAGGTTGGAGGTACGAGCCCTCCCGGGAGTGGTGTGTTGCTTTTTTTATTTTGGGCTGATAGCTTTGAAGATATGTTCTGATGGTGGTGAGAGTGGAGCACGACTGTCTCCGTGGCGCAATTGGCTAGCGCGATCGGCTGTTAACCGAAAGGTTGGAGGTACGAGCCCACCCGGTGGTGGTGCGGCGCTTTTTTTTCTTTGAGCTGATAGCTTTGAAGATATGTTCTGATGGTGGTGAGAGTGGAGCACGACTGTCTCCATGGCGCAATTGGCTATTCGATCGGCTGTTAACTGAAAGGTTGGATGTTCGAGCCCTACCGGGAGTGGTGTGTTGCTTTTTTTTCTTTGGGCTGATAGCTTCGAAGATATGTTCTGATGGTGGTGAGAGTGGAGCAGGACTGTCTCCGTGGCGCAATTGGCTGCCGCGATCGGTTGTTAACCGAAAGGTTGGAGGTACGAGCCCACCCGGTGGAGGTGCGGCGCTTTTTTTTCTTTGGGCTGATAGCTTTGAAGATATGTTCTGATGGTGGTGAGAGTGGAGCACGACTGTCTCCGTGGCGCAATTGGCTAGCGCGATCGGCTGTTAACCGAAAGGTTGGAGGATCGAGCCCAACCGGTGGTGGTGCGGCGCTTTTTTTCCTTTGGGCTGATAGCTTTGAAGATATGTTCTGATGGTGGTGAGAGTGGAGCACGACTGTCTCCATGGCGCAATTGGCTATTCGATAGACTGTTAACTGAAAGGTTTGAGGTTCGAGCTCTTCCGGGAGTGGTGTGTTGCTTTTTTTATTTTGGGCTGATAGCTTTGAAGATATGTAATAACGGTGGTGAGAGTGGAGCACGACTGTCTCCGTGGCGCAATTGGCTAGCGCGATCGGCTGTTAACCGAAAGGTTGGAGGTACGAGCCCACCTGGTGGTGGTGCGGCGCTTTTTTTTCTTTGGGCTGATAGCTTTGAAGATATGTTCTGATGGTGTTGAGAGTGGAGCAGGACTGTCTCCGTGGCGCAATGGGCTAGCGCGATCGGCTGTTAAACGAAAGGTTGGAGGTACGAGCCCACCCGGGAGTGGTGTGTTGCTTTTTTTTCTTTGGGCTGATAGCTTTCAAAATATGTTCTGATGGTGGTGAGTGTGGAGCAGGACTGTCTTCGTGAAGCAATTGGCTAACGCGATCGGCTGTTAACCGAAAGGTTGGAGGTTCGAGCTCTTCCGGGAGTGGTGTGTTGCTTTTTTTATTTTGGGCTGATAGCTTTGAAGATATGTAATAACGGTGGTGAGAGTGGAGCACGACTGTCTCCGTGGCGCAATTGGCTAGCGCGATCGGCTGTTAACCGAAAGGTTGGAGGTACGAGCCCACCAGGTGGTGGTGCGGCGCTTTTTTTTCTTTGGGCTGATAGCTTTGAAGATATGTTCTGATGGTGGTGAGAGTGGAGCACGACTGTCTCCCTGGCGCAATTGGCTAACGCGATCGGCTGTTCACCGAAAGGTTGGAGGTACGAGCCCTCCCGGGAGTGGTGTGTTGCTTTTTTTATTTTGGGCTGATAGCTTTGAAGATATGTTCTGATGGTGGTGAGAGTGGAGCACGACTGTCTCCGTGGCGCAATTGGCTAGCGCGATCGGCTGTTAACCGAAAGGTTGGAGGTTCGAGCCCAACCGGTGGTGGTGCGGCGCTTTTTTTCCTTTGGGCTGATAGCTATGAAGAAATCTTCTGACGGTGGTGAGAATGGAGCACGACTGTCTTCGTGGCGCAATTGGCTATGCGATCGGCTCTTAACTGAAAGGTTGGAGGTTCGAGCCCTCCCGGGAGTGGTGTGTTGCTTTTTTTTCTTTGGGCTGATAGCTTTCAAAATATGTTCTGATGGTGGTGAGTGTGGAGCAGGACTGTCTTCGTGAAGCAATTGGCTAGCGCGATCGGCTGTTAACCGAAAGGTTGGAGGTACGAGCCCACCCGGTGGAGGTGCGGCGCTTTTTTTTCTTTGGAATGATAGCTTTGAAGATATGTTGTGATGGTGGTGAGAGTGGAGCACGACTGTCTCCGTGGCGCAATTGGCTAGCGCGATCAACTGTTAACCGAAAGGTTGGGGGTTCGAGCCCACCCGGTGGTAGTGCGGCGATTTTTTTCCTTAGGGCTGATAGCTCTGAAGAAATGTTCTGACGGTGGTGAGATTGGAGCATGACTGTCTCCAAGGTGCAATTGGCTATGCGATCGGCTGTTAACTGAAACGTTAGAGGTTCGAGCCCTCGCGGGAGTGGTGTGTTGCTTTTTTGGGGGGCTGATAGCTTTGAAGATATGTTCTGATGGTGGTGAGAGTGGAGCTAGACTGTCTCCTTGGCGCAATTGGCTAGCGCGATCGGCTGTTAACCGAAAGGTTTGAGGTTCGGGCCCACCAGGTGCTGGTGCGGCGCTTTCTTTTCTTTGGGCTGATAGCTTTGAAGATGTGTTCTGATGGTGGTAAGAGTGGAGCACGACTGTCTCCGTGGCGCAATTGGCTAGCGCTATCGGCTGTTAACCGAAAGGTTGGAGGTTCGGGCCCACCTGGTGGTGGTGTGGCGCTTTTTTTTCTTTGGGCTGATAGCTTTGAAGATATGTTCTGATGGTGGTGAGAGTGGAGCACGACTGTCTCCGTGGCGCAATTGGCTAGCGCGTTCGGCTGTTAACCGAAAGGTTGGAGGTACGAGCCCACCCGGTGACGGTGCGGAGCTTTTTTTTCTTTGGGCTGATAGCTTTGAAGATATGTTCTGATGGTGTTGAGAGTGGAGCAGGACTGTCTCCGTGGCGCAATGGGCTAGCGCGATCGGCTGTTAACCGAAAGGTTGGAGGTACGAGCCCACCCGGTGGTGGTGCGGCGCTTGTTTTTCTTTGGGCTGATAGCTTTGAAGGTATGTTCTGAATGTGGTGAGAGTGGAGCACGATTGTCTCCGTGGCGCAATTGGCTAACGCGATCGGCTGTTAACCGAAAGGTTGGAGGTACGAGCCCTCCCGGGAGTGGTGTGTTGCTTTTTTTATTTTGGGCTGATAGCTTTGAAGATATGTTCTGATGGTGGTGAGAGTGGAGCACGACTGTCTCCGTGGCGCAATTGGCTAGCGCGATCGGCTGTTAACCGAAAGGTTGGAGGTACGAGCCCACCCGGTGGTGGTGCGGCGCTTTTTTTTCTTTGAGCTGATAGCTTTGAAGATATGTTCTGATGGTGGTGAGAGTGGAGCACGACTGTCTCCATGGCGCAATTGGCTATTCGATCGGCTGTTAACTGAAAGGTTGGATGTTCGAGCCCTACCGGGAGTGGTGTGTTGCTTTTTTTTCTTTGGGCTGATAGCTTCGAAGATATGTTCTGATGGTGGTGAGAGTGGAGCAGGACTGTCTCCGTGGCGCAATTGGCTGCCGCGATCGGTTGTTAACCGAAAGGTTGGAGGTACGAGCCCACCCGGTGGAGGTGCGGCGCTTTTTTTTCTTTGGGCTGATAGCTTTGAAGATATGTTCTGATGGTGGTGAGAGTGGAGCACGACTGTCTCCGTGGCGCAATTGGCTAGCGCGATCGGCTGTTAACCGAAAGGTTGGAGGATCGAGCCCAACCGGTGGTGGTGCGGCGCTTTTTTTCCTTTGGGCTGATAGCTATGAAGAATTCTTCTGACGGTGGTGAGAGTGGAGCACGACTGTCTTGTGGCGCAATTGGCTATGCGATCGGCTCTTAACTGAAAGGTTGGAGGTTCGAGCCCTCCCGGGAGTGGTGTGTTGCTTTTTTTTCTTTGGGCCGATAGCTTTCAAAATATGTTCTGATGGTGGTGAGTGTGGAGCAGGACTGTCTCCGTGAAGCAATTGGCTAGCGCGATCGGCTGTTAACGGAAAGGTTGGAGGTACGAGCCCACCCGGTGGAGGTGCGGCACTTTTTTTTCTTGGGACTGATAGCTTTGAAGATATGTTCTGATGGTGGTGAGAGTGGAGCATGACTGTCTCCGTGGCGCAATTGGCTAGCGCGATCGGCTGTTAACCGAGAGGTTGGAGGTTCGAGCCCACCCGGTGGTGGTGGTGCGATTTTTTTCCTTAGGACTGATAGCTCTGAAGAAATGTTCTGACGGTGGTGAGAGTGGAGCATGACTGTCTCCATGGTGCAATTGGCTATGCGATCGGCTGTTAACTGAAACGTTGGAGGTTCGGGCCCTCGCGGCAGTGGTGTGTTGCTTTTTTTTCGGGCTGATAGCTTTGAAGATATGTTCTGATGGTGGTGAGAGTGGAGCAGGACTGTCTCCTTGGCGCAATAGGCTAGCGCGATCGGCTGTTAACCGAAAGGTTTGAGGTTCGGGCCCACCCGGTGCTGGTGCGGCGCTTTCTTTTCTTTGGGCTGATAGCTTTGAAGATGTGTTCTGATGGTGGTAAGAGTGGAGCAGGACTGTCTCCGTGGCGCCATGGGCTAGCGCGATCGGCTGTTAACCGAAAGGTTGGAGGTACGAGCCCACCCGGTGGTGGTGCGGCGCTTGTTTTAGATGCGGAGCATCTTATAATCGCGCCTTGTAGTGCGCCGTCCGCGACGTCCGCACCGCTTCTCGAACATTCGACAGCTGACGCACGCGCATGCGCCGTCGCGCCGTCGCCCACTCTTCCACCATCTGTGCATCCCTTCCTCCTCTACACACCGCGCGCGCTTCACTCCTCCACCATCTGTGCACCCTTACTCCTCTACACACCGCGTTCGACATCTACAATTCTGCTGATTCTCCAGTGGACGCGCATGTGGCGTCGCGCTTCGAAAACATTCAACAGCTGACAGTGCACGCGCCGTCGTGCTGTATATATACTCAAGGTCGGCGCTCGCTCGCTCAGTTGCCGCTCGTCGGTTGGTTTGTACGGCGCGTCGACGTCCAAGGTCGCGGTGAAATGAATTCCAACGAATCCACAAACACAATGATCGACGTCCCTTCGACCAGCGCCGCCCTTTCGCATACGTGTGTACGTGTTCACTCATTTAACACCCCCTCCTACAACCACGTTAACCAATTTAGCCATCGACCCAAGTAAGTCGCAATTTAACACCCCATTTCACAACCACGTTAACCAATTTAGCCATCGACCCAAGTAAGTCGCACTTTAACACCCCGTTAACCAATTATATGGTCCGCATCCTCCTCAGTGTTCCCCCGAGGGAAGCTGCGGGCAATTTTTTCTTTGGGCTGATAGCTTTGAAGAAATGTTCTGATGGTGGTGAGAGTGGAGCACGACTGTCTCCGTGGCGCAATTGGCTAACGAGATCGGCTGTTCACCGAAAGGTTGGAGGTACGAGCCCTCCCGGGAGTGGTGTGTTGCTTTTTTTATTTTGGGCTGATAGCTTTGAAGATATGTTCTGATGGTGGTGAGAGTGGAGCACGACTGTCTCCGTGGCGCAATTGGCTAGCGCGATCGGCTGTTAACCGAAAGGTTGGAGGTTCGAGCCCAACCGGTGGTGGTGCGGCGCTTTTTTTCCTTTGGCTGATAGCTACGAAGAAATCTTCTGACGGTGGTGAGAGTGGAGCACGACTGTCTTCGTGGCGCAATTGGCTATGCGATCGGCTCTTAACTGAAAGGTTGGAGGTTCGAGCCCTCCCGGGAGTGGTGTGTTGCTTTTTTTCTTTGGGCTGATAGCTTTCAAAATATGTTCTGATGGTGGTGAGTGTGGAGCAGGACTGTCTTCGTGAAGCAATTGGCTAGCGCTATCGGCTGTTAACCGAAAGGTTGGAGGTTCGGGCCCACCTGGTGGTGGGGCGGCGCTTTTTTATTTTGGGCTGATAGCTTTGAAGATATGTTTTGATGGTGGTGAGAGTGGAGCACGACTGTCTCCGTGGTGCAACTGGCTAGCGCAATCGGCTGTTAACCAAAAGGTTGGAGGTACGAGCCCACCTGGTGGTGGTGCGGCGCTTTTTTTTCTTTGGGCTGATAGCTTTGAAGATATGTTCTGATGGTGGTGAGAGTGGAGCACGACTGTCTCCATGGCGCAATTGGCTATTCGATAGGCTGTTAACTGAAAGGTTTGAGGTTCGAGCTCTTCCGGGAGTGGTGTGTTGCTTTTTTTATTTTGGGCTGATAGCTTTGAAGATATGTAATAACAGTGGTGAGAGTGGAGCACGACTGTCTCCGTGGCGCAATTCGCTAGCGCGATCGGCTGTTAACCGAAAGGTTGGACCGAGCCCACCCGGTGGTGGTGCGGCGCTTTTTTTTCTTTGGGCTGATAGCTTTGAAGATATGTTCTGATGGTGGTGAGAGTGGAGCACGACTGTCTCCATGGCGCAATTGGTTATTTGATCGGCTGTTCACTGAAAGGTTTGAGGTTCAAGCCCTACCGGGAGTGGTGTGTTGCTTTTTTTATTTTGGGCTGATAGCTTTGAAGATATGTAATGATGGTGGTGAGAGTGGAGCACGACTGTCTCCGTGGCGCAATTGGCTAGCGCGATCGGCTGTTAACTGAAAGGTTGGAGGTACGAGCCCACCCGGTGGTGGTGCGGCGCTTTTTTTTCTTTGGGCTGATAGCTTTGAAGATATGTTCTGATGGTGGTGAGAGTGGAGCACGACTGTCTCCATGGCGCAATTGGCTATTCGATAGGCTGTTAACTGAAAGGTTTGGGGTTCGAGCTCTTCTGGGAGTGGTGTGTTGCTCTTTTTATTTTGGGCTGATAGCTTTGAAGATATCTAATAACGGTGGTGAGAGTGGAGCACGACTGTCTCCGTGGCGCAATTGGCTAGCGCGATCGGCTGTTAACCGAAAGGTTGGAGGTACGAGCCCACCCGGGGGTGGTGCGGCGCTTTTTTTTCTTTGGGCTGATAGCTTTGAAGATATGTTCTGATGGTGTTGAGAGTGGAGCAGGACTGTCTCCGTGGCGCAATGGGCTAGCGCGATCGGCTGTTAACCGAAAGGTTGGAGGTACGAGCCCGACCGGTGGTGGTGCGGCGCTTGTTTTTCTTTGGGCTGATAGCTTTGAAGATATGTTCTGATGGTGGTGAGAGTGGAGCACGACTGTCTCCGTGGCGCAATTGGCTAACGCGATCGGCTGTTAACCGCAAGGTTGGAGGTACGAGCCCTCCCGGGAGGAGTGTGTTGCTTTTTTATTTTGGGCTGATAGCTTTGAAGACATGTTCTGATGGTGGTGAGAGTGGAGCACGACTGTCTCCATGGCGCAATTGGTTATTCGATCTACTGTTCACTGAAAGGTTTGAGGTTCGAGCCCTACCGGGAGTGGTGTGTTGCTTTTTTTATTTTGGGCTGATAGCTTTGAAGATAAGTTCTGATGGTGGCGAGAGTGGAGCACGGCTGTCTCCGTGGCGCAATCGGCTAGCGCGATCGGCTGTTAACCGAAAGGTTGGAGGTACGAGCCCACGCAGTGGTGGTGCGGCGCTTTTTTTTTCTTTGGGCTGATAGCTTTGAAGATTTATTTATTTATTTATTTAGTACCCACAGCGCCAGAGGCATTACAGTGGGGGAGGGGTTTACAGTCAGTCTGGACAGTTCAATATTTTGTCATATATAAAGCGTGGAAAACGGTAATAGCAACAACAACAGCTACAGCATATCGACAACATAAGTTATTCACAGCAGTATGCAGTATATGTGAGAAACAAGAACACTACAAGGTTGAGTCGCTTCAACAGGAAAAATAAGTGATTTGATACCGGAGTATAGCCACAATTCTCTTCTGCATACAGTGTGAGGACAAAAGAAAGAAGAACAAAAGATAAGAACAGTAATACATACAGTACGTCCTAAAAAGATCAAAGAAACAATCATTTCAGCAGGGCAAAAAACATCTCATTCGAAACTACGTTGACGATGTCAGCAGGTAACCTATTCCAGTCGTGGATTGTTTTTGGAAAGAAAGATTTCTTAAAAAGTTCCGTGCGGCATAGAACCTCTCTTACTTTTCGCTCATGGTCCACGCGTTGGGACCTATAGTTAGGCGGTATTATATATATGTCTCTCTGTATGTTAATCGTACCATAGTAAATGGAATGAAAAAGCTTCAGGCGCAGCTTTCTGCGTCGTTCTACCAGGGTATCCCATTTGAGTTTTTCCATAGTTCTTGTTGCACTGAAATTAATTGTGTATTGACGGGACACGTACCTCGCACCGAGATTCTGAACTCTTTCAAGTTTAATAACGTCGCGCGCCGTCGTAGGGTCCCACACTACACAAGCGTACTCGAGGACGGACCTCACGTACGTCTTGTAGAGTAGCTCACGTGTGGACTGACTGAATGCACCAGAGTTCCTGCGAATGAAGCCCAGCATTTTTCCCGCCTTTCCGGTTACGTAGTTAACCTGCTTCTGCCACGATAATTCTGGGGTATACCAAACACCTAAGTATTTAAATTCGGTTACTTTACCAATTACAATGTTATTCAGGGTGTAGCAGTAATTTAGAGGGTTCTTCTTTCGAGTGAATGTCATATTGACAGTTTTCGTGAGGTTTAGCTGCATGCGCCACCTAGTGCACCATGTGCTGATTCGATCGAGGTCTTGCTGAATCAGGTTGAGGTCTTCCGTACCGTTAGTGATCCTATAAACCACACAGTCATCTGCAAACAGCCTCAACTGCGGTGTCAAACCGTCGCCAATATCATTGATGTACAATAAGAACAGCAAAGGTCCCAGGACGGAGCCCTGGGGTACACCAGATGAAACGCTTTGTGCCCGTGACCGAACCCCATTTACAACCACGAATTGCCGGCGTAACGTTAGATATTCTTTAATCCATGAGACAACCGCCGGATTTATTTTATATGTGAGCATCTTTTCAATGAGTAATGAATGGGGTACTGTGTCGAAAGCTTTCCTGAAATCGAGGAAAATACATTCAACCGCAAGCCGTTTATCTAATGCAGAAGCAATATCATTTGTGAATTCCAATAATTGGGTAACACAGGAAAAACCTTTACGAAATCCATGTTGGGCTGACGTAATCGCAGAATGAGTATTCAAGTGAGCTACAATACTCGTGAATAGAATGTGCTCCATTATTTTACATGCAACGGATGTCAGCGATATCGGGCGGTAGTTTGAAACGTCGCTTCTAGGGCCGGACTTATGAATAGGGACCACAATACCTGCTTTCCAATCATCAGGAAGAGAAGCTTCGAGTAGTGACATATCAAATATAACTTTCAAGTACTTTGCTATCGATTCAGCGCATGATTTAAGCAGGAAATTGGGTAAGTCGTCAGGACCACACGCTTTAGAAGAGTCGAGCCTTCGAAGCAACGATTCAATGCCGTGTGTACATATGACAACATCATCCATGTCGCTTATCGTTTCAAGTACCGGTGGGACGTCTTCAGAAGGCATTACTGCAGGAGTGAAGACGGAGCAGAAGTAGGCGTTAAAGCATTCTGCCTTGTCAGCGTCTTCGCGAACAATGACGTCACCAGACACGAGTGGAGGGATAGTTACAACATCCTTGCCATTCTGCTTCACGTGCTTCCAGAACACTTTCGGTTTATCTTTTAGTCTTGTTTGAATAGTTCCCGAATAACTGTCTTTGGCAATGCGTGTTGCTTCTTTAACTTCACGAGTTATTTCTTTCAGTTTTTTCTCTGTCTCTTTTGAAGGTTTTCTGCAATAAGCGCGATAAGTTCGGTGTCTTTTTTGTGTGAGCTGGCGCAAGGTTTTCGTAAACCAAGGCTTGCTTCTACCCTGTCTCGCCGTCAACACCCAAGTTGGGACGAACAGCTCACGTAATTCGAGTATTTTCTGCTTAAATAACCGCCACAGCCCGTCCACACTCCTACACTCGGCTTCCGTTTCGAACACTACTAAATAAGCCTGTAATGCTTGATTTATACAATCGAAATTGGCTTTTTTATAATTGTACAGTTTTCTGTTAGCATGGTTTTTTGTTTTAACATAGGCCAGCGACATCGTCGACACGACAGCGTGATGGTCGCTTATGCCAGGAATCACAAGCGTTGACTGAACAAGTTCTGGTCGATTGGTAAGCAGAAGGTCTAAAATATTGTTTCCCCGCGTTGGGGTGAGGACTAGCTGATGCAGAGCATGCAGGTTGACCATGTTCAACATTTCTGTATTGCATATTCCAGTAACTGTGGCGGTGTTCGATGCATCCCATTTCAAGTCCGGTAAATTGAAGTCTCCCCCAATGACCACGGTATCTGAGTGAACTTCATCAATCGCACTTTGAAGTCGAGTGAGAACATCCGGCGATGCATTAGGGGGACGATAAAAGCTACATACTGTTAAGGCGATGCGGTTCGGAAGTTCTAGTTTGCACAACACTACTTCACTCACGCCAGCATCAACGTCAATCTGGGAGGACCTAATGCTACTATCAATGAGAATGAACACAGCCCCTCCATGACCGTTCCTGTCTTTTCTGTAGCAGGTGTAACCAGTTGGAAATACCTCGTGGTCACCAATGTCAGGATCTAACCAGGATTCCGTACCGAGAATCACGGAAGGCTTAACAGTTTCTACTAAGGCGGAAAATTCATCTCTCTTATTCTTTATGCTCCTGCAATTCAGCAGAAGAATACTAATTTTCGCAGAACTAGACTGGCACGGTCACTTCTGTGGGGTCACATGCATTGTTGCATCATCGCAGACAAACTTCTGCCCTTTCAAAAGAAGGTAATCGTACCTAAGCATAGCTTTCGCGCCATCCTGTTTTTGTGCTTTTGCATATTCCCACAAAATTTTTCTTTTCTTTCGTACTGCTTCGGAGAAATCTTCGGAAATGCTAGTCGTAGTGCCTTTTAACTTTCTTGCGTTGCTTAGGACATGCTGTTTTTCTTTGAAAGATGAAAATTTTGCGATGATGGGTCTGCTCCTCCCAGCTCGAAAACGTCCCAACCGGTGTGCCCTTTCTATTCCTATAGTGGGAATTCCTAACTTCGAAGAACAGATATCCAAGATCTGTTTCTCACATTCCGCATTTGTTTCGTTGGCTCCTTCGTCGGGTATACCGTGAAAGATGAGGTTGCCCCTTCTGCTGCGGTTTTCAAGGTCGTCAACCTTTGACGTTAGAGACTTCAACACTCGTGCTTGAGTCTCACATTGTACAACGCACTCTGCTAAAGACGATTTCATTTCATCAAGGTTTGTGAACTTAGTTTCAAGGGATTTGATACGATCACCTAGATCGTTTATAGCGAGCTTGTTTGCAGCTTGAACGGTTTCAATAGCATTTAGTTTATCCTTAATTATGCCTTGACCTGCTAAGAGCTGCTGCAGTGTCGCCTCGGTGGACGGTCCCGGATTCACCTCTACGTCGCCACATATTAGCAGAAGTAAAAAATAAAAAGAGAAGCGACGCAGCAAGCGAAACTGTTTCCGCGAACGGTATTGCGTGCATGAATGTGACAGAATGCAGTCAAACAACTTTTGGGGTATATGTTCTGATGGTGGTGAGAGTGGAGCACGACTGTCTCCGTGGCGCGATTGGCTATTAACTGAAAGGTTGAATGTTCGAGCCCTCCCGGGAGTAGTGTGTTGCTTTTTTTTCTTTGGTCTGATAGCTTCGAAGATACGTTCTGATGGTGGTGAGAGTGGAGCAGGACTGTCTTTGTGGCGCAATTGGCTGCCGCGATCGGCTGTTACCCGAAAGGTTGAAGGTACGAGCCCACCCGGTGGAGGTGCGGCGCTTTTTTTTCTTCGGGCTGATAGCTTTGAAGATATGTTCTGATGGTGGTGAGAGTGGAGCACGACTGTCTCCGTGGCGCAATTGGCTAGCGCGATCGGCTGTTAACCAAAAGGTTGGAGGTTCGAGCCCAACCGGTGGTGGTGCGGCGCTTTTTTTCCTTTGGGCTGATAGCTATGAAGAAATCTTCTGACGGTGGTGAGAGTGGAGCACGACTGTCTTCGTGGCGCAATTGGCTATGCGATCGGCTCTTAACTGAAAGGTTGGAGGTTCGAGCCCTCCCGGGAGTGGTGTGTTGCTTTTTTTTCTTTGAGCTGATAGCTTTCAAAATATGTTCTGATGGTGGTGAGTGTGGTGCAGGACTGTCTCCGTGAAGCAATTGGCTAGCGCGATCGGCTGTTAACCGAGAGGTTGGAGGTTCGAGCCCACCCGGTGGTAGTGCGGCGATTTTTTTCCTTAGGGCCGATAGCTCAGAAGAAATGTTCTGACGTTGGTGAGAGTGGAGCATGACTGTCTCCATGGTGCAATTGGCTATCCGATCGGCTGTTAACTGAAACGTTGGAGGTTCGAGCCCTCGCGGGAGTGGTGTGTTGCTTTTTTGGGGGGGCTGATAGCTTTGAAGATATGTTCGGATGGTGGTGAGAGTGGAGCAGGACTGTCTCCTTGGCGCAATTGGCTAGCGCAATCGGCTGTTAACCGAAAGGTTCGAGGTTCGGGCCCACCTGGTGGTGGTGCGGCGCTTTTTTTTCTTTGGGCTGATAGCTTTGAAGATATGTTCTGATGGTGGTGAGAGTGGAGCACGACTGTCTCCGTGGCGCAATTGGCTAGCGCGATCGGCTGTTAACCGAAAGGTTGGAGGTACGAGCCCACCCGGTGGTGGTGCGGCGCTTTTTTTTCTTTGGGCTGATAGCTTTGAAGATATGTTCTGATGGTGGTGAGAGTGGAGCAGGACTGTCTCCGTGGCGCAATCGGCTAACGCGATCGGCTGTTAACCGAAAGGTTGGAGGTACGAGCCCACCTGGTGGTGGTGCGGCGCTTTTTTTTTCTTTGGGCTGATAGCTTTGAAGTTATGTTCTGATGGTGGTGAGAGTGGAGCACGACTGTCTCCAAGGCGCAATTGGCTATTCGATAGGCTGTTAACTGAAAGGTTTGACGTTCGAGCTCTTCCGGGAGTGGTGTGTTGCTTTTTTTATTTTGGGCTGATAGCTTTGAAGATATGTAATAACGGTGGTGAGAGTGGAGCACGACTGTCTCCGTGGCGCAATTGGCTAGCGCGATCGGCTGTTAACCGAAAGGTTGGAGGTACGAGCCCACCCGGTGGTGGTGCGGTGCTTTTTTTTCTTTGGGCTGGTAGCTTTGAAGATATGTTCTGATGGTGTTGAGAGTGGAGCAGGACTGTCTCCGTGGCGCAATGGGCTAGCGCGATCGGCTGTTAACCGAAAGGTTGGAGGTACGAGCCCACCCGGTGGTGGTGCGGCGCTTGTTTTTCTTTGGGCTGATAGCTTTGAAGATATGTTCTGATGGTGGTGAGAGTGGAGCACGACTGTCTCCGTGGCGCAATTGGCTAACGCGATCGGCTGTTAACCGAAAGGTTGGAGGTACGAGCCCTCCCGGGAGTGGAGTGTTGCTTTTTTTATTTTGGGCTGATAGCTTTGAAGATATGTTCTGATGGTGGTGAGAGTGGAGCACGACTGTCTCCGTGGCGCAATTGGCTAGCGCGATCGGCTGTTAACCGAAAGGTTGGAGGTACGAGCCCACCCGGTGGTGGTGCGGCGATTTTTTTTCTTTGGGCTGATAGCTCTGAAAAAATGTTCAGACAGTGGTGAGAGTGGAGCACGGCTGTCTCCGTGGTGCAATTGGCTAGCGCGATCGGCTATTAACCGAAAGGTTGGAGGTACGAGCCCACCCGGTGGTGGTGCGGCGCTTTTTTTTTCTTTGGGCTGATAGCTTTGAAGATATGTTCTGATGGTGTTGAGAGTGGAGCAGGACTGTCTCCGTGGCGCAATGGGCTAGCGCGATCGGCTGTTAACCGAAAGGTTGGAGGTACGAGCCCGACCGGTGGTGGTGCGGCGCTTGTTTTTCTTTGGGCTGATAGCTTTGAAGATATGTTCTGATGGTGGTGAGAGTGGAGCACGACTGTCTCCGTGGCGCAATTGGCTAACGCGATCGGCTGTTAACCGAAAGGTTGGAGGTACGAGCCCTCCCGGGAAGAGTGTGTTGCTTTTTTTATTTTGGGCTGATAGCTTTGAAGATATGTTCTGATGGTGGTGAGAGTGGAGCACGACTGTCTCCGTGGCGCAATTGGCTATTCGATAGACTGTTAACTGAAAGGTTTGAGGTTCGAGCTCTTCCGGGAGTGGTGTGTTGCTTTTTTTATTTTGGGCTGATAGCTTTGAAGATATGTAATAACGGTGGTGAGAGTGGAGCACGACTGTCTCCGTGGCGCAATTGGCTAGCGCGATCGGCTGTTAACCGAAAGGTTGGAGGTACGAGCCCACCTGGTGGTGGTGCGGCGCTTTTTTTTCTTTGGGCTGATAGCTTTGAAGATATGTTCTGATGGTGTTGAGAGTGGAGCAGGACTGTCTCCGTGGCGCAATGGGCTAGCGCGATCGGCTGTTAAACGAAAGGTTGGAGGTACGAGCCCACCCGGTGGTGGTGCGGCGCTTGTTTTTCTTTGGGCTGATAGCTTTGAAGATATGTTCTGATGGTGGTGAGAGTGGAGCACGACTGTCTCCCTGGCGCAATTGGCTAACGCGATCGGCTGTTCACCGAAAGGTTGGAGGTACGAGCCCTCCCGGGGTGGTGTGTTGCTTTTTTTATTTTGGGCTGATAGCTTTGAAGATATGTTCTGATGGTGGTGAGAGTGGAGCACGACTGTCTCCGTGGCGCAATTGGCTAGCGCGATCGGCTGTTAACCGAAAGGTTGGAGGTTCGAGCCCACCTGGTGGTGGTGCGGCGCTTTTTTTTCTTTGGGCTGATAGCTTTGAAGATATGTTCTGATGGTGTTGAGAGTGGAGCACGACTGTCTCCCTGGCGCAATTGGCTAGCGCGATCAACTGTTAACCGAAAGGTTGGACGTTCGAGCCCACCCGGTGGTAGTGCGGCGATTTTTTTCCTTAGGGCTGATAGCTCTGAAGAAATGTTCTGATGGTGGTGAGAGTGGAGCATGACTGTCTCCATGGTGCAATTGGCTATGCGATCGGCTGTTAACTGAAACGTTAGAGGTTCGAGCCCTCGCGGGAGTGGTGTGTTGCTTTTTTGGGGGGCTGATAGCTTTGAAGATACGTTCTGATGGTGGTGAGAGTGGAGCTGGACTGTCTCCTTGGCGCAATTGGCTAGCGCGATCGGCTGTTAACCGAAAGGTTTGAGGTTCGGGCCCACCAGGTGCTGGTGCGGCGCTTTCTTTTCTTTGGGCTGATAGCTTTGAAGATGTGTTCTGATGGTGGTAAGAGTGGAGCACGACTGTCTCCGTGGCGCAATTGGCTAGCGCTATCGGCTGTTAACCGAAAGGTTGGAGGTACGAGCCCACCCGGTGGTGGTGCGGCGCTTTTTTTTCTTTGGGCTGATAGCTTTGAAGATATGTTCTGATGGTGTTGAGAGTGGAGCAGGACTGTCTCCGTGGCGCAATGGGCTAGCGCGATCGGCTGTTAACCGAAAGGTTGGAGGTACGAGCCCACCCGGTGGTGGTGCGGCGCTTGTTTTTCTTTGGGCTGATAGCTTTGAAGATATGTTCTGATGGTGGTGAGAGTGGAGCACGATTGTCTCCGAGGCGCAATTGGCTAACGCGATCGGCTGTTAACCGAAAGGTTGGAGGTACGAGCCCTCCCGGGAGTGGTGTGTTGCTTTTTTTATTTTGGGCTGATAGCTTTGAAGATATGTTCTGATGGTGGTGAGAGTGGAGCACGACTGTCTCCGTGGCGCAATTGGCTAGCGCGATCGGCTGTTAACCGAAAGGTTGGAGGTACGAGCCCACCCGGTGGTGGTGCGGCGCTTTTTTTTCTTTGAGCTGATAGCTTTGAAGATATGTTCTGATGGTGGTGAGAGTGGAGCACGACTGTCTCCATGGCGCAATTGGCTATACGATCGGCTGTTAACTGAAAGGTTGGATGTTCGAGCCCTACCGGGAGTGGTGTGTTGCTTTATTTTCTTTGGGCTGATAGCTTCGAAGATATGTTCTGATGGTGGTGAGAGTGGAGCAGGACTGTCTCCGTGGCGCAATTGGCTGCCGCGATCGGTTGTTAACCGAAAGGTTGGAGGTACGAGCCCACCCGGTGGAGGTGCGGCGCTTTTTTTTCTTTGGGCTGATAGCTTTGAAGATATGTTCTGATGGTGGTGAGAGTGGAGCACGACTGTCTCCGTGGCGCAATTGGCTAGCGCGATCGGCTGTTAACCGAAAGGTTGGAGGTTCGAGCCCAACCGGTGGTGGTGCGGCGCTTTTTTTCCTTTGGGCTGATAGCTATGAAGAAATCTTCTGACGGTGGTGAGAATGGAGCACGACTGTCTTCGTGGCGCAATTGGCTATGCGATCGGCTCTTAACTGAAAGGTTGGAGGTTCGAGCCCTCCCGGGAGTGGTGTGTTGCTTTTTTTTCTTTGGGCTGATAGCTTTCAAAATATGTTCTGATGGTGGTGAGTGTGGAGCAGGACTGTCTTCGTGAAGCAATTGGCTAGCGCGATCGGCTGTTAACCGAAAGGTTGGAGGTACGAGCCCACCCGGTGGAGGTGCGGCGCTTTTTTTTCTTTGGACTGATAGCTTTGAAGATATGTTGTGATGGTGGTGAGAGTGGAGCATGACTGTCTCCGTGGCGCAATTGGCTAGCGCGATCGGCTGTTAACCGAGAGGTTGGAGGTTCGAGCCCACCCGGTGGTGGTGGTGCGATTTTTTTCCTTAGGACTGATAGCTCTGAAGAAATGTTCTGACGGTGGTGAGAGTGGAGCATGACTGTCTCCATGGTGCAATTGGCTATGCGATCGGCTGTTAACTGAAACGTTGGAGGTTCGGGCCCTCGCGGCAGTGGTGTGTTGCTTTTTTTTCGGGCTGATAGCTTTGAAGATATGTTCTGATGGTGGTGAGAGTGGAGCAGGACTGTCTCCTTGGCGCAATAGGCTAGCGCGATCGGCTGTTAACCGAAAGGTTTGAGGTTCGGGCCCACCCGGTGCTGGTGCGGCGCTTTCTTTTCTTTGGGCTGATAGCTTTGAAGATGTGTTCTGATGGTGGTAAGAGTGGAGCAGGACTGTCTCCGTGGAGCCATGGGCTAGCGCGATCGGCTGTTAACCGAAAGGTTGGAGGTACGAGCCCACCCGGTGGTGGTGCGGCGCTTGTTTTAGATGCGGAGCATCTTATACTCGCGCCTTGTAGTGCGCCGTCCGCGCCGTCCGCACCGCTTCTCGAACATTCGACAGCTGACGCACGCGCATGCGCCGTCGCGACGTCGCCCACTCTTCCACCATCTGTGCATCCCTTCCTCCTCTACACACCGCGCGCGCTTCACTCCTCCACCATCTGTGCACCCTTACTCCTCTACACACCGCGTTCGACATCTACAATTCTGCTGATTCTCCAGTGGACGCGCATGTGGCGTCGCGCTTCGAAAACATTCAACAGCTGACAGTGCACGCGCCGTCGTGCTGTATATATACTCAAGGTCGGCGCTCGCTCGCTCAGTTGCCGCTCGTCGGTTGGTTTGTACGGCGCGTCGACGTCCAAGGTCGCGGGGAAATGAATTCCAACGAATCCACAAACACAATGATCGACGTCCCTTCGACCAGCGCCGCCCTTTCGCATACGTGTGTACGTGTTCACTCATTTAACACCCCCTCCTACAACCACGTTAACCAATTTAGCCATCGACCCAAGTAAGTCGCAATTTAACACCCCATTTCACAACCACGTTAACCAATTTAGCCATCGACCCAAGTAAGTCGCACTTTAACACCCCGTTAACCAATTATATGGTCCGCATCCTCCTCAGTGTTCCCCCGAGGGAAGCTGCGGGCAATTTTTTCTTTGGGCTGATAGCTTTGAAGATATGTTCTGATGGTGGTGAGAGTGGAGCACGACTGTCTCCGTGGCGCAATTGGCTAACGCGATCGGCTGTTCACCGAAAGGTTGGAGGTACGAGCCCTCCCGGGAGTGGTGTGTTGCTTTTTTTATTTTGGGCTGATATCTTTGAAGATATGTTCTGATGGTGGTGAGAGTGGAGCACGACTGTCTCCGTGGCGCAATTGGCTAGCGCGATCGGCTGTTAACCGAAAGGTTGGAGGTTCGAGCCCAACCGGTGGTGGTGCGGCGCTTTTTTTCCTTTGGCTGATAGCTATGAAGAAATCTTCTGACGGTGGTGAGAGTGGAGCACGACTGTCTTCGTGGCGCAATTGGCTATGCGATCGGCTCTTAACTGAAAGGTTGGAGGTTCGAGCCCTCCCGGGAGTGGTGTGTTGCTTTTTTTCTTTGGGCTGATAGCTTTCAAAATATGTTCTGATGGTGGTGAGTGTGGAGCAGGACTGTCTTCGTGAAGCAATTGGCTAGCGC
Source organism: Rhipicephalus microplus (assembly GCF_043290135.1). Lineage (NCBI taxonomy): Eukaryota > Metazoa > Arthropoda > Arachnida > Ixodida > Ixodidae > Rhipicephalus > Rhipicephalus microplus. The sequence goes on from NC_134701.1 coordinate 6,469,808, forward strand.
TATCGGCTGTTAACCGAAAGGTTGGAGGTTCGGGCCCACCTGGTGGTGGTGCGGCGCTTTTTTATTTTGGGCTGATAGCTTTGAAGATATGTTTTGATGGTGGTGAGAGTGGAGCAGGACTGTCTCCGTGGCGCAATGGGCTAGCGCGATCGGCTGTTAACCGAAAGGTTGGAGGTACGAGCCCACCCGGTGGTGGTGCGGCGCTTGTTTTTCTTTGGGCTGATAGCTTTGAAGATATGTTCTGATGGTGGTGAGACTGGAGCACGACTGTCTCCGTGGCGCAATTGGCTAACGCGATCGGCTGTTAACCGAAAGGTTGGAGGTACGAGCCCTCCCGGGAGTGGTGTGTTGCTTTTTTTATTTTGGGCTGATAGCTTTGAAGATATGTTCTGAAGGTGGTGAGAGTGGAGCACGACTGTCTCCGTGGCGCAATTGGCTAGCGCAATCGGCTGTTAACCGAAAGGTTGGAGGTACGAGCCCACCTGGTGGTGGTGCGGCGCTTTTTTTTCTTTGGGCTGATAGCTTTGAAGATATGTTCTGATGGTGGTGAGAGTGGAGCACGACTGTCTCCATGGCGCAATTGGCTATTCGATAAGCTGTTAACTGAAAGGTTTGAGGTTCGAGCTCTTCCGGGAGTGGTGTGTTGCTTTTTTTATTTTGGGCTGATAGCTTTGAAGATATGTAATAACAGTGGTGAGAGTGGAGCACGACTGTCTCCGTGGCGCAATTCGCTAGCGCGATCGGCTGTTAACCGAAAGATTGGAGGTACGAGCCCACCCGGTGGTGGTGCGGCGCTTTTTTTTCTTTGGGCTGATAGCTTTGAAGATATGTTCTGATGGTGTTGAGAGTGGAGCAGGACTGTCTCCGTGGCGCAATGGGCTAGCGCGATCGGCTGTTAACCGAAAGGTTGGAGGTACGAGCCCACCCGGTGGTGGTGCGGCGCTTGTTTTTCTTTGGGCTGATAGCTTTGAAGATATGTTCTGATGGTGGTGAGACTGGAGCACGACTGTCTCCGTGGCGCAATTGGCTAACGCGATCGGCTGTTAACCGAAAGGTTGGACCGAGCCCACCCGGTGGTTGTGCGGCGCTTTTTTTTCTTTGGGCTGATAGCTTTGAAGATATGTTCTGATGGTGGTGAGAGTGGAGCACGACTGTCTCCGTGGCGCAATTGGCTAGCGCAATCGGCTGTTAACCGAAAGGTTGGAGGTACGAGCCCACCTGGTGGTGGTGCGGCGCTTTTTTTTTCTTTGGGCTGATAGCTTTGAAGATATGTTCTGATGGTGGTGAGAGTGGAGCACGACTGTCTCCAAGGCGCAATTGGCTATTCGATAGGCTGTTAACTGAAAGGTTTGACGTTCGAGCTCTTCCGGGAGTGGTGTGTTGCTTTTTTTATTTTGGGCTGATAGCTTTGAAGATATGTAATAACGGTGGTGAGAGTGGAGCACGACTGTCTCCGTGGCGCAATTGGCTAGCGCGATCGGCTGTTAACCGAAAGGTTGGAGGTACGAGCCCACCCGGTGGTGGTGCGGTGCTTTTTTTTCTTTGGGCTGGTAGCTTTGAAGATATGTTCTGATGGTGTTGAGAGTGGAGCAGGACTGTCTCCGTGGCGCAATGGGCTAGCGCGATCGGCTGTTAACCGAAAGGTTGGAGGTACGAGCCCACCCGGTGGTGGTGCGGCGCTTGTTTTTCTTTGGGCTGATAGCTTTGAAGATATGTTCTGATGGTGGTGAGAGTGGAGCACGACTGTCTCCGTGGCGCAATTGGCTAACGCGATCGGCTGTTAACCGAAAGGTTGGAGGTACGAGCCCTCCCGGGAGTGGAGTGTTGCTTTATTTATTTTGGGCTGATAGCTTTGAAGATATGTTCTGATGGTGGTGAGAGTGGAGCACGACTGTCTCCGTGGCGCAATTGGCTAGCGCGATCGGCTGTTAACCGAAAGGTTGGAGGTACGAGCCCACCCGGTGGTGGTGCGGCGATTTTTTTTCTTTGGGCTGATAGCTCTGAAAAAATGTTCAGACAGTGGTGAGAGTGGAGCACGGCTGTCTCCGTGGCGCAATTGGCTAGCGCGATCGGCTATTAACCGAAAGGTTGGAGGTACGAGCCCACCCGGTGGTGGTGCGGCGCTTTTTTTTCTTTGGGCTGATAGCTTTGAAGATATGTTCTGATGGTGGTGAGAGTGGAGCAGGACTGTCTCCGAGGCGCAATCGGCTAACGCGATCGGCTGTTAACCGAAAGGCTCGAGGTACGAGCCCTCCCGGGAGTGGTGTGTTGCTTTTTATATTTTGGGCTGATAGCTTTGAAGATACGTTCTGATATTGTTGAGAGTGAAGCAGGACTGTCTCCGTGGCGCAATGGGCTAGCGCGATCGGCTGTTAACCGAAAGGTTGGAGGTACGAGCCCGACCGGTGGTGGTGCGGCGCTTGTTTTTCTTTGGGCTGATAGCTTTGAAGATATGTTCTGATGGTGGTGAGAGTGGAGCACGACTGTCTCCGTGGCGCAATTGGCTAACGCGATCGGCTGTTAACCGAAAGGTTGGAGGTACGAGCCCTCCCGGGAGGAGTGTGTTGCTTTTTTTTGGGCTGATAGCTTTGAAGATATGTTCTGATGGTGGTGAGAGTGGAGCACGACTGTCTCCGTGGCGCAATGGGCTAGCGCGATCGGCTGTTAACCGAAAGGTTGGAGGTACGAGTCCACCCGATGGTGGTGCGGCGCTTTTTTTTCTTTTGGCTGATAGCTTTGAAGATATGTTCTGATGGTGGTGAGAGTGGAGCACGACTGTCTCCATGGCGCAATTGGTTATTCGATCGACTGTTCACTGAAAGGTTTGAGATTCGAGCCCTACCGGGAGTGGTGTGTTGCTTTTTTTATTTTGGGCTGATAGCTTTGAAGATATGTTCTGATGGTGGCGAGAGTGGAGCACGACTGTCTCCGTGGCGCAATCGGCTAGCGCGATCGGCTGTTACCGAAAGGTTGGAGGTACGAGCCCACGCAGTGGTGGTGCGGCGCTTTTTTTTTTCTTTGGGCTGATAGCTTTGAAGATATGTTCTGATGGTGGTGAGAGTGGAGCACGACTGTCTCCGTGGCGCGATTGGCTATTCGATCGGCTGTTAACTGAAAGGTTGGATGTTCGAGCCCTCCCGGGAGTAGTGTGTTGCTTTTTTTTCTTTGGGCTGATAGCTTCGAAGATACGTTCTGATGGTGGTGAGAGTGGAGCAGGACTGTCTCCGTGGCGCAATTGGCTGCCGCGATCGGCTGTTACCCGAAAGGTTGGAGGTACGAGCCCACCCGGTGGAGGTGCGGCGCTTTTTTTTCTTTGAGCTGATAGCTTTGAAGATATGTTCTGATGGTGGTGAGAGTGGAGCACGACTGTCTCCGTGGCGCAATTGGCTAGCGCGATCGGCTGTTAACCGAAAGGTTGGAGGTTCGAGCCCAACCGGTGGTGGTGCGGCGCTTTTTTTCCTTTGGGCTGATAGCTATGAAGAAATCTTCTGACGGTGGTGAGAGTGGAGCACGACTGTCTTCGTGGCGCAATTGGCTATGCGATCGGCTCTTAACTGAAAGGTTGGAGGTTCGAGCCCTCCCGGGAGTGGTGTGTTGCTTTTTTTTCTTTGAGCTGATAGCTTTCAAAATATGTTCTGATGGTGGTGAGTGTGGAGCAGGACTGTCTCCGTGAAGCAATTGGCTAGCGCGATCGGCTGTTAACCGAAAGGTTGGAGGTACGAGCCCTCCCGGTGGAGGTGCGGCGCTTTTTTTTCTTTGGACTGATAGCTTTGAAGCTATGTTCTGATGGTGGTGAGAGTGGAGCACGGATGTCTCCGTGGCGCAAATGGCTAGCGCGATCGGCTGTTAACCGAGAGGTTGGAGGTTCGAGCCCACCCGGTGGTAGTGCGGCGATTTTTTTCCTTAGGGCTGATAGCTCTGAAGAAATGTTCTGACGGTGGTGAGAGTGGAGCATGACTGTCTCCATGGTGCAATTGGCTATGCGATCGGCTGTTAACTGAAACGTTGGAGGTTCGAGCCCTCGCGGGAGTGGTGTGTTGCTTTTTTTTGGGGGCTGATAGCTTTGAAGATATGTTCTGATGGTGGTGAGAGTGGAGCAGGACTGTCTCCTTGGCGCAATTGGCTAGCGCAATCGGCTGTTAACCGAAAGGTTTGAGGTTCGGGCCCACCCGGTGCTGGTGCGGCGCTTTCTTTTCTTTGGGCTGATAGCTTTGAAGATGTGTTCTGATGGTGGTAAGAGTGGAGCACGACTGTCTCCGTGGCGCATTTGGCTAGCGCTATCGGCTGTTAACCGAAAAGTTGGAGGTTCGGGCCCACCTGGTGGTGGTGCGGCGCTTTTTTTTCTTTGGGCTGATAGCTTTGAAGATATGTTCTGATGGTGGTGAGAGTGGAGCACGACTGTCTCCGTGGCGCAATTGGCTAGCGCGATCGGCTGTTAATCGAAAGGTTGGAGGTACGAGCCCACCCGGTGGCGGTGCGGCGCTTTTTTTTCTTTGGGCTGATAGCTTTGAAGATATGTTCTGATGGTGGTGAGAGTGGAGCAGGACTGTCTCCGTGGCGCAATCGGCTAACGCGATCGGCTGTTAACCGAAAGGTTAGAGGTACGAGCCCTCCCGGGAGTGGTGTGTTGCTTTTTTTATTTTGGGCTGATAGCTTTGAAGATATGTTCTGATGGTGGTGAGAGTGGAGCACGACTGTATCCGTGGCGCAATTGGCTAGCGCAATCGGCTGTTAACCGAAAGGTTGGAGGTACGAGCCCACCTGGTGGTGGTGCGGCGCTTTTTTTTCTTTGGGCTGATAGCTTTGAAGATATGTTCTGATGGTGGTGAGAGTGGAGCACGACTGTCTCCATGGCGCAATTGGCTATTCGATAGGCTGTTAACTGAAAGGTTTGACGTTCGAGCTCTTCCGGGAGTGGTGTGTGCTTTTTTTATTTTGGGCTGATAGCTTTGAAGATATGTAATAACGGTGGTGAGAGTGGAGCACGACTGTCTCCGTGGCGCAATTGGCTAGCGCGATCGGCTGTTAACCGAAAGGTTGGAGGTACGAGCCCACCCGGTGGTGGTGCGGTGCTTTTTTTTCTTTGGGCTGGTAGCTTTGAAGATATGTTCTGATGGTGTTGAGAGTGGAGCAGGACTGTCTCCGTGGCGCAATGGGCTAGCGCGATTGGCTGTTAACCGAAAGGTTGGAGGTACGAGCCCACACGGTGGTGGTGCGGCGCTTGTTTTTCTTTGGGCTGATAGCTTTGAAGATATGTTCTGATGGTGGTGAGAGTGGAGCACGACTGTCTCCGTGGCGCAATTGGCTAGCGCGATCGGCTGTTAACCGAAAGGTTGGAAGTACAAGCCCACCCGGTGGTGGTGCGGCGATTTTTTTTCTTTGGGCTAATAGCTCTGAAAAAATGTTCAGACAGTGGTGAGAGTGGAGCACGGCTGTCTCCGTGGCGCAATTGGCTAGCGCGATTGGCTGTTAACCGAAAGGTTGGAGGTACGAGCCCACCCGGTGGTGGTGCGGCGCTTTTTTTTCTTTGGGCTGATAGCTTTGAAGATATGTTCTGATGGTGGTGAGAGTGGAGCAGGACTGTCTCCGAGGCGCAATCGGCTAACGCGATCGGCTGTTAACCGAAAGGCTGGAGGTACGAGCCCTCCCGGCAGTGGTGCGGCGCTTTTTTTTCTTTGGGCTGATAGCTTTGAAGATATGTTCTGATGGTGGTGAGAGTGGAGCACGACTGTCTCCATGGCGCAATTGGCTATTCGATCGGCTGTTAACTGAAAGGTTGGATGTTCGAGCCCTACCGGGAGTGGTGTGTTGCTTTATTTTCTTTGGGCTGATAGCTTCGAAGATATGTTCTGATGGTGGTGAGAGTGGAGCAGGACTGTCTCCGTGGCGCAATTGGCTGCCGCGATCGGTTGTTAACCGAAAGGTTGGAGGTACGAGCCCACCCGGTGGAGGTGCGGCGCTTTTTTTTCTTTGGGCTGATAGCTTTGAAGATATGTTCTGATGGTGGTGAGAGTGGAGCACGACTGTCTCCGTGGCGCAATTGGCTAGCGCGATCGGCTGTTAACCGAAAGGTTGGAGGATCGAGCCCAACCGGTGGTGGTGCGGCGCTTTTTTTCCTTTGGGCTGATAGCTATGAAGAAATCTTCTGACGGTGGTGAGAGTGGAGCACGACTGTCTTGTGGCGCAATTGGCTATGCGATCGGCTCTTAACTGAAAGGTTGGAGGTTCGAGCCCTCCCGGGAGTGGTGTGTTGCTTTTTTTTCTTTGGGCTGATAGCTTTCAAAATATGTTCTGATGGTGGTGAGTGTGGAGCAGGACTGTCTCCGTGAAGCAATTGGCTAGCGCGATCGGCTGTTAACGGAAAGGTTGGAGGTACGAGCCCAACCGGTGGAGGTGCGGCACTTTTTTTTCTTGGGACTGATAGCTTTGAAGATATGTTCTGATGGTGGTGAGAGTGGAGCATGACTGTCTCCGTGGCGCAATTGGCTAGCGCGATCGGCTGTTAACCGAGAGGTTGGAGGTTCGAGCCCACCCGGTGGTGGTGGTGCGATTTTTTTCCTTAGGACTGATAGCTCTGAAGAAATGTTCTGACGGTGGTGAGAGTGGAGCATGACTGTCTCCATGGTGCAATTGGCTATGCGATCGGCTGTTAACTGAAACGTTGGAGGTTCGGGCCCTCGCGGCAGTGGTGTGTTGCTTTTTTTTCGGGCTGATAGCTTTGAAGATATGTTCTGATGGTGGTGAGAGTGGAGCAGGACTGTCTCCTTGGCGCAATAGGCTAGCGCGATCGGCTGTTAACCGAAAGGTTTGAGGTTCGGGCCCACCCGGTGCTGGTGCGGCGCTTTCTTTTCTTTGGGCTGATAGCTTTGAAGATGTGTTCTGATGGTGGTAAGAGTGGAGCAGGACTGTCTCCGTGGCGCCATGGGCTAGCGCGATCGGCTGTTAACCGAAAGGTTGGAGGTACGAGCCCACCCGGTGGTGGTGCGGCGCTTGTTTTAGATGCGGAGCATCTTATACTCGCGCCTTGTAGTGCGCCGTCCGCGCCGTCCGCACCGCTTCTCGAACATTCGACAGCTGACGCACGCGCATGCGCCGTCGCGCCGTCGCCCACTCTTCCACCATCTGTGCATCCCTTCCTCCTCTACACACCGCGCGCGCTTCACTCCTCCACCATCTGTGCACCCTTACTCCTCTACACACCGCGTTCGACATCTACAATTCTGCTGATTCTCCAGTGGACGCGCATGTGGCGTCGCGCTTCGAAAACATTCAACAGCTGACAGTGCACGCGCCGTCGTGCTGTATATATACTCAAGGTCGGCGCTCGCTCGCTCAGTTGCCGCTCGTCGGTTGGTTTGTACGGCGCGTCGACGTCCAAGGTCGCGGTGAAATGAATTCCAACGAATCCACAAACACAATGATCGACGTCCCTTCGACCAGCGCCGCCCTTTCGCATACGTGTGTACGTGTTCACTCATTTAACACCCCCTCCTACAACCACGTTAACCAATTTAGCCATCGACCCAAGTAAGTCGCAATTTAACACCCCATTTCACAACCACGTTAACCAATTTAGCCATCGACCCAAGTAAGTCGCACTTTAACACCCCGTTAACCAATTATATGGTCCGCATCCTCCTCAGTGTTCCCCCGAGGGAAGCTGCGGGCAATTTTTTCTTTGGGCTGATAGCTTTGAAGATATTGTCACCAATCTTGTCTCACTCAAGGAAACCTTCCGCAGAACTGCTCGTCAAGCTAGGACAAAAAGAAAAACTGCTCCAACCCAACCTCTTCGTCCTCTTTCACACGAAAAACCACGCGAATTCATGCGGCATTAAAAAGCGGCTCAATCCCAACCTCTTCGTCCTCTTCCACACGAAAACCACGCGAATTCATGCGGCATTAGTCCCCCCTTTTAAAAAGCATCGACTCGATGCTTCTAAATAAAAAGAAGAAGAAAAAAAAAACCCATAATTAGAACACGCGTTGACGCAGAGAATGACAAAGTGAGTGCCAGGGAAAACAAAGAGGGCGCACAAGCACTTGGACCATGCGCGAACACAACAGCACCAGTGGAAGAGTCAAGAAAAAAAAAACACCACATGAGATCACTGTCACGTTTGCGAAGTAACTCGCAAGCACAGAGACTATTGTGTGTAGTACGGCTTGAGTCGTACGACATGCACAGTTTCGGGCCGATGTTGTCGACGTGACGACACTGTGCCGTCCGGAAGTACTTCGTATGTAAGGTCACTCACACGTCGGATAACCTTGTATGGTCCGAAATAACGGCTCAGAAGCTTTTCAGACAAGCCTGGTCGTCGGACAGGAGTCCACACCCACACTCGTTCACCCGGGTGGTATGCGACGTTTCGACGGCGAAGGTTGTAACGTCGTGCATCTGCGTCTTGTTGGTGACCGATGTTCACGCGAGCCAGTTGACGAGCCTCTTCGGCGTACTGCGTGTATTGCTCGGCTTCTGGAGAAAGAGCATCGCTATTATCGTACGGCAGCATAGCGTCAAGCATCGTTTGTACGTTGCGTCCATAAACAAGGTGGAAAGGTGAAAATCGGGTTGTTTCCTGCATTGCCGTATTGTATGCGAACGTGACGTATGGGAGGATATCGTCCCAGGTTTTGTGCTGCACGTCCACGTACATTGACAGCATGTCCGCTATGGTCTTGTTGAGCCTTTCCGTCAGTCCATTACTTTGTGGGTGGTAAGCCGTTGTTTTTCGGTGACTCGTGCAGCTCAGTCTGAAAATGTCCTCTAGCATTTGTGCCGTAAATGATGTTCCTCTATCCGTAATCACACATGACGGCGCGCCGTGCCGGAGGACGATGTGCTGCACGAAGAACTTCGCCACTTCAGACGCCGTGCCGCGGGGTAATGCCTTTGTCTCAGCATACCGGGTCAAGTAATCGGTTGCCACTATAATCCATTTGTTACCAGTGGCCGACAAAGGGAAGGGTCCTAGAAGGTCCATTCCCACGAGGTCGAAAGGTGTCCGTGGTGGTGTAATAGGGTGGAGAAGGCCCGCAGGTTTCACGGGTGGCGTCTTGCGACGCTGGCACTCGCGGCAGCCTTGCACGTAGCGGTGTACACTGGTCGAAAGTCGTGGCCAATAGTACTGCTGGCGCACTCTGGCGAGAGTCCGCGAGTAGCCCAAGTGTCCCGACGTGGGCTCGTCATGGCACGCGAGGAGGATGTCATCCCGCATGTCGGCTGGTACAACGAGGAGGAAGGCTTTGTTGCTACCTCGAGCATTTTTCTTGTAAAGAATGCCCCTCCTTAGACAAAAGGATGACAATTCGCGAGCGATGCGCCGAGGAGTGTGAGAATTTCGGCCTTCTAAGGAATCAATAATAGGGCGCAATTCCTGATCGGCTCTCTGTCTAGACATAAAGTCAGAATCACTGAGGGCTCCGAGAAAACCATCAGCATATTCCGAGTCCATATCAGGATGTCCCACGGGTGCTCGAGAAAGTGCGTCGGCATCTTCGTGCTTGCGCCCAGACCTATACACAATCATGATGTCAAACTCTTGCAAGCGCAAACTCCACCGAGCGAGACGACCAGACGGGTCACGGAGATTGGCCAGCCAACACAGCGAATGGTGATCGGTCACCACCTTGAAGGGACGGCCGTAGAGGTAAGGTCGAAACTTTGCCGTTGCCCACACGACTGCGAGGCATTCCTTCTCTGAAGTGGAGTAGTTGGCCTCGGCTCGAGAGAGAGTACGACTGGCGTAAGCTATGACATGTTCTACGCCGTTGTGCCGTTGTACAAGGACAGCGCCAAGTCCGACGTTGCTTGCATCCGTGTGAACTTCGGTATCAGCGTCCTCATCAAAATGCGCAAGAACAGGTGCCTCTTGCATTCGCTGCCGTAACTCTGTGAAAGCTGCTTCTTGCTCTGTAGTCCAGGCAAACGGTACATCATCTCGGGTGAGTCGCGTGAGCGGTTCGGCTATCGTCGAGAAGTTGGTAATGAATCGGCGATAATAAGCACACAAGCCGAGAAAACGCCGTACCGCTTTTTTGTCTGACGGCACAGGAAAGGTGGCGACTGCTGCAGTTTTTTCTGGGTCAGGCCGCACTCCATCCGCACTCACAACATGTCCCAGAAATTTCAGCTCATCGTAGCCGAAATGGCACTTCTGGGGTTTTAGCGTGAGTTCGGCCGAACGAATAGCTTCCAGAACCATTCTTAGACGCTTCAGATGTTCTTCGAAACTCTCGGCAAAGATGACCACATCATCAAGGTATACAAGGCAGCTTTGCCACTTCAAGCCAGCGAGGACGGTATCCATCATTCGCTGGAATGTTGCGGGAGCCGAACAGAGGCCGAAAGGAAGAACTCTGAATTCATAAAGCCCATCGGGAGTTACAAACGCTGTCTTCTCTCTGTCTCGCTCATCGACCTCTATCTGCCAATAGCCGCTCTTCAAATCTATCGATGAAAAATACTTCGCGTGTCGTAGCCTGTCGAGAGAATCATCAACCCGTGGAAGCGGGTAGACGTCTTTTTTGGTGACGCTATTGAGTTTCCTGTAGTCAACACAGAATCGCAGCGTTCCGTCTTTCTTCTTTACTAGAACGACTGGCGAGGACCACGGGCTGCTCGACGGTTGTATCACCCCGTCGTCAAGCATCTCCTTTACCTGCGTCTGTATAGTCTCGCGTTCTTTAGCCGAAACACGGTAAGGTTGCTGGCGGATTGGGCGAACATCATCGTCGGTAATAATTCGGTGCTTTATGAGGGGTGTTTGACCGACTCTAGATGAAGAGGCGAAGCAAGATTTAAATTCCTTCAGCAGGGTATGCAGTGCGGCCTTCTTCTCGTCCGAAAGCTTCGAACTGACGTCGATGTGGTCCAGAAACTTATCTCCATCAACCATTTCCTCGGATGCGAAGCACTCGGTGACATCCGCTACACGGTCTCCGAAGGCCACGGTGGTGCCGCGGAAAAGATGTCGGTGTTCGAAGTTAAAATTTGTGACGAGTATCTGCGACCGTCCGTCACGCACACGCAGAATGCTTCGCACTGCACACACACCTTGAAGCAGTAAAAGGGATACGTTGCTCTCGGCGACCACGTCACCGTCTTGGAGGTCTTCACAGGTGACTTCTACGAAAGCAGTCGCTCGGGGAGGCAACGTCACGCTTTCGTCGGCAACACGCAGCGCAGGTCTACGACAGCTATCAGCGCCTCGATCGGTTGCAAGTTGCGTCGAGAAAGTCACCATTCGCTCGCGGAGATTTATGATCGCGCCATTCTCTCGAAGGAAGTCCATTCCAAGGATGAGCTGACGAGAACAGTCGCGTAGTACGAGGCAGGTTACCACAAACGTTGACTCGCGTATTTCCACTCTTGCGGTACAGCGACCCAATGGAGTAATAACGTGGCCTCCAGCAGTGCGAATACGCGTCCCATTCCAAGGTGTCATCACTTTCTTAAGACTGGTTGCCAATTTTCCGCTCATAATAGAATAATCTGCACCTGTGTCCACCAATGCGCTGACCTGAAGACCGTCTATCAGCACGGGAATGTCGAGTGAGACTCGGCCACTGGGTTCAGACGCACAATCCGGCATTTCTCTCGCACTGCACTCAGACGTCAATTCAATGTCTGCAGCGTTTTGTGGAAGCGTCGATAGGAGGTCTTCCGCACTTTTAGTCCCAGCGACCTCGCCCCCGAAGGTCGCTGCCTTCAGTTTTCCCGACGAGGGCTTGGGGAACGTCCCCGTGCCATCGTACTGAGACGTGGTCCAATAGCTGCGGGTCGTCGTGGAGATGGAGACCGCGATTGACGCCGTGGGAAAGGCAGACGTTGCTGCGCGAGGTAGTCCTCAATTTCTCTTGGCCTCTGACCAACTAGGGGACGAGGCGAATGAATAGAGAAACCGCGCAGTCCAAGTTGTCGGTATGGACATTCCCGGTAGATGTGACCGGCTTCACCGCAATGGAAGCAGAGGGGTCTTCTATCCGACGTACGCCAAATATCGGACTTCCGCGGAGGGGCACGGCGACCGTCGATGTCCAAACCAGCATGCGCAGATTGAATTGAAACTGGCGGCATCGTCTGGATTGGGACTGCAGGGCTTGAGACCGGCATGGAAGTGCGCAGAGCTTCGGCATATGTGCGGTTCCCAACATCAGTGGACGCAGGAGGTGGTTCTAGATTTGTAACCGTTGGTTGAGGGCGACGGCTGTGAAGCACCTGCTGGACCTCGTCCCGAATAATATTGGTGATGCTGCTTACCTCCGGCTGTCTCGCCCCGTGTAGTTTCGCGATTTCCTCGCGGACGACGGAGCGGACGATTTCGCGAATCCACTCAATGCTGTTGCTCCCGAAGCTGGCGGAAAATTCAGTAGGTGATGCAGAATTCACTTGCCGGTTGAGTAGGGCTGACCGCTGATGAAGTACCCTCTCCATCGTAGTGGCTTCGGTCAGGAATTCTGCTACACTCTTCGGAGGACTCCGCACTAGACCAGCAAAAAGCTGCTCCTTCACGCCTCGCATCAGATAGCGTAGCTTTTTTTCTTCTGGCATTGCCGGATCCGCTCGCCTGAAAAGCTGCGTCATGTCCTCCACGTACATGGTGACGGTCTCATTAGGCATCTGGATGCGTGAATGCAATGCACGTTCAGCACGATCGCGGCGGTCGGGGCTCCGGTAGGTCTCCAAGAGGCGATGCTGGAACTCGCGCCAGGATGTCAAGACATCACTTCTGTTCATGAACCACGTTCGGGCGCCGTCTTTCAAACACGCGTAGACGTTGCGGAGTTTGGCGGCTTCGTCCCAGTAGTTGATCGCTGCGACGTGTTCGAACTCGCTCAGCCAGTCGTCCACATCCTCAAACAGCTCTCCGTGAAAGGGACTAGGCATCAGCGGGTTCTGGACAGTGCAATAAATTGGTGCCGACGACGTAGGAGTTTCCATGACGCCTTGAGGCGAAGTCATAGTCGCTCTATGGATAAGCTGTGCCGGTGTCTCTGGTGGTAGGCCTCGTTGGCGGCGGCTTGTTCTGTGAACTGGCGTGTCCACGGGCACAGGGCTTGTGTTCCGGCTCCTGGATGGGCTCTTGTGCATGGGGTGCGTCGTCAGTTGTCGTACCCAGCACCTCCACCAATCTTGTCACCAATCTTGTCTCACTCAAGGAAACCTTCCGCAGAACTGCTCGTCAAGCTAGGACAAAAAGAAAAACTGCTCCAACCCAACCTCTTCGTCCTCTTTCACACGAAAAACCACGCGAATTCATGCGGCATTAAAAAGCGGCTCAATCCCAACCTCTTCGTCCTCTTCCACACGAAAACCACGCGAATTCATGCGGCAATATGTTCTGATGGTGGTGAGAGTGGAGCACGACTGTCTCCGTGGCGCAATTGGCTAACGCGATCGGCTGTTCACCGAAAGGTTGGAGGTACGAGCCCTCCCGGGAGTGGTGTGTTGCTTTTTTTATTTTGGGCTGATAGCTTTGAAGATATGTTCTGATGGTGGTGAGAGTGGAGCACAACTGTCTCCGTGGCGCAATTGGCTAGCGCGATTGGCTGTTAACCGAAAGGTTGGAGGTTCGAGCCCAACCGGTGGTGGTGCGGCGCTTTTTTTCCTTTGGCTGATAGCTATGAAGAAATCTTCTGACAGTGGTGAGAGTGGAGCACGACTGTCTTCGTGGCGCAATTGGCTATGCGATCGGCTCTTAACTGAAAGGTTGGAGGTTCGAGCCCTCCCGGGAGTGGTGTGTTGCTTTTTTTCTTTGGGCTGATAGCTTTCAAAATATGTTCTGATGGTGGTGAGTGTGGAGCAGGACTGTCTTCGTGAAGCAATTGGCTAGCGCTATCGGCTGTTAACCGAAAGGTTGGAGGTTCGGGCCCACCTGGTGGTGGTGCGGCGCTTTTTTATTTTGGGCTGATAGCTTTGAAGATATGTTTTGATGGTGGTGAGAGTGGAGCAGGACTGTCTCCGTGGCGCAATGGGCTAGCGCGATCGGCTGTTAACCGAAAGGTTGGAGGTACGAGCCCACCCGGTGGTGGTGCGGCGCTTGTTTTTCTTTGGGCTGATAGCTTTGAAGATATGTTCTGATGGTGGTGAGACTGGAGCACGACTGTCTCCGTGGCGCAATTGGCTAACGCGATCGGCTGTTAACCGAAAGGTTGGAGGTACGAGCCCTCCCGGGAGTGGTGTGTTGCTTTTTTTATTTTGGGCTGATAGCTTTGAAGATATGTTCTGAAGGTGGTGAGAGTGGAGCACGACTGTCTCCGTGGCGCAATTGGCTAGCGCAATCGGCTGTTAACCGAAAGGTTGGAGGTACGAGCCCACCTGGTGGTGGTGCGGCGCTTTTTTTTCTTTGGGCTGATAGCTTTGAAGATATGTTCTGCAGTGGTGAGAGTGGAGCACGACTGTCTCCATGGCGCAATTGGCTATTCGATAGGCTGTTAACTGAAAGGTTTGAGGTTCGAGCTCTTCCGGGAGTGGTGTGTTGCTTTTTTTATTTTGGGCTGATAGCTTTGAAGATATGTAATAACAGTGGTGAGAGTGGAGCACGACTGTCTCCGTGGCGCAATTCGCTAGCGCGATCGGCTGTTAACCGAAAGATTGGAGGTACGAGCCCACCCGGTGGTGGTGCGGCGCTTTTTTTTCTTTGGGCTGATAGCTTTGAAGATATGTTCTGATGGTGTTGAGAGTGGAGCAGGACTGTCTCCGTGGCGCAATGGGCTAGCGCGATCGGCTATTAACCGAAAGGTTGGAGGTACGAGCCCACCCGGTGGTGGTGCGGCGCTTGTTTTTCTTTGGGCTGATAGCTTTGAAGATATGTTCTGATGGTGGTGAGACTGGAGCACGACTGTCTCCGTGGCGCAATTGGCTAACGCGATCGGCTGTTAACCGAAAGGTTGGACCGAGCCCACCCGGTGGTGGTGCGGCGCTTTTTTTTCTTTGGGCTGATAGCTTTGAAGATATGTTCTGATGGTGGTGAGAGTGGAGCACGACTGTCTCCGTGGCGCAATTGGCTAGCGCAATCGGCTGTTAACCGAAAGGTTGGAGGTACGAGCCCACCTGGTGGTGGTGCGGCGCTTTTTTTTTTCTTTGGGCTGATAGCTTTGAAGATATGTTCTGATGGTGGTGAGAGTGGAGCACGACTGTCTCCAAGGCGCAATTGGCTATTCGATAGGCTGTTAACTGAAAGGTTTGACGTTCGAGCTCTTCCGGGAGTGGTGTGTTGCTTTTTTTATTTTGGGCTGATAGCTTTGAAGATATGTAATAACGGTGGTGAGAGTGGAGCACGACTGTCTCCGTGGCGCAATTGGCTAGCGCGATCGGCTGTTAACCGAAAGGTTGGAGGTACGAGCCCACCCGGTGGTGGTGCGGTGCTTTTTTTTCTTTGGGCTGGTAGCTTTGAAGATATGTTCTGATGGTGTTGAGAGTGGAGCAGGACTGTCTCCGTGGCGCAATGGGCTAGCGCGATCGGCTGTTAACCGAAAGGTTGGAGGTACGAGCCCACCCGGTGGTGGTGCGGCGCTTGTTTTTCTTTGGGCTGATAGCTTTGAAGATATGTTCTGATGGTGGTGAGAGTGGAGCACGACTGTCTCCGTGGCGCAATTGGCTAACGCGATCGGCTGTTAACCGAAAGGTTGGAGGTACGAGCCCTCCCGGGAGTGGAGTGTTGCTTTATTTATTTTGGGCTGATAGCTTTGAAGATATGTTCTGATGGTGGTGAGAGTGGAGCACGACTGTCTCCGTGGCGCAATTGGCTAGCGCGATCGGCTGTTAACCGAAAGGTTGGAGGTACGAGCCCACCCGGTGGTGGTGCGGCGATTTTTTTTCTTTGGGCTGATAGCTCTGAAAAAATGTTCAGACAGTGGTGAGAGTGGAGCACGGCTGTCTCCGTGGCGCAATTGGCTAGCGCGATCGGCTATTAACCGAAAGGTTGGAGGTACGAGCCCACCCGGTGGTGGTGCGGCGCTTTTTTTTCTTTGGGCTGATAGCTTTGAAGATATGTTCTGATGGTGGTGAGAGTGGAGCAGGACTGTCTCCGAGGCGCAATCGGCTAACGCGATCGGCTGTTAACCGAAAGGCTCGAGGTACGAGCCCTCCCGGGAGTGGTGTGTTGCTTTTTATATTTTGGGCTGATAGCTTTGAAGATACGTTCTGATATTGTTGAGAGTGAAGCAGGACTGTCTCCGTGGCGCAATGGGCTAGCGCGATCGGCTGTTAACCGAAAGGTTGGAGGTACGAGCCCGACCGGTGGTGGTGCGGCGCTTGTTTTTCTTTGGGCTGATAGCTTTGAAGATATGTTCTGATGGTGGTGAGAGTGGAGCACGACTGTCTCCGTGGCGCAATTGGCTAACGCGATCGGCTGTTAACCGAAAGGTTGGAGGTACGAGCCCTCCCGGGAGGAGTGTGTTGCTTTTTTTTGGGCTGATAGCTTTGAAGATATGTTCTGATGGTGGTGAGAGTGGAGCACGACTGTCTCCGTGGCGCAATGGGCTAGCGCGATCGGCTGTTAACCGAAAGGTTGGAGGTACGAGTCCACCCGATGGTGGTGCGGCGCTTTTTTTTTCTTTTGGCTGATAGCTTTGAAGATATGTTCTGATGGTGGTGAGAGTGGAGCACGACTGTCTCCATGGCGCAATTGGTTATTCGATCGACTGTTCACTGAAAGGTTTGAGATTCGAGCCCTACCGGGAGTGGTGTGTTGCTTTTTTTATTTTGGGCTGATAGCTTTGAAGATATGTTCTGATGGTGGCGAGAGTGGAGCACGACTGTCTCCGTGGCGCAATCGGCTAGCGCGATCGGCTGTTACCGAAAGGTTGGAGGTACGAGCCCACGCAGTGGTGGTGCGGCGCTTTTTTTTTTCTTTGGGCTGATAGCTTTGAAGATATGTTCTGATGGTGGTGAGAGTGGAGCAGGACTGTCTCCTTGGCGCAATTGGCTAGCGCAATCGGCTGTTAACCGAAAGGTTTGAGGTTCGGGCCCACCCGGTGCTGGTGCGGCGCTTTCTTTTCTTTGGGCTGATAGCTTTGAAGATGTGTTCTGATGGTGGTAAGAGTGGAGCACGACTGTCTCCGTGGCGCATTTGGCTAGCGCTATCGGCTGTTAACCGAAAAGTTGGAGGTTCGGGCCCACCTGGTGGTGGTGCGGCGCTTTTTTTTCTTTGGGCTGATAGCTTTGAAGATATGTTCTGATGGTGGTGAGAGTGGAGCACGACTGTCTCCGTGGCGCAATTGGCTAGCGCGATCGGCTGTTAATCGAAAGGTTGGAGGTACGAGCCCACCCGGTGGTGGTGCGGCGCTTTTTTTTCTTTGGGCTGATAGCTTTGAAGATATGTTCTGATGGTGGTGAGAGTGGAGCAGGACTGTCTCCGTGGCGCAATCGGCTAACGCGATCGGCTGTTAACCGAAAGGTTAGAGGTACGAGCCCTCCCGGGAGTGGTGTGTTGCTTTATTTATTTTGGGCTGATAGCTTTGAAGATATGTTCTGATGGTGGTGAGAGTGGAGCACGACTGTATCCGTGGCGCAATTGGCTAGCGCAATCGGCTGTTAACCGAAAGGTTGGAGGTACGAGCCCACCTGGTGGTGGTGCGGCGCTTTTTTTTCTTTGGGCTGATAGCTTTGAAGATATGTTCTGATGGTGGTGAGAGTGGAGCACGACTGTCTCCATGGCGCAATTGGCTATTCGATAGGCTGTTAACTGAAAGGTTTGACGTTCGAGCTCTTCCGGGAGTGGTGTGTGCTTTTTTTATTTTGGGCTGATAGCTTTGAAGATATGTAATAACGGTGGTGAGAGTGGAGCACGACTGTCTCCGTGGCGCAATCGGCTAGCGCGATCGGCTGTTAACCGAAAGGTTGGAGGTACGAGCCCACCCGGTGGTGGTGCGGTGCTTTTTTTTCTTTGGGCTGGTAGCTTTGAAGATATGTTCTGATGGTGTTGAGAGTGGAGCAGGACTGTCTCCGTGGCGCAATGGGCTAGCGCGATTGGCTGTTAACCGAAAGGTTGGAGGTACGAGCCCACACGGTGGTGGTGCGGCGCTTGTTTTTCTTTGGGCTGATAGCTTTGAAGATATGTTCTGATGGTGGTGAGAGTGGAGCACGACTGTCTCCGTGGCGCAATTGGCTAGCGCGATCGGCTGTTAACCGAAAGGTTGGAGGTACAAGCCCACCCGGTGGTGGTGCGGCGATTTTTTTTCTTTGGGCTAATAGCTCTGAAAAAATGTTCAGACAGTGGTGAGAGTGGAGCACGGCTGTCTCCGTGGCGCAATTGGCTAGCGCGATTGGCTGTTAACCGAAAGGTTGGAGGTACGAGCCCACCCGGTGGTGGTGCGGCGCTTTTTTTTCTTTGGGCTGATAGCTTTGAAGATATGTTCTGATGGTGGTGAGAGTGGAGCAGGACTGTCTCCGAGGCGCAATCGGCTAACGCGATCGGCTGTTAACCGAAAGGCTGGAGGTACGAGCCCTCCCGGGAGTGGTGCGGCGCTTTTTTTTCTTTGGGCTGATAGCTTTGAAGATATGTTCTGATGGTGGTGAGAGTGGAGCACGACTGTCTCCATGGCGCAATTGGCTATTCGATCGGCTGTTAACTGAAAGGTTGGATGTTCGAGCCCTACTGGGAGTGGTGTGTTGCTTTATTTTCTTTGGGCTGATAGCTTCGAAGATATGTTCTGATGGTGGTGAGAGTGGAGCAGGACTGTCTCCGTGGCGCAATTGGCTGCCGCGATCGGTTGTTAACCGAAAGGTTGGAGGTACGAGCCCACCCGGTGGAGGTGCGGCGCTTTTTTTTCTTTGGGCTGATAGCTTTGAAGATATGTTCTGATGGTGGTGAGAGTGGAGCACGACTGTCTCCGTGGCGCAATTGGCTAGCGCGATCGGCTGTTAACCGAAAGGTTGGAGGATCGAGCCCAACCGGTGGTGGTGCGGCGCTTTTTTTCCTTTGGGCTGATAGCTATGAAGAAATCTTCTGACGGTGGTGAGAGTGGAGCACGACTGTCTTGTGGCGCAATTGGCTATGCGATCGGCTCTTAACTGAAAGGTTGGAGGTTCGAGCCCTCCCGGGAGTGGTGTGTTGCTTTTTTTTCTTTGGGCTGATAGCTTTCAAAATATGTTCTGATGGTGGTGAGTGTGGAGCAGGACTGTCTCCGTGAAGCAATTGGCTAGCGCGATCGGCTGTTAACGGAAAGGTTGGAGGTACGAGCCCAACCGGTGGAGGTGCGGCACTTTTTTTTCTTGGGACTGATAGCTTTGAAGATATGTTCTGATGGTGGTGAGAGTGGAGCATGACTGTCTCCGTGGCGCAATTGGCTAGCGCGATCGGCTGTTAACCGAGAGGTTGGAGGTTCGAGCCCACCCGGTGGTGGTGGTGCGATTTTTTTCCTTAGGACTGATAGCTCTGAAGAAATGTTCTGACGGTGGTGAGAGTGGAGCATGACTGTCTCCATGGTGCAATTGGCTCTGCGATCGGCTGTTAACTGAAACGTTGGAGGTTCGGGCCCTCGCGGCAGTGGTGTGTTGCTTTTTTTTCGGGCTGATAGCTTTGAAGATATGTTCTGATGGTGGTGAGAGTGGAGCAGGACTGTCTCCTTGGCGCAATAGGCTAGCGCGATCGGCTGTTAACCGAAAGGTTTGAGGTTCGGGCCCACCCGGTGCTGGTGCGGCGCTTTCTTTTCTTTGGGCTGATAGCTTTGAAGATGTGTTCTGATGGTGGTAAGAGTGGAGCAGGACTGTCTCCGTGGCGCCATGGGCTAGCGCGATCGGCTGTTAACCGAAAGGTTGGAGGTACGAGCCCACCCGGTGGTGGTGCGGCGCTTGTTTTAGATGCGGAGCATCTTATACTCGCGCCTTGTAGTGCGCCGTCCGCGCCGTCCGCACCGCTTCTCGAACATTCGACAGCTGACGCACGCGCATGCGCCGTCGCGCCGTCGCCCACTCTTCCACCATCTGTGCATCCCTTCCTCCTCTACACACCGCGCGCGCTTCACTCCTCCACCATCTGTGCACCCTTACTCCTCTACACACCGCGTTCGACATCTACAATTCTGCTGATTCTCCAGTGGACGCGCATGTGGCGTCGCGCTTCGAAAACATTCAACAGCTGACAGTGCACGCGCCGTCGTGCTGTATATATACTCAAGGTCGGCGCTCGCTCGCTCAGTTGCCGCTCGTCGGTTGGTTTGTACGGCGCGTCGACGTCCAAGGTCGCGGTGAAATGAATTCCAACGAATCCACAAACACAATGATCGACGTCCCTTCGACCAGCGCCGCCCTTTCGCATACGTGTGTACGTGTTCACTCATTTAACACCCCCTCCTACAACCACGTTAACCAATTTAGCCATCGACCCAAGTAAGTCGCAATTAAACACCCCATTTCACAACCACGTTAACCAATTTAGCCATCGACCCAAGTAAGTCGCACTTTAACACCCCGTTAACCAATTATATGGTCCGCATCCTCCTCAGTGTTCCCCCGAGGGAAGCTGCGGGCAATTTTTTCTTTGGGCTGATAGCTTTGAAGATATGTTCTGATGGTGGTGAGAGTGGAGCACGACTGTCTCCGTGGCGCAATTGGCTAACGCGATCGGCTGTTCACCGAAAGGTTGGAGGTACGAGCCCTCCCGGGAGTGGTGTGTTGCTTTTTTTATTTTGGGCTGATAGCTTTGAAGATATGTTCTGATGGTGGTGAGAGTGGAGCACGACTGTCTCCGTGGCGCAATTGGCTAGCGCGATCGGCTGTTAACCGAAAGGTTGGAGGTTCGAGCCCAACCGGTGGTGGTGCGGCGCTTTTTTTCCTTTGGCTGATAGCTATGAAGAAATCTTCTGACGGTGGTGAGAGTGGAGCACGACTGTCTTCGTGGCGCAATTGGCTATGCGATCGGCTCTTAACTGAAAGGTTGGAGGTTCGAGCCCTCCCGGGAGTGGTGTGTTGCTTTTTTTCTTTGGGCTGATAGCTTTCAAAATATGTTCTGATGGTGGTGAGTGTGGAGCAGGACTGTCTTCGTGAAGCAATTGGCTAGCGCTATCGGCTGTTAACCGAAAGGTTGGAGGTTCGGGCCCACCTGGTGGTGGTGCGGCGCTTTTTTATTTTGGGCTGATAGCTTTGAAGATATGTTTTGATGGTGGTGAGAGTGGAGTAGGACTGTCTCCGTGGCGCAATGGGCTAGCGCGATCGGCTGTTAACCGAAAGGTTGGAGGTACGAGCCCACCCGGTGGTGGTGCAGCGCTTGTTTTTCTTTGGGCTGATAGCTTTGAAGATATGTTCTGATGGTGGTGAGACTGGAGCACGACTGTCTCCGTGGCGCAATTGGCTAACGCGATCGGCTGTTAACCGAAAGGTTGGAGGTACGAGCCCTCCCGGGAGTGGTGTGTTGCTTTTTTTATTTTGGGCTGATAGCTTTGAAGATATGTTCTGAAGGTGGTGAGAGTGGAGCACGACTGTCTCCGTGGCGCAATTGGCTAGCGCAATCGGCTGTTAACCGAAAGGTTGGAGGTACGAGCCCACCTGGTGGTGGTGCGGCGCTTTTTTTTCTTTGGGCTGATAGCTTTGAAGATATGTTCTGATGGTGGTGAGAGTGGAGCACGACTGTCTCCATTGCGCAATTGGCTATTCGATAGGCTGTTAACTGAAAGGTTTGAGGTTCGAGCTCTTCCGGGAGTGGTGTGTTGCTTTTTTTATTTTGGGCTGATAGCTTTGAAGATATGTAATAACAGTGGTGAGAGTGGAGCACGACTGTCTCCGTGGCGCAATTCGCTAGCGCGATCGGCTGTTAACCGAAAGATTGGAGGTACGAGCCCACCCGGTGGTGGTGCGGCGCTTTTTTTTCTTTGGGCTGATAGCTTTGAAGATATGTTCTGATGGTGTTGAGAGTGGAGCAGGACTGTCTCCGTGGCGCAATGGGCTAGCACGATCGGCTATTAACCGAAAGGTTGGAGGTACGAGCCCACCCGGTGGTGGTGCGGCGCTTGTTTTTCTTTGGGCTGATAGCTTTGAAGATATGTTCTGATGGTGGTGAGACTGGAGCACGACTGTCTCCGTGGCGCAATTGGCTAACGCGATCGGCTGTTAACCGAAAGGTTGGACCGAGCCCACCCGGTGGTGGTGCGGCGCTTTTTTTTCTTTGGGCTGATAGCTTTGAAGATATGTTCTGATGGTGGTGAGAGTGGAGCACGACTGTCTCCGTGGCGCAATTGGCTAGCGCAATCGGCTGTTAACCGAAAGGTTGGAGGTACGAGCCCACCTGGTGGTGGTGCGGCGCTTTTTTTTTTCTTTGGGCTGATAGCTTTGAAGATATGTTCTGATGGTGGTGAGAGTGGAGCACGACTGTCTCCAAGGCGCAATTGGCTATTCGATAGGCTGTTAACTGAAAGGTTTGACGTTCGAGCTCTTCCGGGAGTGGTGTGTTGCTTTTTTTATTTTGGGCTGATAGCTTTGAAGATATGTAATAACGGTGGTGAGAGTGGAGCACGACTGTCTCCGTGGCGCAATTGGCTAGCGCGATCGGCTGTTAACCGAAAGGTTGGAGGTACGAGCCCACCCGGTTGTGGTGCGGTGCTTTTTTTTCTTTGGGCTGGTAGCTTTGAAGATATGTTCTGATGGTGTTGAGAGTGGAGCAGGACTGTCTCCGTGGCGCAATGGGCTAGCGCGATCGGCTGTTAACCGAAAGGTTGGAGGTACGAGCCCACCCGGTGGTGGTGCGGCGCTTGTTTTTCTTTGGGCTGATAGCTTTGAAGATATGTTCTGATGGTGGTGAGAGTGGAGCACGACTGTCTCCGTGGCGCAATTGGCTAACGCGATCGGCTGTTAACCGAAAGGTTGGAGGTACGAGCCCTCCCGGGAGTGGAGTGTTGCTTTATTTATTTTGGGCTGATAGCTTTGAAGATATGTTCTGATGGTGGTGAGAGTGGAGCACGACTGTCTCCGTGGCGCAATTGGCTAGCGCGATCGGCTGTTAACCGAAAGGTTGGAGGTACGAGCCCACCCGGTGGTGGTGCGGCGATTTTTTTTCTTTGGGCTGATAGCTCTGAAAAAATGTTCAGACAGTGGTGAGAGTGGAGCACGGCTGTCTCCGTGGCGCAATTGGCTAGCGCGATCGGCTATTAACCGAAAGGTTGGAGGTACGAGCCCACCCGGTGGTGGTGCGGCGCTTTTTTTTCTTTGGGCTGATAGCTTTGAAGATATGTTCTGATGGTGGTGAGAGTGGAGCAGGACTGTCTCCGAGGCGCAATCGGCTAACGCGATCGGCTGTTAACCGAAAGGCTCGAGGTACGAGCCCTCCCGGGAGTGGTGTGTTGCTTTTTATATTTTGGGCTGATAGCTTTGAAGATACGTTCTGATATTGTTGAGAGTGAAGCAGGACTGTCTCCGTGGCGCAATGGGCTAGCGCGATCGGCTGTTAACCGAAAGGTTGGAGGTACGAGCCCGACCGGTGGTGGTGCGGCGCTTGTTTTTCTTTGGGCTGATAGCTTTGAAGATATGTTCTGATGGTGGTGAGAGTGGAGCACGACTGTCTCCGTGGCGCAATTGGCTAACGCGATCGGCTGTTAACCGAAAGGTTGGAGGTACGAGCCCTCCCGGGAGGAGTGTGTTGCTTTTTTTTTGGGCTGATAGCTTTGAAGATATGTTCTGATGGTGGTGAGAGTGGAGCACGACTGTCTCCGTGGCGCAATGGGCTAGCGCGATCGGCTGTTAACCGAAAGGTTGGAGGTACGAGTCCACCCGATGGTGGTGCGGCGCTTTTTTTTCTTTTGGCTGATAGCTTTGAAGATATGTTCTGATGGTGGTGAGAGTGGAGCACGACTGTCTCCATGGCGCAATTGGTTATTCGATCGACTGTTCACTGAAAGGTTTGAGATTCGAGCCCTACCGGGAGTGGTGTGTTGCTTTTTTTATTTTGGGCTGATAGCTTTGAAGATATGTTCTGATGGTGGCGAGAGTGGAGCACGACTGTCTCCGTGGCGCAATCGGCTAGCGCGATGGGCTGTTACCGAAAGGTTGGAGGTACGAGCCCACGCAGTGGTGGTGCGGCGCTTTTTTTTTTCTTTGGGCTGATAGCTTTGAAGATATGTTCTGATGGTGGTGAGAGTGGAGCACGACTGTCTCCGTGGCGCGATTGGCTATTCGATCGGCTGTTAACTGAAAGGTTGGATGTTCGAGCCCTCCCGGGAGTAGTGTGTTGCTTTTTTTTCTTTGGGCTGATAGCTTCGAAGATACGTTCTGATGGTGGTGAGAGTGGAGCAGGACTGTCTCCGTGGCGCAATTGGCTGCCGCGATCGGCTGTTACCCGAAAGGTTGGAGGTACGAGCCCACCCGGTGGAGGTGCGGCGCTTTTTTTTCTTTGGGCTGATAGCTTTGAAGATATGTTCTGATGGTGGTGAGAGTGGAGCACGACTGTCTCCGTGGCGCAATTGGCTAGCGCGATCGGCTGTTAACCGAAAGGTTGGAGGTTCGAGCCCAACCGGTGGTGGTGCGGCGCTTTTTTTCCTTTGGGCTGATAGCTATGAAGAAATCTTCTGACGGTGGTGAGAGTGGAGCACGACTGTCTCCGTGGCGCAATTGGCTAGCGCGATCGGCTGTTAACCGAAAGGTTGGAGGTACGAGCCCTCCCGGGAGTGGTGTGTTGCTTTTTTTTCTTCGAGCTGATAGCTTTCAAAATATGTTCTGATGGTGGTGAGTGTGGAGCAGGACTGTCTCCGTGAAGCAATTGGCTAGCGCGATCGGCTGTTAACCGAAAGGTTGGAGGTACGAGCCCACCCGGTGGAGGTGCGGCGCTTTTTTTTCTTTGGACTGATAGCTTTGAAGCTATGTTCTGATGGTGGTGAGAGTGGAGCACGGATGTCTCCGTGGCGCAAATGGCTAGCGCGATCGGCTGTTAACCGAGAGGTTGGAGGTTCGAGCCCACCCGGTGGTAGTGCGGCGATTTTTTTCCTTAGGGCTGATAGCTCTGAAGAAATGTTCTGACGGTGGTGAGAGTGGAGCATGACTGTCTCCATGGTGCAATTGTCTATGCGATCGGCTGTTAACTGAAACGTTGGAGGTTCGAGCCCTCGCGGGAGTGGTGTGTTGCTTTTTTTTGGGGGCTGATAGCTTTGAAGATATGTTCTGATGGTGGTGAGAGTGCAGCAGGACTGTCTCCGAGGCGCAATCGGCTAACGCGATCGGCTGTTAACCGAAAGGCTGGAGGTACGAGCCCTCCCGGGAGTGGTGCGGCGCTTTTTTTTCTTTGGGCTGATAGCTTTGTAGATATGTTCTGATGGTGTTGAGAGGGGAGCAGGACTGTCTCCGTGGCGCAATGGGTTAGCGCGATCAGCTGTTAACCGAAAGGTTGGAGGTACGAGCCCACCCGGTGGTGGTGCGGCGCTTGTTTTTCTTTGGGCTGATAGCTTTGAAGATATGTTCTGATGGTGGTGAGAGTGGAGCACGACTGTCTCCGTGGCGCAATTGGCTAGCGCGATCGGCTGTTAATCGAAAGGTTGGAGGTACGAGCCCACCCGGTGGTGGTGCGGCGCTTTTTTTTCTTTGGGCTGATAGCTTTGAAGATATGTTCTGATGGTGGTGAGAGTGGAGCAGGACTGTCTCCGTGGCGCAATCGGCTAACGCGATCGGCTGTTAACCGAAAGGTTGGAGGTACGAGCCCTCCCGGGAGTGGTGTGTTGCTTTTTTTATTTTGGGCTGATAGCTTTGAAGATATGTTCTGATGGTGGTGAGAGTGGAGCACGACTGTCTCCGTGGCGCAATTGGCTAGCGCAATCGGCTGTTAACCGAAAGGTTGGAGGTACGAGCCCACCTGGTGGTGGTGCGGCGCTTTTTTTTCTTTGGGCTGATAGCTTTGAAGATATGTTCTGATGGTGGTGAGAGTGGAGCACGACTGTCTCCATGGCGCAATTGGCTATTCGATAGGCTGTTAACTGAAAGGTTTGACGTTCGAGCTCTTCCGGGAGTGGTGTGTTGCTTTTTTTATTTTGGGCTGATAGCTTTGAAGATATGTAATAACGGTGGTGAGAGTGGAGCACGACTGTCTCCGTGGCGCAATTGGCTAGCGCGATCGGCTGTTAACCGAAAGGTTGGAGGTACGAGCCCACGCAGTGGTGGTGCGGCGCTTTTTTTTCTTTGGGCTGATAGCTTTGAAGATATGATCTGATGGTGGTGAGAGTGAAGCACGACTGTCTCCGTGGCGCAATTGGCTATTCGATCGGCTGTTAACTGAAAGGTTGGATGTTCGAGCCCTCCCGGGAGTAGTGTGTTGCTTTTTTTTCTTTGGGCTGATAGCTTCGAAGATATGTTCTGATGGTGGTGAGAGTGGAGCAGGACTGTCTCCGTGGCGCAATTGGCTGCCGCGATCGGCTGTTAACCGAAAGGTTGGAGGTTCGAGCCCAACCGGTGGTGGTGCGGCGCTTTTTTTCCTTTGGGCTGATAGCTATGAAGAAATCTTCTGACGGTGGTGAGAGTGGAGCACGACTGTCTTCGTGGCGCAATTGGCTATGCGATCGGCTCTTAACCGAAAGGTTGGAGGTACGAGCCCTCCCGGGAGTGGTGTGTTGCTTTTTTTTATTTTGGGCTGATAGCTTTGAAGATATGTTCTGATGGTGGTGAGAGTGGAGCACGACTGTCTCCGTGGCGCAATTGCCTAGCGCGATCGGCTGTTAACCGAAAGGCTGGAGGTACGAGCCCACCCGGTGGTGGTGCGGCGATTTTTTTTCTTTGGGCTAATAGCTCTGAAAAAATGTTCAGACAGTGGTGAGAGTGGAGCACGGCTGTCTCCGTGGCGCAATTGGCTAGCGCGATCGGCTGTTAACCGAAAGGCTGGAGGTACGAGCCCACCCGGTGGTGGTGCGGCGCTTTTTTTTCTTTGGGCTGATAGCTTTGAAGATATGTTCTGATGGTGGTGAGAGTGGAGCAGGACTGTCTCCGAGGCGCAATCGGCGAACGCGATCGGCTGTTAACCGAAAGGCTGGAGGTACGAGCCCTCCCGGGTGTGGTGTGTTGCTTTTTATATTTTGGGCTGATAGCTTTGAAGATACGTTCTGATGGTGGTGAGAGTGGAGCACGACTGTCTCCGTGGCGCAATTGGCTAGCGCGATCGGCTGTTAACCAAAAGGTTGGAGGTACGAGCCCACCCGGTGGTGGTGCGGCGCTTTTTTTTCTTTGGGCTGATAGCTTTGAAGATATGTTCTGATGGTGTTGAGAGGGGAGCAGGACTGTCTCCGTGGCGCAATGGGTTAGCGCGATCAGCTGTTAACCGAAAGGTTGGAGGTACGAGCCCACCCGGTGGTGGTGCGGCGCTTGTTTTTCTTTGGGCTGATAGCTTTGAAGATATGTTCTGATGGTGGTGAGAGTGGAGCACGGCTGTCTTCATGGCGCAAGTGGCTAGCGCGATCGGCTGTTAACCGAAAGGTTGGAGGTACGAGCCCTTCCGGGAGTGGTGCGGCGCTTTTTTTTCTTTGGGCTGATAGCTTTGAAGAAATGTTCTGATGGTGGTGAGAGTGGAGCACGACTGTCTCGATGGCGCAATTTGCTAGCGCGATCAGCTGTTAACCGAAAGGTTGGAGGTACGAGCCCACACGGTGGTGGTCCGGCACTTTTTTTTATTTGGACTGA
Organism: Rhipicephalus microplus; assembly: GCF_043290135.1. Classification (NCBI taxonomy): domain Eukaryota; kingdom Metazoa; phylum Arthropoda; class Arachnida; order Ixodida; family Ixodidae; genus Rhipicephalus; species Rhipicephalus microplus. The sequence continues at coordinate 6,497,394 of NC_134701.1, forward strand.
TAGCTCTGAAGGAATGTTCTGACGGTGGTGAGAGTGGAGCACGACTGTCTCCGTGGCGCAATTGGCTATGCGAAAGGCTGTTAACCGCAAGGTTGGAGGTTCGAGCCCTCCAGGGAGTGGTGTGCTGCTTTTTTTTCTTTGGGCTGATAGCTTTGAAGATATGTTCTGATGGTGGTGAGAGTGGAGCAGGACTGTCTCCGTGGCGCAATCGGCTAGCGCGATCAGCTGTTAACCGAAAGGTTGGAGGTACGAGCCCACCCGGTGGTGGTGCGGCGCTTTTTTTCTTTGGGCTGATAGCTCTGAAGAAATTTTCTGACAGTGGTGAGAGTGGAGCACGACTGTCTCCGTGGCGCATTTGGCCAGCGCGATCGGCTGTTAACCGAAAGGTTGGAGGTACGAGCCCTCCCGGGAGTGGTGTGTTGCTTTTTTTATTTCGGGCTGAAAGCTATGAAGATATGTTCTGATGCTGGTGAGAGTGGAGCACGACTGTCTCCGTGGCGCAATCGGCTAGCGCGATCGGCTGTTAACCAAAAGGTTGGAGGTACGAGCCCACGCAGTGGTGGTGCGGCGCTTTTTTTTCTTTGGGCTGATAGCTTTGAAGTAAGTCCTGATGGTGGTGAGAGTGGAGCACGACTGTCTCCGTGGCGCAATTGGCTATTCGATCGGCTGTTAACTGAAAGGTTGGATGTTCGAGCCCTCCCGGGAGTAGTGTGTTGCTATTTTTTCTTTGGGCTGATAGCTTCGAAGATATGTTCTGATGGTGGTGAGAGTGGAGCAGGACTGTCTCCTTGGCGCAATTGGCTGCCGCGATCGGCTGTTAACCGAAAGGTTGGAGGTACGAGCCCACCCGGTGGTGGTGCGGCGCTTTTTTTTCTTTGGGCTGATAGCTTTGAAGATATGTTCTGATGGTGGTGAGAGTGGAGCAGGACTGTCTCCGTGGCGCAATCGGCTAACGCGATCGGCTGTTAACCGAAAGGTTGGAGATACGAGCCCTCCCGGGAGTGGTGTGTTGCTTTTTTTATTTCGGGCTGATAGCTTTGAAGATATGTTCTGATGGTGGCGAGAGTGGAGCACGACGGTCTCCGTGGCGCAATCGGCTAGCGCGATCGGCTGTTAACCGAAAGGTTGGAGGTACGAGCCCACGCAGTGGTGGTGCGGCGCTTTTTTTTCTTTGGGCTGATAGCTTTGAAGATATGATCTGATGGTGGTGAGAGTGAAGCACGACTGTCTCCGTGGCGCAATTGGCTATTCGATCGGCTGTTAACCGAGAGGTTGGAGGTTCGAGCCCACCCGGTGGTAGTGCGGCGATTTTTTTCCTTAGGGCTGATAGCTCTGAAGAAATGTTCTGAAGGTGGTGAGAGTGGAGCATGACTGTCTCCATGGTGCAATTGGCTATGCGATCGGCTGTTAACTGAAACGTTAGAGGTTGGAGCCCTCGCGGGAGTGGTGTGTTGCTTTTTTTGGGGGCTGATAGCTTTGAAGATATGTTCTGATGGTGGTGAGAGTGGAGCAGGACTGTCTCCTTGGCGCAATTGGCTAGCGCAATCGGCTGTTAACCGAAAGGTTTGAGGTTCGGGCCCACCCGGTGCTGGTGCGGCGCTTTCTTTTCTTTGGGCTGATAGCTTTGAAGATGTGTTCTGATGGTGGTAAGAGTGGAGCACGACTGTCTCCGTGGCGCAATTGGCTAGCGCTATCGGCTGTTAACCGAAAGGTTGGAGGTTCGGGCCCACCTGGTGGTGGTGCGGCGCTTTTTTTTCTTTGGGCTGATAACTTTGAAGATATGTTCTGATGGTGGTGAGAGTGGAGCACGACTGTCTCCGTGGCGCAATCGGCTAACGCGATCGGCTGTTAACCGAAAGGTTGGAGGTACGAGCCCTCCCGGGAGTGGTGTGTTGCTTTTTTTATTTTGGGCTGATAGCTTTGAAGATATGTTCTGATGGTGGTGAGAGTGGAGCACGACTGTCTCCGTGGCGCAATTGGCTAGCGCAGTCGGCTGTTAACCGAAAGGTTGGAGGTACGAGCCCACCTGGTGGTGGTGCGGCGCTTTTTTTTCTTTGGGCTGATAGCTTTGAAGATGTGTTCTGATGGTGGTGAGAGTGGAGCACTACTGTCTCCATGGCGCAATTGGCTATTCGATAGGCTGTTAACTGAAAGGTTTGAGGTTCGAGCTCTTCCGGGAGTGGTGTGTTGCTTTTTTTATTTTGGGCTGATAGCTTTGAAGATATGTAATAACGGTGGTGAGAGTGGAGCACGACTGTCTCCGTGGCGCAATTGGCTAGCGCGATCGGCTGTTAACCGAAAGGTTGGAGGTACGAGCCCACCCGGTGGTGGTGCGGCGCTTTTTTTTTCTTTGGGCTGGTAGCTTTGAAGATATGTTCTGATGGTGTTGAGAGTGGAGCAGGACTGTCTCCGTGGCGCAATGGGCTAGCGCGATCGGCTGTTAACCGAAAGGTTGGAGGTACGAGCCCACCCGGTGGTGGTGCGGCGCTTGTTTTTCTTTGGGCTGATAGCTTTGAAGATATGTTCTGATGGTGGTGAGAGTGGAGCACGACTGTCTCCGTGGCGCAATTGGCTAACGCGATCGGCTGTTAACCGAAAGGTTGGAGGTACGAGCCCTCCCGGGAGTGGTGTGTTGCTTTTTTTATTTTGGGCTGATAGCTTTGAAGATATGTTCTGATGGTGGTGAGAGTGGAGCACGACTGTCTCCGTGGCGCATTTGGCTAGCGCGATCGGCTGTTAACCGAAAGGTTGGAGGTACGAGCCCACCCGGTGGTGGTGCGGCACTTTTTTTTCTTTGGGCTGATAGCTTTGAAGATGTGTTCTGATGGTGGTGAGAGTGGAGCACGACTGTCTCCATGGCGCAATTGGTTATTCGATCGGCTGTTCACTGAAAGCTTTGAGGTTCGAGCCCTACCGGGAGTGGTGTGTTGCTTTTTTTATTTTGGGCTGATAGCTTTGAAGATATGTAATGATGGTGGTGAGAGTGGAGCAGGACTGTCTCCGTGGCGCAATTGGCTAGCGCGATCGGCTGTTAACCGAAAGGTTGGAGGTACGAGCCTACCCGGTGGAGGTGCAGCGCTTTTTTTTTCTTTGGGCTGATAGCTTTGAAGATATGTTCTGATGATGGTGAGAGTGGAGCACGACTGTCTCCGTGGCGCAATTGGCTAGCGCGATCGGCTGTTAACCGAGAGGTGGGAAGTTGGAGCCCACCCGGTGGTGGTGCGGCGATTTTTTTCCTTTTGGCTGATAGCTCTGAAGAAATGTTCTGACGGTGGTGAGAGTGGAGCACGACTGTCTCCATGGCGCAATTGGCTATGCGATCGGCTGTCAACTGAAAAGTTGGAGGTTCGAGTCCCGCGGGAGTGGTGTATCGCTTTTTTTTCTTTGGGCTGATAGCTTTGAAGAAGTGTTCTGATGGTGGTAAGAGTGGAGCACGACTGTCTCCGTGGCGCAATTGGCTAGCGCTGTCGGCTGTTAACCGAAAGGTTGGAGGTCCGGGCCCACCTGGTGGTGGTGCGGCGCTTTTTTTTTCTTTGGGCATAGAGCTTTGAAGATATGTTCTGATGGTGGTGAGAGTGGAGCAGGACTGTTTCCGTGGCGCAATCGGCTAACGCGATCGGCTGTTAACCGAAAGGTTGGAGGTACGAACCCTCCCGGGAGTGGTGTGTTGCTTTTTTTATTTTGGGCTGATAGCTTTGAAGATATGTTCTGATGGTGGTGAGAGTGGAGCACGACTGTCTCCGTGGCGCAATTGGCTAGCGCGATCGGCTGTTAACAGAAAGGTTGGAGGTACGAGCCCACCTGGTGGTGGTGCGGCGCTTTTTTTTCTTTGGGCTGATAGCTTTGAAGATATGTTCTGATGGTGGTGAGAGTGGAGCACGACTGTCTCCATGGCGCAATTGGCTATTCGATCGGCTGTTAACCGAAAGGTTAGAGGTACGAGCCCAACCGGTGGTGGTGCGGCGCTTTTTTTTCTTTGGGCTGATAGCTCTGAAGAAATGTTCTGACGGTGGTGTGAGTTGAGCACGACTGTCTCCGTGGCGCAATGGGCTAGCGCGATCGGCTGTTAACCGAAAGGTTGGAGGTTCGAGCCCTCCCGGGAGTGGTGTGTTGCTTTTTTTATTTTGGGCTGATAGCTTTGAAAATATGTTCTGATGGTGGTGAGAGTGGAGCACGACTGTCTCCGTTTCGCAATCGGCTAGCGCGATCGGCTGTTAACCGAAAGGTTGGAGGTACGAGCCCACGCAGTGGTGGTGCAAGCTTTTTTTTTCTTTGGGCTGATAGCTTTGAAGATATGTTCTGATGGTGGTGAGAGTGGAGCACGACTGTCTCCGTGGCGCAATTGGCTATTTGATTGGCTGTTAACTGAAAGGTTGGATGTTCGAGCCCTCCCGGGAGTAGTGTGTTGCTTTTTTTTTCTTTGGGCTGATAGCTTCGAAGATATGTTCTGATGGTGGTGAGAGTGGAGCAGGACTGTCTCCGTGGCGCAATTGGCTGCCGCGATCGGCTGTTAACCGAAAGGTTGGAGGTACGAGCCCACCCGGTGGAGGTGCGGCGCTTTTTTTTCTTTGGACTGATAGCTTTGAACATATGTTCTGATGGTGGTGAGAGTGGAGCACGACTGTCTCCGTGGCGCAATTGGCTAGCGCGATCGGCTGTTAACCGAGTGGTTGGAGGTTCGAGCCCACCCGGTGGTAGTGCGGCGATTTTTTTCCTTAGGGCTGATAGCTCTGAAGAAATGTTCTGACGGTGGTGAGAGTGGAGCATGACTGTCTGCATGGTGCAATTGGCTATGCGATCGGCTGTTACCTGAAACGTTGGAGGTTCGAGCCCTCGCTGGAGTGGTGTGTTGCTTTTTTTGGGGACTGATAGCTTTGAAGATATGTTCTGATGGTGGTGAGAGTGGAGCAGGACTGTCTCCTTGGCGCAATTGGCTAGCGCGATCGGCTGTTAACCGAAAGGTTTGAGGTTCGGGCCCACCCGGTGCTGGTGCGGCGCTTTCTTTTCTTTGGGCTGATAGCTTTGAAGATATGTTCTGATGGTGGTGAGAGTGGAGCACGACTGTCTCCGTGGCGCAATTGGCTAGCGCGATCGGCTGTTAACCGAAAGGTTGGAGGTACGAGCCCACCCGGTGGTGGTGCGGCGCTTTTTTTTTCTTTGGGCTGATAGCTTTGAAGATATGTTTTGATGGTGGTGAGAGTGGAGCAGGACTGTCTCCGTGGCGCAATCGGCTAACGCGATCGGCTGTTAACTGAAAGGTTTGAGGTTCGAGCTCTTCCGGGAGTGGTGTGTTGCTTTTCTTATTTTGGGCTGATAGCCCTGAAGATATGTAATAACGGTGGGGAGAGTGGAGCACGACAGTCTCCGTGGCGCAATTGGCTAGCGCGATCGGCTGTTAACCGAAAGGTTGGAGGTACGAGCCTACCCGGTGGAGGTGCAGCGCTTTTTTTTTCTTTGGGCTGATAGCTTTGAAGATATGTTCTGATGATGGTGAGAGTGGAGCACGACTGTCTCCGTGGCGCAATTGGCTAGCGCGATCGGCTGTTAACCGAGAGGTGGGAAGTTGGAGCCCACGCGGTGGTGGTGCGGCGATTTTTTTCCTTTTGGCTGATAGCTCTGAAGAAATGTTCTGACGGTGGTGAGAGTGGAGCACGACTGTCTCCATGGCGCAATTGGCTATGCGATCGGCTGTCAACTGAAAAGTTGGAGGTTCGAGTCCCGCGGGAGTGGTGTATCGCTTTTTTTTCTTTGGGCTGATAGCTTTGAAGAAGTGTTCTGATGGTGGTAAGAGTGGAGCACGACTGTCTCCGTGGCGCAATTGGCTAGCGCTGTCGGCTGTTAACCGAAAGGTTGGAGGTTCGGGCCCACCTGGTGGTGGTGCGGCGCTTTTTTTTTCTTTGGGCATAGAGCTTTGAAGATATGTTCTGATGGTGGTGAGAGTGGAGCAGGACTGTTTCCGTGGCGCAATCGGCTAACGCGATCGGCTGTTAACCGAAAGGTTGGAGGTACGAACCCTCCCGGGAGTGGTGTGTTGCTTTTTTTATTTTGGGCTGATAGCTTTGAAGATATGTTCTGATGGTGGTGAGAGTGGAGCACGACTGTCTCCGTGGCGCAATTGGCTAGCGCGATCGGCTGTTAACAGAAAGGTTGGAGGTACGAGCCCACCTGGTGGTGGTGCGGCGCTTTTTTTTCTTTGGGCTGATAGCTTTGAAGATATGTTCTGATGGTGGTGAGAGTGGAGCACGACTGTCTCCATGGCGCAATTGGCTATTCGATCGGCTGTTAACCGAAAGGTTAGTGGTACGAGCCCAACCGGTGGTGGTGCGGCGCTTTTTTTTCTTTGGGCTGATAGCTCTGAAGAAATGTTCTGACGGTGGTGTGAGTGAAGCACGACTGTCTCCGTGGCGCAATGGGCTAGCGCGATCGGCTGTTAACCGAAAGGTTGGAGGTTCGAGCCCTCCCGGGAGTGGTGTGTTGCTTTTTTTATTTTGGGCTGATAGCTTTGAAAATATGTTCTGATGGTGGTGAGAGTGGAGCACGACTGTCTCCGTTTCGCAATCGGCTAGCGCGATCGGCTGTTAACCGAAAGGTTGGAACTACGAGCCCACGCAGTGGTGGTGCAAGCTTTTTTTTTCTTTGGGCTGATAGCTTTGAAGATATGTTCTGATGGTGGTGAGAGTGGAGCACGACTGTCTCCGTGGCGCAATTGGCTATTCGATTGGCTGTTAACTGAAAGGTTGGATGTTCGAGCCCTCCCGGGAGTAGTGTGTTGCTTTTTTTTTCTTTGGGCTGATAGCTTCGAAGATATGTTCTGATGGTGGTGAGAGTGGAGCAGGACTGTCTCCGTGGCGCAATTGGCTGCCGCGATCGGCTGTTAACCGAAAGGTTGGAGGTACGAGCCCACCCGGTGGAGGTGCGGCGCTTTTTTTTCTTTGGACTGATAGCTTTGAAGATATGTTCTGATGGTGGTGAGAGTGGAGCACGACTCTCTCCGTGGCGCAATTGGCTAGCGCGATCGGCTGTTAACCGAGTGGTTGGAGGTTCGAGCCCACCCGGTGGTAGTGCGGCGATTTTTTTCCTTAGGGCTGATAGCTCTGAAGAAATGTTCTGACGGTGGTGAGAGTGGAGCATGACTGTCTGCATGGTGCAATTGGCTATGCGATCGGCTGTTACCTGAAACGTTGGAGGTTCGAGCCCTCGCTGGAGTGGTGTGTTGCTTTTTTTGGGGACTGATAGCTTTGAAGATATGTTCTGATGGTGGTGAGAGTGGAGCAGGACTGTCTCCTTGGCGCAATTGGCTAGCGCGATCGGCTGTTAACCGAAAGGTTTGAGGTTCGGGCCCACCCGGTGCTGGTGCGGCGCTTTCTTTTCTTTGGGCTGATAGCTTTGAAGATATGTTCTGATGGTGGTGAGAGTGGAGCACGACTGTCTCCGTGGCGCAATTGGCTAGCGCGATCGGCTGTTAACCGAAAGGTTGGAGGTACGAGCCCACCCGGTGGTGGTGCGGCGCTTTTTTTTTCTTTGGGCTGATAGCTTTGAAGATATGTTTTGATGGTGGTGAGAGTGGAGCAGGACTGTCTCCGTGGCGCAATCGGCTAACGCGATCGGCTGTTAACTGAAAGGTTTGAGGTTCGAGCTCTTCCGGGAGTGGTGTGTTGCTTTTCTTATTTTGGGCTGATAGCCTTGAAGATATGTAATAACGGTGGGGAGAGTGGAGCACGACTGTCTCCGTGGCGCAATTGGCTAGCGCGATCGGCTGTTAAACGAAAGGTTGGAGGTACGAGCCCACCCGGTGGTGGTGCAGCGCTTTTTTTTCTTTGGGCTGATAGCTTTGAAGATATGTTCTGATGGTGTTGAGAGTGGAGCAGGACTGTCTCCGTGGCGCAATGGGCTAGCGCGATCGGCTGTTAACCAAAAGGTTGGAGGTACGAGCCCACGCAGTGGTGGTGCGGCGCTTTTTTTTCTTTGGGCTGATAGCTTTGAAGTAAGTCCTGATGGTGGTGAGAGTGGAGCACGACTGTCTCCGTGGCGCAATTGGCTATTCGATCGGCTGTTAACTGAAAGTTTGGATGTTCGAGCCCTCCCGGGAGTAGTGTGTTGCTATTTTTTCTTTGGGCTGATAGCTTCGAATATATGTTCTGATGGTGGTGAGAGTGGAGCAGGACTGTCTCCTTGGCGCAATTGGCTGCCGCGATCGGCTGTTAACCGAAAGGTTGGAGGTACAAGCCCACCCGGTGGTGGTGCGGCGCTTTTTTTCTTTGGGCTGATAGCTTTGAAGATATGTTCTGATGGTGGTGAGAGTGGAGCAGGACTGTCTCCGTGGCGCAATCGGCTAACGCGATCGGCTGTTAACCGAAAGGTTGGAGATACGAGCCCTCCCGGGAGTGGTGTGTTGCTTTTTTTATTTCGGGCTGATAGCTTTGAAGATATGTTCTGATGGTGGCGAGAGTGGAGCACGACTGTCTCCGTGGCGCAATCGGCTAGCGCGATCGGCTGTTAACTGAAAGGTTGGATGTTCGAGCCCTCCCGGGAGTAGTGTGTTGCTTTTTTTTCTTTGGGCTGATAGCTTCGAAGATATGTTCTGATGGTGGTGAGAGTGGAGCAGGACTGTCTCCGTGGCGCAATTGGCAGCCGCGATCGGCTGTTAACCGAAAGGTTGGAGGTATGTGCCCACCCGGTGGAGGTGCGGCGCTTTTTTTTCTTTGGGCTGATAGCTTTGAAGATATGTTCTGATGGTGGTGAGAGTGGAGCACGACTGTCTCCGTGGCGCAGTTGGCTAGCGCGATCGGCTGTTAACCGAAAGGTTGGAGGTTCGAGCCCAACCGGTGGTGGTGCGGCGCTTTTTTTCCTTTGGGCTGATAGCTATGAAGAAATCTTCTGACGGTGGTGAGAGTGGAGCACGACTGTCTTCGTGGCGCAATTGGCTATGCGATCGGCTCTTAACTGAAAGGTTGGAGGTTCGAGCCTTCCCGGGAGTGGTGTGTTGCTTTTTTTTCTTTGGGCTGATAGCTTTCAAAATATGTTCTGATGGTGGTGAGTGTGGAGCAGGACTGTCTCCGTGAAGCAATTGGCTAGCGCGATCGGCTGTTAACCGAAAGGTTGGAGGTACGAGCCCACCCGGTGGAGGTGCGGCGCTTTTTTTTCTTTGGACTGATAGCTTTGAAGATATGTTCTGATGGTGGTGAGAGTGGAGCACGACTGTCTTCGTGGCGCAATTGGCTAGCGCGATCGGCTGTTAACCGAGAGGTTGGAGGTTCGAGCCCACCCGGTGGTAGTGCGGCGATTTTTTTCCTTAGGGCTGATAGCTCTGAAGAAATGTTCTGACGGGGGTGAGAGTGGAGCATGACTGTCTCCATGGTGCAATTGGCTATGCGATCGGCTGTTAACTGAAACGTTAGAGGTTCGAGCCCTCGCGGGAGTGGTGTGTTGCTTTTTTGGGGGGCTGATAGCTTTGAAGATATGTTCTGATGGTGGTGAGAGTGGAGCAGGACTGTCTCCTTGGCGCAATTGGCTAGCGCAATCGGCTGTTAAGCGAAAGGTTTGAGGTTCGGGCCCACCCGGTGCTGGTGCGGCGCTTTTTTTTCTTTGGGCTGATAGCTTTGAAGATATGTTCTGATGGTGGTGAGAGTGGAGCACGACTGTCTCCGTGGCGCAATTGGCTAGCGCGATCGGCTGTTAACCGAAAGCTTGGAGGTACGAGCCCACCCGGTGGTGGTGCGGCGCTTTTTTTTCTTTAGGCTGATAGCTTTGAAGATATGTTCTGATGGTGGTGAGAGTGGAGCAGGACTGTCTCCGTGGCGCAATCGGCTAACGCGATCGGCTGTTAACCGAAAGGTTGGAGGTACGAGCCCTCCCGGGAGTGGTGTGTTGCTTTTTTATTTTGGGCTGATAGCTTTGAAGATATGTTCTGATGGTGGTGAGAGTGGAGCACGACTGTCTCCGTGGCGCAATTGGCTAGCGCAGTCGGCTGTTAACCGAAAGGTTGGAGGTACGAGCCCACCTGGTGGTGGTGCGGCGCTTTTTTTTCTTTGGGCTGATAGCTTTGAAGATATGTTCTGATGGTGGTGAGAGTGGAGCACTACTGTCTCCATGGCGCAATTGGCTATTCGATAGGCTGTTAACTGAAAGGTTTGAGGTTCGAGCTCTTCCGGGAGTGGTGTGTTGCTTTTTTTATTTTGGGCTGATAGCTTTGAAGATATGTAATAACGGTGGTGAGAGTGGAGCACGACTGTCTCCGTGGCGCAATTGGCTAGCGCGATCGGCTGTTAACCGAAAGGTTGGAGTTACGAGCCCACCCGGTGGTGGTGCGGCGCTTTTTTTTCTTTGGGCTGGTAGCTTTGAAGATATGTTCTGATGGGGTTGAGAGTGGAGCAGGACTGTCTCCGTGGCGCAATGGGCTAGCGCGATCGGCTGTTAACCGAAAGGTTGGAGGTACGAGCCCACCCGGTGGTGGTGCGGCGCTTGTTTTTCTTTGGGCTGATAGCTTTGAAGATATGTTCTGATGGTGGTGAGAGTGGAGCACGACTGTCTCCGTGGCGCAATTGGCTAACGCGATCGGCTGTTAACCGAAAGGTTGGAGGTACGAGCCCTCCAGGGAGTGGTGTGTTGCTTTTTTTATTTTGGGCTGATAGCTTTGAAGATATGTTCTGATGGTGGTGAGAGTGGAGCACGACTGTCTCCGTGGCGCATTTGGCTAGCGCGATCGGCTGTTAACCGAAAGGTTGGAGGTACGAGCCCACCCGGTGGTGGTGCGGCACTTTTTTTTCTTTGGGCTGATAGCTTTGAAGATGTGTTCTGATGGTGGTGAGAGTGGAGCACGACTGTCTCCATGGCGCAATTGGTTATTCGATCGGCTGTTCACTGAAAGCTTTGATGTTCGAGCCCTACCGGGAGTGGTGTGTTGCTTTTTTTATTTTGGGCTGATAGCTTTGAAGATATGTAATGATGGTGGTGAGAGTGGAGCAGGACTGTCTCCGTGGCGCAATTGGCTAGCGCGATCGGCTGTTAACCGAAAGGTTGGAGGTACGAGCCTACCCGGTGGAGGTGCAGCGCTTTTTTTTCTTTGGGCTGATAGCTTTGAAGATATGTTCTGATGATGGTGAGAGTGGAGCACGACTGTCTCCGTGGCGCAATTGGCTAGCGCGATCGGCTGTTAACCGAGAGGTTGGAAGTTGGAGCCCACCCGGTGGTGGTGCGGCGATTTTTTTCCTTTTGGCTGATAGCTCTGAAGAAATGTTCTGACGGTGGTGAGAGTGGAGCACGACTGTCTCCATGGCGCAATTGGCTATGCGATCGGCTGTCAACTGAAAAGTTGAAGGTTCGAGTCCCGCGGGAGTGGTGTATCGCTTTTTTTTCTTTGGGCTGATAGCTTTGAAGATGTGTTCTGATGGTGGTAAGAGTGGAGCACGACTGTCTCCGTGGCGCAATTGGCTAGCGCTGTCGCCTGTTAACCGAAAGGTTGGAGGTTCGGGCCCACCTGGTGGTGGTGCGGCGCTTTTTTTTTCTTTGGGCATAGAGCTTTGAAGATATGTTCTGATGGTGGTGAGAGTGGAGCAGGACTGTTTCCGTGGCGCAATCGGCTAACGCGATCGGCTGTTAACCGAAAGGTTGGAGGTACGAACCCTCCCGGGAGTGGTGTGTTGCTTTTTTTATTTTGGGCTGATAGCTTTGAAGATATGTTCTGATGGTGGTGAGAGTGGAGCACGACTGTCTCCGTGGCGCAATTGGCTAGCGCGATCGGCTGTTAACAGAAAGGTTGGAGGTACGAGCCCACCTGGTGGTGGTGCGGCGCTTTTTTTTCTTTGGGCTGATAGCTTTGAAGATATGTTCTGATGGTGGTGAGAGTGGAGCACGACTGTCTCCATGGCGCAGTTGGCTATTCGATCGGCTGTTAACCGAAAGGTTAGAGGTACGAGCCCAACCGGTGGTGGTGCGGCACTTTTTTTTCTTTGGGCTGATAGCTCTGAAGAAATGTTCTGACGGTGGTGTGAGTGGAGCACGACTGTCTCCGTGGCGCAATTGGCTAGCGCGATCGGCTGTTAACCGAAAGGTTGGAGGTTCGAGCCCTCCCGGGAGTGGTGTGTTGCTTTTTTTATTTTGGGCTGATAGCTTTGAAAATATGTTGTGATGGTGGTGAGTGTGAAGCAGGACTGTCTCCGTGGCGCAATCGGCTAACGCGATCGGCTGTTAACCGAAAGGTTGGAGGTACGAGCCCTCCCGGGAGTGGTGTGTTGCTTTTTTTATTTTGGGCTGATAGCTTTGAAGATATGGTCTGATGGTGGTGAGAGTGGAGCACGACTGTCTCCGTTTCGCAATCGGTTAGCGCGATCGGCTGTTAACCGAAAGGTTGGAGTTACGAGCCCACGTAGTGGTGGTGCAAGCTTTTTTTTTCTTTGAGCTGATAGCTTTGAATATATGTTCTGATGGTGGTGAGAGTGGAGCACGACTGTCTCCGTGGCGCAATTGGCTATTCGATCGGCTGTTAACTGAAAGGTTGGATGTTCGAGCCCTCCCGGAAGTAGTGTGTTGCTTTTTTTTCTTTGGGCTGATAGCTTCGAAGATATGTTCTGATGGTGGTGAGAGTGGAGCAGGACTGTCTCCGTGGCGCAATTGGCTGCCGCGATCGGCTGTTAACCGAAAGGTTGGAGGTACGAGCCCACCCGGTGGAGGTGCGGCGCTTTTTTTTCTTTGGACTGATAGCTTTGAAGATATGTTCTGATGGTGGTGAGAGTGGAGCACGGCTGTCTCCGTGGCGCAATTGGCTAGCGCGATCGGCTGTTAACCGAGAGGTTGGAGGTTCGAGCCCACCCGGTGGTAGTGCGGCGATTTTTTTCCTTAGGGCTGATAGCTCTGAAGATATGTTCTGATGGTGGTGAGAGTGGAGCACGACTGTCTCCGTGGCGCAATTGGCTAGCGCGATCGGCTGTTAACCGAAAGGTTGGAGGTACGAGCCCACCCGGTGGTGGTGCGGCGCTTTTTCTTCTTTGGGCTGATAGCTTTGAAGATATGTTTTGATGGTGGTGAGAGTGGAGCAGGACTGTCTCCGTGGCGCAATCGGCTAACGCGATCGGCTGTTAACTGAAAGGTTTGAGGTTCGAGCTCTTCCGGGAGTGGTGTGTTGCTTTTTTTATTTTGGGCTGATAGCCTTGAAGATATGTAATAACGGTGGGGAGAGTGGAGCACGACTGTCTCCGTGGCGCAATTGGCTAGCGCGATCGGCTGTTAAACGAAAGGTTGGAGGTACGAGCCCACCCGGTGGTGGTGCGGCGCTTTTTTTTCTTTGAGCTGATAGCTTTGAAGATATGTTCTGATGGTGTTGAGAGTGGAGCAGGACTGTCTCCGTGGCGCAATGGGCTAGCGCGATCGGCTGTTAACCGAAAGGTTGGAGGTACGAGCCCACCCGGTGGTGGTGCGGCGCTTGTTTTTCTTTGGGCTGATAGCTCTGAAGAAATGTTCTGATGGTGGTGTGAGTGGAGCACGACTGTCTCCGTGGCGCAATTGGCTAACGCGATCGGCTGTTAACCGAAAGGTTGGAGGTACGAGCCCTCCCGGGAGTGGTGTGTTGCTTTTTTTAATTTGGGCTGATAGCTCTGAAGATATGTTCTGATGGTGGTGAGAGTGGAGCACGACTGTCTCCGTGGCGCAATTGGCTAGCGCGATCGGCTGTTCACTGAAAGGTTTGAGGTTCGAGCCCTTCCGGGAGTGGTGTGTTGCTTTTTTTTATTTTGGGCTGATAGCTTTGAAGATATGTAATGATGGTGGTGAAAGTGGAGCACGACTGTCTCCGTGGCGCAATTGGCTAGCGCGATCGGCTGTTAACCGAAAGGTTTAAGGTACGAGCCCACCCGGTGGTGGTGCGGCGCTTTTTTTTCTTTGGGCTGATAGCTTTGAAGATATGTTCTGATGGTGGTGAGAGTGGAGCACGACTTTCTCCATGGCGCAATTGGCTATTCGATCGGCTGTTAACTGAAAAGTTTGAGGTTCGAGCCCTTCCGGGAGTGGTGAATTGCTTTTTTTATTTTGGGCTGATAGCTTTGAAGATATGTAATGATGGTCGTGAGAGCGGAGCACGACTGTCTCCGTGGCGCAATTGGCTAGCGCGATCGGCTGTTAACCGAAAGATTGGAGGTACGAGCCCACCCGGTGGTGGTGCGGCGCTCTTTTTTCTTTGGGCTGATAGCTTTGAAGATATGTTCTGATGGTGTTGAGAGTGGAGCAGGACTGTCTCCGTGGCGCAATGGGCTAGCGCGATCGGCAGTTAGCCGAAAGGTTGGAGGTACGAGCCCACCCTGTGGTGGTGCGGCGCTTGTTTTTCTTTGGGCTGATAGCTTTGAAGATATGTTCTGATGGTGGTGAGAGTGGAGCACGACTGTCTCCGTGGCGCAATCAGCTAGCGCGATCGGCTGTTAACCGAAAGGTTGGAGGTACGAGCCCACGCAGTGGTGGTGCGGCGCTTTTTATTGGGCTGATAGCTTTGAAGATATGTTCTGATGGTGGTGAGAGTGAAGCACGACTGTCTCCGTGGCGCAATTGGCTATTCGATCGGCTGTTAACTGAAAGGTTGGATGTTCGAGCCCTCCCGGGAGTGGTGTGCTGCTTTTTTTATTTCGGGCTGATAGCTATGAAGACATGTTCTGATGGTGGTGAGAGCGGAGCACGACTGCCTCCGTGGCGCAATCGGCTAGCGCGATCGGCTGTTAACCGAAATGTTGGAGGTACGAGCCCACGCAGTGGTGGTGCGGCGCTTTTTTTTCTTTGGGCTGATAGCTTTGAAGATATGTTCTGATGGTGGTGAGAGTGAAGCACGACTGTCTCCGTGGCGCAATTGGCTATTCGATCAGCTGTTAACTGAAAGGTTGGATGTTCGAGCCCACCCGGGAGTTGTGTGTTGCTTTTTTTTCTTTGGGCTGATAGCTCTGAAGAAATATTCTGACGGTGGTGAGAGTGGAGCACGACTGTCTCCGTGGCGCATTTGGCTAGCGCGATCGGCTGTTAACCGAAAGGTTGGAGGTACGAGCCCTCCCGGGAGTGGTGTGTTGCTTTTTATTCTTTGGGCTGATAGCTTTGAAGATATGTTCTGATGGTGGTGAGAGGAGCAGGACTGTCTCCGTGGCGCAATTGGCTAACGCGATCGGCTGTTAACCGAAAGGTTGGAGCTACGAGCCCTCCCGGGAGTGGTGTGTTGCTTTTTTTATTTCGGGCTGATAGCTACGAAGATATGTTCTGATGGTGGTGAGAGTGGAGCACCACTGTCCCTTGGCGCAATCGGCTTGCGCGAGCGGCTGTTAACCGAAAGGTTGGAGGTACGAGCCCACGCAGTGGTGGTGCGGCGCTTTTTTTTTCTTTGGGCTGATAGCTTTGAAGATATGTTCTGATGGTGGTGAGAGTGAAGCACGACTGTCTCCGTGGCGCAATTGGCTATTCGATCGGCTGTTAACTGAAAGGTTGGATGTTCGAGCCCTCCCGGGAGTAGTGTGTTGCTTTTTTTTCTTTGGGCTGATAGCTTTGAAGATATGTTCTGACGGTGGTGAGAGTGGAGCAGGACTGTCTCCGTGGCGCAATTGGCTACCGCGATCGGCTGTTAACCGAAAGGTTGGAGGTACGAGCCCACCCGGTGGAGGTGCGGCGCTTTTTTTCTTTAGGCTGATAGCTTTGAAGATATGTTCTGATGGTGGTGAGAGTGGAGCACGACTGTCTCAATGGCGCAATTGGCTATGCGATCGGCTGTCAACTGAAAGGTTGGAGGTTCGAGTCCCGCGGGATTGGTGTATTGCTTTTTTTTCTTTGGGCTGATAGCTTTGAAGATATGTTCTGATGGTGGTGAGAGTGGAGCACGACTGTCTCCGTGGCGCAATTGGCTAGCGCGATCGGCTGTTAACCGAAAGGTTTAAGGTACGAGCCCACCCGGTGGTGGTGTGGCGCTTTTTTTTCTTTGGGCTGATAGCTTTGAAGATATGTTCTGATGGTGGTGAGAGTGGAGCACGACTTTCTCCATTGCGCAATTGGCTATTCGATCGGCTGTTAACTGAAAAGTTTGAGGTTCGAGCCCTTCCGGGAGTGGTGTGTTGCTTTTTTTATTTTGGGCTGATAGCTTTGAAGATATGTAATGGTGGTGGTGAGAGTGGAGCACGACTGTCTCCGTGGCGCAATTGGCTAGCGCGATCGGCTGTTAACCGAAAAATTGGAGGTACGAGCCCACCCGGTGGTGGTGCGGCGCTTTTTTTTCTTTGGGCTGATAGCTTTGAAGATATGTTCTGATGGTGTTGAGAGTGGAGCAGGATTGTCTCCGTGGCGCAATTGGCTATGCGATCTGCTGTTAACTGAAAGGTTGGAGGTTGGAGCCCTCCCGGGAGTGGTGTGTTGCTTTATTTTCTTTGGGCTGATAGCTTTGAAGATATATTCTCATGGTGGTGAGAGTGGAGCAGGACTGTCTCCTTGGCGCAATTGGCTAGCGCGATCGGCTGTTAACCGAAAGGTTGGAGGTACGAGCCCACCCGGTGGTGGTGCGGCGCTTTTTTTTCTTTTGGCTGATAGCTTTGAAGAAATGTTCTGACGGTGGTGAGAGTGGAGCACGACTGTCTCCGTAGCGCAATTGGCTATGCGAAAGGCTGTTAACCGGAAGGTTGGAGGTTCGAGCCCTCCCGGGAGTGGTGTGTTGCTTTTTTTTGGGGCTGATAGCTTTGAAGAAATGTTCTGATGGTGGTGAGAGTGGAGCAGGACTGTCTCCGTGGCGCAATTGGCTAGCGCGATCGGCTGTTAACCGAAAGGTTGGAGGTACGAGCCCACCCGGTGGTGGTGCGGCGCTTTTTTTCTTTGGGCTGATAGCTCTGAAGAAGTGTTCTGACGGGGGTGAGAGTGGAGCACGACTGTCTCCGTGGCGCAATTGGCTAGCGCGATCGGCTGTTAACCGAAAGGTTTAAGGTACGAGCCCACCCGGTGGTGGTGCGGCGCTTTTTTTTCTTTGGGCTGATAGCTTTGAAGATATGTTCTGATGGTGGTGAGAGTGGAGCACGACTTTCTCCATGGCGCAATTGGCTATTCGATCGGCTGTTAACTGAAAAGTTTGAGGTTCGAGCCCTTCCGGGAGTGGTGTGTTGCTTTTTTTATTTTGGGCTGATAGCTTTGAAGATATGTAATGATGGTCGTGAGAGCGGAGCACGACTGTCTCCGTGGCGCAATTGGCTAGCGCGATCGGCTGTTAACCGAAAGATTGGAGGTACGAGCCCACCCGGTGGTGGTGCGGCGCTCTTTTTTCTTTGGGCTGATAGCTTTGAAGATATGTTCTGATGGTGTTGAGAGTGGAGCAGGACTGTCTCCGTGGCGCAATGGGCTAGCGCGATCGGCAGTTAGCCGAAAGGTTGGAGGTACG
Organism: Rhipicephalus microplus; assembly: GCF_043290135.1. Taxonomy (NCBI): domain Eukaryota; kingdom Metazoa; phylum Arthropoda; class Arachnida; order Ixodida; family Ixodidae; genus Rhipicephalus; species Rhipicephalus microplus. The sequence continues at coordinate 6,514,762 of NC_134701.1, forward strand.
AGCCCACCCTGTGGTGGTGCGGCGCTTGTTTTTCTTTGGGCTGATAGCTTTGAAGATATGTTCTGATGGTGGTGAGAGTGGAGCACGACTGTCTCCGTGGCGCAATCGGCTAGCGCGATCGGCTGTTAACCGAAAGGTTGGAGGTACGAGCCCACGCAGTGGTGGTGCGGCGCTTTTTATTGGGCTGATAGCTTTGAAGATATGTTCTGATGGTGGTGAGAGTGAAGCACGACTGTCTCCGTGGCGCAATTGGCTATTCGATCGGCTGTTAACTGAAAGGTTGGATGTTCGAGCCCTCCCGGGAGTGGTGTGCTGCTTTTTTTATTTCGGGCTGATAGCTATGAAGACATGTTCTGATGGTGGTGAGAGCGGAGCACGACTGCCTCCGTGGCGCAATCGGCTAGCGCGATCGGCTGTTAACCGAAATGTTGGAGGTACGAGCCCACGCAGTGGTGGTGCGGCGCTTTTTTTTCTTTGGGCTGATAGCTTTGAAGATATGTTCTGATGGTGGTGAGAGTGAAGCACGACTGTCTCCGTGGCGCAATTGGCTATTCGATCAGCTGTTAACTGAAAGGTTGGATGTTCGAGCCCACCCGGGAGTTGTGTGTTGCTTTTTTTTCTTTGGGCTGATAGCTCTGAAGAAATATTCTGACGGTGGTGAGAGTGGAGCACGACTGTCTCCGTGGCGCATTTGGCTAGCGCGATCGGCTGTTAACCGAAAGGTTGGAGGTACGAGCCCTCCCGGGAGTGGTGTGTTGCTTTTTATTCTTTGGGCTGATAGCTTTGAAGATATGTTCTGATGGTGGTGAGAGGAGCAGGACTGTCTCCGTGGCGCAATTGGCTAACGCGATCGGCTGTTAACCGAAAGGTTGGAGCTACGAGCCCTCCCGGGAGTGGTGTGTTGCTTTTTTTATTTCGGGCTGATAGCTATGAAGATATGTTCTGATGGTGGTGAGAGTGGAGCACCACTGTCCCTTGGCGCAATCGGCTTGCGCGATCGGCTGTTAACCGAAAGGTTGGAGGTACGAGCCCACGCAGTGGTGGTGCGGCGCTTTTTTTACTTTGGGCTGATAGCTTTGAAGATATGTTCTGATGGTGGTGAGAGTGAAGCACGACTGTCTCCGTGGCGCAATTGGCTATTCGATCGGCTGTTAACTGAAAGGTTGGATGTTCGAGCCCTCCCGGGAGTAGTGTGTTGCTTTTTTTTCTTTGGGCTGATAGCTTTGAAGATATGTTCTGACGGTGGTGAGAGTGGAGCAGGACTGTCTCCGTGGCGCAATTGGCTACCGCGATCGGCTGTTAACCGAAAGGTTGGAGGTACGAGCCCACCCGGTGGAGGTGCGGCGCTTTTTTTCTTTAGGCTGATAGCTTTGAAGATATGTTCTGATGGTGGTGAGAGTGGAGCACGACTGTCTCAATGGCGCAATTGGCTATGCGATCGGCTGTCAACTGAAAGGTTGGAGGTTCGAGTCCCGCGGGAGTGGTGTATTGCTTTTTTTTCTTTGGGCTGATAGCTTTGAAGATATGTTCTGATGGTGGTGAGAGTGGAGCACGACTGTCTCCGTGGCGCAATTGGCTAGCGCGATCGGCTGTTAACCGAAAGGTTTAAGGTACGAGCCCACCCGGTGGTGGTGTGGCGCTTTTTTTTCTTTGGGCTGATAGCTTTGAAGATATGTTCTGATGGTGGTGAGAGTGGAGCACGACTTTCTCCATTGCGCAATTGGCTATTCGATCGGCTGTTAACTGAAAAGTTTGAGGTTCGAGCCCTTCCGGGAGTGGTGTGTTGCTTTTTTTATTTTGGGCTGATAGCTTTGAAGATATGTAATGATGGTGGTGAGAGTGGAGCACGACTGTCTCCGTGGCGCAATTGGCTAGCGCGATCGGCTGTTAACCGAGAAATTGGAGGTAGGAGCCCACCCGGTGGTGGTGCGGCGCTTTTTTTTCTTTGGGCTGATAGCTTTGAAGATATGTTCTGATGGTGTTGAGAGTGGAGCAGGATTGTCTCCGTGGCGCAATTGGCTATGCGATCTGCTGTTAACTGAAAGGTTGGAGGTTGGAGCCCTCCCGGGAGTGGTGTGTTGCTTTATTTTCTTTGGGCTGATAGCTTTGAAGATATATTCTCATGGTGGTGAGAGTGGAGCAGGACTGTCTCCTTGGCGCAATTGGCTAGCGCGATCGGCTGTTAACCGAAAGGTTGGAGGTACGAGCCCACCCGGTGGTGGTGCGGCGCTTTTTTTTCTTTTGGCTGATAGCTTTGAAGAAATGTTCTGACGGTGGTGAGAGTGGAGCACGACTGTCTCCGTAGCGCAATTGGCTATGCGAAAGGCTGTTAACCGGAAGGTTGGAGGTTCGAGCCCTCCCGGGAGTGGTGTGTTGCTTTTTTTTCTTTGGGCTGATAGCTTTGAAGAAATGTTCTGATGGTGGTGAGAGTGGAGCAGGACTGTCTCCGTGGCGCAATTGGCTAGCGCGATCGGCTGTTAACCGAAAGGTTGGAGGTACGAGCCCACCCGGTGGTGGTGCGGCGCTTTTTTTCTTTGGGCTGATAGCTCTGAAGAAATGTTCTGACGGGGGTGAGAGTGGAGCACGACTGTCTCCGTGGCGCATTTGGCTAGCGCGATCGGCTGTTAACCGAAAGGTTGGAGGTACGAGCCCTCCCGGGAGTGGTGTGTTGCTTTTTATTCTTTGGGCTGATAGCTTTGAAGATATGTTCTGATGGTGGTGAGAGTGGAGCAGGACAGTCTCCGTGGCGCAATTGGCTAACGCGATCGGCTGTTAACCGAAAGGTTGGAGCTACGAGCCCTCCCGGGAGTGGTGTGATGCTTTTTTTATTTCGGGCTGATAGCTATGAAGATATGTTGTGATGGTGGTGAGATTGGAGCACGACTGTCTCCGTGGCGCAATCGGCTAGCACGATTGGCTGTTAACCGAAAGGTTGGAGGTACGAGCCCACGCAGTGGTGGTGCGGCGCTTTTTTTTCTTTGGGCTGTTAGCTTTGAAGATATGTTCTGATGGTGGTGAGAGTGAAGCACGACTGTCTCCGTGGCGCAATTGGCTATTCGATCGGCTGTTAACTGAAAGGTTGGATGTTCGGGCCCTCCCGGGAGTGGTGTGCTGCTTTTTTTATTTCGGGCTGATAGCTATGAAGACTTGTTCTGATGGTGGTGAGAGCGGAGCACGACTGCCTCCGTGGCGCAATCGGCTAGCGCGATCGGCTGTTAACCGAAATGTTGGAGGTACGAGCCCACGCAGAGGTGGTGCGGCGCTTTTTTTTCTTTGGGCTGATAGCTTTGAAGATATGTTCTGATGGTGGTGAGAGTGAAGCACGACTGTCTCCGTGGCGCAATTGGCTATTCGATCAGCTGTTAACTGAAAGGTTGAATGTTCGAGCCCACCCGGGAGTTGTGTGTTGCTTTTTTTTCTTTGGGCTGATAGCTCTGAAGAAATATTCTGACGGTGGTGAGAGTGGAGCACGACTGTCTCCGTGGCGCATTTGGCTAGCGCGATCGGCTGTTAACCGAAAGGTTGGAGGTACGAGCCCTCCCGGGAGTGGTGTGTTGCTTTTTATTCTTTGGGCTGATAGCTTTGAAGATATATTCTCATGGTGGTGAGAGTGGAGCAGGACTGTCTCCTTGGCGCAATTGGCTAGCGCGATCGGCTGTTAACCGAAAGGTTGGAGGTACGAGCCCACCCGGTGGTGGTGCGGCGCTTTTTTTTCTTTTGGCTGATAGCTTTGAAGAAATGTTCTGATGGTGGTGAGAGTGCAGCAGGACAGTCTCCGTGGCGCAATTGGCTAACGCGATCGGCTGTTAACCGAAAGGTTGGAGCTACGAGCCCTCCCGGGAGAGGTGTGATGCTTTTTTTATTTCGGGCTGATAGCTATGAAGATATGTTGTGATGGTGGTGAGATTGGAGCACGACTGTCTCCGTGGCGCAATCGGCTAGCACGATCGGCTGTTAACCGAAAGGTTGGAGGTACGAGCCCACGCAGTGGTGGTGCGGCGCTTTTTTTTCTTTGGGCTGATAGCTTTGAAGATATGTTCTGATGGTGGTGAGAGTGAAGCACGACTGTCTCCGTGGCGCAATTGGCTATTCGATCAGCTGTTAACTGAAAGGTTGGATGTTCGAGCCCACCCGGGAGTTGTGTGTTGCTTTTTTTTCTTTGGGCTGATAGCTCTGAAGAAATATTCTGACGGTGGTGAGAGTGGAGCACGACTGTCTCCGTGGCGCATTTGGCTAGCGCGATCGGCTGTTAACCGAAAGGTTGGAGGTACGAGCCCTCCCAGGAGTGGTGTGTTGCTTTTTATTCTTTGGGCTGATAGCTTTGAAGATATGTTCTGATGGTGGTGAGAGTGGAGCAGGACTGTCTCCGTGGCGCAATTGGCTAACGTGATCGGCTGTTAACCGAAAGGTTGGAGCTACGAGCCCTCCCGGGAGTGGTGTGTTGCTTTTTTTATTTCGGGCTGATAGCTATGAAGATATGTTCTGATGGTGGTGAGAGTGGAGCACCACTGTCCCTTGGCGCAATCGGCTTGCGCGATCGGCTGTTAACCGAAAGGTTGGAGGTACGAGCCCACGCAGTGGTGGTGCGGCGCTTTTTTTTCTTTGGGCTGATAGCTTTGAAGATATGTTCTGATGCTGGTGAGAGTGAAGCACGACTGTCTCCGTGGCGCAATTGGCTATTGGATCAGCTGTTAACTGAAAGGTTGGATGTTCGAGCCCACCCGGGAGTTGTGTGTTGCTTTTTTTTCTTTGGGCTGATAGCTCTGAAGAAATATTCTGACGGTGGTGAGAGTGGAGCACGACTGTCTCCGTGGCGCATTTGGCTAGCGCGATCGGCTGTTAACCGAAAGGTTGGAGGTACGAGCCCTCCCGGGAGTGGTGTGTTGCTTTTTATTCTTTGGGCTGATAGCTTTGAAGATATGTTCTGATGGTGGTGAGAGTGGAGCACGACTGTCTCAATGGCGCAATTGGCTATGCGATCGGCTGTCAACTGAAAGGTTGGAGGTTCGAGTCCCGCGGGAGTGGTGTATTGCTTTTTTTTCTTTGGGCTGATAGCTTTGAAGATATGTTCTGATGGTGGTGAGAGTGGAGCACGACTGTCTCCGTGGCGCAATTGGCTAGCGCGATCGGCTGTTAACCGAAAGGTTTAAGGTACGAGCCCACCCGGTGGTGGTGTGGCGCTTTTTTTTCTTTGGGCTGATAGCTTTGAAGATATGTTCTGATGGTGGTGAGAGTGGAGCACGACTTTCTCCATTGCGCAATTGGCTATTCGATCGGCTGTTAACTGAAAAGTTTGAGGTTCGAGCCCTTCCGGGAGTGGTGTGTTGCTTTTTTTATTTTGGGCTGATAGCTTTGAAGATATGTAATGATGGTGGTGAGAGTGGAGCACCACTGTCTCCGTGGCGCAATTGGCTAGCGCGATCGGCTGTTAACCGAAAAATTGGAGGTACGAGCCCACCCGGTGGTGGTGCGGCGCTTTTTTTTCTTTGGGCTGATAGCTTTGAAGATATGTTCTGATGGTGTTGAGAGTGGAGCAGGATTGTCTCCGTGGCGCAATTGGCTATGCGATCTGCTGTTAACTGAAAGGTTGGAGGTTGGAGCCCTCCCGGGAGTGGTGTGTTGCTTTATTTTCTTTGGGCTGATAGCTTTGAAGATATATTCTCATGGTGGTGAGAGTGGAGCAGGACTGTCTCCTTGGCGCAATTGGCTAGCGCGATCGGCTGTTAACCGAAAGGTTGGAGGTACGAGCCCACCCGGTGGTGGTGCGGCGCTTTTTTTTCTTTTGGCTGATAGCTTTGAAGAAATGTTCTGACGGTGGTGAGAGTGGAGCACGACTGTCTCCGTAGCGCAATTGGCTATGCGAAAGGCTGTTAACCGGAAGGTTGGAGGTTCGAGCCCTCCCGGGAGTGGTGTGTTGCTTTTTTTTCTTTGGGCTGATAGCTTTGAAGAAATGGTCTGATGGTGGTGAGAGTGGAGCAGGACTGTCTCCGTTGCGCAATTGGCTAGCGCGATCGGCTGTTAACCGAAAGGTTGGAGGTACGAGCCCACCCGGTGGTGGTGCGGCGCTTTTTTTCTTTGGGCTGATAGCTCTGAAGAAATGTTCTGACGGGGGTGAGAGTGGAGCACGACTGTCTCCGTGGCGCATTTGGCTAGCGCGATCGGCTGTTAACCGAAAGGTTGGAGGTACGAGCCCTCCCGGGAGTGGTGTGTTGCTTTTTATTCTTTGGGCTGATAGCTTTGAAGATATGTTCTGATGGTGGTGAGAGTGGAGCAGGACAGTCTCCGTGGCGCAATTGGCAAACGCGATCGGCTGTTAACCGAAAGGTTGGAGCTACGAGCCCTCCCGGGAGTGGTGTGTTGCTTTTTTTATTTCGGGCTGATAGCTATGAAGATATGTTCTGATGGTGGTGAGAGTGGAGCACCACTGTCCCTTGGCGCAATCGGCTTGCGCGATCGGCTGTTAACCGAAAGGTTGGAGGTACGAGCCCACGCAGTGGTGGTGCCGCGCTTTTTTTTCTTTGGGCTGATAGCTTTGAAGATATGTTCTGATGCTGGTGAGAGTGAAGCACGACTGTCTCCGTGGCGCAATTGGCTATTCGATCAGCTGTTAACTGAAAGGTTGGATGTTCGAGCCCACCCGGGAGTCGTGTGTTGCTTTTTTTTCTTTGGGCTGATAGCTCTGAAGAAATATTCTGACGGTGGTGAGAGTGGAGCACGACTGTCTCCGTGGCGCATTTGGCTAGCGCGATCGGCTGTTAACCGAAAGGTTGGAGGTACGAGCCCTCCCGGGAGTGGTGTGTTGCTTTTTATTCTTTGGGCTGATAGCTTTGAAGATATGTTCTGATGGTGGTGAGAGTGGAGCACGACTGTCTCAATGGCGCAATTGGCTATGCGATCGGCTGTCAACTGAAAGGTTGGAGGTTCGAGTCCCGCGGGAGTGGTGTATTGCTTTTTTTTCTTTGGGCTGATAGCTTTGAAGGTATGTTCTGATGGTGGTGAGAGTGGAGCACGACTGTCTCCGTGGCGCAATTGGCTAGCGCGATCGGCTGTTAACCGAAAGGTTTAAGGTACGAGCCCACCCGGTGGTGGTGTGGCGCTTTTTTTTCTTTGGGCTGATAGCGTTGAAGATATGTTCTGATGGTGGTGAGAGTGGAGCACGACTTTCTCCATTGCGCAATTGGCTATTCGATCGGCTGTTAACTGAAAGGTTGGAGGTTGGAGCCCTCCCGGGAGTGGTGTGTTGCTTTATTTTCTTTGGGCTGATAGCTTTGAAGATATATTCTCTCGGTGGTGAGAGTGGAGCAGGACTGTCTCCTTGGCGCAATTGGCTAGCGCGATCGGCTGTTAACCGAAAGGTTGGAGGTACGAGCCCACCCGGTAGTGGTGCGGCGCTTTTTTTTCTTTTGGCTGATAGCTTTGAAGAAATGTTCTGACGGTGGTGAGAGTGGAGCACGACTGTCTCCGTAGCGCAATTGTCTATGCGAAAGGCTGTTAACCGGAAGGTTGGAGGTTCGAGCCCTCCCGGGAGTGGTGTGTTGCTTTTTTTTCTTTGGGCTGATAGCTTTGAAGAAATGTTCTGATGGTGGTGAGAGTGGAGCAGGACTGTCTCCGTTGCGCAATTGGCTAGCGCGATCGGCTGTTAACCGAAAGGTTGGAGGTACGAGCCCACCCGGTGGTGGTGCGGCGCTTTTTTTCTTTGGGCTGATAGCTCTGAAGAAATGTTCTGACGGGGGTGAGAGTGGAGCACGACTGTCTCCGTGGCGCATTTGGCTAGCGCGATCGGCTGTTAACCGAAAGGTTGGAGGTACGAGCCCTCCCGGGAGTGGTGTGTTGCTTTTTATTCTTTGGGCTGATAGCTTTGAAGATATGTTCTGATGGTGGTGAGAGTGGAGCAGGACAGTCTCCGTGGCGCAATTGGCAAACGCGATCGGCTGTTAACCGAAAGGTTGGAGCTACGAGCCCTCCCGGGAGTGGTGTGATGCTTTTTTTATTTCGGGCTGATAGCTATGAAGATATGTTGTGATGGTGGTGAGATTGGAGCACGACTGTCTCCGTGGCGCAATCGGCTAGCACGATCGGCTGTTAACCGAAAGGTTGGAGGTACGAGCCCACCCGGTGGTGGTGCGGCGCTCTTTTTTCTTTGGGCTGATAGCTTTGAAGATATGTTCTGATGGTGTTGAGAGTGGAGCAGGACTGTCTCCGTGGCGCAATGGGCTAGCGCGATCGGCTGTTAACCGAAAGGTTGGAGGTACGAGCCCACCCGGTGGTGGTGCGGTGCTTGTTTTTCTTTGGGCTGATAGCTTTGAAGATATGTTATGATGGTGGTGAGAGTGGAGCACGACTGTCTCCGTGGCGCAATTGGCTAGCGCGATCGGCTGTTAACCGAAAGATTGGAGGTACGAGCCCACCCGGTGGTGGTGCGGCGCTCTTTTTTCTTTGGGCTGATAGCTTTGAAGATATGTTCTGATGGTGTTGAGAGTGGAGCAAGACTGTCTCCGTGGCGCAATGGGCTAGCGCGATCGGCTGTTAACCGAAAGGTTGGAGGTACGAGCCCACCCGGTGGTGGTGCGGCGCTTGTTTTTCTTTGGGCTGATAGCTTTGAAGATATGTTATGATGGTGGTGAGAGTGGAGCACGACAGTCTCCGTGGCGCGATCGGCTAGCGCCATCGGCTGTTAACCGAAAGGTTGGAGGTACGAGCCCACGCAGTGGTGGTGCGGCGCTTTTTTTTGGGCTGATAGCTTTGAAGATATGTTCTGATGGTGGTGAGAGTGAAGCACGACTGTCTCCGTGGCACAATTGGCTATTCGATCGGCTGTTAACTGAAAGGTTGGATGTTCGAGCCCTCCCGGGAGTAGTGTGTTGCTTTTTTTCTTTGGGCTGATAGCTTCGAAGATATGTTCTGATGGTGGTGAGTGTGGAGCAGGATTGTCTCCGTGGCGCAATTGGTTATGCGATCTGCTGTTAACTGAAAGGTTGGAGGTTGGAGCCCTCCCGGGAGTGGTGTGTTGCTTTATTTTCTTTGGGCTGATAGCTTTGAAGATATATTCTCATGGTGGTGAGAGTGGAGCAGGACTGTCTCCTTGGCGCAATTGGCTAGCGCGATCGGCTGTTAACCGAAAGGTTGGAGGTACGAGCCCACCCGGTGGTGGTGCGGCGCTTTTTTTTCTTTTGGCTGATAGCTTTGAAGAAATGTTCTGACGGTGGTGAGAGTGGAGCACGACTGTCTCCGTAGCGCAATTGGCTATGCGAAAGGCTGTTAACCGGAAGGTTGGAGGTTCGAGCCCTCCCGGGAGTGGTGTGTTGCTTTTTTTTGGGCTGATAGCTTTGAAGAAATGTTCTGATGGTGGTGAGAGTGGAGCAGGACTGTCTCCGTGGCGCAATTGGCTAGCGCGATCGGCTGTTAACCGAAAGGTTGGAGGTTCGAGCCCACCCGGTGGTGGTGCGGCGCTTTTTTTCTTTGGGCTGATAGCTCTGAAGAAATGTTCTGACGGGGGTGAGAGTGGAGCACGACTGTCTCCGTGGCGCAATTGGCTAGCGCGATCGGCTGTTAACCGAAAGGTTTAAGGTACGAGCCCACCCGGTGGTGGTGCGGCGCTTTTTTTTCTTTGGGCTGATAGCTTTGAAGATATGTTCTGATGCTGGTGAGAGTGAAGCACGACTGTCTCCGTGGCGCAATTGGCTATTCGATCAGCTGTTAACTGAAAGGTTGGATGTTCGAGCCCACCCGGGAGTCGTGTGTTGCTTTTTTTTCTTTGGGCTGATAGCTCTGAAGAAATATTCTGACGGTGGTGAGAGTGGAGCACGACTGTCTCCGTGGCGCATTTGGCTAGCGCGATCGGCTGTTAACCGAAAGGTTGGAGGTACGAGCCCTCCCGGGAGTGGTGTGTTGCTTTTTATTCTTTGGGCTGATAGCTTTGAAGATATGTTCTGATGGTGGTGAGAGTGGAGCACGACTGTCTCAATGGCGCAATTGGCTATGCGATCGGCTGTCAACTGAAAGGTTGGAGGTTCGAGTCCCGCGGGAGTGGTGTATTGCTTTTTTTTCTTTGGGCTGATAGCTTTGAAGGTATGTTCTGATGGTGGTGAGAGTGGAGCACGACTGTCTCCGTGGCGCAATTGGCTAGCGCGATCGGCTGTTAACCGAAAGGTTTAAGGTACGAGCCCACCCGGTGGTGGTGTGGCGCTTTTTTTTCTTTGGGCTGATAGCGTTGAAGATATGTTCTGATGGTGGTGAGAGTGGAGCACGACTTTCTCCATTGCGCAATTGGCTATTCGATCGGCTGTTAACTGAAAGGTTGGAGGTTGGAGCCCTCCCGGGAGTGGTGTGTTGCTTTATTTTCTTTGGGCTGATAGCTTTGAAGATATATTCTCTCGGTGGTGAGAGTGGAGCAGGACTGTCTCCTTGGCGCAATTGGCTAGCGCGATCGGCTGTTAACCGAAAGGTTGGAGGTACGAGCCCACCCGGTAGTGGTGCGGCGCTTTTTTTTCTTTTGGCTGATAGCTTTGAAGAAATGTTCTGACGGTGGTGAGAGTGGAGCACGACTGTCTCCGTAGCGCAATTGTCTATGCGAAAGGCTGTTAACCGGAAGGTTGGAGGTTCGAGCCCTCCCGGGAGTGGTGTGTTGCTTTTTTTTCTTTGGGCTGATAGCTTTGAAGAAATGTTCTGATGGTGGTGAGAGTGGAGCAGGACTGTCTCCGTTGCGCAATTGGCTAGCGCGATCGGCTGTTAACCGAAAGGTTGGAGGTACGAGCCCACCCGGTGGTGGTGCGGCGCTTTTTTTCTTTGGGCTGATAGCTCTGAAGAAATGTTCTGACGGGGGTGAGAGTGGAGCACGACTGTCTCCGTGGCGCATTTGGCTAGCGCGATCGGCTGTTAACCGAAAGGTTGGAGGTACGAGCCCTCCCGGGAGTGGTGTGTTGCTTTTTATTCTTTGGGCTGATAGCTTTGAAGATATGTTCTGATGGTGGTGAGAGTGGAGCAGGACAGTCTCCGTGGCGCAATTGGCAAACGCGATCGGCTGTTAACCGAAAGGTTGGAGCTACGAGCCCTCCCGGGAGTGGTGTGATGCTTTTTTTATTTCGGGCTGATAGCTATGAAGATATGTTGTGATGGTGGTGAGATTGGAGCACGACTGTCTCCGTGGCGCAATCGGCTAGCACGATCGGCTGTTAACCGAAAGGTTGGAGGTACGAGCCCACCCGGTGGTGGTGCGGCGCTCTTTTTTCTTTGGGCTGATAGCTTTGAAGATATGTTCTGATGGTGTTGAGAGTGGAGCAGGACTGTCTCCGTGGCGCAATGGGCTAGCGCGATCGGCTGTTAACCGAAAGGTTGGAGGTACGAGCCCACCCGGTGGTGGTGCGGTGCTTGTTTTTCTTTGGGCTGATAGCTTTGAAGATATGTTATGATGGTGGTGAGAGTGGAGCACGACTGTCTCCGTGGCGCAATTGGCTAGCGCGATCGGCTGTTAACCGAAAGATTGGAGGTACGAGCCCACCCGGTGGTGGTGCGGCGCTCTTTTTTCTTTGGGCTGATAGCTTTGAAGATATGTTCTGATGGTGTTGAGAGTGGAGCAAGACTGTCTCCGTGGCGCAATGGGCTAGCGCGATCGGCTGTTAACCGAAAGGTTGGAGGTACGAGCCCACCCGGTGGTGGTGCGGCGCTTGTTTTTCTTTGGGCTGATAGCTTTGAAGATATGTTATGATGGTGGTGAGAGTGGAGCACGACAGTCTCCGTGGCGCGATCGGCTAGCGCCATCGGCTGTTAACCGAAAGGTTGGAGGTACGAGCCCACGCAGTGGTGGTGCGGCGCTTTTTTTGGGCTGATAGCTTTGAAGATATGTTCTGATGGTGGTGAGAGTGAAGCACGACTGTCTCCGTGGCACAATTGGCTATTCGATCGGCTGTTAACTGAAAGGTTGGATGTTCGAGCCCTCCCGGGAGTAGTGTGTTGCTTTTTTTCTTTGGGCTGATAGCTTCGAAGATATGTTCTGATGGTGGTGAGTGTGGAGCAGGATTGTCTCCGTGGCGCAATTGGTTATGCGATCTGCTGTTAACTGAAAGGTTGGAGGTTGGAGCCCTCCCGGGAGTGGTGTGTTGCTTTATTTTCTTTGGGCTGATAGCTTTGAAGATATATTCTCATGGTGGTGAGAGTGGAGCAGGACTGTCTCCTTGGCGCAATTGGCTAGCGCGATCGGCTGTTAACCGAAAGGTTGGAGGTACGAGCCCACCCGGTGGTGGTGCGGCGCTTTTTTTTCTTTTGGCTGATAGCTTTGAAGAAATGTTCTGACGGTGGTGAGAGTGGAGCACGACTGTCTCCGTAGCGCAATTGGCTATGCGAAAGGCTGTTAACCGGAAGGTTGGAGGTTCGAGCCCTCCCGGGAGTGGTGTGTTGCTTTTTTTTTGGGCTGATAGCTTTGAAGAAATGTTCTGATGGTGGTGAGAGTGGAGCAGGACTGTCTCCGTGGCGCAATTGGCTAGCGCGATCGGCTGTTAACCGAAAGGTTGGAGGTTCGAGCCCACCCGGTGGTGGTGCGGCGCTTTTTTTCTTTGGGCTGATAGCTCTGAAGAAATGTTCTGACGGGGGTGAGAGTGGAGCACGACTGTCTCCGTGGCGCAATTGGCTAGCGCGATCGGCTGTTAACCGAAAGGTTTAAGGTACGAGCCCACCCGGTGGTGGTGCGGCGCTTTTTTTTCTTTGGGCTGATAGCTTTGAAGATATGTTCTGATGGTGGTGAGAGTGGAGCACGACTTTCTCCATGGCGCAATTGGCTATTCGATCGGCTGTTAACTGAAAAGTTTGAGGTTCGAGCCCTTCCGGGAGTGGTGTGTTGCTTTTTTTATTTTGGGCTGATAGCTTTGAAGATATGTAATGATGGTCGTGAGAGCGGAGCACGACTGTCTCCGTGGCGCAATTGGCTAGCGCGATCGGCTGTTAACCGAAAGATTGGAGGTACGAGCCCACCCGGTGGTGGTGCGGCGCTCTTTTTTCTTTGGGCTGATAGCTTTGAAGATATGTTCTGATGGTGTTGAGAGTGGAGCAGGACTGTCTCTGTGGCGCAATGGGCTAGCGCGATCGGCAGTTAGCCGAAAGGTTGGAGGTACGAGCCCACCCTGTGGTGGTGCGGCGCTTGTTTTTCTTTGGGCTGATAGCTTTGAAGATATGTTCTGATGGTGGTGAGAGTGGAGCACGACTGTCTCCGTGGCGCAATCGGCTATTCGATCGGCTGTTAACTGAAAAGTTTGAGGTTCGAGCCCTTCCGGGAGTGGTGTGTTGCTTTTTTTATTTTGGGCTGATAGCTTTGAAGATATGTAATGATGGTGGTGAGAGTGGAGCACGACTGTCTCCGTGGCGCAATTGGCTAGCGCGATCGGCTGTTAACCGGAAGGTTGGAGGTTCGAGCCCTCCCAGGAGTGGTGTGTTGCTTTTTTTTCTTTGGGCTGATAGCTTTGAAGAAATGTTCTGATGGTGGTGAGAGTGGAGCAGGACTGTCTCCGTGGCGCAATTGGCTAGCGCGATCGGCTGTTAACCGAAAGGTTGGAGGTACGAGCCCACCCGGTGGTGGTGCGGCGCTTTTTTTCTTCGGGCTGATAGCTCTGAAGAAATGTTCTGACGGGGGTGAGAGTGGAGCACGACTGTCTCCGTGGCGCATTTGGCTAGCGCGATCGGCTGTTAACCGAAAGGTTGGAGGTACGAGCCCTCCCGGGAGTGGTGTGTTGCTTTTTATTCTTTGGGCTGATAGCTTTGAAGATATGTTGTGATGGTGGTGAGAGTGGAGCAGGACAGTCTCCGTGGCGCAATTGGCAAACGCGATCGGCTGTTAACCGAAAGGTTGGAGGTTCGAGCCCACCCGGTGGTGGTGCGGCGCTTTTTTTCTTTGGGCTGATAGCTCTGAAGAAATGTTCTGACGGGGGTGAGAGTGGAGCACGACTGTCTCCGTGGCGCAATTGGCTAGCGCGATCGGCTGTTAACCGAAAGGTTTAAGGTACGAGCCCACCCGGTGGTGGTGCGGCGCTTTTTTTTCTTTGGGCTGATAGCTTTGAAGATATGTTCTGATGGTGGTGAGAGTGGAGCACGACTTTCTCCATGGCGCAATTGGCTATTCGATCGGCTGTTAACTGAAAAGTTTGAGGTTCGAGCCCTTCCGGGAGTGGTGTGTTGCTTTTTTTATTTTGGGCTGATAGCTTTGAAGATATGTAATGATGGTCGTGAGAGCGGAGCACGACTGTCTCCGTGGCGCAATTGGCTAGCGCGATCGGCTGTTAACCGAAAGATTGGAGGTACGAGCCCACCCGGTGGTGGTGCGGCGCTCTTTTTTCTTTGGGCTGATAGCTTTGAAGATATGTTCTGATGGTGTTGAGAGTGGAGCAGGACTGTCTCCGTGGCGCAATGGGCTAGCGCGATCGGCAGTTAGCCGAAAGGTTGGAGGTACGAGCCCACCCTGTGGTGGTGCGGCGCTTGTTTTTCTTTGGGCTGATAGCTTTGAAGATATGTTCTGATGGTGGTGAGAGTGGAGCACGACTGTCTCCGTGGCGCAATCGGCTATTCGATCGGCTGTTAACTGAAAAGTTTGAGGTTCGAGCCCTTCCGGGAGTGGTGTGTTGCTTTTTTTATTTTGGGCTGATAGCTTTGAAGATATGTAATGATGGTGGTGAGAGTGGAGCACGACTGTCTCCGTGGCGCAATTGGCTAGCGCGATCGGCTGTTAACCGGAAGGTTGGAGGTTCGAGCCCTCCCGGGAGTGGTGTGTTGCTTTTTTTTCTTTGGGCTGATAGCTTTGAAGAAATGTTCTGATGGTGGTGAGAGTGGAGCAGGACTGTCTCCGTGGCGCAATTGGCTAGCGCGATCGGCTGTTAACCGAAAGGTTGGAGGTACGAGCCCACCCGGTGGTGGTGCGGCGCTTTTTTTCTTTGGGCTGATAGCTCTGAAGAAATGTTCTGACGGGGGTGAGAGTGGAGCACGACTGTCTCCGTGGCGCATTTGGCTAGCGCGATCGGCTGTTAACCGAAAGGTTGGAGGTACGAGCCCTCCCGGGAGTGGTGTGTTGCTTTTTATTCTTTGGGCTGATAGCTTTGAAGATATGTTGTGATGGTGGTGAGAGTGGAGCAGGACAGTCTCCGTGGCGCAATTGGCAAACGCGATCGGCTGTTAACCGAAAGGTTGGAGCTACGAGCCCTCCCGGGAGTGGTGTGATGCTTTTTTTATTTCGGGCTGATAGCTATGAAGATATGTTGTGATGGTGGTGAGATTGGAGCACGACTGTCTCCGTGGCGCAATCGGCTAGCACGATCGGCTGTTAACCGAAAGGTTGGAGGTACGAGCCCACCCGGTGGTGGTGCGGCGCTCTTTTTTCTTTGGGCTGATAGCTTTGAAGATATGTTCTGATGGTGTTGAGAGTGGAGCAGGACTGTCTCCGTGGCGCAATGGGCTAGCGCGATCGGCTGTTAACCGAAAGGTTGGAGGTACGAGCCCACCCGGTGGTGGTGCGGTGCTTGTTTTTCTTTGGGCTGATAGCTTTGAAGATATGTTATGATGGTGGTGAGAGTGGAGCACGACTGTCTCCGTGGCGCAATTGGCTATTCGATCGGCTGTTAACTGAAAAGTTTGAGGTTCGAGCCCTTCCGGGAGTGGTGTGTTGCTTTTTTTATTTTGGGCTGATAGCTTTGAAGATATGTAATGATGGTGGTGAGAGTGGAGCACCACTGTCTCCGTGGCGCAATTGGCTAGCGCGATCGGCTGTTAACCGAAAAATTGGAGGTACGAGCCCACCCGGTGGTGGTGCGGCGCTTTTTTTTCTTTGGGCTGATAGCTTTGAAGATATGTTCTGATGGTGTTGAGAGTGGAGCAGGATTGTCTCCGTCGCGCAATTGGCTATGCGATCTGCTGTTAACTGAAAGGTTGGAGGTTGGAGCCCTCCCGGGAGTGGTGTGTTGCTTTATTTTCTTTGGGCTGATAGCTTTGAAGATATATTCTCATGGTGGTGAGAGTGGAGCAGGACTGTCTCCTTGGCGCAATTGGCTAGCGCGATCGGCTGTTAACCGAAAGGTTGGAGGTACGAGCCCACCCGGTGGTGGTGCGGCGCTTTTTTTTCTTTTGGCTGATAGCTTTGAAGAAATGTTCTGACGGTGGTGAGAGTGGAGCACGACTGTCTCCGTAGCGCAATTGGCTATGCGAAAGGCTGTTAACCGGAAGGTTGGAGGTTTGAGCCCTCCCGGGAGTGGTGTGTTGCTTTTTTTTCTTTGGGCTGATAGCTTTGAAGAAATGTTCTGATGGTGGTGAGAGTGGAGCAGGACTGTCTCCGTTGCGCAATTGGCTAGCGCGATCGGCTGTTAACCGAAAGGTTGGAGGTACGAGCCCACCCGGTGGTGGTGCGGCGCTTTTTTTCTTTGGGCTGATAGCTCTGAAGAAATGTTCTGACGGGGGTGAGAGTGGAGCACGACTGTCTCCGTGGCGCATTTGGCTAGCGCGATCGGCTGTTAACCGAAAGGTTGGAGGTACGAGCCCTCCCGGGAGTGGTGTGTTGCTTTTTATTCTTTGGGCTGATAGCTTTGAAGATATGTTCTGATGGTGGTGAGAGTGGAGCAGGACAGTCTCCGTGGCGCAATTGGCAAACGCGATCGGCTGTTAACCGAAAGGTTGGAGCTACGAGCCCTCCCGGGAGTGGTGTGATGCTTTTTTATTTCGGGCTGATAGCTATGAAGATATGTTGTGATGGTGGTGAGATTGGAGCACGACTGTCTCCGTGGCGCAATCGGCTAGCACGATCGGCTGTTAACCGAAAGGTTGGAGGTACGAGCCCACCCGGTGGTGGTGCGGCGCTCTTTTTTCTTTGGGCTGATAGCTTTGAAGATATGTTCTGATGGTGTTGAGAGTGGAGCAGGACTGTCTCCGTGGCGCAATGGGCTAGCGCGATCGGCTGTTAACCGAAAGGTTGGAGGTACGAGCCCACCCGGTGGTGGTGCGGTGCTTGTTTTTCTTTGGGCTGATAGCTTTGAAGATATGTTATGATGGTGGTGAGAGTGGAGCACGACTGTCTCCGTGGCGCAATTGGCTAGCGCGATCGGCTGTTAACCGAAAGATTGGAGGTACGAGCCCACCCGGTGGTGGTGCGGCGCTCTTTTTTCTTTGGGCTGATAGCTTTGAAGATATGTTCTGATGGTGTTGAGAGTGGAGCAGGACTGTCTCCGTGGTGCAATGGGCTAGCGCGATCGGCTGTTAACCGAAAGGTTGGAGGTACGAGCCCACCCGGTGGTGGTGCGGCGCTTGTTTTTCTTTGGGCTGATAGCTTTGAAGATATGTTATGATGGTGGTGAGAGTGGAGCACGACAGTCTCCGTGGCGCGATCGGCTAGCGCCATCGGCTGTTAACCGAAAGGTTGGAGGTACGAGCCCACGCAGTGGTGGTGCGGCGCTTTTTTTTGGGCTGATAGCTTTGAAGATATGTTCTGATGGTGGTGAGAGTGAAGCACGACTGTCTCCGTGGCGCAATTGGCTATTCGATCGGCTGTTAACTGAAAGGTTGGATGTTCGAGCCCTCCCGATAGTAGTGTGTTGCTTTTTTTTCTTTGGGCTGATAGCTTCGAAGATATGTTCTGATGGTGGTGAGTGTGGAGCAGGATTGTCTCCGTGGCGCAATTGGTTATGCGATCTGCTGTTAACTGAAAGGTTGGAGGTTGGAGCCCTCCCGGGAGTGGTGTGTTGCTTTATTTTCTTTGGGCTGATAGCTTTGAAGATATATTCTCATGGTGGTGAGAGTGGAGCAGGACTGTCTCCTTGGCGCAATTGGCTAGCGCGATCGGCTGTTAACCGAAAGGTTGGAGGTACGAGCCCACCCGGTGGTGGTGCGGCGCTTTTTTTTCTTTTGGCTGATAGCTTTGAAGAAATGTTCTGACGGTGGTGAGAGTGGAGCACGACTGTCTCCGTAGCGCAATTGGCTATGCGAAAGGCTGTTAACCGGAAGGTTGGAGGTTCGAGCCCTCCCGGGAGTGGTGTGTTGCTTTTTTTTTGGGCTGATAGCTTTGAAGAAATGTTCTGATGGTGGTGAGAGTGGAGCAGGACTGTCTCCGTGGCGCAATTGGCTAGCGCGATCGGCTGTTAACCGAAAGGTTGGAGGTTCGAGCCCACCCGGTGGTGGTGCGGCGCTTTTTTTCTTTGGGCTGATAGCTCTGAAGAAATGTTCTGACGGGGGTGAGAGTGGAGCACGACTGTCTCCGTGGCGCAATTGGCTAGCGCGATCGGCTGTTAACCGAAAGGTTTAAGGTACGAGCCCACCCGGTGGTGGTGCGGCGCTTTTTTTTCTTTGGGCTGATAGCTTTGAAGATATGTTCTGATGGTGGTGAGAGTGGAGCACGACTTTCTCCATGGCGCAATTGGCTATTCGATCGGCTGTTAACTGAAAAGTTTGAGGTTCGAGCCCTTCCGGGAGTGGTGTGTTGCTTTTTTTATTTTGGGCTGATAGCTTTGAAGATATGTAATGATGGTCGTGAGAGTGGAGCACGACTGTCTCCGTGGCGCAATTGGCTAGCGCGATCGGCTGTTAACCGAAAGATTGGAGGTACGAGCCCACCCGGTGGTGGTGCGGCGCTCTTTTTTCTTTGGGCTGATAGCTTTGAAGATATGTTCTGATGGTGTTGAGAGTGGAGCAGGACTGTCTCCGTGGCGCAATGGGCTAGCGCGATCGGCAGTTAGCCGAAAGGTTGGAGGTACGAGCCCACCCTGTGGTGGTGCGGCGCTTGTTTTTCTTTGGGCTGATAGCTTTGAAGATATGTTCTGATGGTGGTGAGAGTGGAGCACGACTGTCTCCGTGGCGCAATCGGCTATTCGATCGGCTGTTAACTGAGAAGTTTGAGGTTCGAGCCCTTCCGGGAGTGGTGTGTTGCTTTTTTTATTTTGGGCTGATAGCTTTGAAGATATGTAATGATGGTGGTGAGAGTGGAGCACGACTGTCTCCGTGGCGCAATTGGCTAGCGCGATCGGCTGTTAACCGGAAGGTTGGAGGTTCGAGCCCTCCCGGGAGTGGTGTGTTGCTTTTTTTTCTTTGGGCTGATAGCTTTGAAGAAATGTTCTGATGGTGGTGAGAGTGGAGCAGGACTGTCTCCGTGGCGCAATTGGCTAGCGCGATCGGCTGTTAACCGAAAGGTTGGAGGTACGAGCCCACCCGGTGGTGGTGCGGCGCTTTTTTTCTTTGGGCTTATAGCTCTGAAGAAATGTTCTGACGGGGGTGAGAGTGGAGCACGACTGTCTCCGTGGCGCATTTGGCTAGCGCGATCGGCTGTTAACCGAAAGGTTGGAGGTACGAGCCCTCCCGGGAGTGGTGTGTTGCTTTTTATTCTTTGGGCTGATAGCTTTGAAGATATGTTGTGATGGTGGTGAGAGTGGAGCAGGACAGTCTCCGTGGCGCAATTGGCAAACGCGATTGGCTGTTAACCGAAAGGTTGGAGCTACGAGCCCTCCCGGGAGTGGTGTGATGCTTTTTTTATTTCGGGCTGATAGCTATGAAGATATGTTGTGATGGTGGTGAGATTGGAGCACGACTGTCTCCGTGGCGCAATCGGCTAGCACGATCGGCTGTTAACCGAAAGGTTGGAGGTACGAGCCCACCCGGTGGTGGTGCGGCGCTCTTTTTTCTTTGGGCTGATAGCTTTGAAGATATGTTCTGATGGTGTTGAGAGTGGAGCAGGACTGTCTCCGTGGCGCAATGGGCTAGCGCGATCGGCTGTTAACCGAAAGGTTGGAGGTACGAGCCCACCCGGTGGTGGTGCGGTGCTTGTTTTTCTTTGGGCTGATAGCTTTGAAGATATGTTATGATGGTGGTGAGAGTGGAGCACGACTGTCTCCGTGGCGCAATTGGCTAGCGCGATCGGCTGTTAACCGAAAGATTGGAGGTACGAGCCCACCCGGTGGTGGTGCGGCGCTCTTTTTTCTTTGGGCTGATAGCTTTGAAGATATGTTCTGATGGTGTTGAGAGTGGAGCAGGGCTGTCTCCGTGGCGCAATGGGCTAGCGCGATCGGCTGTTAACCGAAAGGTTGGAGGTACGAGCCCACCCGGTGGTGGTGCGGCGCTTGTTTTTCTTTGGGCTGATAGCTTTGAAGATATGTTATGATGGTGGTGAGAGTGGAGCACGACAGTCTCCGTGGCGCGATCGGCTAGCGCCATCGGCTGTTAACCGAAAGGTTGGAGGTACGAGCCCACGCAGTGGTGGTGCGGCGCTTTTTTTTTGGCTGATAGCTTTGAAGATATGTTCTGATGGTGGTGAGAGTGAAGCACGACTGTCTCCGTGGCGCAATTGGCTATTCGATCGGCTGTTAACTGAAAGGTTGGATGTTCGAGCCCTCCCGGGAGTAGTGTGTTGCTTTTTTTTCTTTGGGCTGATAGCTTCGAAGATATGTTCTGATGGTGGTGAGTGTGGAGCAGGATTGTCTCCGTGGCGCAATTGGCTATGCGATCTGCTGTTAACTGAAAGGTTGGAGGTTGGAGCCCTCCCGGGAGTGGTGTGTTGCTTTATTTTCTTTGGGCTGATAGCTTTGAAGATATATTCTCATGGTGGTGAGAGTGGAGCAGGACTGTCTCCTTGGCGCAATTGGCTAGCGCGATCGGCTGTTAACCGAAAGGTTGGAGGTACGAGCCCACCCGGTGGTGGTGCGGCGCTTTTTTTTTCTTTTGGCTGATAGCTTTGAAGAAATGTTCTGACGGTGGTGAGAGTGGAGCACGACTGTCTCCGTAGCGCAATTGGCTATGCGAAAGGCTGTTAACTGAAAGGTTGGAGGTTGGAGCCCTCCCGGGAGTGGTGTGTTGCTTTATTTTCTTTGGGCTGATAGCTTTGAAGATATATTCTCATGGTGGTGAGAGTGGAGCAGGACTGTCTCCTTGGCGCAATTGGCTAGCGCGATCGGCTGTTAACCGAAAGGTTGGAGGTACGAGCCAACCCGGGAGTGGTGTGATGCTTTTTTTTATTTCGGGCTGATAGCTTTGAAGATATGTTGTGATGGTGATGAGATTGGAGCACGACTGTCTCCGTGGCGCAATCGGCTAGCACGATCGGCTGTTAACCGAAAGGTTGGAGGTACGAGCCCACCCGGTGGTGGTGCGGCGCTCTTTTTTCTTTGGGCTGATAGCTTTGAAGATATGTTCTGATGGTGTTGAGAGTGGAGCAGGACTGTCTCCGTGGCGCAATGGGCTAGCGCGATCGGCTGTTAACCGAAAGGTTGGAGGTACGAGCCCACCCGGTGGTGGTGCGGTGCTTGTTTTTCTTTGGGCTGATAGCTTTGAAGATATGTTATGATGGTGGTGAGAGTGGAGCACGACTGTCTCCGTGGCGCAATTGGCTAGCGCGATCGGCTGTTAACCGAAAGATTGGAGGTACGAGCCCACCCGGTGGTGGTGTGATGCTTTTTTTATTTCGGGCTGATAGCTATGAAGATATGTTGTGATGGTGGTGAGATTGGAGCACGACTGTCTCCGTGGCGCAATCGGCTAGCACGATCGGCTGTTAACCGAAAGGTTGGAGGTACGAGCCCACCCGGTGGTGGTGCGGCGCTTGTTTTTCTTTGGGCTGATAGCTTTGAAGATATGTTATGATGGTGGTGAGAGTGGAGCACGACAGTCTCCGTGGCGCGATCGGCTAGCGCCATCGGCTGTTAACCGAAAGGTTGGAGGTACGAGCCCACGCAGTGGTGGTGCGGCGCTTTTTTTTTGGGCTGATAGCTTTGAAGATATGTTCTGATGGTGGTGAGAGTGAAGCACGACTGTCTCCGTGGCGCAATTGGCTATTCGATCGGCTGTTAACTGAAAGGTTGGATGTTCGAGCCCTCCCGGGAGTAGTGTGTTGCTTTTTTTTCTTTGGGCTGATAGCTTCGAAGATATGTTCTGATG
Organism: Rhipicephalus microplus; assembly: GCF_043290135.1. Lineage (NCBI taxonomy): Eukaryota > Metazoa > Arthropoda > Arachnida > Ixodida > Ixodidae > Rhipicephalus > Rhipicephalus microplus. The sequence continues at coordinate 6,536,632 of NC_134701.1, forward strand.
GTGGTGAGTGTGGAGCAGGATTGTCTCCGTGGCGCAATTGGTTATGCGATCTGCTGTTAACTGAAAGGTTGGAGGTTGGAGCCCTCCCGGGAGTGGTGTGTTGCTTTATTTTCTTTGGGCTGATAGCTTTGAAGATATATTCTCATGGTGGTGAGAGTGGAGCAGGACTGTCTCCTTGGCGCAATTGGCTAGCGCGATCGGCTGTTAACCGAAAGGTTGGAGGTACGAGCCCACCCGGTGGTGGTGCGGCGCTTTTTTTTTCTTTTGGCTGATAGCTTTGAAGAAATGTTCTGACGGTGGTGAGAGTGGAGCACGACTGTCTCCGTAGCGCAATTGGCTATGCGAAAGGCTGTTAACCGGAAGGTTGGAGGTTCGAGCCCTCCCGGGAGTGGTGTGTTGCTTTTTTTTTGGGCTGATAGCTTTGAAGAAATGTTCTGATGGTGGTGAGAGTGGAGCAGGTCTGTCTCCGTGGCGCAATTGGCTAGCGCGATCGGCTGTTAACCGAAAGGTTGGAGGTTCGAGCCCACCCGGTGGTGGTGCGGCGCTTTTTTTCTTTGGGCTGATAGCTTTGAAGATATGTTCTGATGGTGTTGAGAGTGGAGCAGGACTGTCTCCGTGGCGCAATGGGCCAGCGCGATCGGCAGTTAGCCGAAAGGTTGGAGGTACGAGCCCACCCTGTGGTGGTGCGGCGCTTGTTTTTCTTTGGGCTGATAGCTTTGAAGATATGTTCTGATGGTGGTGAGAGTGGAGCACGACTGTCTCCGTGGCGCAATCGGCTATTCGATCGGCTGTTAACTGAAAAGTTTGAGGTTCGAGCCCTTCCGGGAGTGGTGTGTTGCTTTTTTTATTTTGGGCTGATAGCTTTGAAGATATGTAATGATGGTGGTGAGAGTGGAGCACCACTGTCTCCGTGGCGCAATTGGCTAGCGCGATCGGCTGTTAACCGGAAGGTTGGAGGTTCGAGCCCTCCTGGGAGTGGTGTGTTGCTTTTTTTTCTTTGGGCTGATAGCTTTGAAGAAATGTTCTGATGGTGGTGAGAGTGGAGCAGGACTGTCTCCGTGGCGCAATTGGCTAGCGCGATCGGCTGTTAACCGAAAGGTTGGAGGTACGAGCCCACCCGGTGGTGGTGCGGCGCTTTTTTTCTTTGGGCTGATAGCTCTGAAGAAATGTTCTGACGGGGGTGAGAGTGGAGCACGACTGTCTCCGTGGCGCATTTGGCTAGCGCGATCGGCTGTTAACCGAAAGGTTGGAGGTACGAGCCCTCCCGGGAGTGGTGTGTTGCTTTTTATTCTTTGGGCTGATAGCTTTGAAGATATGTTGTGATGGTGGTGAGAGTGGAGCAGGACAGTCTCCGTGGCGCAATTGGCAAACGCGATCGGCTGTTAACCGAAAGGTTGGAGCTACGAGCCCTCCCGGGAGTGGTGTGATGCTTTTTTTATTTCGGGCTGATAGCTATGAAGATATGTTGTGATGGTGGTGAGATTGGAGCACGACTGTCTCCGTGGCGCAATCGGCTAGCACGATCGGCTGTTAACCGAAAGGTTGGAGGTACGAGCCCACCCGGTGGTGGTGCGGCGCTCTTTTTTCTTTGGGCTGATAGCTTTGAAGATATGTTCTGATGGTGTTGAGAGTGGAGCAGGACTGTCTCCGTGGCGCAATGGGCTAGCGCGATCGGCTGTTAACCGAAAGGTTGGAGGTACGAGCCCACCCGGTGGTGGTGCGGTGCTTGTTTTTCTTTGGGCTGATAGCTTTGAAGATATGTTATGATGGTGGTGAGAGTGGAGCACGACTGTCTCCGTGGAGCAATTGGCTAGCGCGATCGGCTGTTAACCGAAAGATTGGAGGTACGAGCCCACCCGGTGGTGGTGCGGCGCTCTTTTTTCTTTGGGCTGATAGCTTTGAAGATATGTTCTGATGGTGTTGAGAGTGGAGCAGGACTGTCTCCGTGGCGCAATGGGCTAGCGCGATCGGCTGTTAACCGAAAGGTTGGAGGTACGAGCCCACCCGGTGGTGGTGCGGCGCTTGTTTTTCTTTGGGCTGATAGCTTTGAAGATATGTTATGATGGTGGTGAGAGTGGAGCACGACAGTCTCCGTGGCGCGATCGGCTAGCGCCATCGGCTGTTAACCGAAAGGTTGGAGGTACGAGCCCACGCAGTGGTGGTGCGGCGCTTTTTTTTTGGCTGATAGCTTTGAAGATATGTTCTGATGGTGGTGAGAGTGAAGCACGACTGTCTCCGTGGCGCAATTGGCTATTCGATCGGCTGTTAACTGAAAGGTTGGATGTTCGAGCCCTCCCGGGAGTAGTGTGTTGCTTTTTTTTCTTTGGGCTGATAGCTTCGAAGATATGTTCTGATGGTGGTGAGTGTGGAGCAGGATTGTCTCCGTGGCGCAATTGGCTATGCGATCTGCTGTTAACTGAAAGGTTGGAGGTTGGAGCCCTCCCGGGAGTGGTGTGTTGCTTTATTTTCTTTGGGCTGATAGCTTTGAAGATATATTCTCATGGTGGTGAGAGTGGAGCAGGACTGTCTCCTTGGCGCAATTGGCTAGCGCGATCGGCTGTTAACCGAAAGGTTGGAGGTACGAGCCCACCCGGTGGTGGTGCGGCGCTTTTTTTTTCTTTTGGCTGATAGCTTTGAAGAAATGTTCTGACGGTGGTGAGAGTGGAGCACGACTGTCTCCGTAGCGCAATTGGCTATGCGAAAGGCTGTTAACTGAAAGGTTGGAGGTTGGAGCCCTCCCGGGAGTGGTGTGTTGCTTTATTTTCTTTGGGCTGATAGCTTTGAAGATATATTCTCATGGTGGTGAGAGTGGAGCAGGACTGTCTCCTTGGCGCAATTGGCTAGCGCGATCGGCTGTTAACCGAAAGGTTGGAGGTACGAGCCAACCCGGTGGTGGTGCGGCGCTTTTTTTTCTTTGGGCTGATAGCTTTGAAGATATGTTCTGATGGTGGTGAGAGTGGAGCACGACTGTCTCCGTGGCGCAATCGGCTATTCGATCGGCTGTTAACTGAAAAGTTTGAGGTTCGAGCCCTTCCGGGAGTGGTGTGTTGCTTTTTTTATTTTGGGCTGATAGCTTTGAAGATATGTAATGATGGTGGTGAGAGTGGAGCACGACTGTCTCCGTGGCGCAATTGGCTAGCGCGATCGGCTGTTAACCGGAAGGTTGGAGGTTCGAGCCCTCCCGGGAGTGGTGTGTTGCTTTTTTTTCTTTGGGCTGATAGCTTTGAAGAAATGTTCTGATGGTGGTGAGAGTGGAGCAGGACTGTCTGCGTGGCGCAATTGGCTAGCGCGATCGGCTGTTAACCGAAAGGTTGGAGCTACGAGCCCTCCCGGGAGTGGTGTGATGCTTTTTTTATTTCGGGCTGATAGCTATGAAGATATGTTGTGATGGTGGTGAGATTGGAGCACGACTGTCTCCGTGGCGCAATCGGCTAGCACGATCGGCTGTTAACCGAAAGGTTGGAGGTACGAGCCCACCCGGTGGTGGTGCGGCGCTCTTTTTTCTTTGGGCTGATAGCTTTGAAGATATGTTCTGATGGTGTTGAGAGTGGAGCAGGACTGTCTCCGTGGCGCAATGGGCTAGCGCGATCGGCTGTTAACCGAAAGGTTGGAGGTACGAGCCCACCCGGTGGTGGTGCGGTGCTTGTTTTTCTTTGGGCTGATAGCTTTGAAGATATGTTATGATGGTGGTGAGAGTGGAGCACGACTGTCTCCGTGGCGCAATTGGCTAGCGCGATCGGCTGTTAACCGAAAGATTGGAGGTACGAGCCCACCCGGTGGTGGTGTGATGCTTTTTTTATTTTGGGCTGATAGCTATGAAGATATGTTGTGATGGTGGTGAGATTGGAGCACGACTGTCTCCGTGGCGCAATCGGCTAGCACGATCGGCTGTTAACCGAAAGGTTGGAGGTACGAGCCCACCCGGTGGTGGTGCGGCGCTTGTTTTTCTTTGGGCTGATAGCTTTGAAGATATGTTATGATGGTGGTGAGAGTGGAGCACGACAGTCTCCGTGGCGCGATCGGCTAGCGCCATCGGCTGTTAACCGAAAGGTTGGAGGTACGAGCCCACGCAGTGGTGGTGCGGCGCTTTTTTTTTGGGCTGATAGCTTTGAAGATATGTTCTGATGGTGGTGAGAGTGAAGCACGACTGTCTCCGTGGCGCAATTGGCTATTCGATCGGCTGTTAACTGAAAGGTTGGATGTTCGAGCCCTCCCGGGAGTAGTGTGTTGCTTTTTTTTCTTTGGGCTGATAGCTTCGAAGATATGTTCTGATGGTGGTGAGTGTGGAGCAGGATTGTCTCCGTGGCGCAATTGGCTATGCGATCTGCTGTTAACCGAAAGGTTGGAGCTACGAGCCCTCCCGGGAGTGGTGTGATGCTTTTTTTATTTCGGGCTGATAGCTATGAAGATATGTTGTGATGGTGGTGAGATTGGAGCACAACTGTCTCCGTGGCGCAATCGGCTAGCACGATCGGCTGTTAACCGAAAGGTTGGAGGTACGAGCCCACGCAGTGGTGGTGCGGCGCTTTTTTTTCTTTGGGCTGTTAGCTTTGAAGATATGTTCTGATGGTGGTGAGAGTGAAGCACGACTGTCTCCGTGGCGCAATTGGCTATTCGATCGGCTGTTAACTGAAAGGTTGGATGTTCGAGCCCTCCCGGGAGTGGTGTGCTGCTTTTTTTATTTCGGGCTGATAGCTATGAAGACATGTTCTGATGGTGGTGAGAGCGGAGCACGACTGCCTCCGTGGCGCAATCGGCTAGCGCGATCGGCTGTTAACCGAAATGTTGGAGGTACGAGCCCACGCAGTGGTGGTGCGGCGCTTTTTTTTCTTTGGGCTGATAGCTTTGAAGATATGTTCTGATGGTGGTGAGAGTGAAGCACGACTGTCTCCGTGGCGCAATTGGCTATTCGATCAGCTGTTAACTGAAAGGTTGGATGTTCGAGCCCACCCGGGAGTTGTGTGTTGCTTTTTTTTCTTTGGGCTGATAGCTCTGAAGAAATATTCTGACGGTGGTGAGAGTGGAGCAGGACTGTCTCCGTGGCGCAATTGGCTAACGCGATCGGCTGTTAACCGAAAGGTTGGAGCTACGAGCCCTCCCGGGAGTGGTGTGTTGCTTTTTTTATTTCGGGCTGATAGCTATGAAGATATGTTCTGATGGTGGTGAGAGTGGAGCACCACTGTCCCTTGGCGCAATCGGCTTGCGCGATCGGCTGTTAACCGAAAGGTTGGAGGTACGAGCCCACGCAGTGGTGGTGCGGCGCTTTTTTTTCTTTGGGCTGATAGCTTTGAAGATATGTTCTGATGGTGGTGAGAGTGGAGCAGGACTGTCTCCGTGGCGCAATTGGCTAACGCGATCGGCTGTTAACCGAAAGGTTGGAGGTACGAGCCCACCCGGTGGTGGTGCGGCGCTTGTTTTTCTTTGGGCTGATAGCTTTGAAGATATGTTACGATGGTGGTGAGAGTGGAGCACGACAGTCTCCGTGGCGCGATCGGCTAGCGCCATCGGCTGTTAACCGAAAGGTTGGAGGTACGAGCCCACCCGGTGGTGGTGCGGTGCTTGTTTTTCTTTGGGCTGATAGCTTTGAAGATATGTTATGATGGTGGTGAGAGTGGAGCACGACTGTCTCCGTGGCGCAATTGGCTAGCGCGATCGGCTGTTAACCGAAAGATTGGAGGTACGAGCCCACCCGGTGGTGGTGCGGCGCTCTTTTTTCTTTGGGCTGATAGCTTTGAAGATATGTTCTGATGGTGTTGAGAGTGGAGCAGGACTGTCTCCGTGGTGCAATGGGCTAGCGCGATCGGCTGTTAACCGAAAGGTTGGAGGTACGAGCCCACCCGGTGGTGGTGCGGCGCTTGTTTTTCTTTGGGCTGATAGCTTTGAAGATATGTTATGATGGTGGTGAGAGTGGAGCACGACAGTCTCCGTGGCGCGATCGGCTAGCGCCATCGGCTGTTAACCGAAAGGTTGGAGGTACGAGCCCACGCAGTGGTGGTGCGGCGCTTTTTTTTGGGCTGATAGCTTTGAAGATATGTTCTGATGGTGGTGAGAGTGAAGCACGACTGTCTCCGTGGCGCAATTGGCTATTCGATCGGCTGTTAACTGAAAGGTTGGATGTTCGAGCCCTCCCGATAGTAGTGTGTTGCTTTTTTTTCTTTGGGCTGATAGCTTCGAAGATATGTTCTGATGGTGGTGAGTGTGGAGCAGGATTGTCTCCGTGGCGCAATTGGTTATGCGATCTGCTGTTAACTGAAAGGTTGGAGGTTGGAGCCCTCCCGGGAGTGGTGTGTTGCTTTATTTTCTTTGGGCTGATAGCTTTGAAGATATATTCTCATGGTGGTGAGAGTGGAGCAGGACTGTCTCCTTGGCGCAATTGGCTAGCGCGATCGGCTGTTAACCGAAAGGTTGGAGGTACGAGCCCACCCGGTGGTGGTGCGGCGATTTTTTTTCTTTTGGCTGATAGCTTTGAAGAAATGTTCTGACGGTGGTGAGAGTGGAGCACGACTGTCTCCGTAGCGCAATTGGCTATGCCAAAGGCTGTTAACCGGAAGGTTGGAGGTTCGAGCCCTCCCGGGAGTGGTGTGTTGCTTTTTTTGGGCTGATAGCTTTGAAGAAATGTTCTGATGGTGGTGAGAGTGGAGCAGGACTGTCTCCGTGGCGCAATTGGCTAGCGCGATCGGCTGTTAACCGAAAGGTTGGAGGTTCGAGCCCACCCGGTGGTGGTGCGGCGCTTTTTTTCTTTGGGCTGATAGCTCTGAAGAAATGTTCTGACGGGGGTGAGAGTGGAGCACGACTGTCTCCGTGGCGCAATTGGCTAGCGCGATCGGCTGTTAACCGAAAGGTTTAAGGTACGAGCCCACCCGGTGGTGGTGCGGCGCTTTTTTTTCTTTGGGCTGATAGCTTTGAAGATATGTTCTGATGGTGGTGAGAGTGGAGCACGACTGTCTCCGTGGCGCAATTGGCTATTCGATCGGCTGTTAACTGAGAAGTTTGAGGTTCGAGCCCTTCCGGGAGTGGTGTGTTGCTTTTTTTATTTTGGGCTGATAGCTTTGAAGATATGTAATGATGGTGGTGAGAGTGGAGCACGACTGTCTCCGTGGCGCAATTGGCTAGCGCGATCGGCTGTTAACCGGAAGGTTGGAGGTTCGAGCCCTCCCGGGAGTGGTGTGTTGCTTTTTTTTCTTTGGGCTGATAGCTTTGAAGAAATGTTCTGATGGTGGTGAGAGTGGAGCAGGACTGTCTCCGTGGCGCAATTGGCTAGCGCGATCGGCTGTTAACCGAAAGGTTGGAGGTACGAGCCCACCCGGTGGTGGTGCGGCGCTTTTTTTCTTTGGGCTGATAGCTCTGAAGAAATGTTCTGACGGGGGTGAGAGTGGAGCACGACTGTCTCCGTGGCGCATTTGGCTAGCGCGATCGGCTGTTAACCGAAAGGTTGGAGGTACGAGCCCACCCGGTGGTGGTGCGGCGCTTTTTTTTTCTTTTGGCTGATAGCTTTGAAGAAATGTTCTGACGGTGGTGAGAGTGGAGCACGACTGTCTCCGTAGCGCAATTGGCTATGCGAAAGGCTGTTAACTGAAAGGTTGGAGGTTGGAGCCCTCCCGGGAGTGGTGTGTTGCTTTATTTTCTTTGGGCTGATAGCTTTGAAGATATATTCTCATGGTGGTGAGAGTGGAGCAGGACTGTCTCCTTGGCGCAATTGGCTAGCGCGATCGGCTGTTAACCGAAAGGTTGGAGGTACGAGCCAACCCGGTGGTGGTGCGGCGCTTTTTTTTCTTTGGGCTGATAGCTTTGAAGATATGTTCTGATGGTGATGAGAGTGGAGCACGACTGTCTCCGTGGCGCAATCGGCTATTCGATCGGCTGTTAACTGAAAAGTTTGAGGTTCGAACCCTTCCGGGAGTGGTGTGTTGCTTTTTTTATTTTGGGCTGATAGCTTTGAAGATATGTAATGATGGTGGTGAGAGTGGAGCACGACTGTCTCCGTGGCGCAATTGGCTAGCGCGATCGGCTGTTAACCGGAAGGTTGGAGGTTCGAGCCCTCCCGGGAGTGGTGTGTTGCTTTTTTTTCTTTGGGCTGATAGCTTTGAAGAAATGTTCTGATGGTGGTGAGAGTGGAGCAGGACTGTCTGCGTGGCGCAATTGGCTAGCGCGATCGGCTGTTAACCGAAAGGTTGGAGGTACGAGCCCACCCGGTGGTGGTGCGGCGCTTTTTTTCTTTGGGCTGATAGCTCTGAAGAAATGTTCTGACGGGGGTGAGAGTGGAGCACGACTGTCTCCGTGGCGCATTTGGCTAGCGCGATCGGCTGTTAACCGAAAGGTTGGAGGTACGAGCCCTCCCGGGAGTGGTGTGTTGCTTTTTATTCTTTGGGCTGATAGCTTTGAAGATATGTTCTGATGGTGGTGAGAGTGGAGCAGGACAGTCTCCGTGGCGCAATTGGCAAACGCGATCGGCTGTTAACCGAAAGGTTGGAGCTACGAGCCCACCCGGTGGTGGTGCGGTGCTTGTTTTTCTTTGGGCTGATAGCTTTGAAGATATGTTATGATGGTGGTGAGAGTGGAGCACGACTGTCTCCGTGGCGCAATTGGCTAGCGCGATCGGCTGTTAACCGAAAGATTGGAGGTACGAGCCCACCCGGTGGTGGTGTGATGCTTTTTTTATTTCGGGCTGATAGCTATGAAGATATGTTGTGATGGTGGTGAGATTGGAGCACGACTGTCTCCGTGGCGCAATCGGCTAGCACGATCGGCTGTTAACCGAAAGGTTGGAGGTACGAGCCCACCCGGTGGTGGTGCGGCGCTTGTTTTTCTTTGGGCTGATAGCTTTGAAGATATGTTATGATGGTGGTGAGAGTGGAGCACGACAGTCTCCGTGGCGCGATCGGCTAGCGCCATCGGCTGTTAACCGAAAGGTTGGAGGTACGAGCCCACGCAGTGGTGGTGCGGCGCTTTTTTTTGGGCTGATAGCTTTGAAGATATGTTCTGATGGTGGTGAGAGTGAAGCACGACTGTCTCCGTGGCGCAATTGGCTATTCGATCGGCTGTTAACTGAAAGGTTGGATGTTCGAGCCCTCCCGGGAGTAGTGTGTTGCTTTTTTTTCTTTGGGCTGATAGCTTCGAAGATATGTTCTGATGGTGGTGAGTGTGGAGCAGGATTGTCTCCGTGGCGCAATTGGTTATGCGATCTGCTGTTAACTGAAAGGTTGGAGGTTGGAGCCCTCCCGGGAGTGGTGTGTTGCTTTATTTTCTTTGGGCTGATAGCTTTGAAGATATATTCTCATGGTGGTGAGAGTGGAGCAGGACTGTCTCCTTGGCGCAATTGGCTAGCGCGATCGGCTGTTAACCGAAAGGTTGGAGGTACGAGCCCACCCGGTGGTGGTGCGGCGCTTTTTTTTCTTTTGGCTGATAGCTTTGAAGAAATGTTCTGACGGTGGTGAGAGTGGAGCACGACTGTCTCCGTAGCGCAATTGGCTATGCGAAAGGCTGTTAACCGGAAGGTTGGAGGTTCGAGCCCTCCCGGGAGTGGTGTGTTGCTTTTTTTTGGGGCTGATAGCTTTGAAGAAATGTTCTGATGGTGGTGAGAGTGGAGCAGGACTGTCTCCGTGGCGCAATTGGCTAGCGCGATCGGCTGTTAACCGAAAGGTTGGAGGTTCGAGCCCACCCGGTGGTGGTGCGGCGCTTTTTTTCTTTGGGCTGATAGCTCTGAAGAAATGTTCTGACGGGGGTGAGAGTGGAGCACGACTGTCTCCGTGGCGCAATTGGCTAGCGCGATCGGCTGTTAACCGAAAGGTTTAAGGTACGAGCCCACCCGGTGGTGGTGCGGCGCTTTTTTTTCTTTGGGCTGATAGCTTTGAAGATATGTTCTGATGGTGGTGAGAGTGGAGCACGACTTTCTCCATGGCGCAATTGGCTATTCGATCGGCTGTTAACTGAAAAGTTTGAGGTTCGAGCCCTTCCGGGAGTGGTGTGTTGCTTTTTTTATTTTGGGCTGATAGCTTTGAAGATATGTAATGATGGTCGTGAGAGCGGAGCACGACTGTCTCCGTGGCGCAATTGGCTAGCGCGATCGGCTGTTAACCGAAAGATTGGAGGTACGAGCCCACCCGGTGGTGGTGCGGCGCTCTTTTTTCTTTGGGCTGATAGCTTTGAAGATATGTTCTGATGGTGTTGAGAGTGGAGCAGGACTGTCTCCGTGGCGCAATGGGCTAGCGCGATCGGCAGTTAGCCGAAAGGTTGGAGGTACGAGCCCACCCTGTGGTGGTGCGGCGCTTGTTTTTCTTTGGGCTGATAGCTTTGAAGATATGTTCTGATGGTGGTGAGAGTGGAGCACGACTGTCTCCGTGGCGCAATCGGCTATTCGATCGGCTGTTAACTGAGAAGTTTGAGGTTCGAGCCCTTCCGGGAGTGGTGTGTTGCTTTTTTTATTTTGGGCTGATAGCTTTGAAGATATGTAATGATGGTGGTGAGAGTGGAGCACGACTGTCTCCGTGGCGCAATTGGCTAGCGCGATCGGCTGTTAACCGGAAGGTTGGAGGTTCGAGCCCTCCCGGGAGTGGTGTGTTGCTTTTTTTTCTTTGGGCTGATAGCTTTGAAGAAATGTTCTGATGGTGGTGAGAGTGGAGCAGGACTGTCTCCGTGGCGCAATTGGCTAGCGCGATCGGCTGTTAACCGAAAGGTTGGAGGTACGAGCCCACCCGGTGGTGGTGCGGCGCTTTTTTTCTTTGGGCTGATAGCTCTGAAGAAATGTTCTGACGGGGGTGAGAGTGGAGCACGACTGTCTCCGTGGCGCATTTGGCTAGCGCGATCGGCTGTTAACCGAAAGGTTGGAGGTACGAGCCCTCCCGGGAGTGGTGTGTTGCTTTTTATTCTTTGGGCTGATAGCTTTGAAGATATGTTGTGATGGTGGTGAGAGTGGAGCAGGACAGTCTCCGTGGCGCAATTGGCAAACGCGATCGGCTGTTAACCGAAAGGTTGGAGCTACGAGCCCTCCCGGGAGTGGTGTGATGCTTTTTTTATTTCGGGCTGATAGCTATGAAGATATGTTGTGATGGTGGTGAGATTGGAGCACGACTGTCTCCGTGGCGCAATCGGCTAGCACGATCGGCTGTTAACCGAAAGGTTGGAGGTACGAGCCCACCCGGTGGTGGTGCGGCGCTCTTTTTTCTTTGGGCTGATAGCTTTGAAGATATGTTCTGATGGTGTTGAGAGTGGAGCAGGACTGTCTCCGTGGCGCAATGGGCTAGCGCGATCGGCTGTTAACCGAAAGGTTGGAGGTACGAGCCCACCCGGTGGTGGTGCGGTGCTTGTTTTTCTTTGGGCTGATAGCTTTGAAGATATGTTATGATGGTGGTGAGAGTGGAGCACGACTGTCTCCGTGGCGCAATTGGCTAGCGCGATCGGCTGTTAACCGAAAGATTGGAGGTACGAGCCCACCCGGTGGTGGTGCGGCGCTCTTTTTTCTTTGGGCTGATAGCTTTGAAGATATGTTCTGATGGTGTTGAGAGTGGAGCAGGACTGTCTCCGTGGCGCAATGGGCTAGCGCGATCGGCTGTTAACCGAAAGGTTGGAGGTACGAGCCCACCCGGTGGTGGTGCGGCGCTTGTTTTTCTTTGGGCTGATAGCTTTGAAGATATGTTATGATGGTGGTGAGAGTGGAGCACGACAGTCTCCGTGGCGCGATCGGCTAGCGCCATCGGCTGTTAACCGAAAGGTTGGAGGTACGAGCCCACGCAGTGGTGGTGCGGCGCTTTTTTTTGGCTGATAGCTTTGAAGATATGTTCTGATGGTGGTGAGAGTGAAGCACGACTGTCTCCGTGGCGCAATTGGCTATTCGATCGGCTGTTAACTGAAAGGTTGGATGTTCGAGCCCTCCCGGGAGTAGTGTGTTGCTTTTTTTTCTTTGGGCTGATAGCTTCGAAGATATGTTCTGATGGTGGTGAGTGTGGAGCAGGATTGTCTCCGTGGCGCAATTGGCTATGCGATCTGCTGTTAACTGAAAGGTTGGAGGTTGGAGCCCTCCCGGGAGTGGTGTGTTGCTTTATTTTCTTTGGGCTGATAGCTTTGAAGATATATTCTCATGGTGGTGAGAGTGGAGCAGGACTGTCTCCATGGCGCAATTGGCTAGCGCGATCGGCTGTTAACCGAAAGGTTGGAGGTACGAGCCCACCCGGTGGTGGTGCGGCGCTTTTTTTTTCTTTTGGCTGATAGCTTTGAAGAAATGTTCTGACGGTGGTGAGAGTGGAGCACGACTGTCTCCGTAGCGCAATTGGCTATGCGAAAGGCTGTTAACTGAAAGGTTGGAGGTTGGAGCCCTCCCGGGAGTGGTGTGTTGCTTTATTTTCTTTGGGCTGATAGCTTTGAAGATATATTCTCATGGTGGTGAGAGTGGAGCAGGACTGTCTCCTTGGCGCAATTGGCTAGCGCGATCGGCTGTTAACCGAAAGGTTGGAGGTACGAGCCAACCCGGTGGTGGTGCGGCGCTTTTTTTTCTTTGGGCTGATAGCTTTGAAGATATGTTCTGATGGTGATGAGAGTGGAGCACGACTGTCTCCGTGGCGCAATCGGCTATTCGATCGGCTGTTAACTGAAAAGTTTGAGGTTCGAGCCCTTCCGGGAGTGGTGTGTTGCTTTTTTATTTTGGGCTGATAGCTTTGAAGATATGTAATGATGGAGGTGAGAGTGGAGCACGACTGTCTCCGTGGCGCAATTGGCTAGCGCGATCGGCTGTTAACCGGAAGGTTGGAGGTTCGAGCCCTCCCGGGAGTGGTGTGTTGCTTTTTTTTCTTTGGGCTGATAGCTTTGAAGAAATGTTCTGATGGTGGTGAGAGTGGAGCAGGACTGTCTGCGTGGCGCAATTGGCTAGCGCGATCGGCTGTTAACCGAAAGGTTGGAGGTACGAGCCCACCCGGTGGTGGTGCGGCGCTTTTTTTCTTTGGGCTGATAGCTCTGAAGAAATGTTCTGACGGGGGTGAGAGTGGAGCACGACTGTCTCCGTGGCGCATTTGGCTAGCGCGATCGGCTGTTAACCGAAAGGTTGGAGGTACGAGCCCTCCCGGGAGTGGTGTGTTGCTTTTTATTCTTTGGGCTGATAGCTTTGAAGATATGTTCTGATGGTGGTGAGAGTGGAGCAGGACAGTCTCCGTGGCGCAATTGGCAAACGCGATCGGCTGTTAACCGAAAGGTTGGAGCTACGAGCCCTCCCGGGAGTGGTGTGATGCTTTTTTTATTTCGGGCTGATAGCTATGAAGATATGTTGTGATGGTGGTGAGATTGGAGCACGACTGTCTCCGTGGCGCAATCGGCTAGCACGATCGGCTGTTAACCGAAAGGTTGGAGGTACAAGCCCACGCAGTGGTGGTGCGGCGCTTTTTTTTTGGGCTGATAGCTTTGAAGATATGTTCTGATGGTGGTGAGAGTGAAGCACGACTGTCTCCGTGGCGCAATTGGCTATTCGATCGGCTGTTAACTGAAAGGTTGGATGTTCGAGCCCTCCCGGGAGTAGTGTGTTGCTTTTTTTTCTTTGGGCTGATAGCTTCGAAGATATGTTCTGATGGTGGTGAGTGTGGAGCAGGATTGTCTCCGTGGCGCAATTGGTTATGCGATCTGCTGTTAACTGAAAGGTTGGAGGTTGGAGCCCTCCCGGGAGTGGTGTGTTGCTTTATTTTCTTTGGGCTGATAGCTTTGAAGATATATTCTCATGGTGGTGAGAGTGGAGCAGGACTGTCTCCTTTGCGCAATTGGCTAGCGCGATCGGCTGTTAACCGAAAGGTTGGAGGTACGAGCCCACCCGGTGGTGGTGCGGCGCTTTTTTTTTTCTTTTGGCTGATAGCTTTGAAGAAATGTTCTGACGGTGGTGAGAGTGGAGCACGACTGTCTCCGTAGCGCAATTGGCTATGCGAAAGGCTGTTAACCGGAAGGTTGGAGGTTCGAGCCCTCCCGGGAGTGGTGTGTTGCTTTTTTTTTGGGCTGATAGCTTTGAAGAAATGTTCTGATGGTGGTGAGAGTGGAGCAGGTCTGTCTCCGTGGCGCAATTGGCTAGCGCGATCGGCTGTTAACCGAAAGGTTGGAGGTTCGAGCCCACCCGGTGGTGGTGCGGCGCTTTTTTTCTTTGGGCTGATAGCTCTGAAGAAATGTTCTGACGGGGGTGAGAGTGGAGCACGACTGTCTCCGTGGCGCAATTGGCTAGCGCGTTCGGCTGTTAACCGAAAGGTTTAAGGTACGAGCCCACCCGGTGGTGGTGCGGCGCTTTTTTTTCTTTGGGCTGATAGCTTTGAAGATATGTTCTGATGGTGGTGAGAGTGGAGCACGACTTTCTCCATGGCGCAATTGGCTATTCGATCGGCTGTTAACTGAAAAGTTTGAGGTTCGAGCCCTTCCGGGAGTGGTGTGTTGCTTTTTTTATTTTGGGCTGATAGCTTTGAAGATATGTAATGATGGTCGTGAGAGCGGAGCACGACTGTCTCCGTGGCGCAATTGGCTAGCGCGATCGGCTGTTAACCGAAAGATTGGAGGTACGAGCCCACCCGGTGGTGGTGCGGCGCTCTTTTTTCTTTGGGCTGATAGCTTTGAAGATATGTTCTGATGGTGTTGAGAGTGGAGCAGGACTGTCTCCGTGGCGCAATGGGCCAGCGCGATCGGCAGTTAGCCGAAAGGTTGGAGGTACGAGCCCACCCTGTGGTGGTGCGGCGCTTGTTTTTCTTTGGGCTGATAGCTTTGAAGATATGTTCTGATGGTGGTGAGAGTGGAGCACGACTGTCTCCGTGGCGCAATCGGCTATTCGATCGGCTGTTAACTGAAAAGTTTGAGGTTCGAGCCCTTCCGGGAGTGGTGTGTTGCTTTTTTTATTTTGGGCTGATAGCTTTGAAGATATGTAATGATGGTGGTGACAGTGGAGCACGACTGTCTCCGTGGCGCAATTGGCTAGCGCGATCGGCTGTTAACCGGAAGGTTGGAGGTTCGAGCCCTCCCGGGAGTGGTGTGTTGCTTTTTTTTCTTTGGGCTGATAGCTTTGAAGAAATGTTCTGATGGTGGTGAGAGTGGAGCAGGACTGTCTGCGTGGCGCAATTGGCTAGCGCGATCGGCTGTTAACCGAAAGGTTGGAGCTACGAGCCCTCCCGGGAGTGGTGTGATGCTTTTTTTATTTCGGGCTGATAGCTATGAAGATATGTTGTGATGGTGGTGAGATTGGAGCACGACTGTCTCCGTGGCGCAATCGGCTAGCACGATCGGCTGTTAACCGAAAGGTTGGAGGTACGAGCCCACCCGGTGGTGGTGCGGCGCTCTTTTTTCTTTGGGCTGATAGCTTTGAAGATATGTTCTGATGGTGTTGAGAGTGGAGCAGGACTGTCTCCGTGGCGCAATGGGCTAGCGCGATCGGCTGTTAACCGAAAGGTTGGAGGTACGAGCCCACCCGGTGGTGGTGCGGTGCTTGTTTTTCTTTGGGCTGATAGCTTTGAAGATATGTTATGATGGTGGTGAGAGTGGAGCACGACTGTCTCCGTGGCGCAATTGGCTAGCGCGATCGGCTGTTAACCGAAAGATTGGAGGTACGAGCCCACCCGGTGGTGGTGTGATGCTTTTTTTATTTTGGGCTGATAGCTATGAAGATATGTTGTGATGGTGGTGAGATTGGAGCACGACTGTCTCCGTGGCGCAATCGGCTAGCACGATCGGCTGTTAACCGAAAGGTTGGAGGTACGAGCCCACCCGGTGGTGGTGCGGCGCTTGTTTTTCTTTGGGCTGATAGCTTTGAAGATATGTTATGATGGTGGTGAGAGTGGAGCACGACAGTCTCCGTGGCGCGATCGGCTAGCGCCATCGGCTGTTAACTGAAAGGTTGGAGGTACAAGCCCACGCAGTGGTGGTGCGGCGCTTTTTTTTTGGGCTGATAGCTTTGAAGATATGTTCTGATGGTGGTGAGAGTGAAGCACGACTGTCTCCGTGGCGCAATTGGCTATTCGATCGGCTGTTAACTGAAAGGTTGGATGTTCGAGCCCTCCCGGGAGTAGTGTGTTGCTTTTTTTTCTTTGGGCTGATAGCTTCGAAGATATGTTCTGATGGTGGTGAGTGTGGAGCAGGATTGTCTTCGTGGCGCAATTGGCGATGCGATCTGCTGTTAACCGAAAGGTTGGAGCTACGAGCCCTCCCGGGAGTGGTGTGATGCTTTTTTTATTTCGGGCTGATAGCTATGAAGATATGTTGTGATGGTGGTGAGATTGGAGCACAACTGTCTCCGTGGCGCAATCGGCTAGCACGATCGGCTGTTAACCGAAAGGTTGGAGGTACGAGCCCACGCAGTGGTGGTGCGGCGCTTTTTTTTCTTTGGGCTGTTAGCTTTGAAGATATGTTCTGATGGTGGTGAGAGTGAAGCACGACTGTCTCCGTGGCGCAATTGGCTATTCGATCGGCTGTTAACTGAAAGGTTGGATGTTCGAGCCCTCCCGGGAGTGGTGTGCTGCTTTTTTTATTTCGGGCTGATAGCTATGAAGACATGTTCTGATGGTGGTGAGAGCGGAGCACGACTGCCTCCGTGGCACAATCGGCTAGCGCGATCGGCTGTTAACCGAAATGTTGGAGGTACGAGCCCACGCAGTGGTGGTGCGGCGCTTTTTTTTCTTTGGGCTGATAGCTTTGAAGATATGTTCTGATGGTGGTGAGAGTGAAGCACGACTGTCTCCGTGGCGCAATTGGCTATTCGATCAGCTGTTAACTGAAAGGTTGGATGTTCGAGCCCACCCGGGAGTTGTGTGTTGCTTTTTTTTCTTTGGGCTGATAGCTCTGAAGAAATATTCTGACGGTGGTGAGAGTGGAGCACGACTGTCTCCGTGGCGCATTTGGCTAGCGCGATCGGCTGTTAACCGAAAGGTTGGAGGTACGAGCCCTCCCGGGAGTGGTGTGTTGCTTTTTATTCTTTGGGCTGATAGCTTTGAAGATATGTTCTGATGGTGGTGAGAGTGGAGCAGGACTGTCTCCGTGGCGCAATTGGCTAACGCGATCGGCTGTTAACCGAAAGGTTGGAGCTACGAGCCCTCCCGGGAGTGGTGTGTTGCTTTTTTTATTTCGGGCTGATAGCTATGAAGATATGTTCTGATGGTGGTGAGAGTGGAGCACCACTGTCCCTTGGCGCAATCGGCTTGCGCGATCGGCTGTTAACCGAAAGGTTGGAGGTACAAGCCCACGCAGTGGTGGTGCGGCGCTTTTTTTTCTTTGGGCTGATAGCTTTGAAGATATGTTCTGATGGTGGTGAGAGTGGAGCAGGACTGTCTCCGTGGCGCAATTGGCTAACGCGATCGGCTGTTAACCGAAAGGTTGGAGCTACGAGCCCTCCCGGGAGTGGTGTGTTGCTTTTTTTATTTCGGGCTGATAGCTATGAAGATATGTTCTGATGGTGGTGAGAGTGGAGCACCACTGTCCCTTGGCGCGATCGGCTTGCGCGATCAGCTGTTAACCGAAAGGTTGGAGGTACGAGCCCACGCAGTGTTGGTGCGGCGCTTTTTTTTCTTTGGGCTATAGCTTTGAAGATATGTTCTGACGGTGGTGAGAGTGGAGCAGGACTGTCTCCGTGGCGCAATTGGCTACCGCGATCGGCTGTTAACCGAAAGGTTGGAGGTACGAGCCCACCCGGTGGAGGTGCGGCGCTTTTTTTCTTTAGGCTGATAGCTTTGAAGATATGTTCTGATGGTGGTGAGAGTGGAGCACGACTGTCTCAATGGCGCAATTGGCTATGCGATCGGCTGTCAACTGAAAGGTTGGAGGTTCGAGTCCCGCGGGAGTGGTGTATTGCTTTTTTTTCTTTGGGCTGATAGCTTTGAAGATATGTTCTGATGGTGGTGAGAGTGGAGCACGACTGTCTCCGTGGCGCAATTGGCTAGCGCGATCGGCTGTTAACCGGAATGTCGGAGGTACGAGCCCACCCGGTGGTGGTGTGGCGCTTTTTTTTCTTTGGGCTGATAGCTTTGAAGATATGTTCTGATGGTGGTGAGAGTGGAGCACGACTTTCTCCATTGCGCAATTGGCTATTCGATCGGCTGTTAACTTAAAAGTTTGAGGTTCGAGCCCTTCCGGGAGTGGTGTGTTGCTTTTTTTATTTTGGGCTGATAGCTTTGAAGATATGTAATGATGGTGGTGAGAGTGGAGCACGACTGTCTCCGTGGCGCAATTGGCTAGCGCGATCGGCTGTTAACCGAAAAATTGGAGGTACGAGCCCACCCGGTGGTGGTGCGGCGCTTTTTTTTCTTTGGGCTGATAGCTTTGAAGATATGTTCTGATGGTGTTGAGAGTGGAGCAGGATTGTCTCCGTGGCGCAATTGGCTATGCGATCTGCTGTTAACTGAAAGGTTGGAGGTTGGAGCCCTCCCGGGAGTGGTGTGTTGCTTTATTTTCTTTGGGCTGATAGCTTTGAAGATATATTCTCATGGTGGTGAGAGTGGAGCAGGACTGTCTCCTTGGCGCAATTGGCTAGCGCGATCGGCTGTTAACCGAAAGGTTGGAGGTACGAGCCCACCCGGTGGTGGTGCGGCGCTTTTTTTTCTTTTGGCTGATAGCTTTGAAGAAATGTTCTGACGGTGGTGAGAGTGGAGCACGACTGTCTCCGTAGCGCAATTGGCTATGCGAAAGGCTGTTAACCGGAAGGTTGGAGGTTCGAGCGCTCCCGGGAGTGGTGTGTTGCTTTTTTTTCTTTGGGCTGATAGCTTTGAAGAAATGTTCTGATGGTGGTTAGAGTGGAGCAGGACTGTCTCCGTGGCGCAATTGGCTAGCGCGATCGGCTGTTAACCGAAAGGTTGGAGGTACGAGCCCACCTGGTGGTGGTGCGGCGCTTTTTTTCTTGGGGCTGATAGCTCTGAAGAAATGTTCTGACGGGGGTGAGAGTGGAGCACGACTGTCTCCGTGGCGCATTTGGCTAGCGCCATCGGCTGTTAACCGAAAGGTTGGAGGTACGAGCCCTCCCGGGAGTGGTGTGATGCTTTTTTTATTTCGGGCTGATAGCTATGAAGATATGTTGTGATGGTGGTGAGATTGGAGCACGACTGTCTCCGTGGCGCAATCGGCTAGCACGATCGGCTGTTAACCGAAAGGTTGGAGGTACGAGCCCACGCAGTGGTGGTGCGGCGCTTTTTTTTCTTTGGGCTGTTAGCTTTGAAGATATGTTCTGATGGTGGTGAGAGTGAAGCACGACTGTCTCCGTGGCGCAATTGGCTATTCGATCGGCTGTTAACTGAAAGGTTGGATGTTCGAGCCCTCCCGGGAGTGGTGTGCTGCTTTTTTTATTTCGGGCTGATAGCTATGAAGACATGTTCTGATGGTGGTGAGAGCGGAGCACGACTGCCTCCGTGGCGCAATCGGCTAGCGCGATCGGCTGTTAACCGAAATGTTGGAGGTACGAGCCCACGCAGTGGTGGTGCGGCGCTTTTTTTTCTTTGGGCTGATAGCTTTGAAGATATGTTCTGATGGTGGTGAGAGTGAAGCACGACTGTCTCCGTGGCGCAATTGGCTATTCGATCAGCTGTTAACTGAAAGGTTGGATGTTCGAGCCCACCCGGGAGTTGTGTGTTGCTTTTTTTTCTTTGGGCTGATAGCTCTGAAGAAATATTCTGACGGTGGTGAGAGTGGAGCACGACTGTCTCCGTGGCGCATTTGGCTAGCGCGATCGGCTGTTAACCGACAGGTTGGAGGTACGAGCCCTCCCGGGAGTGGTGTTTTGCTTTTTATTCTTTGGGCTGATAGCTTTGAAGATATGTTCTGATGGTGGTGAGAGTGGAGCAGGACTGTCTCCGTGGCGCAATTGGCTAACGCGATCGGCTGTTAACCGAAAGGTTGGAGCTACGAGCCCTCCCGGGAGTGGTGTGTTGCTTTTTTTATTTCGGGCTGATAGCTATGAAGATATGTTCTGATGGTGGTGAGAGTGGAGCACCACTGTCCCTTGGCGCAATCGGCTTTCGCGATCGGCTGTTAACCGAAAGGTTGGAGGTACGAGCCCACGCAGTGGTGGTGCGGCGCTTTTTTTTCTTTGGGCTGATAGCTTTGAAGATATGTTCTGATGGTGGTGAGAGTGAAGCACGACTGTCTCCGTGGCGCAATTGGCTATTCGATCAGCTGTTAACCGAAAGGTTGGAGGTACGAGCCCTCCCGGGAGTGGTGTGTTGCTTTTTATTCTTTGGGCTGATAGCTTTGAAGATATGTTCTGATGGTGGTGAGAGTGGAGCACGACTGTCTCAATGGCGCAATTGGCTATGCGATCGGCTGTCAACTGAAAGGTTGGAGGTTCGAGTCCCGCGGGAGTGGTGTATTGCTTTTTTTTCTTTGGGCTGATAGCTTTGAAGATATGTTCTGATGGTGGTGAGAGTGGAGCACGACTGTCTCCGTGGCGCAATTGGCTAGCGCGATCGGCTGTTAACCGAAAGGTTTAAGGTACGAGCCCACCCGGTGGTGGTGTGGCGCTTTTTTTTCTTTGGGCTGATAGCTTTGAAGATATGTTCTGATGGTGGTGAGAGTGGAGCACGACTTTCTCCATTGCGCAATTGGCTATTCGATCGGCTGTTAACTGAAAAGTTTGAGGTTCGAGCCCTTCCGGGAGTGGTGTGTTGCTTTTTTTATTTTGGGCTGATAGCTTGGAAGATATGTAATGATGGTGGTGAGAGTGGAGCACGACTGTCTCCGTGGCGCAATTGGCTAGCGCGATCGGCTGTTAACCGAAAAATTGGAGGTACGAGCCCACCCGGTGGTGGTGTGGCGCTTTTTTTTCTTTGGGCTGATAGCTTTGAAGATATGTTCTGATGGTGTTGAGAGTGGAGCAGATTGTCTCCGTGGCGCAATTGGCTATGCGATCTGCTGTTAACTGAAAGGTTGGAGGTTGGAGCCCTCCCGGGAGTGGTGTGTTGCTTTATTTTCTTTGGGCTGATAGCTTTGAAGATATATTCTCATGGTGGTGAGAGTGGAGCAGGACTGTCTCCTTGGCGCAATTGGCTAGCGCGATCGGCTGTTAAACGAATGGTTGGAGGTACGAGCCCACCCGGTGGTGGTGCGGCGCTTTTTTTTCTTTTGGCTGATAGCTTTGAAGAAATGTTCTGACGGTGGTGAGAGTGGAGCACGACTGTCTCCGTAGCGCAATTGGCTATGCGAAAGGCTGTTAACCGGAAGGTTGGAGGTTCGAGCCCTCCCGGGAGTGGTGTGTTGCTTTTTTTTCTTTGGGCTGATAGCTTTGAAGAAATGTTCTGATGGTGGTGAGAGTGGAGCAGGACTGTCTCCGTGGCGCAATTGGCTAGCGCGATCGGCTGTTAACCGAAAGGTTGGAGGTACGAGCCCACCCGGTGGTGGTGCGGCGCTTTTTTTCTTTGGGCTGATAGCTCTGAAGAAATGTTCTGACGGGGGTGAGAGTGAAGCACGACTGTCTCCGTGGCGCATTTGGCTAGCGCGATCGGCTGTTAACCGAAAGGTTGGAGGTACGAGCCCTCCCTGGAGTGGTGTGTTGCTTTTTATTCTTTGGGCTGATAGCTTTGAAGATATGTTCTGATGGTGGTGAGAGTGGAGAAGGACAGTCTCCGTGGCGCAATTGGCTAACGCGATCGGCTGTTAACCGAAAGGTTGGAGCTACGAGCCCTCCCGGGAGTGGTGTGATGCTTTTTTTATTTCGGGCTGATAGCTATGAAGATATGTTGTGATGGTGGTGAGATTGGAGCACGACTGTCTCCGTGGCGCAATCGGCTAGCACGATCGGCTGTTAACCGAAAGGTTGGAGGTACGAGCCCACCCGGTGGTGGTGCGGCGCTCTTTTTTCTTTGGGCTGATAGCTTTGAAGATATGTTCTGATGGTGTTGAGAGTGGAGCAGGACTGTCTCCGTGGCGCAATGGGCTAGCGCGATCGGCTGTTAACCGAAAGGTTGGAGGTACGAGCCCACCCGGTGGTGGTGCGGTGCTTGTTTTTCTTTGGGCTGATAGCTTTGAAGATATGTTATGATGGTGGTGAGAGTGGAGCACGACTGTCTCCGTGGCGCAATTGGCTAGCGCGATCGGCTGTTAACCGAAAGATTGGAGGTACGAGCCCACCCGGTGGTGGTGTGATGCTTTTTTTATTTTGGGCTGATAGCTATGAAGATATGTTGTGATGGTGGTGAGATTGGAGCACGACTGTCTCCGTGGCGCAATCGGCTAGCACGATCGGCTGTTAACCGAAAGGTTGGAGGTACGAGCCCACCCGGTGGTGGTGCGGCGCTTGTTTTTCTTTGGGCTGATAGCTTTGAAGATATGTTATGATGGTGGTGAGAGTGGAGCACGACAGTCTCCGTGGCGCGATCGGCTAGCGCCATCGGCTGTTAACCGAAAGGTTGGAGGTACGAGCCCACGCAGTGGTGGTGCGGCGCTTTTTTTTGGGCTGATAGCTTTGAAGATATGTTCTGATGGTGGTGAGAGTGAAGCACGACTGTCTCCGTGGCGCAATTGGCTATTCGATCGGCTGTTAACTGAAAGGTTGGATGTTCGAGCCCTCCCGGGAGTAGTGTGTTGCTTTTTTTTCTTTGGGCTGATAGCTTCGAAGATATGTTCTGATGGTGGTGAGTGTGGAGCAGGATTGTCTCCGTGGCGCAATTGGCTATGCGATCTGCTGTTAACCGAAAGGTTGGAGCTACGAGCCCTCCCGGGAGTGGTGTGATGCTTTTTTTATTTCGGGCTGATAGCTATGAAGATATGTTGTGATGGTGGTGAGATTGGAGCACAACTGTCTCCGTGGCGCAATCGGCTAGCACGATCGGCTGTTAACCGAAAGGTTGGAGGTACGAGCCCACGCAGTGGTGGTGCGGCGCTTTTTTTTCTTTGGGCTGTTAGCTTTGAAGATATGTTCTGATGGTGGTGAGAGTGAAGCACGACTGTCTCCGTGGCGCAATTGGCTATTCGATCGGCTGTTAACTGAAAGGTTGGATGTTCGAGCCCTCCCGGGAGTGGTGTGCTGCTTTTTTTATTTCGGGCTGATAGCTATGAAGACATGTTCTGATGGTGGTGAGAGCGGAGCACGACTGCCTCCGTGGCGCAATCGGCTAGCGCGATCGGCTGTTAACCGAAATGTTGGAGGTACGAGCCCACGCAGTGGTGGTGCGGCGCTTTTTTTTCTTTGGGCTGATAGCTTTGAAGATATGTTCTGATGGTGGTGAGAGTGAAGCACGACTGTCTCCGTGGCGCAATTGGCTATTCGATCAGCTGTTAACTGAAAGGTTGGATGTTCGAGCCCACCCGGGAGTTGTGTGTTGCTTTTTTTTCTTTGGGCTGATAGCTCTGAAGAAATATTCTGACGGTGGTGAGAGTGGAGCACGACTGTCTCCGTGGCGCATTTGGCTAGCGCGATCGGCTGTTAACCGAAAGGTTGGAGGTACGAGCCCTCCCGGGAGTGGTGTGTTGCTTTTTATTCTTTGGGCTGATAGCTTTGAAGATATGTTCTGATGGTGGTGAGAGTGGAGCAGGACTGTCTCCGTGGCGCAATTGGCTAACGCGATCGGCTGTTAACCGAAAGGTTGGAGCTACGAGCCCTCCCGGGAGTGGTGTGTTGCTTTTTTTATTTCGGGCTGATAGCTATGAAGATATGTTCTGATGGTGGTGAGAGTGGAGCACCACTGTCCCTTGGCGCAATCGGCTTGCGCGATCGGCTGTTAACCGAAAGGTTGGAGGTACGAGCCCACGCAGTGGTGGTGCGGCGCTTTTTTTTCTTTGGGCTGATAGCTTTGAAGATATGTTCTGATGGTGGTGAGAGTGGAGCAGGACTGTCTCCGTGGCGCAATTGGCTAACGCGATCGGATGTTAACCGAAAGGTTGGAGCTACGAGCCCTCCCGGGAGTGGTGTGTTGCTTTTTTTATTTCGGGCTGATAGCTATGAAGATATGTTCTGATGGTGGTGAGAGTGGAGCACCACTGTCCCTTGGCGCGATCGGCTTGCGCGATCAGCTGTTAACCGAAAGGTTGGAGGTACGAGCCCACGCAGTGGTGGTGCGGCGCTTTTTTTTCTTTGGGCTATAGCTTTGAAGATATGTTCTGACGGTGGTGAGAGTGGAGCAGGACTGTCTCCGTGGCGCAATTGGCTACCGCGATCGGCTGTTAACCGAAAGGTTGGAGGTACGAGCCCACCCGGTGGAGGTGCGGCGCTTTTTTTCTTTAGGCTGATAGCTTTGAAGATATGTTCTGATGTTGGTGAGAGTGGAGCACGACTGTCTCAATGGCGCAATTGGCTATGCGATCGGCTGTCAACTGAAAGGTTGGAGGTTCGAGTCCCGCGGGAGTGGTGTATTGCTTTTTTTTTTTGGGCTGATAGCTTTGAAGATATGTTCTGATGGTGGTGAGAGTGGAGCACGACTGTCTCCGTGGCGCAATTGGCTAGCGCGATCGGCTGTTAACCGGAATGTCGGAGGTACGAGCCCACCCGGTAGTGGTGTGGCGCTTTTTTTTCTTTGGGCTGATAGCTTTGAAGATATGTTCTGATGGTGGTGAGAGTGGAGCACGACTTTCTCCATTGCGCAATTGGCTATTCGATCGGCTGTTAACTTAAAAGTTTGAGGTTCGAGCCCTTCCGGGAGTGGTGTGTTGCTTTTTTTATTTTGGGCTGATAGCTTTGAAGATATGTAATGATGGTGGTGAGAGTGGAGCACGACTGTCTCCGTGGCGCAATTGGCTAGCGCGATCGGCTGTTAACCGAAAAATTGGAGGTACGAGCCCACCCGGTGGTGGTGCGGCGCTTTTTTTTCTTTGGGCTGATAGCTTTGAAGGTATGTTCTGATGGTGTTGAGAGTGGAGCAGGATTGTCTCCGTGGCGCAATTGGCTATGCGATCTGCTGTTAACTGAAAGGTTGGAGGTTGGAGCCCTCCCGGGAGTGGTGTGTTGCTTTATTTTCTTTGGGCTGATAGCTTTGAAGATATATTCTCATGGTGGTGAGAGTGGAGCAGGACTGTCTCCTTGGCGCAATTGGCTAGCGCGATCGGCTGTTAACCGAAAGGTTGGAGGTACGAGCCCACCCGGTGGTGGTGCGGCGCTTTTTTTTCTTTTGGCTGATAGCTTTGAAGAAATGTTCTGACGGTGGTGAGAGTGGAGCACGACTGTCTCCGTAGCGCAATTGGCTATGCGAAAGGCTGTTAACCGGAAGGTTGGAGGTTCGAGCGCTCCCGGGAGTGGTGTGTTGCTTTTTTTTCTTTGGGCTGATAGCTTTGAAGAAATGTTCTGATGGTGGTTAGAGTGGAGCAGGACTGTCTCCGTGGCGCAATTGGCTAGCGCGATCGGCTGTTAACCGAAAGGTTGGAGGTACGAGCCCACCTGGTGGTGGTGCGGCGCTTTTTTTCTTGGGGCTGATAGCTCTGAAGAAATGTTCTGACGGGGGTGAGAGTGGAGCACGACTGTCTCCGTGGCGCATTTGGCTAGCGCCATCGGCTGTTAACCGAAAGGTTGGAGGTACGAGCCCTCCCGGGAGTGGTGTGATGCTTTTTTTATTTCGGGCTGATAGCTATGAAGATATGTTGTGATGGTGGTGAGATTGGAGCACGACTGTCTCCGTGGCGCAATCGGCTAGCACGATCGGCTGTTAACCGAAAGGTTGGAGGTACGAGCCCACGCAGTGGTGGTGCGGCGCTTTTTTTTCTTTGGGCTGTTAGCTTTGAAGATATGTTCTGATGGTGGTGAGAGTGAAGCACGACTGTCTCCGTGGCGCAATTGGCTATTCGATCGGCTGTTAACTGAAAGGTTGGATGTTCGAGCCCTCCCGGGAGTGGTGTGCTGCTTTTTTTATTTCGGGCTGATAGCTATGAAGACATGTTCTGATGGTGGTGAGAGCGGAGCACGACTGCCTCCGTGGCGCAATCGGCTAGCGCGATCGGCTGTTAACCGAAATGTTGGAGGTACGAGCCCACGCAGTGGTGGTGCGGCGCTTTTTTTTCTTTGGGCTGATAGCTTTGAAGATATGTTATGATGGTGGTGAGAGTGGAGCACGACAGTCTCCGTGGCGCGATCGGCTAGCGCCATCGGCTGTTAACCGAAAGGTTGGAGGTACGAGCCCACGCAGTAGTGGTGCGGCGCTTTTTTTTGGGCTGATAGCTTTGAAGATATGTTCTGATGGTGGTGAGAGTGAAGCACGACTGTCTCCGTGGCGCAATTGGCTAGCGCGATCGGCTGTTAACCGAAAGGTTGGAGGTACGAGCCCACCCGGTGGTGGTGCGGCGCTTTTTTTTTCTTTTGGCTGATAGCTTTGAAGAAATGTTCTGACGGTGGTGAGAGTGGAGCACGACTGTCTCCGTAGCGCAATTGGCTATGCGAAAGGCTGTTAACTGAAAGGTTGGAGGTTGGAGCCCTCCCGGGAGTGGTGTGTTGCTTTATTTTCTTTGGGCTGATAGCTTTGAAGATATATTCTCATGGTGGTGAGAGTGGAGCAGGACTGTCTCCTTGGCGCAATTGGCTAGCGCGATCGGCTGTTAACCGAAAGGTTGGAGGTACGAGCCAACCCGGTGGTGGTGCGGCGCTTTTTTTTCTTTGGGCTGATAGCTTTGAAGATATGTTCTGATGGTGATGAGAGTGGAGCACGACTGTCTCCGTGGCGCAATCGGCTATTCGATCGGCTGTTAACTGAAAAGTTTGAGGTTCGAGCCCTTCCGGGAGTGGTGTGTTGCTTTTTTTATTTTGGGCTGATAGCTTTGAAGATATGTAATGATGGTGGTGAGAGTGGAGCACGACTGTCTCCGTGGCGCAATTGGCTAGCGCGATCGGCTGTTAACCGGAAGGTTGGAGGTTCGAGCCCTCCCGGGAGTGGTGTGTTGCTTTTTTTTCTTTGGGCTGATAGCTTTGAAGAAATGTTCTGATGGTGGTGAGAGTGGAGCAGGACTGTCTGCGTGGCGCAATTGGCTAGCGCGATCGGCTGTTAACCGAAAGGTTGGAGGTACGAGCCCACCCGGTGGTGGTGCGGCGCTTTTTTTCTTTGGGCTGATAGCTCTGAAGAAATGTTCTGACGGGGGTGAGAGTGGAGCACGACTGTCTCCGTGGCGCATTTGGCTAGCGCGATCGGCTGTTAACCGAAAGGTTGGAGGTACGAGCCCTCCCGGGAGTGGTGTGTTGCTTTTTATTCTTTGGGCTGATAGCTTTGAAGATATGTTCTGATGGTGGTGAGAGTGGAGCAGGACAGTCTCCGTGGCGCAATTGGCAAACGCGATCGGCTGTTAACCGAAAGGTTGGAGCTACGAGCCCTCCCGGGAGTGGTGTGATGCTTTTTTTATTTCGGGCTGATAGCTATGAAGATATGTTGTGATGGTGGTGAGATTGGAGCACGACTGTCTCCGTGGCGCAATCGGCTAGCACGATCGGCTGTTAACCGAAAGGTTGGAGGTACGAGCCCACCCGGTGGTGGTGCGGCGCTCTTTTTTCTTTGGGCTGATAGCTTTGAAGATATGTTCTGATGGTGTTGAGAGTGGAGCAGGACTGTCTCCGTGGCGCAATGGGCTAGCGCGATCGGCTGTTAACCGAAAGGTTGGAGGTACGAGCCCACCCGGTGGTGGTGCGGTGCTTGTTTTTCTTTGGGCTGATAGCTTTGAAGATATGTTATGATGGTGGTGAGAGTGGAGCACGACTGTCTCCGTGGCGCAATTGGCTAGCGCGATCGGCTGTTAACCGAAAGATTGGAGGTACGAGCCCACCCGGTGGTGGTGTGATGCTTTTTTTATTTCGGGCTGATAGCTATGAAGATATGTTGTGATGGTGGTGAGATTGGAGCACGACTGTCTCCGTGGCGCAATCGGCTAGCACGATCGGCTGTTAACCGAAAGGTTGGAGGTACGAGCCCACCCGGTGGTGGTGCGGCGCTTGTTTTTCTTTGGGCTGATAGCTTTGAAGATATGTTATGATGGTGGTGAGAGTGGAGCACGACAGTCTCCGTGGCGCGATCGGCTAGCGCCATCGGCTGTTAACCGAAAGGTTGGAGGTACGAGCCCACGCAGTGGTGGTGCGGCGCTTTTTTTTTTGGGCTGATAGCTTTGAAGATATGTTCTGATGGTGGTGAGAGTGAAGCACGACTGTCTCCGTGGCGCAATTGGCTATTCGATCGGCTGTTAACTGAAAGGTTGGATGTTCGAGCCCTCCCGGGAGTAGTGTGTTGCTTTTTTTTCTTTGGGCTGATAGCTTCGAAGATATGTTCTGATGGTGGTGAGTGTGGAGCAGGATTGTCTCCGTGGCGCAATTGGTTATGCGATCTGCTGTTAACTGAAAGGTTGGAGGTTGGAGCCCTCCCGGGAGTGGTGTGTTGCTTTATTTTCTTTGGGCTGATAGCTTTGAAGATATATTCTCATGGTGGTGAGAGTGGAGCAGGACTGTCTCCTTGGCGCAATTGGCTAGCGCGATCGGCTGTTAACCGAAAGGTTGGAGGTACGAGCCCACCCGGTGGTGGTGCGGCGCTTTTTTTTTTTCTTTTGGCTGATAGCTTTGAAGAAATGTTCTGACGGTGGTGAGAGTGGAGCACGACTGTCTCCGTAGCGCAATTGGCTATGCGAAAGGCTGTTAACCGGAAGGTTGGAGGTTCGAGCCCTCCCGGGAGTGGTGTGTTGCTTTTTTTTTGGGCTGATAGCTTTGAAGAAATGTTCTGATGGTGGTGAGAGTGGAGCAGGTCTGTCTCCGTGGCGCAATTGGCTAGCGCGATCGGCTGTTAACCGAAAGGTTGGAGGTTCGAGCCCACCCGGTGGTGGTGCGGCGCTTTTTTTCTTTGGGCTGATAGCTCTGAAGAAATGTTCTGACGGGGGTGAGAGTGGAGCACGACTGTCTCCGTGGCGCAATTGGCTAGCGCGTTCGGCTGTTAACCGAAAGGTTTAAGGTACGAGCCCACCCGGTGGTGGTGCGGCGCTTTTTTTTCTTTGGGCTGATAGCTTTGAAGATATGTTCTGATGGTGGTGAGAGTGGAGCACGACTTTCTCCATGGCGCAATTGGCTATTCGATCGGCTGTTAACTGAAAAGTTTGAGGTTCGAGCCCTTCCGGGAGTGGTGTGTTGCTTTTTTTATTTTGGGCTGATAGCTTTGAAGATATGTAATGATGGTCGTGAGAGCGGAGCACGACTGTCTCCGTGGCGCAATTGGCTAGCGCGATCGGCTGTTAACCGAAAGATTGGAGGTACGAGCCCACCCGGTGGTGGTGCGGCGCTCTTTTTTCTTTGGGCTGATAGCTTTGAAGATATGTTCTGATGGTGTTGAGAGTGGAGCAGGACTGTCTCCGTGGCGCAATGGGCCAGCGCGATCGGCAGTTAGCCGAAAGGTTGGAGGTACGAGCCCACCCTGTGGTGGTGCGGCGCTTGTTTTTCTTTGGGCTGATAGCTTTGAAGATATGTTCTGATGGTGGTGAGAGTGGAGCACGACTGTCTCCGTGGCGCAATCGGCTATTCGATCGGCTGTTAACTGAAAAGTTTGAGGTTCGAGCCCTTCCGGGAGTGGTGTGTTGCTTTTTTATTTTGGGCTGATAGCTTTGAAGATATGTAATGATGGTGGTGAGAGTGGAGCACGACTGTCTCCGTGGCGCAATTGGCTAGCGCGATCGGCTGTTAACCGGAAGGTCGGAGGTTCGAGCCCTCCCGGGAGTGGTGTGTTGCTTTTTTTTCTTTGGGCTGATAGCTTTGAAGAAATGTTCTGATGGTGGTGAGAGTGGAGCAGGACTGTCTGCGTGGCGCAATTGGCTAGCGCGATCGGCTGTTAACCGAAAGGTTGGAGCTACGAGCCCACCCGGTGGTGGTGCGGTGCTTGTTTTTCTTTGGGCTGATAGCTTTGAAGATATGTTATGATGGTGGTGAGAGTGGAGCACGACTGTCTCCGTGGCGCAATTGGCTAGCGCGATCGGCTGTTAACCGAAAGATTGGAGGTACGAGCCCACCCGGTGGTGGTGTGATGCTTTTTTTATTTTGGGCTGATAGCTATGAAGATATGTTGTGATGGTGGTGAGATTGGAGCACGACTGTCTCCGTGGCGCAATCGGCTAGCACGATCGGCTGTTAACCGAAAGGTTGGAGGTACGAGCCCACCCGGTGGTGGTGCGGCGCTTGTTTTTCTTTGGGCTGATAGCTTTGAAGATATGTTATGATGGTGGTGAGAGTGGAGCACGACAGTCTCCGTGGCGCGATCGGCTAGCGCCATCGGCTGTTAACCGAAAGGTTGGAGGTACAAGCCCACGCAGTGGTGGTGCGGCGCTTTTTTTTTGGGCTGATAGCTTTGAAGATATGTTCTGATGGTGGTGAGAGTGAAGCACGACTGTCTCCGTGGCGCAATTGGCTATTCGATCGGCTGTTAACTGAAAGGTTGGATGTTCGAGCCCTCCCGGGAGTAGTGTGTTGCTTTTTTTTCTTTGGGCTGATAGCTTCGAAGATATGTTCTGATGGTGGTGAGTGTGGAGCAGGATTGTCTCCGTGGCGCAATTGGCTATGCGATCTGCTGTTAACCGAAAGGTTGGAGCTACGAGCCCTCCCGGGAGTGGTGTGATGCTTTTTTTATTTCGGGCTGATAGCTATGAAGATATGTTGTGATGGTGGTGAGATTGGAGCACAACTGTCTCCGTGGCGCAATCGGCTAGCACGATCGGCTGTTAACCGAAAGGTTGGAGGTACGAGCCCACGCAGTGGTGGTGCGGCGCTTTTTTTTCTTTGGGCTGTTAGCTTTGAAGATATGTTCTGATGGTGGTGAGAGTGAAGCACGACTGTCTCCGTGGCGCAATTGGCTATTCGATCGGCTGTTAACTGAAAGGTTGGATGTTCGAGCCCTCCCGGGAGTGGTGTGCTGCTTTTTTTATTTCGGGCTGATAGCTATGAAGACATGTTCTGATGGTGGTGAGAGCGGAGCACGACTGCCTCCGTGGCGCAATCGGCTAGCGCGATCGGCTGTTAACCGAAATGTTGGAGGTACGAGCCCACGCAGTGGTGGTGCGGCGCTTTTTTTTCTTTGGGCTGATAGCTTTGAAGATATGTTCTGATGGTGGTGAGAGTGAAGCACGACTGTCTCCGTGGCGCAATTGGCTATTCGATCAGCTGTTAACTGAAAGGTTGGATGTTCGAGCCCACCCGGGAGTTGTGTGTTGCTTTTTTTTCTTTGGGCTGATAGCTCTGAAGAAATATTCTGACGGTGGTGAGAGTGGAGCACGACTGTCTCCGTGGCGCATTTGGCTAGCGCGATCGGCTGTTAACCGAAAGGTTGGAGGTACGAGCCCTCCCGGGAGTGGTGTGTTGCTTTTTATTCTTTGGGCTGATAGCTTTGAAGATATGTTCTGATGGTGGTGAGAGTGGAGCAGGACTGTCTCCGTGGCGCAATTGGCTAACGCGATCGGCTGTTAACCGAAAGGTTGGAGCTACGAGCCCTCCCGGGAGTGGTGTGTTGCTTTTTTTATTTCGGGCTGATAGCTATGAAGATATGTTCTGATGGTGGTGAGAGTGGAGCACCACTGTCCCTTGGCGCAATCGGCTTGCGCGATCGGCTGTTAACCGAAAGGTTGGAGGTACGAGCCCACGCAGTGGTGGTGCGGCGCTTTTTTTTCTTTGGGCTATAGCTTTGAAGATATGTTCTGACGGTGGTGAGAGTGGAGCAGGACTGTCTCCGTGGCGCAATTGGCTACCGCGATCGGCTGTTAACCGAAAGGTTGGAGGTACGAGCCCACCCGGTGGAGGTGCGGCGCTTTTTTTCTTTAGGCTGATAGCTTTGAAGATATGTTCTGATGGTGGTGAGAGTGAAGCACGACTGTCTCAATGGCGCAATTGGCTATGCGATCGGCTGTCAACTGAAAGGTTGGAGGTTCGAGTCCCGCGGGAGTGGTGTATTGCTTTTTTTTCTTTGGGCTGATAGCTTTGAAGATATGTTCTGATGGTGGTGAGAGTGGAGCACGACTGTCTCCGTGGCGCAATTGGCTAGCGCGATCGGCTGTTAACCGGAATGTCGGAGGTACGAGCCCACCCGGTGGTGGTGTGGCGCTTTTTTTTCTTTGGGCTGATAGCTTTGAAGATATGTTCTGATGGTGGTGAGAGTGGAGCACGACTTTCTCCATTGCGCAATTGGCTATTCGATCGGCTGTTAACTTAAAAGTTTGAGGTTCGAGCCCTTCCGGGAGTGGTGTGTTGCTTTTTTTATTTTGGGCTGATAGCTTTGAAGATATGTAATGATGGTGGTGAGAGTGGAGCACGACTGTCTCCGTGGCGCAATTGGCTAGCGCGATCGGCTGTTAACCGAAAAATTGGAGGTACGAGCCCACCCGGTGGTGGTGCGGCGCTTTTTTTTCTTTGGGCTGATAGCTTTGAAGATATGTTCTGATGGTGTTGAGAGTGGAGCAGGATTGTCTCCGTGGCGCAATTGGCTATGCGATCTGCTGTTAACTGAAAGGTTGGAGGTTGGAGCCCTCCCGGAAGTGGTGTGTTGCTTTATTTTCTTTGGGCTGATAGCTTTGAAGATATATTCTCATGGTGGTGAGAGTGGAGCAGGACTGTCTCCTTGGCGCAATTGGCTAGCGCGATCGGCTGTTAACCGAAAGGTTGGAGGTACGAGCCCACCCGGTGGTGGTGCGGCGCTTTTTTTTCTTTTGGCTGATAGCTTTGAAGAAATGTTCTGACGGTGGTGAGAGTGGAGCACGACTGTCTCCGTAGCGCAATTGGCTATGCGAAAGGCTGTTAACCGGAAGGTTGGAGGTTCGAGCGCTCCCGGGAGTGGTGTGTTGCTTTTTTTTCTTTGGGCTGATAGCTTTGAAGAAATGTTCTGATGGTGGTTAGAGTGGAGCAGGACTGTCTCCGTGGCGCAATTGGCTAGCGCGATCGGCTGTTAACCGAAAGGTTGGAGGTACGAGCCCACCTGGTGGTGGTGCGGCGCTTTTTTTCTTGGGGCTGATAGCTCTGAAGAAATGTTCTTACGGGGGTGAGAGTGGAGCACGACTGTCTCCGTGGCGCATTTGGCTAGCGCCATCGGCTGTTAACCGAAAGGTTGGAGGTACGAGCCCTCCCGGGAGTGGTGTGATGCTTTTTTTATTTCGGGCTGATAGCTATGAAGATATGTTGTGATGGTGGTGAGATTGGAGCACGACTGTCTCCGTGGCGCAATCGGCTAGCACGATCGGCTGTTAACCGAAAGGTTGGAGGTACGAGCCCACGCAGTGGTGGTGCGGCGCTTTTTTTTCTTTGGGCTGTTAGCTTTGAAGATATGTTCTGATGGTGGTGAGAGTGAAGCACGACTGTCTCCGTGGCGCAATTGGCTATTCGATCGGCTGTTAACTGAAAGGTTGGATGTTCGAGCCCTCCCGGGAGTGGTGTGCTGCTTTTTTTATTTCGGGCTGATAGCTATGAAGTCATGTTCTGATGGTGGTGAGAGCGGAGCACGACTGCCTCCGTGGCGCAATCGGCTAGCGCGATCGGCTGTTAACCGAAATGTTGGAGGTACGAGCCCACGCAGTGGTGGTGCGGCGCTTTTTTTTCTTTGGGCTGATAGCTTTGAAGATATGTTCTGATGGTGGTGAGAGTGAAGCACGACTGTCTCCGTGGCGCAATTGGCTATTCGATCAGCTGTTAACTGAAAGGTTGGATGTTCGAGCCCACCCGGGAGTTGTGTGTTGCTTTTTTTTCTTTGGGCTGATAGCTCTGAAGAAATATTCTGACGGTGGTGAGAGTGGAGCACGACTGTCTCCGTGGCGCATTTGGCTAGCGCGATCGGCTGTTAACCGACAGGTTGGAGGTACGAGCCCTCCCGGGAGTGGTGTTTTGCTTTTTATTCTTTGGGCTGATAGCTTTGAAGATATGTTCTGATGGTGGTGAGAGTGGAGCAGGACTGTCTCCGTGGCGCAATTGGCTAACTCGATCGGCTGTTAACCGAAAGGTTGGAGCTACGAGCCCTCCCGGGAGTGGTGTGTTGCTTTTTTTATTTCGGGCTGATAGCTATGAAGATATGTTCTGATGGTGGTGAGAGTGGAGCACCACTGTCCCTTGGCGCAATCGGCTTTCGCGATCGGCTGTTAACCGAAAGGTTGGAGGTACGAGCCCACGCAGTGGTGGTGCGGCGCTTTTTTTTCTTTGGGCTGATAGCTTTGAAGATATGTTCTGATGGTGGTGAGAGTGAAGCACGACTGTCTCCGTGGCGCAATTGGCTATTCGATCGGCTGTTAACCGAAAGGTTTAAGGTACGAGCCCACCCGGTGGTGGTGTGGCGCTTTTTTTTCTTTGGGCTGATAGCTTTGAAGATATGTTCTGATGGTGGTGAGAGTGGAGCACGACTTTCTCCATTGCGCAATTGGCTATTCGATCGGCTGTTAACTGAAAAGTTTGAGGTTCGAGCCCTTCCGGGAGTGGTGTGTTGCTTTTTTTATTTTGGGCTGATAGCTTGGAAGATATGTAATGATGGTGGTGAGAGTGGAGCACGACTGTCTCCGTGGCGCAATTGGCTAGCGCGATCGGCTGTTAACCGAAAAATTGGAGGTACGAGCCCACCCGGTGGTGGTGTGGCGCTTTTTTTTCTTTGGGCTGATAGCTTTGAAGATATGTTCTGATGGTGTTGAGAGTGGAGCAGATTGTCTCCGTGGCGCAATTGGCTATGCGATCTGCTGTTAACTGAAAGGTTGGAGGTTGGAGCCCTCCCGGGAGTGGTGTGTTGCTTTATTTTCTTTGGGCTGATAGCTTTGAAGATATATTCTCATGGTGGTGAGAGTGGAGCAGGACTGTCTCCTTGGCGCAATTGGCTAGCGCGATCGGCTGTTAACCGAATGGTTGGAGGTACGAGCCCACCCGGTGGTGGTGCGGCGCTCTTTTTTCTTTTGGCTGATAGCTTTGAAGAAATGTTCTGACGGTGGTGAGAGTGGAGCACGACTGTCTCCGTAGCGCAATTGGCTATGCGAAAGGCTGTTAACCGGAAGGTTGGAGGTTCGAGCCCTCCCGGGAGTGGTGTGTTGCTTTTTTTTCTTTGGGCTGATAGCTTTGAAGAAATGTTCTGATGGTGGTGAGAGTGGAGCAGGACTGTCTCCGTGGCGCAATTGGCTAGCGCGATCGGCTGTTAACCGAAACGTTGGAGGTACGAGCCCACCCGGTGGTGGTGCGGCGCTTTTTTTCTTTGGGCTGATAGCTCTGAAGAAATGTTCTGACGGGGGTGAGAGTGAAGCACGACTGTCTCCGTGGCGCATTTGGCTAGCGCGATCGGCTGTTAACCGAAAGGTTGGAGGTACGAGCCCTCCCTGGAGTGGTGTGTTGCTTTTTATTCTTTGGGCTGATAGCTTTGAAGATATGTTCTGATGGTGGTGAGAGTGGAGAAGGACAGTCTCCGTGGCGCAATTGGCTAACGCGATCGGCTGTTAACCGAAAGGTTGGAGCTACGAGCCCTCCCGGGAGTGGTGTGATGCTTTTTTTATTTAGGGCTGATAGCTATGAAGATATGTTGTGATGGTGGTGAGATTGGAGCACGACTGTCTCCGTGGCGCAATCGGCTAGCACGATCGGCTGTTAACCGAAAGGTTGGAGGTACGAGCCCACGCAGTGGTGGTGCGGCGCTTTTTTTTCTTTGGGCTGATAGCTTTGAAGATATGTTCTGATGGTGTTGAGAGTGGAGCAGGACTGTCTCCGTGGCGCAATGGGCCAGCGCGATCGGCAGTTAGCCGAAAGGTTGGAGGTACGAGCCCACCCTGTGGTGGTGCGGCGCTTGTTTTTCTTTGGGCTGATAGCTTTGAAGATATGTTCTGATGGTGGTGAGAGTGGAGCACGACTGTCTCCGTGGCGCAATCGGCTATTCGATCGGCTGTTAACTGAAAAGTTTGAGGTTCGAGCCCTTCCGGGAGTGGTGTGTTGCTTTTTTTATTTTGGGCTGATAGCTTTGAAGATATGTAATGATGGTGGTGAGAGTGGAGCACCACTGTCTCCGTGGCGCAATTGGCTAGCGCGATCGGCTGTTAACCGGAAGGTTGGAGGTTCGAGCCCTCCCGGGAGTGGTGTGTTGCTTTTTTTTCTTGGGGTGATAGCTTTGAAGAAATGTTCTGATGGTGGTGAGAGTGGAGCAGGACTGTCTCCGTGGCGCAATTGGCTAGCGCGATCGGCTGTTAACCGAAAGGTTGGAGGTACGAGCCCACCCGGTGGTGGTGCGGCGCTTTTTTTCTTTGGGCTGATAGCTCTGAAGAAATGTTCTGACGGGGGTGAGAGTGGAGCACGACTGTCTCCGTGGCGCATTTGGCTAGCGCGATCGGCTGTTAACCGAAAGGTTGGAGGTACGAGCCCTCCCGGGAGTGGTGTGTTGCTTTTTATTCTTTGGGCTGATAGCTTTGAAGATATGTTGTGATGGTGGTGAGAGTGGAGCAGGACAGTCTCCGTGGCGCAATTGGCAAACGCGATCGGCTGTTAACCGAAAGCTTGGAGCTACGAGCCCTCCCGGGAGTGGTGTGATGCTTTTTTTATTTCGGGCTGATAGCTATGAAGATATGTTGTGATGGTGGTGAGATTGGAGCACGACTGTCTCCGTGGCGCAATCGGCTAGCACGATCGGCTGTTAACCGAAAGGTTGGAGGTACGAGCCCACCCGGTGGTGGTGCGGCGCTCTTTTTTCTTTGGGCTGATAGCTTTGAAGATATGTTCTGATGGTGTTGAGAGTGGAGCAGGACTGTCTCCGTGGCGCAATGGGCTAGCGCGATCGGCTGTTAACCGAAAGGTTGGAGGTACGAGCCCACCCGGTGGTGGTGCGGTGCTTGTTTTTCTTTGGGCTGATAGCTTTGAAGATATGTTATGATGGTGGTGAGAGTGGAGCACGACTGTCTCCGTGGCGCAATTGGCTAGCGCGATCGGCTGTTAACCGAAAGATTGGAGGTACGAGCCCACCCGGTGGTGGTGCGGCGCTCTTTTTTCTTTGGGCTGATAGCTTTGAAGATATGTTCTGATGGTGTTGAGAGTGGAGCAGGACTGTCTCCGTGGCGCAATGGGCTAGCGCGATCGGCTGTTAACCGAAAGGTTGGAGGTACGAGCCCACCCGGTGGTGGTGCGGCGCTTGTTTTTCTTTGGGCTGATAGCTTTGAAGATATGTTATGATGGTGGTGAGAGTGGAGCACGACAGTCTCCGTGGCGCGATCGGCTAGCGCCATCGGCTGTTAACCGAAAGGTTGGAGGTACGAGCCCACGCAGTGGTGGTGCGGCGCTTTTTTTTTGGCTGATAGCTTTGAAGATATGTTCTGATGGTGGTGAGAGTGAAGCACGACTGTCTCCGTGGCGCAATTGGCTATTCGATCGGCTGTTAACTGAAAGGTTGGATGTTCGAGCCCTCCCGGGAGTAGTGTGTTGCTTTTTTTTCTTTGGGCTGATAGCTTCGAAGATATGTTCTGATGGTGGTGAGTGTGGAGCAGGATTGTCTCCGTGGCGCAATTGGCTATGCGATCTGCTGTTAACTGAAAGGTTGGAGGTTGGAGCCCTCCCGGGAGTGGTGTGTTGCTTTATTTTCTTTGGGCTGATAGCTTTGAAGATATATTCTCATGGTGGTGAGAGTGGAGCAGGACTGTCTCCTTGGCGCAATTGGCTAGCGCGATCGGCTGTTAACCGAAAGGTTGGAGGTACGAGCCCATCCGGTGGTGGTGCGGCGCTTTTTTTTCTTTTGGCTGATAGCTTTGAAGAAATGTTCTGACGGTGGTGAGAGTGGAGCACGACTGTCTCCGTAGCGCAATTGGCTATGCGAAAGGCTGTTAACTGAAAGGTTGGAGGTTGGAGCCCTCCCGGGAGTGGTGTGTTGCTTTATTTTCTTTGGGCTGATAGCTTTGAAGATATATTCTCATGGTGGTGAGAGTGGAGCAGGACTGTCTCCTTGGCGCAATTGGCTAGCGCGATCGGCTGTTAACCGAAAGGTTGGAGGTACGAGCCAACCCGGTGGTGGTGCGGCGCTTTTTTTTCTTTGGGCTGATAGCTTTGAAGATATGTTCTGATGGTGGTGAGAGTGGAGCACGACTGTCTCCGTGGCGCAATCGGCTATTCGATCGGCTGTTAACTGAAAAGTTTGAGGTTCGAGCCCTTCCGGGAGTGGTGTGTTGCTTTTTTTATTTTGGGCTGATAGCTTTGAAGATATGTAATGATGGTGGTGAGAGTGGAGCACGACTGTCTCCGTGGCGCAATTGGCTAGCGCGATCGGCTGTTAACCGGAAGGTTGGAGGTTCGAGCCCTCCCGGGAGTGGTGTGTTGCTTTTTTTTCTTTGGGCTGATAGCTTTGAAGAAATGTTCTGATGGTGGTGAGAGTGGAGCAGGACTGTCTGCGTGGCGCAATTGGCTAGCGCGATCGGCTGTTAACCGAAAGGTTGGAGCTACGAGCCCTCCCGGGAGTGGTGTGATGCTTTTTTTATTTCGGGCTGATAGCTATGAAGATATGTTGTGATGGTGGTGAGATTGGAGCACGACTGTCTCCGTGGCGCAATCGGCTAGCACGATCGGCTGTTAACCGAAAGGTTGGAGGTACGAGCCCACCCGGTGGTGGTGCGGCGCTCTTTTTTCTTTGGGCTGATAGCTTTGAAGATATGTTCTGATGGTGTTGAGAGTGGAGCAGGACTGTCTCCGTGGCGCAATGGGCTAGCGCGATCGGCTGTTAACCGAAAGGTTGGAGGTACGAGCCCACCCGGTGGTGGTGCGGTGCTTGTTTTTCTTTGGGCTGATAGCTTTGAAGATATGTTATGATGGTGGTGAGAGTGGAGCACGACTGTCTCCGTGGCGCAATTGGCTAGCGCGATCGGCTGTTAACCGAAAGATTGGAGGTACGAGCCCACCCGGTGGTGGTGTGATGCTTTTTTTATTTTGGGCTGATAGCTATGAAGATATGTTGTGATGGTGGTGAGATTGGAGCACGACTGTCTCCGTGGCGCAATCGGCTAGCACGATCGGCTGTTAACCGAAAGGTTGGAGGTACGAGCCCACCCGGTGGTGGTGCGGCGCTTGTTTTTCTTTGGGCTGATAGCTTTGAAGATATGTTATGATGGTGGTGAGAGTGGAGCACGACAGTCTCCGTGGCGCGATCGGCTAGCGCCATCGGCTGTTAACCGAAAGGTTGGAGGTACGAGCCCACGCAGTGGTGGTGCGGCGCTTTTTTTTGGGCTGATAGCTTTGAAGATATGTTCTGATGGTGGTGAGAGTGAAGCACGACTGTCTCCGTGGCGCAATTGGCTATTCGATCGGCTGTTAACTGAAAGGTTGGATGTTCGAGCCCTCCCGGGAGTAGTGTGTTGCTTTTTTTTCTTTGGGCTGATAGCTTCGAAGATATGTTCTGATGGTGGTGAGTGTGGAGCAGGATTGTCTCCGTGGCGCAATTGGCTATGCGATCTGCTGTTAACCGAAAGGTTGGAGCTACGAGCCCTCCCGGGAGTGGTGTGATGCTTTTTTTATTTCGGGCTGATAGCTATGAAGATATGTTGTGATGGTGGTGAGATTGGAGCACAACTGTCTCCGTGGCGCAATCGGCTAGCACGATCGGCTGTTAACCGAAAGGTTGGAGGTACGAGCCCACGCAGTGGTGGTGCGGCGCTTTTTTTTCTTTGGGCTGTTAGCTTTGAAGATATGTTCTGATGGTGGTGAGAGTGAAGCACGACTGTCTCCGTGGCGCAATTGGCTATTCGATCGGCTGTTAACTGAAAGGTTGGATGTTCGAGCCCTCCCGGGAGTGGTGTGCTGCTTTTTTTATTTCGGGCTGATAGCTATGAAGACATGTTCTGATGGTGGTGAGAGCGGAGCACGACTGCCTCCGTGGCGCAATCGGCTAGCGCGATCGGCTGTTAACCGAAATGTTGGAGGTACGAGCCCACGCAGTGGTGGTGCGGCGCTTTTTTTTCTTTGGGCTGATAGCTTTGAAGATATGTTCTGATGGTGGTGAGAGTGAAGCACGACTGTCTCCGTGGCGCAATTGGCTATTCGATCAGCTGTTAACTGAAAGGTTGGATGTTCGAGCCCACCCGGGAGTTGTGTGTTGCTTTTTTTTCTTTGGGCTGATAGCTCTGAAGAAATATTCTGACGGTGGTGAGAGTGGAGCACGACTGTCTCCGTGGCGCATTTGGCTAGCGCGATCGGCTGTTAACCGAAAGGTTGGAGGTACGAGCCCTCCCGGGAGTGGTGTGTTGCTTTTTATTCTTTGGGCTGATAGCTTTGAAGATATGTTCTGATGGTGGTGAGAGTGGAGCAGGACTGTCTCCGTGGCGCAATTGGCTAACGCGATCGGCTGTTAACCGAAAGGTTGGAGCTACGAGCCCTCCCGGGAGTGGTGTGTTGCTTTTTTTATTTCGGGCTGATAGCTATGAAGATATGTTCTGATGGTGGTGAGAGTGGAGCACCACTGTCCCTTGGCGCAATCGGCTTGCGCGATCGGCTGTTAACCGAAAGGTTGGAGGTACGAGCCCACGCAGTGGTGGTGCGGCGCTTTTTTTTCTTTGGGCTGATAGCTTTGAAGATATGTTCTGATGGTGGTGAGAGTGGAGCAGGACTGTCTCCGTGGCGCAATTGGCTAACGCGATCGGCTGTTAACCGAAAGGTTGGAGCTACGAGCCCTCCCGGGAGTGGTGTGTTGCTTTTTTTATTTCGGGCTGATAGCTATGAAGATATGTTCTGATGGTGGTGAGAGTGGAGCACCACTGTCCCTTGGCGCGATCGGCTTGCGCGATCAGCTGTTAACCGAAAGGTTGGAGGTACGAGCCCACGCAGTGGTGGTGCGGCGCTTTTTTTTCTTTGGGCTATAGCTTTGAAGATATGTTCTGACGGTGGTGAGAGTGGAGCAGGACTGTCTCCGTGGCGCAATTGGCTACCGCGATCGGCTGTTAACCGAAAGGTTGGAGGTACGAGCCCACCCGGTGGAGGTGCGGCGCTTTTTTTCTTTAGGCTGATAGCTTTGAAGATATGTTCTGATGTTGGTGAGAGTGGAGCACGACTGTCTCAATGGCGCAATTGGCTATGCGATCGGCTGTCAACTGAAAGGTTGGAGGTTCGAGTCCCGCGGGAGTGGTGTATTGCTTTTTTTTCTTTGGGCTGATAGCTTTGAAGATATGTTCTGATGGTGGTGAGAGTGGAGCACGACTGTCTCCGTGGCGCAATTGGCTAGCGCGATCGGCTGTTAACCGGAATGTCGGAGGTACGAGCCCACCCGGTGGTGGTGTGGCGCTTTTTTTTCTTTGGGCTGATAGCTTTGAAGATATGTTCTGATGGTGGTGAGAGTGGAGCACGACTTTCTCCATTGCGCAATTGGCTATTCGATCGGCTGTTAACTTAAAAGTTTGAGGTTCGAGCCCTTCCAGGAGTGGTGTGTTGCTTTTTTTATTTTGGGCTGATAGCTTTGAAGATATGTAATGATGGTGGTGAGAGTGGAGCACGACTGTCTCCGTGGCGCAATTGGCTAGCGCGATCGGCTGTTAACCGAAAAATTGGAGGTACGAGCCCACCCGGTGGTGGTGCGGCGCTTTTTTTTCTTTGGGCTGATAGCTTTGAAGATATGTTCTGATGGTGTTGAGAGTGGAGCAGGATTGTCTCCGTGGCGCAATTGGCTATGCGATCTGCTGTTAACTGAAAGGTTGGAGGTTGGAGCCCTCCCGGGAGTGGTGTGTTGCTTTATTTTCTTTGGGCTGATAGCTTTGAAGATATATTCTCATGGTGGTGAGAGTGGAGCAGGACTGTCTCCTTGGCGCAATTGGCTAGCGCGATCGGCTGTTAACCGAAAGGTTGGAGGTACGAGCCCACCCGGTGGTGGTGCGGCGCTTTTTTTTCTTTTGGCTGATAGCTTTGAAGAAATGTTCTGACGGTGGTGAGAGTGGAGCACGACTGTCTCCGTAGCGCAATTGGCTATGCGAAAGGCTGTTAACCGGAAGGTTGGAGGTTCGAGCGCTCCCGGGAGTGGTGTGTTGCTTTTTCTTCTTTGGGCTGATAGCTTTGAAGAAATGTTCTGATGGTGGTTAGAGTGGAGCAGGACTGTCTCCGTGGCGCAATTGGCTAGCGCGATCGGCTGTTAACCGAAAGGTTGGAGGTACGAGCCCACCTGGTGGTGGTGCGGCGCTTTTTTTCTTGGGGCTGATAGCTCTGAAGAAATGTTCTGACGGGGGTGAGAGTGGAGCACGACTGTCTCCGTGGCGCATTTGGCTAGCGCCTTCGGCTGTTAACCGAAAGGTTGGAGGTACGAGCCCTCCCGGGAGTGGTGTGATGCTTTTTTTATTTCGGGCTGATAGCTATGAAGATATGTTGTGATGGTGGTGAGATTGGAGCACGACTGTCTCCGTGGCGCAATCGGCTAGCACGATCGGCTGTTAACCGAAAGGTTGGAGGTACGAGCCCACGCAGTGGTGGTGCGGCGCTTTTTTTTCTTTG
Source organism: Rhipicephalus microplus (assembly GCF_043290135.1). Taxonomy (NCBI): domain Eukaryota; kingdom Metazoa; phylum Arthropoda; class Arachnida; order Ixodida; family Ixodidae; genus Rhipicephalus; species Rhipicephalus microplus. Next base: position 6,578,888 of record NC_134701.1, read on the forward strand.
GGCTGTTAGCTTTGAAGATATGTTCTGATGGTGGTGAGAGTGAAGCACGACTGTCTCCGTGGCGCAATTGGCTATTCGATCGGCTGTTAACTGAAAGGTTGGATGTTCGAGCCCTCCCGGGAGTGGTGTGCTGCTTTTTTTATTTCGGGCTGATAGCTATGAAGACATGTTCTGATGGTGGTGAGAGCGGAGCACGACTGCCTCCGTGGCGCAATCGGCTAGCGCGATCGGCTGTTAACCGAAATGTTGGAGGTACGAGCCCACGCAGTGGTGGTGCGGCGCTTTTTTTTCTTTGGGCTGATAGCTTTGAAGATATGTTCTGATGGTGGTGAGAGTGAAGCACGACTGTCTCCGTGGCGCAATTGGCTATTCGATCAGCTGTTAACTGAAAGGTTGGATGTTCGAGCCCACCCGGGAGTTGTGTGTTGCTTTTTTTTCTTTGGGCTGATAGCTCTGAAGAAATATTCTGACGGTGGTGAGAGTGGAGCACGACTGTCTCCGTGGCGCATTTGGCTAGCGCGATCGGCTGTTAACCGACAGGTTGGAGGTACGAGCCCTCCCGGGAGTGGTGTTTTGCTTTTTATTCTTTGGGCTGATAGCTTTGAAGATATGTTCTGATGGTGGTGAGAGTGGAGCAGGACTGTCTCCGTGGCGCAATTGGCTAACGCGATCGGCTGTTAACCGAAAGGTTGGAGCTACGAGCCCTCCCGGGAGTGGTGTGTTGCTTTTTTTATTTCGGGCTGATAGCTATGAAGATATGTTCTGATGGTGGTGAGAGTGGAGCACCACTGTCCCTTGGCGCAATCGGCTTTCGCGATCGGCTGTTAACCGAAAGGTTGGAGGTACGAGCCCACGCAGTGGTGGTGCGGCGCTTTTTTTTCTTTGGGCTGATAGCTTTGAAGATATGTTCTGATGGTGGTGAGAGTGAAGCACGACTGTCTCCGTGGCGCAATTGGCTATTCGATCAGCTGTTAACCGAAAGGTTGGAGGTACGAGCCCTCCCGGGAGTGGTGTGTTGCTTTTTATTCTTTGGGCTGATAGCTTTGAAGATATGTTCTGATGGTGGTGAGAGTGGAGCACGACTGTCTCAATGGCGCAATTGGCTATGCGATCGGCTGTCAACTGAAAGGTTGGAGGTTCGAGTCCCGCGGGAGTGGTGTATTGCTTTTTTTTCTTTGGGCTGATAGCTTTGAAGATATGTTCTGATGGTGGTGAGAGTGGAGCACGACTGTCTCCGTGGCGCAATTGGCTAGCGCGATCGGCTGTTAACCGAAAGGTTTAAGGTACGAGCCCACCCGGTGGTGGTGTGGCGCTTTTTTTTCTTTGGGCTGATAGCTTTGAAGATATGTTCTGATGGTGGTGAGAGTGGAGCACGACTTTCTCCATTGCGCAATTGGCTATTCGATCGGCTGTTAACTGAAAAGTTTGAGGTTCGAGCCCTTCCGGGAGTGGTGTGTTGCTTTTTTTATTTTGGGCTGATAGCTTGGAAGATATGTAATGATGGTGGTGAGAGTGGAGCACGACTGTCTCCGTGGCGCAATTGGCTAGCGCGATCGGCTGTTAACCGAAAAATTGGAGGTACGAGCCCACCCGGTGGTGGTGTGGCGCTTTTTTTTCTTTGGGCTGATAGCTTTGAAGATATGTTCTGATGGTGTTGAGAGTGGAGCAGATTGTCTCCGTGGCGCAATTGGCTATGCGATCTGCTGTTAACTGAAAGGTTGGAGGTTGGAGCCCTCCCGGGAGTGGTGTGTTGCTTTATTTTCTTTGGGCTGATAGCTTTGAAGATATATTCTCATGGTGGTGAGAGTGGAGCAGGACTGTCTCCTTGGCGCAATTGGCTAGCGCGATCGGCTGTTAACCGAATGGTTGGAGGTACGAGCCCACCCGGTGGTGGTGCGGCGCTTTTTTTTCTTTTGGCTGATAGCTTTGAAGAAATGTTCTGACGGTGGTGAGAGTGGAGCACGACTGTCTCCGTAGCGCAATTGGCTATGCGAAAGGCTGTTAACCGGAAGGTTGGAGGTTCGAGCCCTCCCGGGAGTGGTGTGTTGCTTTTTTTTCTTTGGGCTGATAGCTTTGAAGAAATGTTCTGATGGTGGTGAGAGTGGAGCAGGACTGTCTCCGTGGCGCAATTGGCTAGCGCGATCGGCTGTTAACCGAAAGGTTGGAGGTACGAGCCCACCCGGTGGTGGTGCGGCGCTTTTTTTCTTTGGGCTGATAGCTCTGAAGAAATGTTCTGACGGGGGTGAGAGTGAAGCACGACTGTCTCCGTGGCGCATTTGGCTAGCGCGATCGGCTGTTAACCGAAAGGTTGGAGGTACGAGCCCTCCCTGGAGTGGTGTGTTGCTTTTTATTCTTTGGGCTGATAGCTTTGAAGATATGTTCTGATGGTGGTGAGAGTGGAGCAGGACAGTCTCCGTGGCGCAATTGGCTAACGCGATCGGCTGTTAACCGAAAGGTTGGAGCTACGAGCCCTCCCGGGAGTGGTGTGATGCTTTTTTTATTTAGGGCTGATAGCTATGAAGATATGTTGTGATGGTGGTGAGATTGGAGCACGACTGTCTCCGTGGCGCAATCGGCTAGCATGATCGGCTGTTAACCGAAAGGTTGGAGGTACGAGCCCACGCAGTGGTGGTGCGGCGCTTTTTTTTCTTTGGGCTGTTAGCTTTGAAGATATGTTCTGATGGTGGTGAGAGTGAAGCACGACTGTCTCCGTGGCGCAATTGGCTATTCGATCGGCTGTTAACTGAAAGGTTGGATGTTCGAGCCCTCCCGGGAGTGGTGTGCTGCTTTTTTTATTTCGGGCTGATAGCTATGAAGACATGTTCTGATGGTGGTGAGAGCGGAGCACGACTGCCTCCGTGGCGCAATCGGCTAGCGCGATCGGCTGTTAACCGAAATGTTGGAGGTACGAGCCCACGCAGTGGTGGTGCGGCGCTTTTTTTTCTTTGGGCTGATAGCTTTGAAGATATGTTCTGATGGTGGTGAGAGTGAAGCACGACTGTCTCCGTGGCGCAATTGGCTATTCGATCAGCTGTTAACTGAAAGGTTGGATGTTCGAGCCCACCCGGGAGTTGTGTGTTGCTTTTTTTTCTTTGGGCTGATAGCTCTGAAGAAATATTCTGACGGTGGTGAGAGTGGAGCACGACTGTCTCCGTGGCGCATTTGGCTAGCGCGATCGGCTGTTAACCGAAAGGTTGGAGGTACGAGCCCTCCCGGGAGTGGTGTGTTGCTTTTTATTCTTTGGGCTGATAGCTTTGAAGATATGTTCTGATGGTGGTGAGAGTGGAGCAGGACTGTCTCCGTGGCGCAATTGGCTAACGCGATCGGCTGTTAACCGAAAGGTTGGAGCTACGAGCCCTCCCGGGAGTGGTGTGTTGCTTTTTTTATTTCGGGCTGATAGCTATGAAGATATGTTCTGATGGTGGTGAGAGTGGAGCACCACTGTCCCTTGGCGCAATCGGCTTGCGCGATCGGCTGTTAACCGAAAGGTTGGAGGTACGAGCCCACGCAGTGGTGGTGCGGCGCTTTTTTTCTTTGGGCTGATAGCTTTGAAGATATGTTCTGATGGTGGTGAGAGTGAAGCACGACTGTCTCCGTGGCGCAATTGGCTATTCGATCAGCTGTTAACTGAAAGGTTGGATGTTCGAGCCCACCCGGGAGTTGTGTGTTGCTTTTTTTTCTTTGGGCTGATAGCTCTGAAGAAATATTCTGACGGTGGTGAGAGTGGAGCACGACTGTCTCCGTGGCGCATTTGGCTAGCGCGATCGGCTGTTAACCGAAAGGTTGGAGGTACGAGCCCTCCCGGGAGTGGTGTGTTGCTTTTTATTCTTTGGGCTGATAGCTTTGAAGATATGTTCTGATGGTGGTGAGAGTGGAGCACGACTGTCTCAATGGCGCAATTGGCTATGCGATCGGCTGTCAACTGAAAGGTTGGAGGTTCGAGTCCCGCGGGAGTGGTGTATTGCTTTTTTTTCTTTGGGCTGATAGCTTTGAAGATATGTTCTGATGGTGGTGAGAGTGGAGCACGACTGTCTCCGTGGCGCAATTGGCTAGCGCGATCGGCTGTTAACCGAAAGGTTTAAGGTACGAGCCCACCCGGTGGTGGTGTGGCGCTTTTTTTTCTTTGGGCTGATAGCTTTGAAGATATGTTCTGATGGTGGTGAGAGTGGAGCACGACTTTCTCCATTGCGCAATTGGCTATTCGATCGGCTGTTAACTGAAAAGTTTGAGGTTCGAGCCCTTCCGGGAGTGGTGTGTTGCTTTTTTTATTTTGGGCTGATAGCTTTGAAGATATGTAATGATGGTGGTGAGAGTGGAGCACGACTGTCTCCGTGGCGCAATTGGCTAGCGCGATCGGCTGTTAACCGAAAAATTGGAGGTACGAGCCCACCCGGTGGTGGTGCGGCGCTTTTTTTTCTTTGGGCTGATAGCTTTGAAGATATGTTCTGATGGTGTTGAGAGTGGAGCAGGATTGTCTCCGTGGCGCAATTGGCTATGCGATCTGCTGTTAACTGAAAGGTTGGAGGTTGGAGCCCTCCCGGGAGTGGTGTGTTGCTTTATTTTCTTTGGGCTGATAGCTTTGAAGATATATTCTCATGGTGGTGAGAGTGGAGCAGGACTGTCTCCTTGGCGCAATTGGCTAGCGCGATCGGCTGTTAACCGAAAGGTTGGAGGTACGAGCCCACCCGGTGGTGGTGCGGCGCTTTTTTTTCTTTTGGCTGATAGCTTTGAAGAAATGTTCTGCCGGTGGTGAGAGTGGAGCACGACTGTCTCCGTAGCGCAATTGGCTATGCGAAAGGCTGTTAACCGGAAGGTTGGAGGTTCGAGCCCTCCCAGGAGTGGTGTGTTGCTTTTTTTGCTTTGGGCTGATAGCTTTGAAGAAATGTTCTGATGGTGGTGAGAGTGGAGCAGGACTGTCTCCGTGGCGCAATTGGCTAGCGCGATCGGCTGTTAACCGAAAGGTTGGAGGTACGAGCCCACCCGGTGGTGGTGCGGCGCTTTTTTTCTTTGGGCTGATAGCTCTGAAGAAATGTTCTGACGGGGGTGAGAGTGGAGCACGACTGTCTCCGTGGCGCATTTGGCTAGCGCGATCGGCTGTTAACCGAAAGGTTGGAGGTACGAGCCCTCCCGGGAGTGGTGTGTTGCTTTTTATTCTTTAGGCTGATAGCTTTGAAGATATGTTCTGATGGTGGTGAGAGTGGAGCAGGACAGTCTCCGTGGCGCAATTGGCTAACGTGATCGGCTGTTAACCGAAAGGTTGGAGCTACGAGCCCTCCCGGGAGTGGTGTGATGCTTTTTTTATTTCGGGCTGATAGCTATGAAGATATGTTGTGATGGTGGTGAGATTGGAGCACGACTGTCTCCGTGGCGCAATCGGCTAGCACGATCGGCTGTTAACCGAAAGGTTGGAGGTACGAGCCCACGCAGTGGTGGTGCGGCGCTTTTTTTTCTTTGGGCTGTTAGCTTTGAAGATATGTTCTGATGGTGGTGAGAGTGAAGCACGACTGTCTCCGTGGCGCAATTGGCTATTCGATCGGCTGTTAACTGAAAGGTTGGATGTTCGAGCCCTCCCGGGAGTGGTGTGCTGCTTTTTTTATTTCGGGCTGATAGCTATGAAGACATGTTCTGATGGTGGTGAGAGCGGAGCACGACTGCCTCCGTGGCGCAATCGGCTAGCGCGATCGGCTGTTAACCGAAATGTTGGAGGTACGAGCCCACCCGGTGGTGGTGCGGCGCTTTTTTTTTTGGGCTGATAGCTTTGAAGATATGTTCTGATGGTGTTGAGAGTGGAGCAGGATTGTCTCCGTGGCGCAATTGGCTATGCGATCTGCTGTTAACTGAAAGGTTGGAGGTTGGAGCCCTCCCGGGAGTGGTGTGTTGCTTTATTTTCTTTGGGCTGATAGCTTTGAAGATATATTCTCATGGTGGTGAGAGTGGAGCAGGACTGTCTCCTTGGCGCAATTGGCTAGCGCGATCGGCTGTTAACCGAAAGGTTGGAGGTACGAGCCCACCCGGTGGTGGTGCGGCGCTTTTTTTTCTTTTGGCTGATAGCTTTGAAGAAATGTTCTGACGGTGGTGAGAGTGGAGCACGACTGTCTCCGTAGCGCAATTGGCTATGCGAAAGGCTGTTAACCGGAAGGTTGGAGGTTCGAGCGCTCCCGGGAGTGGTGTGTTGCTTTTTTTTCTTTGGGCTGATAGCTTTGAAGAAATGTTCTGATGGTGGTGAGAGTGGAGCAGGACTGTCTCCGTGGCGCAATTGGCTAGCGCGATCGGCTGTTAACCGAAAGGTTGGAGGTACGAGCCCACCTGGTGGTGGTGCGGCGCTTTTTTTCTTGGGGCTGATAGCTCTGAAGAAATGTTCTGACGGGGGTGAGAGTGGAGCACGACTGTCTCCGTGGCGCATTTGGCTAGCGCCATCGGCTGTTAACCGAAAGGTTGGAGGTACGAGCCCTCCCGGGAGTGGTGTGTTGCTTTTTATTCTTTGGGCTGATAGCTTTGAAGATATGTTCTGATGGTGGTGAGAGTGGAGCAGGACAGTCTCCGTGGCGCAATTGGCTAACGCGATCGGCTGTTAACCGAAAGGTTGGAGCTACGAGCCCTCCCGGGAGTGGTGTGATGCTTTTTTTATTTCGGGCTGATAGCTATGAAGATATGTTGTGATGGTGGTGAGATTGGAGCACGACTGTCTCCGTGGCGCAATCGGCTAGCACGATCGGCTGTTAACCGAAAGGTTGGAGGTACGAGCCCACGCAGTGGTGGTGCGGCGCTTTTTTTTCTTTGGGCTGTTAGCTTTGAAGATATGTTCTGATGGTGGTGAGAGTGAAGCACGACTGTCTCCGTGGCGCAATTGGCTATTCGATCGGCTGTTAACTGAAAGGTTGGATGTTCGAGCCCTCCCGGGAGTGGTGTGCTGCTTTTTTTATTTCGGGCTGATAGCTATGAAGACATGTTCTGATGGTGGTGAGAGCGGAGCACGACTGCCTCCGTGGCGCAATTGGCTAGCGCGATCGGCTGTTAACCGAAATGTTGGAGGTACGAGCCCACGCAGTGGTGGTGCGGCGCTTTTTTTTCTTTGGGCTGATAGCTTTGAAGATATGTTCTGATGGTGGTGAGAGTGAAGCACGACTGTCTCCGTGGCGCAATTGGCTATTCGATCAGCTGTTAACTGAAAGGTTGGATGTTCGAGCCCACCCGGGAGTTGTGTGTTGCTTTTTTTTCTTTGGGCTGATAGCTCTGAAGAAATATTCTGACGGTGGTGAGAGTGGAGCACGACTGTCTCCGTGGCGCATTTGGCTAGCGCGATCGGCTGTTAACCGACAGGTTGGAGGTACGAGCCCTCCCGGGAGTGGTGTTTTGCTTTTTATTCTTTGGGCTGATAGCTTTGAAGATATGTTCTGATGGTGGTGAGAGTGGAGCAGGACTGTCTCCGTGGCGCAATTGGCTAACGCGATCGGCTGTTAACCGAAAGGTTGGAGCTACGAGCCCTCCCGGGAGTGGTGTGTTGCTTTTTTTATTTCGGGCTGATAGCTATGAAGATATGTTCTGATGGTGGTGAGAGTGGAGCACCACTGTCCCTTGGCGCAATCGGCTTTCGCGATCGGCTGTTAACCGAAAGGTTGGAGGTACGAGCCCACGCAGTGGTGGTGCGGCGCTTTTTTTTCTTTGGGCTGATAGCTTTGAAGATATGTTCTGATGGTGGTGAGAGTGAAGCACGACTGTCTCCGTGGCGCAATTGGCTCTTCGATCAGCTGTTAACCGAAAGGTTGGAGGTACGAGCCCTCCCGGGAGTGGTGTGTTGCTTTTTATTCTTTGGGCTGATAGCTTTGAAGATATGTTCTGATGGTGGTGAGAGTGGAGCACGACTGTCTCAATGGCGCAATTGGCTATGCGATCGGCTGTCAACTGAAAGGTTGGAGGTTCGAGTCCCGCGGGAGTGGTGTATTGCTTTTTTTTCTTTGGGCTGATAGCTTTGAAGATATGTTCTGATGGTGGTGAGAGTGGAGCACGACTGTCTCCGTGGCGCAATTGGCTAGCGCGATCGGCTGTTAACCGAAAGGTTTAAGGTACGAGCCCACCCGGTGGTGGTGTGGCGCTTTTTTTTCTTTGGGCTGATAGCTTTGAAGATATGTTCTGATGGTGGTGAGAGTGGAGCACGACTTTCTCCATTGCGCAATTGGCTATTCGATCGGCTGTTAACTGAAAAGTTTGAGGTTCGAGCCCTTCCGGGAGTGGTGTGTTGCTTTTTTTATTTTGGGCTGATAGCTTTGAAGATATGTAATGATGGTGGTGAGAGTGGAGCACGACTGTCTCCGTGGCGCAATTGGCTAGCGCGATCGGCTGTTAACCGAAAAATTGGAGGTACGAGCCCACCCGGTGGTGGTGTGGCGCTTTTTTTTCTTTGGGCTGATAGCTTTGAAGATATGTTCTGATGGTGTTGAGAGTGGAGCAGGATTGTCTCCGTGGCGCAATTGGCTATGCGATCTGCTGTTAACTGAAAGGTTGAAGGTTGGAGCCCTCCCGGGAGTGGTGTGTTGCTTTATTTTCTTTGGGCTGATAGCTTTGAAGATATATTCTCATGGTGGTGAGAGTGGAGCAGGACTGTCTCCTTGGCGCAATTGGCTAGCGCGATCGGCTGTTAACCGAATGGTTGGAGGTACGAGCCCACCCGGTGGTGGTGCGGCGCTTTTTTTTCTTTTGGCTGATAGCTTTGAAGAAATGTTCTGACGGTGGTGAGAGTGGAGCACGACTGTCTCCGTAGCGCAATTGGCTATGCGAAAGGCTGTTAACCGGAAGGTTGGAGGTTCGAGCCCTCCCGGGAGTGGTGTGTTGCTTTTTTTTCTTTGGGCTGATAGCTTTGAAGAAATGTTCTGATGGTGGTGAGAGTGGAGCAGGACTGTCTCCGTGGCGCAATTGGCTAGCGCGATCGGCTGTTAACCGAAAGGTTGGAGGTACGAGCCCACCCGGTGGTGGTGCGGCGCTTTTTTTCTTTGGGCTGATAGCTCTGAAGAAATGTTCTGACGGGGGTGAGAGTGAAGCACGACTGTCTCCGTGGCGCATTTGGCTAGCGCGATCGGCTGTTAACCGAAAGGTTGGAGGTACGAGCCCTCCCTGGAGTGGTGTGTTGCTTTTTATTCTTTGGGCTGATAGCTTTGAAGATATGTTCTGATGGTGGTGAGAGTGGAGCAGGACAGTCTCCGTGGCGCAATAGGCTAACGCGATCGGCTGTTAACCGAAAGGTTGGAGCTACGAGCCCTCCCGGGAGTGGTGTGATGCTTTTTTTATTTCGGGCTGATAGCTATGAAGATATGTTGTGATGGTGGTGAGATTGGAGCACGACTGTCTCCGTGGCGCAATCGGCTAGCACGATCGGCTGTTAACCGAAAGGTTGGAGGTACGAGCCCACGCAGTGGTGGTGCGGCGCTTTTTTTCTTTGGGCTGATAGCTCTGAAGAAATGTTCTGACGGGGGTGAGAGTGAAGCACGACTGTCTCCGTGGCGCATTTGGCTAGCGCGATCGGCTGTTAACCGAAAGGTTGGAGGTACGAGCCCTCCCTGGAGTGGTGTGTTGCTTTTTATTCTTTGGGCTGATAGCTTTGAAGATATGTTCTGATGGTGGTGAGAGTGGAGCAGGACAGTCTCCGTGGCGCAATTGGCTAACGCGATCGGCTGTTAACCGAAAGGTTGGAGCTACGAGCCCTCCCGGGAGTGGTGTGATGCTTTTTTTATTTAGGGCTGATAGCTATGAAGATATGTTGTGATGGTGGTGAGATTGGAGCACGACTGTCTCCGTGGCGCAATCGGCTAGCACGATCGGCTGTTAACCGAAAGGTTGGAGGTACGAGCCCACGCAGTGGTGGTGCGGCGCTTTTTTTTCTTTGGGCTGTTAGCTTTGAAGATATGTTCTGATGGTGGTGAGAGTGAAGCACGACTGTCTCCGTGGCGCAATTGGCTATTCGATCGGCTGTTAACTGAAAGGTTGGATGTTCGAGCCCTCCCGGGAGTGGTGTGCTGCTTTTTTTATTTCGGGCTGATAGCTATGAAGACATGTTCTGATGGTGGTGAGAGCGGAGCACGACTGCCTCCGTGGCGCAATCGGCTAGCGCGATCGGCTGTTAACCGAAATGTTGGAGGTACGAGCCCACGCAGTGGTGGTGCGGCGCTTTTTTTTCTTTGGGCTGATAGCTTTGAAGATATGTTCTGATGGTGGTGAGAGTGAAGCACGACTGTCTCCGTGGCGCAATTGGCTATTCGATCAGCTGTTAACTGAAAGGTTGGATGTTCGAGCCCACCCGGGAGTTGTGTGTTGCTTTTTTTTCTTTGGGCTGATAGCTCTGAAGAAATATTCTGACGGTGGTGAGAGTGGAGCACGACTGTCTCCGTGGCGCATTTGGCTAGCGCGATCGGCTGTTAACCGAAAGGTTGGAGGTACGAGCCCTCCCGGGAGTAGTGTGTTGCTTTTTATTCTTTGGGCTGATAGCTTTGAAGATATGTTCTGATGGTGGTGAGAGTGGAGCAGGACTGTCTCCGTGGCGCAATTGGCTAACGCGATCGGCTGTTAACCGAAAGGTTGGAGCTACGAGCCCTCCCGGGAGTGGTGTGTTGCTTTTTTTATTTCGGGCTGATAGCTATGAAGATATGTTCTGATGGTGGTGAGAGTGGAGCACCACTGTCCCTTGGCGCAATCGGCTTGCGCGATCGGCTGTTAACCGAAAGGTTGGAGGTACGAGCCCACGCAGTGGTGGTGCGGCGCTTTTTTTCTTTGGGCTGATAGCTTTGAAGATATGTTCTGATGGTGGTGAGAGTGAAGCACGACTGTCTCCGTGGCGCAATTGGCTATTCGATCAGCTGTTAACTGAAAGGTTGGATGTTCGAGCCCACCCGGGAGTTGTGTGTTGCTTTTTTTTCTTTGGGCTGATAGCTCTGAAGAAATATTCTGACGGTGGTGAGAGTGGAGCACGACTGTCTCCGTGGCGCATTTGGCTAGCGCGATCGGCTGTTAACCGAAAGGTTGGAGGTACGAGCCCTCCCGGGAGTGGTGTGTTGCTTTTTATTCTTTGGGCTGATAGCTTTGAAGATATGTTCTGATGGTGGTGAGAGTGGAGCACGACTGTCTCAATGGCGCAATTGGCTATGCGATCGGCTGTCAACTGAAAGGTTGGAGGTTCGAGTCCCGCGGGAGTGGTGTATTGCTTTTTTTTCTTTGGGCTGATAGCTTTGAAGATATGTTCTGATGGTGGTGAGAGTGGAGCACGCCTGTCTCCGTGGCGCAATTGGCTAGCGCGATCGGCTGTTAACCGAAAGGTTTAAGGTACGAGCCCACCCGGTGGTGGTGTGGCGCTTTTTTTTCTTTGGGCTGATAGCTTTGAAGATATGTTCTGATGGTGGTGAGAGTGGAGCACGACTTTCTCCATTGCGCAATTGGCTATTCGATCGGCTGTTAACTGAAAAGTTTGAGGTTCGAGCCCTTCCGGGAGTGGTGTGTTGCTTTTTTTATTTTGGGCTGATAGCTTTGAAGATATGTAATGATGGTGGTGAGAGTGGAGCACGACTGTCTCCGTGGCGCAATTGGCTAGCGCGATCGGCTGTTAACCGAAAAATTGGAGGTACGAGCCCACCCGGTGGTGGTGCGGCGCTTTTTTTTCTTTGGGCTGATAGCTTTGAAGATATGTTCTGACGGTGGTGAGAGTGGAGCACGACTGTCTCCGTAGCGCAATTGGCTATGCGAAAGGCTGTTAACCGGAAGGTTGGAGGTTCGAGCCCTCCCGGGAGTGGTGTGTTGCTTTTTTTGCTTTGGGCTGATAGCTTTGAAGAAATGTTCTGATGGTGGTGAGAGTGGAGCAGGACTGTCTCCGTGGCGCAATTGGCTAGCGCGATCGGCTGTTAACCGAAAGGTTGGAGGTACGAGCCCACCCGGTGGTGGTGCGGCGCTTTTTTTCTTTGGGCTGATAGCTCTGAAGAAATGTTCTGACGGGGGTGAGAGTGGAGCACGACTGTCTCCGTGGCGCATTTGGCTAGCGCGATCGGCTGTTAACCGAAAGGTTGGAGGTACGAGCCCTCCCGGGAGTGGTGTGTTGCTTTTTATTCTTTAGGCTGATAGCTTTGAAGATATGTTCTGATGGTGGTGAGAGTGGAGCAGGACAGTCTCCGTGGCGCAATTGGCTAACGTGATCGGCTGTTAACCGAAAGGTTGGAGCTACGAGCCCTCCCGGGAGTGGTGTGATGCTTTTTTTATTTCGGGCTGATAGCTATGAAGATATGTTGTGATGGTGGTGAGATTGGAGCACGACTGTCTCCGTGGCGCAATCGGCTAGCACGATCGGCTGTTAACCGAAAGGTTGGAGGTACGAGCCCACGCAGTGGTGGTGCGGCGCTTTTTTTTCTTTGGGCTGTTAGCTTTGAAGATATGTTCTGATGGTGGTGAGAGTGAAGCACGACTGTCTCCGTGGCGCAATTGGCTATTCGATCGGCTGTTAACTGAAAGGTTGGATGTTCGAGCCCTCCCGGGAGTGGTGTGCTGCTTTTTTTATTTCGGGCTGATAGCTATGAAGACATGTTCTGATGGTGGTGAGAGCGGAGCACGACTGCCTCCGTGGCGCAATCGGCTAGCGCGATCGGCTGTTAACCGAAATGTTGGAGGTACGAGCCCACCCGGTGGTGGTGCGGCGCTTTTTTTTTTGGGCTGATAGCTTTGAAGATATGTTCTGATGGTGTTGAGAGTGGAGCAGGATTGTCTCCGTGGCGCAATTGGCTATGCGATCTGCTGTTAACTGAAAGGTTGGAGGTTGGAGCCCTCCCGGGAGTGGTGTGTTGCTTTATTTTCTTTGGGCTGATAGCTTTGAAGATATATTCTCATGGTGGTGAGAGTGGAGCAGGACTGTCTCCTTGGCGCAATTGGCTAGCGCGATCGGCTGTTAACCGAAAGGTTGGAGGTACGAGCCCACCCGGTGGTGGTGCGGCGCTTTTTTTTCTTTTGGCTGATAGCTTTGAAGAAATGTTCTGACGGTGGTGAGAGTGGAGCACGACTGTCTCCGTAGCGCAATTGGCTATGCGAAAGGCTGTTAACCGGAAGGTTGGAGGTTCGAGCGCTCCCGGGAGTGGTGTGTTGCTTTTTTTTCTTTGGGCTGATAGCTTTGAAGAAATGTTCTGATGGTGGTGAGAGTGGAGCAGGACTGTCTCCGTGGCGCAATTGGCTAGCGCGATCGGCTGTTAACCGAAAGGTTGGAGGTACGAGCCCACCTGGTGGTGGTGCGGCGCTTTTTTTCTTGGGGCTGATAGCTCTGAAGAAATGTTCTGACGGGGGTGAGAGTGGAGCACGACTGTCTCCGTGGCGCATTTGGCTAGCGCCATCGGCTGTTAACCGAAAGGTTGGAGGTACGAGCCCTCCCGGGAGTGGTGTGTTGCTTTTTATTCTTTGGGCTGATAGCTTTGAAGATATGTTCTGATGGTGGTGAGAGTGGAGCAGGACAGTCTCCGTGGCGCAATTGGCTAACGCGATCGGCTGTTAACCGAAAGGTTGGAGCTACGAGCCCTCCCGGGAGTGGTGTGATGCTTTTTTTATTTCGGGCTGATAGCTATGAAGATATGTTGTGATGGTGGTGAGATTGGAGCACGACTGTCTCCGTGGCGCAATCGGCTAGCACGATCGGCTGTTAACCGAAAGGTTGGAGGTACGAGCCCACGCAGTGGTGGTGCGGCGCTTTTTTTTCTTTGGGCTGTTAGCTTTGAAGATATGTTCTGATGGTGGTGAGAGTGAAGCACGACTGTCTCCGTGGCGCAATTGGCTATTCGATCGGCTGTTAACTGAAAGGTTGGATGTTCGAGCCCTCCCGGGAGTGGTGTGCTGCTTTTTTTATTTCGGGCTGATAGCTATGAAGACATGTTCTGATGGTGGTGAGAGCGGAGCACGACTGCCTCCGTGGCGCAATCGGCTAGCGCGATCGGCTGTTAACCGAAATGTTGGAGGTACGAGCCCACGCAGTGGTGGTGCGGCGCTTTTTTTTCTTTGGGCTGATAGCTTTGAAGATATGTTCTGATGGTGGTGAGAGTGAAGCACGACTGTCTCCGTGGCGCAATTGGCTATTCGATCAGCTGTTAACTGAAAGGTTGGATGTTCGAGCCCACCCGGGAGTTGTGTGTTGCTTTTTTTTCTTTGGGCTGATAGCTCTGAAGAAATATTCTGACGGTGGTGAGAGTGGAGCACGACTGTCTCCGTGGCGCATTTGGCTAGCGCGATCGGCTGTTAACCGACAGGTTGGAGGTACGAGCCCTCCCGGGAGTGGTGTTTTGCTTTTTATTCTTTGGGCTGATAGCTTTGAAGATATGTTCTGATGGTGGTGAGAGTGGAGCAGGACTGTCTCCGTGGCGCAATTGGCTAACGCGATCGGCTGTTAACCGAAAGGTTGGAGCTACGAGCCCTCCCGGGAGTGGTGTGTTGCTTTTTTTATTTCGGGCTGATAGCTATGAAGATATGTTCTGATGGTGGTGAGAGTGGAGCACCACTGTCCCTTGGCGCAATCGGCTTTCGCGATCGGCTGTTAACCGAAAGGTTGGAGGTACGAGCCCACGCAGTGGTGGTGCGGCGCTTTTTTTTCTTTGGGCTGATAGCTTTGAAGATATGTTCTGATGGTGGTGAGAGTGAAGCACGACTGTCTCCGTGGCGCAATTGGCTCTTCGATCAGCTGTTAACCGAAAGGTTGGAGGTACGAGCCCCCCCGGGAGTGGTGTGTTGCTTTTTATTCTTTGGGCTGATAGCTTTGAAGATATGTTCTGATGGTGGTGAGAGTGGAGCACGACTGTCTCAATGGCGCAATTGGCTATGCGATCGGCTGTCAACTGAAAGGTTGGAGGTTCGAGTCCCGCGGGAGTGGTGTATTGCTTTTTTTTCTTTGGGCTGATAGCTTTGAAGATATGTTCTGATGGTGGTGAGAGTGGAGCACGACTGTCTCCGTGGCGCAATTGGCTAGCGCGATCGGCTGTTAACCGAAAGGTTTAAGGTACGAGCCCACCCGGTGGTGGTGTGGCGCTTTTTTTTCTTTGGGCTGATAGCTTTGAAGATATGTTCTGATGGTGGTGAGAGTGGAGCACGACTTTCTCCATTGCGCAATTGGCTATTCGATCGGCTGTTAACTGAAAAGTTTGAGGTTCGAGCCCTTCCGGGAGTGGTGTGTTGCTTTTTTTATTTTGGGCTGATAGCTTTGAAGATATGTAATGATGGTGGTGAGAGTGGAGCACGACTGTCTCCGTGGCGCAATTGGCTAGCGCGATCGGCTGTTAACCGAAAAATTGGAGGTACGAGCCCACCCGGTGGTGGTGTGGCGCTTTTTTTTCTTTGGGCTGATAGCTTTGAAGATATGTTCTGATGGTGTTGAGAGTGGAGCAGGATTGTCTCCGTGGCGCAATTGGCTATGCGATCTGCTGTTAACTGAAAGGTTGAAGGTTGGAGCCCTCCCGGGAGTGGTGTGTTGCTTTATTTTCTTTGGGCTGATAGCTTTGAAGATATATTCTCATGGTGGTGAGAGTGGAGCAGGACTGTCTCCTTGGCGCAATTGGCTAGCGCGATCGGCTGTTAACCGAATGGTTGGAGGTACGAGCCCACCCGGTGGTGGTGCGGCGCTTTTTTTTCTTTTGGCTGATAGCTTTGAAGAAATGTTCTGACGGTGGTGAGAGTGGAGCACGACTGTCTCCGTAGCGCAATTGGCTATGCGAAAGGCTGTTAACCGGAAGGTTGGAGGTTCGAGCCCTCCCGGGAGTGGTGTGTTGCTTTTTTTTCTTTGGGCTGATAGCTTTGAAGAAATGTTCTGATGGTGGTGAGAGTGGAGCAGGACTGTCTCCGTGGCGCAATTGGCTAGCGCGATCGGCTGTTAACCGAAAGGTTGGAGGTACGAGCCCACCCGGTGGTGGTGCGGCGCTTTTTTTCTTTGGGCTGATAGCTCTGAAGAAATGTTCTGACGGGGGTGAGAGTGAAGCACGACTGTCTCCGTGGCGCATTTGGCTAGCGCGATCGGCTGTTAACCGAAAGGTTGGAGGTACGAGCCCTCCCTGGAGTGGTGTGTTGCTTTTTATTCTTTGGGCTGATAGCTTTGAAGATATGTTCTGATGGTGGTGAGAGTGGAGCAGGACAGTCTCCGTGGCGCAATTGGCTAACGCGATCGGCTGTTAACCGAAAGGTTGGAGCTACGAGCCCTCCCGGGAGTGGTGTGATGCTTTTTTTATTTCGGGCTGATAGCTATGAAGATATGTTGTGATGGTGGTGAGATTGGAGCACGACTGTCTCCGTGGCGCAATCGGCTAGCACGATCGGCTCTTAACCGAAAGGTTGGAGGTACGAGCCCACGCAGTGGTGGTGCGGCGCTTTTTTTTCTTTGGGCTGTTAGCTTTGAAGATATGTTCTGATGGTGGTGAGAGTGAAGCACGACTGTCTCCGTGGCGCAATTGGCTATTCGATCGGCTGTTAACTGAAAGGTTGGATGTTCGAGCCCTCCCGGGAGTGGTGTGCTGCTTTTTTTATTTCGGGCTGATAGCTATGAAGACATGTTCTGATGGTGGTGAGAGCGGAGCACGACTGCCTCCGTGGCGCAATCGGCTAGCGCGATCGGCTGTTAACCGAATTGTTGGAGGTACGAGCCCACGCAGTGGTGGTGCGGCGCTTTTTTTTCTTTGGGCTGATAGCTTTGAAGATATGTTCTGATGGTGGTGAGAGTGAAGCACGACTGTCTCCGTGGCGCAATTGGCTATTCGATCAGCTGTTAACTGAAAGGTTGGATGTTCGAGCCCACCCGGGAGTTGTGTGTTGCTTTTTTTTCTTTGGGCTGATAGCTCTGAAGAAATATTCTGACGGTGGTGAGAGTGGAGCACGACTGTCTCCGTGGCGCATTTGGCTAGCGCGATCGGCTGTTAACCGAAAGGTTGGAGGTACGAGCCCTCCCGGGAGTGGTGTGTTGCTTTTTATTCTTTGGGCTGATAGCTTTGAAGATATGTTCTGATGGTGGTGAGAGTGGAGCAGGACTGTCTCCGTGGCGCAATTGGCTAACGCGATCGGCTGTTAACCGAAAGGTTGGAGCTACGAGCCCTCCCGGGAGTGGTGTGTTGCTTTTTTTATTTCGGGCTGATAGCTATGAAGATATGTTCTGATGGTGGTGAGAGTGGAGCACCACTGTCCCTTGGCGCAATCGGCTTGCGCGATCGGCTGTTAACCGAAAGGTTGGAGGTACGAGCCCACGCAGTGGTGGTGCGGCGCTTTTTTTTCTTTGGGCTGATAGCTTTGAAGATATGTTCTGATGGTGGTGAGAGTGAAGCACGACTGTCTCCGTGGCGCAATTGGCTATTCGATCAGCTGTTAACTGAAAGGTTGGATGTTCGAGCCCACCCGGGAGTTGTGTGTTGCTTTTTTTTCTTTGGGCTGATAGCTCTGAAGAAATATTCTGACGGTGGTGAGAGTGGAGCACGACTGTCTCCGTGGCGCATTTGGCTAGCGCGATCGGCTGTTAACCGAAAGGTTGGAGGTACGAGCCCTCCCGGGAGTGGTGTGTTGCTTTTTATTCTTTGGGCTGATAGCTTTGAAGATATGTTCTGATGGTGGTGAGAGTGGAGCACGACTGTCTCACTGGCGCATTTGGCTATGCGATCGGCTGTCAACTGAAAGGTTGGAGGTTCGAGTCCCGCGGGAGTGGTGTATTGCTTTTTTTTCTTTGGGCTGATAGCTTTGAAGATATGTTCTGATGGTGGTGAGAGTGGAGCACGACTGTCTCCGTGGCGCAATTGGCTAGCGCGATCGGCTGTTAACCGAAAGGTTTAAGGTACGAGCCCACCCGGTGGTGGTGTGGCGCTTTTTTTTCTTTGGGCTGATAGCTTTGAAGATATGTTCTGATGGTGGTGAGAGTGGAGCACGACTTTCTCCATTGCGCAATTGGCTATTCGATCGGCTGTTAACTGAAAAGTTTGAGGTTCGAGCCCTTCCGGGAGTGGTGTGTTGCTTTTTTTATTTTGGGCTGATAGCTTTGAAGATATGTAATGATGGTGGTGAGAGTGGAGCACGACTGTCTCCGTGGCGCAATTGGCTAGCGCGATCGGCTGTTAACCGAAAAATTGGAGGTACGAGCCCACCCGGTGGTGGTGCGGCGCTTTTTTTTCTTTGGGCTGATAGCTTTGAAGATATGTTCTGATGGTGTTGAGAGTGGAGCAGGATTGTCTCCGTGGCGCAATTGGCTATGCGATCTGCTGTTAACTGAAAGGTTGGAGGTTGGAGCCCTCCCGGGAGTGGTGTGTTGCTTTATTTTCTTTGGGCTGATAGCTTTGAAGATATATTCTCATGGTGGTGAGAGTGGAGCAGGACTGTCTCCTTGGCGCAATTGGCTAGCGCGATCGGCTGTTAACCGAAAGGTTGGAGGTACGAGCCCACCCGGTGGTGGTGCGGCGCTTTTTTTTCTTTTGGCTGATAGCTTTGAAGAAATGTTCTGACGGTGGTGAGAGTGGAGCACGACTGTCTCCGTAGCGCAATTGGCTATGCGAAAGGCTGTTAACCGGAAGGTTGGAGGTTCGAGCTCTCCCAGGAGTGGTGTGTTGCTTTTTTTGCTTTGGGCTGATAGCTTTGAAGAAATGTTCTGATGGTGGTGAGAGTGGAGCAGGACTGTCTCCGTGGCGCAATTGGCTAGCGCGATCGGCTGTTAACCGAAAAGTTGGAGGTACGAGCCCACCCGGTGGTGGTGCGGCGCTTTTTTTCTTTGGGCTGATAGCTCTGAAGAAATGTTCTGACGGGGGTGAGAGTGGAGCACGACTGTCTCCGTGGCGCATTTGGCTAGCGCGATCGGCTGTTAACCGAAAGGTTGGAGGTACGAGCCCTCCCGGGAGTGGTGTGTTGCTTTTTATTCTTTAGGCTGATAGCTTTGAAGATATGTTCTGATGGTGGTGAGAGTGGAGCAGGACAGTCTCCGTGGCGCAATTGGCTAACGTGATCGGCTGTTAACCGAAAGGTTGGAGCTACGAGCCCTCCCGGGAGTGGTGTGATGCTTTTTTTATTTCGGGCTGATAGCTATGAAGATATGTTGTGATGGTGGTGAGATTGGAGCACGACTGTCTCCGTGGCGCAATCGGCTAGCACGATCGGCTGTTAACCGAAAGGTTGGAGGTACGAGCCCACGCAGTGGTGGTGCGGCGCTTTTTTTTCTTTGGGCTGTTAGCTTTGAAGATATGTTCTGATGGTGGTGAGAGTGTAGCACGACTGTCTCCGTGGCGCAATTGGCTATTCGATCGGCTGTTAACTGAAAGGTTGGATGTTCGAGCCCTCCCGGGAGTGGTGTGCTGCTTTTTTTATTTCGGGCTGATAGCTATGAAGACATGTTCTGATGGTGGTGAGAGCGGAGCACGACTGCCTCCGTGGCGCAATCGGCTAGCGCGATCGGCTGTTAACCGAAAGGTTGGAGGTACGAGCCCTCCCGGGAGTGGTGTGTTGCTTTTTATTCTTTGGGCTGATAGCTTTGAAGATATGTTCTGATGGTGGTGAGAGTGGAGCAGGACTGTCTCCGTGGCGCAATTGGCTAACGCGATCGGCTGTTAACCGAAAGGTTGGAGCTACGAGCCCTCCCGGGAGTGGTGTGTTGCTTTTTTTATTTCGGGCTGATAGCTATGAAGATATGTTCTGATGGTGGTGAGAGTGGAGCACCACTGTCCCTTGGCGCAATCGGCTTGCGCGATCGGCTGTTAACCGAAAGGTTGGAGGTACGAGCCCACGCAGTGGTGGTGCGGCGCTTTTTTTTCTTTGGGCTGATAGCTTTGAAGATATGTTCTGATGGTGGTGAGAGTGAAGCACGACTGTTTCCGTGGCGCAATTGGCTATTCGATCGGCTGTTAACTGAAAGGTTGGATGTTCGAGCCCTCCCGGGAGTAGTGTGTTGCTTTTTTTTCTTTGGGCTGATAGCTTTGAAGATATGTTCTGACGGTGGTGAGAGTGGAGCAGGACTGTCTCCGTGGCGCAATTGGCTACCGCGATCGGCTGTTAACCGAAAGGTTGGAGGTACGAGCCCACCCGGTGGAGGTGCGGCGCTTTTTTTCTTTAGGCTGATAGCTTTGAAGATATGTTCTGATGGTGGTGAGAGTAAAGCACGACTGTCTCCGTGGCGCAATTGGCTATCGCGATCGGCTGTTAACCAAGAGGTTGGAGTTTGGAACCCACCCGGTGGTGGTGCGGCGAGTTTTTTCTTTTGCGCTGATAGCTCTGAAGAAATGTTCTGACGGTGGTGAGAGTGGAGCAAGACTGTCTCCATGGCGCAATTGGCTATGCGATCGGCTGTTAACTGAAAGGTTAGAGGTTAGAGCCCTCGCGGGAGTGGTGTGTTGCTTTTTTTTTGGAGCTGATAGCTTTGAAGATATGTTCTGATGGTGGTGAGAGTGGAGCAGGACTGTCTCCGTGGCGCAATTGGCTAGGGCGATCGGCTGTTAACCGAAAGGTTTGAGGTTCGGGCCCACCCGGTGGTGGTGCGGCGCTTTCATTTCTTTGGGCTGATAGCTTTGAAGATATGTTCTGATGGTGGTGAGAGTGGAGCACGACTGTCTCCGTAGCGCAATAGGCTAGCGTGATCGGCTGTTAACCGAAAGGTTGGAGGTTTGAGCCCTCCCGGGAGTGGTGTGTTGCTTTTTTTATTTTGGGCTGATAGCTTTGAAGATATGTTCTGGTGGTGGTGAGTGTGGAGCAGGACTGTCTCCGTGGCGCAATTGGCTAGCGCTATCGGCTGTTAACTAAAAGGTTGGAGGTTCGGGCCCACCTGGTGGTGGTGCGGCGCTTTTTTTCTTTGGGCTGATAGCTTTGAAGATATGTTTTGATGGTGGTGGGAGTGGAGCAGGACTGTCTCCGTGGCGCAATTGGCTACCGCGATCGGCTGTTAACCGAAAGGTTGGAGGTACGAGCCCACCCGGTGGAGGTGCGGCGCTTTTTTTCTTTATGCTGATAGCTTTGAAGATATGTTCTGATGGTGGTGAGAGTAAAGCACGACTGTCTCCGTGGCGCAATTGGCTATCGCGATCGGCTGTTAACCAAGAGGTTGGAGTTTCGAACCCACCCGGTGGTGGTGCGGCGAGTTTTTTCTTTTGCGCTGATAGCTCTGAAGAAATGTTCTGACGGTGGTGAGAGTGGAGCACGACTGTCTCCATGGCGCAATTGACTATGCGATCGGCTGTTTACCGAAAGGTTGGAGGTTCGAGCCCTCCCGGGAGTGGTGTGTTGCTTTTTTTATTTTGAGCTGATAGCTTTGAAAATATGTTCTGATGGTGGTGAGTGTGGAGCAGGACTGTCTCCGTGGCGCAATTGGCTAGCGCGATCGGCTGTTAACCAAAGGTTGGAGGTACGAGCCTACCCGGTGGAGGTGCGGCGCTTTTTTTTCTTTGGGCTGATAGCTTTGAAGATATGTTCTGATGGTGGTGAGAGTGGAGCACGACTGTCTCCGTGGCGCAATTGGCTAGCGCGATCGGCTGTTAACCGAGAGGTTAGAGGTTGGAGCCCACCCGGTGGTGGTGCGGCGATTTTTTTTCTTTTGGCTGAGAGCTCTGAAGAAATGTTCTGACGGTGGTGAGAGTGGAGCACGACTGTCTCCTTGGCGCAATTGGCTATGCGATCGGCTGTCAACTAAAAGGTTGGAGGTTCGAGTCCCGCGGGAGTGGTGTGTTGCTTTTTTTATTTTGGGCTGATAGCTTTGAAGATATGTAATGATGGTCGTGAGAGCGGAGCACGTCTGTCTCCGTGGCGCAATTGGCTAGCGCGATCGGCTGTTAACCGAAAGATTGGAGGTACGAGCCCACCCGGTGGTGGTGCGGCGCTCTTTTTTCTTTGGGCTGATAGCTTTGAAGATATGTTCTGATGGTGTTGAGAGTGGAGCAGGACTGTCTCCGTGGCGCAATGGGCTAGCGCGATCGGCAGTTAGCCGAAAGGTTGGAGGTACGAGCCCACCCTGTGGTGGTGCGGCGCTTGTTTTTCTTTGGGCTGATAGCTTTGAAGATATGTTCTGATGGTGGTGAGAGTGGAGCACGACTGTCTCCGTGGCGCAATCGGCTAGCGCGATCGGCTGTTAACCGAAAGGTTGGAGGTACGAGCCCACGCAGTGGTGGTGCGGCGCTTTTTTTTGGGCTGATAGCTTTGAAGATATGTTCTGATGGTGGTGAGAATGAAGCACGACTGTCTCCGTGGCGCAATTGGCTATTCGATCGGCTGTTAACTGAAAGGTTGGATGTTCGAGCCCTCCCGGGAGTAGTGTGTTGCTTTTTTTTCTTTGGGCTGATAGCTTCAAAGATATGTTCTGATGGTGGTGAGTGTGGAGCAGGACTGTCTCCGTGGCGCAATTGGCTAGCGCGATCGGCTGTTAACCGAAAGCTTGGAAGTTCGAGCCTACCCGGTGGAGGTGCGGCGCTTTTTTTTCTTTTGGCTGATAGCTCTGAAGAAATGTTCTGATGGTGGTGAGAGTGGAGCACGACTGTCTCAATGGCGCAATTGGCTATGCGATCGGCTGTCAACTGAAAGGTTGGAGGTTCGAGTCCCGCGGGAGTGGTGTGGCGCTTTTTTTTCTTTGGGCTGATAGCTTTGAAGATATGTTCTGATGGTGGTGAGAGTGGAGCACGACTTTTTCCATTGCGCAATTGGCTATTCGATCGGCTGTTAACTGAAACGTTTGAGGTTCGAGCCCTTCCGGGAGTGGTGTGTTGCTTTTTTTATTTTGGGCTGATAGCTTTGAAGATATGTAATGATGGTGGTGAGAGTGGAGCACGACTGTCTCCGTGGCGCAATTGGCTAGCGCGATCGCCTGTTAACCGAAAAATTGGAGGTACGAGCCCACCCGGTGGTGGTGCGGCGCTTTTTTTTCTTTGGGCTGATAGCTTTGAAGATATGTTCTGATGGTGTTGAGAGTGGAGCAGGATTGTCTCCGTGGCGCAATTGGCTATGCGATCTGCTGTTAACGGAACGGTTGGAGGTTGGAGCCCTCCCGGGAGTGGTGTGTTGCTTTATTTTCTTTGGGCTGATAGCTTTGAAGATATATTCTCATGGTGGTGAGAGTGGAGCAGGACTGTCTCCTTGGCGCAATTGGCTAGCGCGATCGGCTGTTAACCGAAAGGTTGGAGGTACGAGCCCACCCGGTGGTGGTGCGGCGCTTTTTTTTCTTTTGGCTGATAGCTTTGAAGAAATGTTCTGACGGTGGTGAGAGTGGAGCACGACTGTCTCCGTAGCGCAATTGGCTATGCGAAAGGCTGTTAACCGGAAGGTTGGAGGTTCGAGCCCTCCCGGGAGTGGTGTGTTGCTTTTTTTTCTTTGGGCTGATAGCTTTGAAGAAATGTTCTGATGGTGGTGAGAGTGGAGCAGGACTGTCTCCGTGGCGCAATTGGCTAGCGCGATCGGCTGTTAACCGAAAGGTTGGAGGTACGAGCCCACCCGGTGGTGGTGCGGCGCTTTTTTTCTTTGGGCTGATAGCTCTGAAGAAATGTTCTGACGAGGGTGAGAGTGGAGCACGACCGTCTCCGTGGCGCATTTGGCTAGCGCGATCGGCTGTTAACCGAAAGGTTGGAGGTACGAGCCCTCCCGGGAGTGGTGTGTTGCTTTTTATTCTTTGGGCTGATAGCTATGAAGATATGTTCTGATGGTGGTGAGAGTGGAGCAGGACAGTCTCCGTGGCGCAATTGGCTAACGCGATCGGCTGTTAATCGAAAGGTTGGAGCTACGAGCCCTCCCGGGAGTGGTGTGATGCTTTTTTTATTTCGGGCTGATAGCTATGAAGATATGTTGTGATGGTGGTGAGATTGGAGCACGACTGTCTCCGTGGCGCAATCGGCTAGCACGATCGGCTGTTAACCGAAAGGTTGGAGGTACGAGCCCACGCAGTGGTGGTGCGGCGCTTTTTTTTTCTTTGGGCTTTTAGCTTTGAAGATATGTTCTGATGGTGGTGAGAGTGAAGCACGACTGTCTCCGTGGCGCAATTGGCTATTCGATCGGCTGTTAACTGAAAGGTTGGATGTTCGAGCCCTCCCTGGAGTGGTGTGCTGCTTTTTTTATTTCGGGCTGATAGCTATGAAGACATGTTCTGATGGTGGTGAGAGCGGAGCACGACTGCCTCCGTGGCGCAATCGGCTAGCGCGATCGGCTGTTAACCGAAATGTTGGAGGTACGAGCCCACGCAGTGGTGGTGCGGCGCTTTTTTTTCTTTGGGCTGATAGCTTTGAAGATATGTTCTGATGGTGGTGAGAGTGAAGCACGACTGTCTCCGTGGCGCAATTGGCTATTCGATCAGCTGTTAACTGAAAGGATGGATGTTCGAGCCCACCCGGGAGTTGTGTGTTGCTTTTTTTTCTTTGGGCTGATAGCTCTGAAGAAATATTCTGACGGTGGTGAGAGTGGAGCACGACTGTCTCCGTGGCGCATTTGGCTAGCGCGATCGGCTGTTAACCGAAAGGTTGGAGGTACGAGCCCTCCCGGGAGTGGTGTGTTGCTTTTTATTCTTTGGGCTGATAGCTTTGAAGATATGTTCTGATGGTGGTGAGAGTGGAGCAGGACTGTCTCCGTGGCGCAATTGGCTAACGCGATCGGCTGTTAACCGAAAGGTTGGAGCTACGAGCTCTCCCGGGAGTGGTGTGCTGCTTTTTTTATTTCGGGCTGATAGCTATGAAGATATGTTCTGATGGTGGTGAGAGTGTAGCACCACTGTCCCTTGGCGCAATCGGCTTGCGCGATCGGCTGTTAACCGAAAGGTTGGAGGTACGAGCCCACGCAGTGGTGGTGCGGCGCTTTTTTTTCTTTGGGCTGATAGCTTTGAAGATATGTTCTGATGGTGGTGAGAGTGAAGCACGACTGTCTCCGTGGCGCAATTGGCTATTCGATCGGCTGTTAACTGAAAGGTTGGATGTTCGAGCCCTCCCGGGAGTAGTGTGTTGCTTTTTTTTCTTTGGGCTGATAGCTTTGAAGATATGTTCTGACGGTGGTGAGAGTGGAGCAGGACTGTCTCCGTGGCGCAATTGGCTACCGCGATCGGCTGTTAACCGAAAGGTTGGAGGTACGAGCCCACCCGGTGGAGGTGCGGCGCTTTTTTTCTTTAGGCTGATAGCTTTGAAGATATGTTCTGATGGTGGTGAGAGTGGAGCACGACTGTCTCAATGGCGCAATTGGCTATGCGATCGGCTGTCAACTGAAAGGTTGGAGGTTCGAGTCCCGCGGGAGTGGTGTATTGCTTTTTTTTCTTTGGGCTGATAGCTTTGAAGATATGTTCTGATGGTGGTGAGAGTGGAGCACGACTGTCTCTGTGGCGCAACTGGCTAGCGCGATCGGCTGTTAACCGAAAGGTTTAAGGTACGAGCCCACCCGGTGGTGGTGTGGCGCTTTTTTTTCTTTGGGCTGATAGCTTTGAAGTTATGTTCTGATGGTGGTGAGAGTCGAGCACGACTTCCTCCATTGCGCAATTGGCTATTCGATCGGCTGTTAACTGAAAAGTTTGAGGTTCGAGCCCTTCCGGGAGTGGTGTGTTGCTTTTTTTATTTTGGGCTGATAGCTTTGAAGATATGTAATGATGGTGGTGAGAGTGGAGCACGACTGTCTCCGTGGCGCAATTGGCTAGCGCGATCGGCTGTTAACCGAAAAATTGGAGGTACGAGCCCACCCGGTGGTGGTGCGGCGCTTTTCTTTCTTTGGGCTGATAGCTTTGAAGATATGTTCTGATGGTGTTGAGAGTGGAGCAGGATTGTCTCCGTGGCGCAATTGGCTATGCGATCTGCTGTTAACTGAAAGGTTGGAGGTTGGAGTCCTCCCGGGAGTGGTGTGTTGCTTTATTTTCTTTGGGCTGATAGCTTTGAAGATATATTCTCATGGTGGTGAGAGTGGAGCAGGACTGTCTCCTTGGCGCAATTGGCTAGCGCGATCGGCTGTTAACCGAAAGGTTGGAGGTACGAGCCCACCCGGTGGTGGTGCGGCGCTTTTTTTTCTTTTGGCTGATAGCTTTGAAGAAATGTTCTGACGGTGGTGAGAGTGGAGCACGACTGTCTCCGTAGCGCAATTGGCTATGCGAAAGGCTGTTAACCGGAAGGTTGGAGGTTCGAGCCCTCCCGGGAGTGGTGTGTTGCTTTTTTTTGGGCTGATAGCTTTGAAGAAATGTTCTGATGGTGGTGAGAGTGGAGCAGGACTGTCTCCGTGGCGCAATTGGCTAGCGCGATCGGCTGTTAACCGAAAGGTTGGAGGTACGAGCCCACCCGGTGGTGGTGCGGCGCTTTTTTTCTTTGGGCTGATAGCTCAGAAGAAATGTTCTGACGGGGGTGAGAGTGGAGCACGACTGTCTCCGTGGCGCATTTGGCTAGCGCGATCGGCTGTTAACCGAAAGGTTGGAGGTACGAGCCCTCCCGGGAGTGGTGTGTTGCTTTTTATTCTTTGGGCTGATAGCTTTGAAGATATGTTCTGATGGTGGTGAGAGTGGAGCAGGACAGTCTCCGTGGCGCAATTGGCTAACGCGATCGGCTGTTAACCGAAAGGTTGGAGCTACGAGCCCTCCCGGGAGTGGTGTGATGCTTTTTTTTATTTCAGGCTGATAGCTATGAAGATATGTTGTGATGGTGGTGAGATTGGAGCACGACTGTCTCCGTGGCGCAATCGGCTAGCACGATCGGCTGTTAACCGAAAGGTTGGAGGTACGAGCCCACGCAGTGGTGGTGCGGCGCTTTTTTTTCTTTGGGCTGTTAGCTTTGAAGATATGTTCTGATGGTGGTGAGAGTGAAGCACGACTGTCTCTGTGGCGCAATTGGCTATTCGATCGGCTGTTAACTGAAAGGTTGGATGTTCGAGCCCTCCCGGGAGTGGTGTGCTGCTTTTTTTATTTCGGGCTGATAGCTATGAAGACATGTTCTGATGGTGGTGAGAGCGGAGCACGACTGCCTCCGTGGCGCAATCGGCTAGCGCGATCGGCTGTTAACCGAAATGTTGGAGGTACGAGCCCACGCAGTGGTGGTGCGGCGCTTTTTTTTCTTTGGGCTGATAGCTTTGAAGATATGTTCTGATGGTGGTGAGAGTGAAGCACGACTGTCTCCGTGGCGCAATTGGCTATTCGATCAGCTGTTAACTGAAAGGTTGGATGGTCGAGCCCACCCGGGAGTTGTGTGTTGCTTTTTTTTCTTTGGGCTGATAGCTCTGAAGAAATATTCTGACGGTGGTGAGAGTGGAGCACGACTGTCTCCGTGGCGCATTTGGCTAGCGCGATCGGCTGTTAACCGAAAGGTTGGAGGTACGAGCCCTCCCGGGAGTGGTGTGTTGCTTTTTATTCTTTGGGCTGATAGCTTTGAAGATATGTTCTGATGGTGGTGAGAGTGGAGCAGGACTGTCTCCGTGGCGCAATTGGCTAACGCGATCGGCTGTTAACCGAAAGGTTGGAGCTACGAGCCCTCCCGGGAGTGGTGTGTTGCTTTTTTTATTTCGGGCTGATAGCTATGAAGATATGTTCTGATGGTGGTGAGAGTGGAGCACCACTGTCCCTTGGCGCAATCGGCTTGCGCGATCAGCTGTTAACCGAAAGGTTGGAGGTACGAGCCCACGCAGTGGTGGTGCGGCGCTTTTTTTTCTTTGGGCTGATAGCTTTGAAGATATGTTCTGATGGTGGTGAGAGTGAAGCACGACTGTCTCCGTGGCGCAATTGGCTATTCGATCAGCTGTTAACTGAATGGTTGGATGTTCGAGCCCACCCGGGAGTTGTGTGTTGCTTTTTTTTCTTTGGGCTGATAGCTCTGAAGAAATATTCTGACGGTGGTGAGAGTGGAGCACGACTGTCTCCGTGGCGCATTTGGCTAGCGCGATCGGCTGTTAACCGAAAGGTTGGAGGTACGAGCCCTCCCGGGAGTGGTGTGTTGCTTTTTATTCTTTGGGCTGATAGCTTTGAAGATATGTTCTGATGGTGGTGAGAGTGGAGCACGACTGTCTCAATGGCGCAATTGGCTATGCGATCGGCTGTCAACTGAAAGGTTGGAGGTTCGAGTCCCGCGGGAGTGGTGTATTGCTTTTTTTTCTTTGGGCTGATAGCTTTGAAGATATGTTCTGATGGTGGTGAGAGTGGAAAACGACTGTCTCCGTGGCGCAATTGGCTAGCGCGATCGGCTGTTAACCGAAAGGTTTAAGGTACGAGCCCACCCGGTGGTGGTGTGGCGCTTTTTTTTCTTTGGGCTGATAGCTTTGAAGATATGTTCTGATGGTGGTGAGAGTGGAGCACGACTTTCTCCATTGCGCAATTGGCTATTCGATCGGCTGTTAACTGAAAAGTTTGAGGTTCGAGCCCTTCCGGGAGTGGTGTGTTGCTTTTTTTATTTTGGGCTGATAGCTTTGAAGATATGTAATGATGGTGGTGAGAGTGGAGCACGACTGTCTCCGTGGCGCAATTGGCTAGCGCGATCAGCTCTTAACCGAAATATTGGAGGTACGAGCCCACCCGGTGGTGGTGCGGCGCTTTTTTTTCTTTGGGCTGATAGCTTTGAAGATATGTTCTGATGGTGTTGAGAGTGGGGCAGGATTGTCTCCGTGGCGCAATTGGCTATGCGATCTGCTGTTAACTGAAAGGTTGGAGGTTGGAGCCCTCCCGGGAGTGGTGTGTTGCTTTATTTTCTTTGGGCTGATAGCTTTGAAGATATATTCTCATGGTGGTGAGAGTGGAGCAGGACTGTCTCCTTGGCGCAATTGGCTAGCGCGATCGGCTGTTAACTGAAAGGTTGGAGGTACGAGCCCACCCGGTGGTGGTGCGGCGCTTTTTTTTCTTTTGGCTGATAGCTTTGAAGAAATGTTCTGACGGTGGTGAGAGTGGAGCACGACTGTCTCCGTAGCGCAATTGGCTATGCGAAAGGCTGTTAACCAGAAGGTTGGAGGTTCGAGCCCTCCCGGGAGTGGTGTGTTGCTTTTTTTTCTTTGGGCTGATAGCTTTGAAGAAATGTTCTGATGGTGGTGAGAGTGGAGCAGGACTGTCTCCGTGGCGCAATTGGCTAGCGCGATCGGCTGTTAACCGAAAGGTTGGAGGTACGAGCCCACCCGGTGGTGGTGCGGCGCTTTTTTTCTTTGGGCTGATAGCTCTGAAGAAATGTTCTGACGGGGGTGAGAGTGGAGCACGACTGTCTCCGTGGCGCATTTGGCTAGCGCGATCGGCTGTTAACCGAAAGGTTGGAGGTACGAGCCCACCCGGTGGTGGTGCGGCGCTTTTTTTCTTTGGGCTGATAGCTCTGAAGAAATGTTCTGACGGGGGTGAGAGTGGAGCACGACTGTCTCCGTGGCGCAATTGGCTAGCGCGATCGGCTGTTAACCGAAAGGTTTAAGGTACGAGCCCACCCGGTGGTGGTGTGGCGCTTTTTTTTTCTTTGGGCTGATAGCTTTGAAGATATGTTCTGATGGTGGTGAGAGTGGAGCACGACTTTCTCCATTGCGCAATTGGCTATTCGATCGGCTGTTAACTGAAAAGTTTCAGGTTCGAGCCCTTCCGGGAGTGGTGTGTTGCTTTTTTTATTTTGGGCTGATAGCTTTGAAGATATGTAATGATGGTGGTGAGAGTGGAGCACGACTGTCTCCGTGGCGCAATTGGCTATTCGATCGGCTGTTAACTGAAAGGTTGGATGTTCGAGCCCTCCCTGGAGTGGTGTGCTGCTTTTTTTATTTCGGGCTGATAGCTATGAAGACATGTTCTGATGGTGGTGAGAGCGGAGCACGACTGCCTCCGTGGCGCAATCGGCTAGCGCGATCGGCTGTTAACCGAAATGT
Organism: Rhipicephalus microplus; assembly: GCF_043290135.1. NCBI lineage: Eukaryota > Metazoa > Arthropoda > Arachnida > Ixodida > Ixodidae > Rhipicephalus > Rhipicephalus microplus. The sequence continues at coordinate 6,608,612 of NC_134701.1, forward strand.
TGGAGGTACGAGCCCACGCAGTGGTGGTGCGGCGCTTTTTTTTCTTTGGGCTGATAGCTTTGAAGATATGTTCTGATGGTGGTGAGAGTGAAGCACGACTGTCTCCGTGGCGCAATTGGCTATTCGATCAGCTGTTAACTGAAAGGTTGGATGTTCGAGCCCACCCGGGAGTTGTGTGTTGCTTTTTTTTCTTTGGGCTGATAGCTCTGAAGAAATATTCTGACGGTGGTGAGAGTGGAGCACGACTGTCTCCGTGGCGCATTTGGCTAGCGCGATCGGCTGTTAACCGAAAGGTTGGAGGTACGAGCCCTCCCGGGAGTGGTGTGTTGCTTTTTATTCTTTGGGCTGATAGCTTTGAAGATATGTTCTGATGGTGGTGAGAGTGGAGCAGGACTGTCTCCGTGGCGCAATTGGCTAACGCGATCGGCTGTTACCCGAAAGGTTGGAGCTACGAGCTCTCCCGGGAGTGGTGTGCTGCTTTTTTTATTTCGGGCTGATAGCTATGAAGATATGTTCTGATGGTGGTGAGAGTGTAGCACCACTGTCCCTTGGCGCAATCGGCTTGCGCGATCGGCTGTTAACCGAAAGGTTGGAGGTACGAGCCCACGCAGTGGTGGTGCGGCGCTTTTTTTTCTTTGGGCTGATAGCTTTGAAGATATGTTCTGATGGTGGTGAGAGTGAAGCACGACTGTCTCCGTGGCGCAATTGGCTATTCGATCGGCTGTTAACTGAAAGGTTGGATGTTCGAGCCCTCCCGGGAGTAGTGTGTTGCTTTTTTTTCTTTGGGCTGATAGCTTTGAAGATATGTTCTGACGGTGGTGAGAGTGGAGCAGGACTGTCTCCGTGGCGCAATTGGCTACCGCGATCGGCTGTTAACCGAAAGGTTGGAGGTACGAGCCCACCCGTTGGAGGTGCGGCGCTTTTTTTCTTTAGGCTGATAGCTTTGAAGATATGTTCTGATGGTGGTGAGAGTGGAGCACGACTGTCTCAATGGCGCAATTGGCTATGCGATCGGCTGTCAACTGAAAGGTTGGAGGTTCGAGTCCCGCGGGAGTGGTGTATTGCTTTTTTTTCTTTGGGCTGATAGCTTTGAAGATATGTTCTGATGGTGGTGAGAGTGGAGCACGACTGTCTCTGTGGCGCAACTGGCTAGCGCGATCGGCTGTTAACCGAAAGGTTTAAGGTACGAGCCCACCCGGTGGTGGTGTGGCGCTTTTTTTTCTTTGGGCTGATAGCTTTGAAGTTATGTTCTGATGGTGGTGAGAGTCGAGCACGACTTCCTCCATTGCGCAATTGGCTATTCGATCGGCTGTTAACTGAAAAGTTTGAGGTTCGAGCCCTTCCGGGAGTGGTGTGTTGCTTTTTTTATTTTGGGCTGATAGCTTTGAAGATATGTAATGATGGTGGTGAGAGTGGAGCACGACTGTCTCCGTGGCGCAATTGGCTAGCGCGATCGGCTGTTAACCGAAAAATTGGAGGTACGAGCCCACCCGGTGGTGGTGCGGCGCTTTTCTTTCTTTGGGCTGATAGCTTTGAAGATATGTTCTGATGGTGTTGAGAGTGGAGCAGGATTGTCTCCGTGGCGCAATTGGCTATGCGATCTGCTGTTAACTGAAAGGTTGGAGGTTGGAGCCCTCCCGGGAGTGGTGTGTTGCTTTATTTTCTTTGGGCTGATAGCTTTGAAGATATATTCTCATGGTGGTGAGAGTGGAGCAGGACTGTCTCCTTGGCGCAATTGGCTAGCGCGATCGGCTGTTAACCGAAAGGTTGGAGGTACGAGCCCACCCGGTGGTGGTGCGGCGCTTTTTTTTCTTTTGGCTGATAGCTTTGAAGAAATGTTCTGACGGTGGTGAGAGTGGAGCACGACTGTCTCCGTAGCGCAATTGGCTATGCGAAAGGCTGTTAACCGGAAGGTTGGAGGTTCGAGCCCTCCCGGGAGTGGTGTGTTGCTTTTTTTTGGGCTGATAGCTTTGAAGAAATGTTCTGATGGTGGTGAGAGTGGAGCAGGACTGTCTCCGTGGCGCAATTGGCTAGCGCGATCGGCTGTTAACCGAAAGGTTGGAGGTACGAGCCCACCCGGTGGTGGTGCGGCGCTTTTTTTCTTTGGGCTGATAGCTCAGAAGAAATGTTCTGACGGGGGTGAGAGTGGAGCACGACTGTCTCCGTGGCGCATTTGGCTAGCGCGATCGGCTGTTAACCGAAAGGTTGGAGGTACGAGCCCTCCCGGGAGTGGTGTGTTGCTTTTTATTCTTTGGGCTGATAGCTTTGAAGATATGTTCTGATGGTGGTGAGAGTGGAGCAGGACAGTCTCCGTGGCGCAATTGGCTAACGCGATCGGCTGTTAACCGAAAGGTTGGAGCTACGAGCCCTCCCGGGAGTGGTGTGATGCTTTTTTTTATTTCAGGCTGATAGCTATGAAGATATGTTGTGATGGTGGTGAGATTGGAGCACGACTGTCTCCGTGGCGCAATCGGCTAGCACGATCGGCTGTTAACCGAAAGGTTGGAGGTACGAGCCCACGCAGTGGTGGTGCGGCGCTTTTTTTTCTTTGGGCTGTTAGCTTTGAAGATATGTTCTGATGGTGGTGAGAGTGAAGCACGACTGTCTCTGTGGCGCAATTGGCTATTCGATCGGCTGTTAACTGAAAGGTTGGATGTTCGAGCCCTCCCGGGAGTGGTGTGCTGCTTTTTTTATTTCGGGCTGATAGCTATGAAGACATGTTCTGATGGTGGTGAGAGCGGAGCACGACTGCCTCCGTGGCGCAATCGGCTAGCGCGATCGGCTGTTAACCGAAATGTTGGAGGTACGAGCCCACGCAGTGGTGGTGCGGCGCTTTTTTTTCTTTGGGCTGATAGCTTTGAAGATATGTTCTGATGGTGGTGAGAGTGAAGCACGACTGTCTCCGTGGCGCAATTGGCTATTCGATCAGCTGTTAACTGAAAGGTTGGATGGTCGAGCCCACCCGGGAGTTGTGTGTTGCTTTTTTTTCTTTGGGCTGATAGCTCTGAAGAAATATTCTGACGGTGGTGAGAGTGGAGCACGACTGTCTCCGTGGCGCATTTGGCTAGCGCGATCGGCTGTTAACCGAAAGGTTGGAGGTACGAGCCCTCCCGGGAGTGGTGTGTTGCTTTTTATTCTTTGGGCTGATAGCTTTGAAGATATGTTCTGATGGTGGTGAGAGTGGAGCAGGACAGTCTCCGTGGCGCAATTGGCTAACGCGATCGGCTGTTAACCGAAAGGTTCGAGCTACGAGCCCTCCCGGGAGTGGTGTGTTGCTTTTTTTATTTCGGGCTGATAGCTATGAAGATATGTTCTGATGGTGGTGAGAGTGGAGCACCACTGTCCCTTGGCGCAATCGGCTTGCGCGATCAGCTGTTAACCGAAAGGTTGGAGGTACGAGCCCACGCAGTGGTGGTGCGGCGCTTTTTTTTCTTTGGGCTGATAGCTTTGAAGATATGTTCTGATGGTGGTGAGAGTGAAGCACGACTGTCTCCGTGGCGCAATTGGCTATTCGATCAGCTGTTAACTGAATGGTTGGATGTTCGAGCCCACCCGGGAGTTGTGTGTTGCTTTTTTTTCTTTGGGCTGATAGCTCTGAAGAAATATTCTGACGGTGGTGAGAGTGGAGCACGACTGTCTCCGTGGCGCATTTGGCTAGCGCGATCGGCTGTTAACCGAAAGGTTGGAGGTACGAGCCCTCCCGGGAGTGGTGTGTTGCTTTTTATTCTTTGGGCTGATAGCTTTGAAGATATGTTCTGATGGTGGTGAGAGTGGAGCACGACTGTCTCAATGGCGCAATTGGCTATGCGATCGGCTGTCAACTGAAAGGTTGGAGGTTCGAGTCCCGCGGGAGTGGTGTGTTGCTTTTTTTTCTTTGGGCTGATAGCTTTGAAGATATGTTCTGATGGTGGTGAGAGTGGAAAACGACTGTCTCCGTGGCGCAATTGGCTAGCGCGATCGGCTGTTAACCGAAAGGTTTAAGGTACGAGCCCACCCGGTGGTGGTGTGGCGCTTTTTTTTCTTTGGGCTGATAGCTTTGAAGATATGTTCTGATGGTGGTGAGAGTGGAGCACGACTTTCTCCATTGCGCAATTGGCTATTCGATCGGCTGTTAACTGAAAAGTTTGAGGTTCGAGCCCTTCCGGGAGTGGTGTGTTGCTTTTTTTATTTTGGGCTGATAGTTTGAAGATATGTAATGATGGTGGTGAGAGTGGAGCACGACTGTCTCCGTGGCGCAATTGGCTAGCGCGATCGGCTCTTAACCGAAATATTGGAGGTACGAGCCCACCCGGTGGTGGTGCGGCGCTTTTTTTTCTTTGGGCTGATAGCTTTGAAGATATGTTCTGATGGTGTTGAGAGTGGGGCAGGATTGTCTCCGTGGCGCAATTGGCTATGCGATCTGCTGTTAACTGAAAGGTTGGAGGTTGGAGCCCTCCCGGGAGTGGTGTGTTGCTTTATTTTCTTTGGGCTGATAGCTTTGAAGATATATTCTCATGGTGGTGAGAGTGGAGCAGGACTGTCTCCTTGGCGCAATTGGCTAGCGCGATCGGCTGTTAACTGAAAGGTTGGAGGTACGAGCCCACCCGGTGGTGGTGCGGCGCTTTTTTTTCTTTTGGCTGATAGCTTTGAAGAAATGTTCTGACGGTGGTGAGAGTGGAGCACGACTGTCTCCGTAGCGCAATTGGCTATGCGAAAGGCTGTTAACCAGAAGGTTGGAGGTTCGAGCCCTCCCGGGAGTGGTGTGTTGCTTTTGTTTCTTTGGGCTGATAGCTTTGAAGAAATGTTCTGATGGTGGTGAGAGTGGAGCAGGACTGTCTCCGTGGCGCAATTGGCTAGCGCGATCGGCTGTTAACCGAAAGGTTGGAGGTACGAGCCCACCCGGTGGTGGTGCGGCGCTTTTTTTCTTTGGGCTGATAGCTCTGAAGAAATGTTCTGACGGGGGTGAGAGTGGAGCACGACTGTCTCCGTGGCGCATTTGGCTAGCGCGATCGGCTGTTAACCGAAAGGTTGGAGCTACGAGCCCACGCAGTGGTGGTGTATTGCTTTTTTTTTCTTTGGGCTGATAGCTTTGAAGATATGTTCTGATGGTGGTGAGAGTGGAAAACGACTGTCTCCGTGGCGCAATTGGCTAGCGCGATCGGCTGTTAACCGAAAGGTTTAAGGTACGAGCCCACCCGGTGGTGGTGTGGCGCTTTTTTTTTCTTTGGGCTGATAGCTTTGAAGATATGTTCTGATGGTGGTGAGAGTGGAGCACGACTTTCTCCATTGCGCAATTGGCTATTCGATCGGCTGTTAACTGAAAAGTTTCAGGTTCGAGCCCTTCCGGGAGTGGTGTGTTGCTTTTTTTATTTTGGGCTGATAGCTTTGAAGATATGTAATGATGGTGGTGAGAGTGGAGCACGACTGTCTCCGTGGCGCAATTGGCTATTCGATCGGCTGTTAACTGAAAGGTTGGATGTTCGAGCCCTCCCTGGAGTGGTGTGCTGCTTTTTTTATTTCGGGCTGATAGCTATGAAGACATGTTCTGATGGTGGTGAGAGCGGAGCACGACTGCCTCCGTGGCGCAATCGGCTAGCGCGATCGGCTGTTAACCGAAATGTTGGAGGTACGAGCCCACGCATTGGTGGTGCGGCGCTTTTTTTTCTTTGGGCTGATAGCTTTGAAGATATGTTCTGATGGTGGTGAGAGTGAAGCACGACTGTCTCCGTGGCGCAATTGGCTATTCGATCAGCTGTTAACTGAAAGGTTGGATGTTCGAGCCCACCCGGGAGTTGTGTGTTGCTTTTTTTTCTTTGGGCTGATAGCTCTGAAGAAATATTCTGACGGTGGTGAGAGTGGAGCACGACTGTCTCCGTGGCGCATTTGGCTAGCGCGATCGGCTGTTAACCGAAAGGTTGGAGGTACGAGCCCTCCCGGGAGTGGTGTGTTGCTTTTTATTCTTTGGGCTGATAGCTTTGAAGATATGTTCTGATGGTGGTGAGAGTGGAGCAGGACTGTCTCCGTGGCGCAATTGGCTATTCGATCGGCTGTTACCCGAAAGGTTGGAGCTACGAGCTCTCCCGGGAGTGGTGTGCTGCTTTTTTTATTTCGGGCTGATAGCTATGAAGATATGTTCTGATGGTGGTGAGAGTGTAGCACCACTGTCCCTTGGCGCAATCGGCTTGCGCGATCGGCTGTTAACCGAAAGGTTGGAGGTACGAGCCCACGCAGTGGTGGTGCGGCGCTTTTTTTTCTTTGGGCTGATAGCTTTGAAGATATGTTCTGATGGTGGTGAGAGTGAAGCACGACTGTCTCCGTGGCGCAATTGGCTATTCGATCGGCTGTTAACTGAAAGGTTGGATGTTCGAGCCCTCCCGGGAGTAGTGTGTTGCTTTTTTTTCTTTGGGCTGATAGCTTTGAAGATATGTTCTGATGGTGGTGAGAGTGGAGCAGGACTGTCTCCGTGGCGCAATTGGCTACCGCGATCGGCTGTTAACCGAAAGGTTTGAGGTACGAGCCCACCCGGTGGAGGTGCGGCGCTTTTTTTCTTTAGGCTGATAGCTTTGAAGATATGTTCTGATGGTGGTGAGAGTGGAGCACGACTGTCTCAATGGCGCAATTGGCTATGCGATCGGCTGTCAACTGAAAGGTTGGAGGTTCGAGTCCCGCGGGAGTGGTGTATTGCTTTTTTTTCTTTGGGCTGATAGCTTTGAAGATATGTTCTGATGGTGGTGAGAGTGGAGCACGACTGTCTCTGTGGCGCAATTGGCTAGCGCGATCGGCTGTTAACCGAAAGGTTTAAGGTACGAGCCCACCCGGTGGTGGTGTATTGCTTTTTTTTCTTTGGGCTGATAGCTTTGAAGATATGTTCTGATGGTGGTGAGAGTGGAGCACGACTGTCTCTGTGGCGCAACTGGCTAGCGCGATCGGCTGTTAACCGAAAGGTTTAAGGTACGAGCCCACCCGGTGGTGGTGTGGCGCTTTTTTTTCTTTGGGCTGATAGCTTTGAAGTTATGTTCTGATGGTGGTGAGAGTCGAGCACGACTTCCTCCATTGCGCAATTGGCTATTCGATCGGCTGTTAACTGAAAAGTTTGAGGTTCGAGCCCTTCCGGGAGTGGTGTGTTGCTTTTTTTATTTTGGGCTGATAGCTTTGAAGATATGTAATGATGGTGGTGAGAGTGGAGCACGACTGTCTCCGTGGCGCAATTGGCTAGCGCGATCGGCTGTTAACCGAAAAATTGGAGGTACGAGCCCACCCGGTGGTGGTGCGGCGCTTTTCTTTCTTTGGGCTGATAGCTTTGAAGATATGTTCTGATGGTGTTGAGAGTGGAGCAGGATTGTCTCCGTGGCGCAATTGGCTATGCGATCTGCTGTTAACTGAAAGGTTGGAGGTTGGAGCCCTCCCGGGAGTGGTGTGTTGCTTTATTTTCTTTGGGCTGATAGCTTTGAAGATATATTCTCATGGTGGTGAGAGTGGAGCAGGACTGTCTCCTTGGCGCAATTGGCTAGCGCGATCGGCTGTTAACCGAAAGGTTGGAGGTACGAGCCCACCCGGTGGTGGTGCGGCGCTTTTTTTTCTTTTGGCTGATAGCTTTGAAGAAATGTTCTGACGGTGGTGAGAGTGGAGCACGACTGTCTCCGTAGCGCAATTGGCTATGCGAAAGGCTGTTAACCGGAAGGTTGGAGGTTCGAGCCCTCCCGGGAGTGGTGTGTTGCTTTTTTTTGGGCTGATAGCTTTGAAGAAATGTTCTGATGGTGGTGAGAGTGGAGCAGGACTGTCTCCGTGGCGCAATTGGCTAGCGCGATCGGCTGTTAACCGAAAGGTTGGAGGTACGAGCCCACCCGGTGGTGGTGCGGCGCTTTTTTTCTTTGGGCTGATAGCTCAGAAGAAATGTTCTGACGGGGGTGAGAGTGGAGCACGACTGTCTCCGTGGCGCATTTGGCTAGCGCGATCGGCTGTTAACCGAAAGGTTGGAGGTACGAGCCCTCCCGGGAGTGGTGTGTTGCTTTTTATTCTTTGGGCTGATAGCTTTGAAGATATGTTCTGATGGTGGTGAGAGTGGAGCAGGACAGTCTCCGTGGCGCAATTGGCTAACGCGATCGGCTGTTAACCGAAAGGTTGGAGCTACGAGCCCTCCCAGGAGTGGTGTGATGCTTTTTTTTATTTCAGGCTGATAGCTATGAAGATATGTTGTGATGGTGGTGAGATTGGAGCACGACTGTCTCCGTGGCGCAATCGGCTAGCACGATCGGCTGTTAACCGAAAGGTTGGAGGTACGAGCCCACGCAGTGGTGGTGCGGCGCTTTTTTTTCTTTGGGCTGTTAGCTTTGAAGATATGTTCTGATGGTGGTGAGAGTGAAGCACGACTGTCTCTGTGGCGCAATTGGCTATTCGATCGGCTGTTAACTGAAAGGTTGGATGTTCGAGCCCTCCCGGGAGTGGTGTGCTGCTTTTTTTATTTCGGGCTGATAGCTATGAAGACATGTTCTGATGGTGGTGAGAGCGGAGCACGACTGCCTCCGTGGCGCAATCGGCTAGCGCGATCGGCTGTTAACCGAAATGTTGGAGGTACGAGCCCACGCAGTGGTGGTGCGGCGCTTTTTTTTCTTTGGGCTGATAGCTTTGAAGATATGTTCTGATGGTGGTGAGAGTGAAGCACGACTGTCTCCGTGGCGCAATTGGCTATTCGATCAGCTGTTAACTGAAAGGTTGGATGTTCGAGCCCACCCGGGAGTTGTGTGTTGCTTTTTTTTCTTTGGGCTGATAGCTCTGAAGAAATATTCTGACGGTGGTGAGAGTGGAGCACGACTGTCTCCGTGGCGCATTTGGCTAGCGCGATCGGCTGTTAACCGAAAGGTTGGAGGTACGAGCCCTCCCGGGAGTGGTGTGTTGCTTTTTATTCTTTGGGCTGATAGCTTTGAAGATATGTTCTGATGGTGGTGAGAGTGGAGCAGGACTGTCTCCGTGGCGCAATTGGCTAACGCGATCGGCTGTTACCCGAAAGGTTGGAGCTACGAGCTCTCCCGGGAGTGGTGTGCTGCTTTTTTTATTTCGGGCTGATAGCTATGAAGATATGTTCTGATGGTGGTGAGAGTGTAGCACCACTGTCCCTTGGCGCAATCGGCTTGCGCGATCGGCTGTTAACCGAAAGGTTGGAGGTACGAGCCCACGCAGTGGTGGTGCGGCGCTTTTTTTTCTTTGGGCTGATAGCTTTGAAGATATGTTCTGATGGTGGTGAGAGTGAAGCACGACTGTCTCCGTGGCGCAATTGGCTATTCGATCGGCTGTTAACTGAAAGGTTGGATGTTCGAGCCCTCCCGGGAGTAGTGTGTTGCTTTTTTTTCTTTGGGCTGATAGCTTTGAAGATATGTTCTGACGGTGGTGAGAGTGGAGCAGGACTGTCTCCGTGGCGCAATTGGCTACCGCGATCGGCTGTTAACCGAAAGGTTTGAGGTACGAGCCCACCCGGTGGAGGTGCGGCGCTTTTTTTCTTTAGGCTGATAGCTTTGAAGATATGTTCTGATGGTGGTGAGAGTGGAGCACGACTGTCTCAATGGCGCAATTGGCTATGCGATCGGCTGTCAACTGAAAGGTTGGAGGTTCGAGTCCCGCGGGAGTGGTGTATTGCTTTTTTTTCTTTGGGCTGATAGCTTTGAAGATATGTTCTGATGGTGGTGAGAGTGGAGCACGACTGTCTCTGTGGCGCAATTGGCTAGCGCGATCGGCTGTTAACCGAAAGGTTTAAGGTACGAGCCCACCCGGTGGTGGTGTATTGCTTTTTTTTCTTTGGGCTGATAGCTTTGAAGATATGTTCTGATGGTGGTGAGAGTGGAGCACGACTGTCTCTGTGGCGCAACTGGCTAGCGCGATCGGCTGTTAACCGAAAGGTTTAAGGTACGAGCCCACCCGGTGGTGGTGTGGCGCTTTTTTTTCTTTGGGCTGATAGCTTTGAAGTTATGTTCTGATGGTGGTGAGAGTCGAGCACGACTTCCTCCATTGCGCAATTGGCTATTCGATCGGCTGTTAACTGAAAAGTTTGAGGTTCGAGCCCTTCCGGGAGTGGTGTGTTGCTTTTTTTATTTTGGGCTGATAGCTTTGAAGATATGTAATGATGGTGGTGAGAGTGGAGCACGACTGTCTCCGTGGCGCAATTGGCTAGCGCGATCGGCTGTTAACCGAAAAATTGGAGGTACGAGCCCACCCGGTGGTGGTGCGGCGCTTTTCTTTCTTTGGGCTGATAGCTTTGAAGATATGTTCTGATGGTGTTGAGAGTGGAGCAGGATTGTCTCCGTGGCGCAATTGGCTATGCGATCTGCTGTTAACTGAAAGGTTGGAGGTTGGAGCCCTCCCGGGAGTGGTGTGTTGCTTTATTTTCTTTGGGCTGATAGCTTTGAAGATATATTCTCATGGTGGTGAGAGTGGAGCAGGACTGTCTCCTTGGCGCAATTGGCTAGCGCGATCGGCTGTTAACCGAAAGGTTGGAGGTACGAGCCCACCCGGTGGTGGTGCGGCGCTTTTTTTTCTTTTGGCTGATAGCTTTGAAGAAATGTTCTGACGGTGGTGAGAGTGGAGCACGACTGTCTCCGTAGCGCAATTGGCTATGCGAAAGGCTGTTAACCGGAAGGTTGGAGGTTCGAGCCCTCCCGGGAGTGGTGTGTTGCTTTTTTTTGGGCTGATAGCTTTGAAGAAATGTTCTGATGGTGGTGAGAGTGGAGCAGGACTGTCTCCGTGGCGCAATTGGCTAGCGCGATCGGCTGTTAACCGAAAGGTTGGAGGTACGAACCCACCCGGTGGTGGTGCGGCGCTTTTTTTCTTTGGGCTGATAGCTCAGAAGAAATGTTCTGACGGGGGTGAGAGTGGAGCACGACTGTCTCCGTGGCGCATTTGGCTAGCGCGATCGGCTGTTAACCGAAAGGTTGGAGGTACGAGCCCTCCCGGGAGTGGTGTGTTGCTTTTTATTCTTTGGGCTGATAGCTTTGAAGATATGTTCTGATGGTGGTGAGAGTGGAGCAGGACAGTCTCCGTGGCGCAATTGGCTAACGCGATCGGCTGTTAACCGAAAGGTTGGAGCTACGAGCCCTCCCGGGAGTGGTGTGATGCTTTTTTTTATTTCAGGCTGATAGCTATGAAGATATGTTGTGATGGTGGTGAGATTGGAGCACGACTGTCTCCGTGGCGCAATCGGCTAGCACGATCGGCTGTTAACCGAAAGGTTGGAGGTACGAGCCCACGCAGTGGTGGTGCGGCGCTTTTTTTTCTTTGGGCTGTTAGCTTTGAAGATATGTTCTGATGGTGGTGAGAGTGAAGCACGACTGTCTCTGTGGCGCAATTGGCTATTCGATCGGCTGTTAACTGAAAGGTTGGATGTTCGAGCCCTCCCGGGAGTGGTGTGCTGCTTTTTTTATTTCGGGCTGATAGCTATGAAGACATGTTCTGATGGTGGTGAGAGCGGAGCACGACTGCCTCCGTGGCGCAATCGGCTAGCGCGATCGGCTGTTAACCGAAATGTTGGAGGTACGAGCCCACGCAGTGGTGGTGCGGCGCTTTTTTTTCTTTGGGCTGATAGCTTTGAAGATATGTTCTGATGGTGGTGAGAGTGAAGCACGACTGTCTCCGTGGCGCAATTGGCTATTCGATCAGCTGTTAACTGAAAGGTTGGATGGTCGAGCCCACCCGGGAGTTGTGTGTTGCTTTTTTTTCTTTGGGCTGATAGCTCTGAAGAAATATTCTGACGGTGGTGAGAGTGGAGCACGACTGTCTCCGTGGCGCATTTGGCTAGCGCGATCGGCTGTTAACCGAAAGGTTGGAGGTACGAGCCCTCCCGGGAGTGGTGTGTTGCTTTTTATTCTTTGGGCTGATAGCTTTGAAGATATGTTCTGATGGTGGTGAGAGTGGAGCAGGACTGTCTCCGTGGCGCAATTGGCTAACGCGATCGGCTGTTAACCGAAAGGTTGGAGCTACGAGCCCTCCCGGGAGTGGTGTGTTGCTTTTTTTATTTCGGGCTGATAGCTATGAAGATATGTTCTGATGGTGGTGAGAGTGGAGCACCACTGTCCCTTGGCGCAATCGGCTTGCGCGATCAGCTGTTAACCGAAAGGTTGGAGGTACGAGCCCACGCAGTGGTGGTGCGGCGCTTTTTTTTCTTTGGGCTGATAGCTTTGAAGATATGTTCTGATGGTGGTGAGAGTGAAGCACGACTGTCTCCGTGGCGCAATTGGCTATTCGATCAGCTGTTAACTGAATGGTTGGATGTTCGAGCCCACCCGGGAGTTGTGTGTTGCTTTTTTTTCTTTGGGCTGATAGCTCTGAAGAAATATTCTGACGGTGGTGAGAGTGGAGCACGACTGTCTCCGTGGCGCATTTGGCTAGCGCGATCGGCTGTTAACCGAAAGGTTGGAGGTACGAGCCCTCCCGGGAGTGGTGTGTTGCTTTTTATTCTTTGGGCTGATAGCTTTGAAGATATGTTCTGATGGTGGTGAGAGTGGAGCACGACTGTCTCAATGGCGCAATTGGCTATGCGATCGGCTGTCAACTGAAAGGTTGGAGGTTCGAGTCCCGCGGGAGTGGTGTATTGCTTTTTTTTCTTTGGGCTGATAGCTTTGAAGATATGTTCTGATGGTGGTGAGAGTGGAAAACGACTGTCTCCGTGGCGCAATTGGCTAGCGCGATCGGCTGTTAACCGAAAGGTTTAAGGTACGAGCCCACCCGGTGGTGGTGTGGCGCTTTTTTTTCTTTGGGCTGATAGCTTTGAAGATATGTTCTGATGGTGGTGAGAGTGGAGCACGACTTTCTCCATTGCGCAATTGGCTATTCGATCGGCTGTTAACTGAAAAGTTTGAGGTTCGAGCCCTTCCGGGAGTGGTGTGTTGCTTTTTTTATTTTGGGCTGATAGTTTGAAGATATGTAATGATGGTGGTGAGAGTGGAGCACGACTGTCTCCGTGGCGCAATTGGCTAGCGCGATCGGCTCTTAACCGAAATATTGGAGGTACGAGCCCACCCGGTGGTGGTGCGGCGCTTTTTTTTCTTTGGGCTGATAGCTTTGAAGATATGTTCTGATGGTGTTGAGAGTGGGGCAGGATTGTCTCCGTGGCGCAATTGGCTATGCGATCTGCTGTTAACTGAAAGGTTGGAGTTTGGAGCCCTCCCGGGAGTGGTGTGTTGCTTTATTTTCTTTGGGCTGATAGCTTTGAAGATATATTCTCATGGTGGTGAGAGTGGAGCAGGACTGTCTCCTTGGCGCAATTGGCTAGCGCGATCGGCTGTTAACTGAAAGGTTGGAGGTACGAGCCCACCCGGTGGTGGTGCGGCGCTTTTTTTTCTTTTGGCTGATAGCTTTGAAGAAATGTTCTGACGGTGGTGAGAGTGGAGCACGACTGTCTCCGTAGCGCAATTGGCTATGCGAAAGGCTGTTAACCAGAAGGTTGGAGGTTCGAGCCCTCCCGGGAGTGGTGTGTTGCTTTTTTTTCTTTGGGCTGATAGCTTTGAAGAAATGTTCTGATGGTGGTGAGAGTGGAGCAGGACTGTCTCCGTGGCGCAATTGGCTAGCGCGATCGGCTGTTAACCGAAAGGTTGGAGGTACGAGCCCACCCGGTGGTGGTGCGGCGCTTTTTTTCTTTGGGCTGATAGCTCTGAAGAAATGTTCTGACGGGGGTGAGAGTGGAGCACGACTGTCTCCGTGGCGCATTTGGCTAGCGCGATCGGCTGTTAACCGAAAGGTTGGAGCTACGAGCCCACGCAGTGGTGGTGTATTGCTTTTTTTTTCTTTGGGCTGATAGCTTTGAAGATATGTTCTGATGGTGGTGAGAGTGGAAAACGACTGTCTCCGTGGCGCAATTGGCTAGCGCGATCGGCTGTTAACCGAAAGGTTTAAGGTACGAGCCCACCCGGTGGTGGTGTGGCGCTTTTTTTTTCTTTGGGCTGATAGCTTTGAAGATATGTTCTGATGGTGGTGAGAGTGGAGCACGACTTTCTCCATTGCGCAATTGGCTATTCGATCGGCTGTTAACTGAAAAGTTTCAGGTTCGAGCCCTTCCGGGAGTGGTGTGTTGCTTTTTTTATTTTGGGCTGATAGCTTTGAAGATATGTAATGATGGTGGTGAGAGTGGAGCACGACTGTCTCCGTGGCGCAATTGGCTATTCGATCGGCTGTTAACTGAAAGGTTGGATGTTCGAGCCCTCCCTGGAGTGGTGTGCTGCTTTTTTTATTTCGGGCTGATAGCTATGAAGACATGTTCTGATGGTGGTGAGAGCGGAGCACGACTGCCTCCGTGGCGCAATCGGCTAGCGCGATCGGCTGTTAACCGAAATGTTGGAGGTACGAGCCCACGCAGTGGTGGTGCGGCGCTTTTTTTTCTTTGGGCTGATAGCTTTGAAGATATGTTCTGATGGTGGTGAGAGTGAAGCACGACTGTCTCCGTGGCGCAATTGGCTATTCGATCAGCTGTTAACTGAAAGGTTGGATGTTCGAGCCCACCCGGGAGTTGTGTGTTGCTTTTTTTTCTTTGGGCTGATAGCTCTGAAGAAATATTCTGACGGTGGTGAGAGTGGAGCACGACTGTCTCCGTGGCGCATTTGGCTAGCGCGATCGGCTGTTAACCGAAAGGTTGGAGGTACGAGCCCTCCCGGGAGTGGTGTGTTGCTTTTTATTCTTTGGGCTGATAGCTTTGAAGATATGTTCTGATGGTGGTGAGAGTGGAGCAGGACTGTCTCCGTGGCGCAATTGGCTAACGCGATCGGCTGTTACCCGAAAGGTTGGAGCTACGAGCTCTCCCGGGAGTGGTGTGCTGCTTTTTTTATTTCGGGCTGATAGCTATGAAGATATGTTCTGATGGTGGTGAGAGTGTAGCACCACTGTCCCTTGGCGCAATCGGCTTGCGCGATCGGCTGTTAACCGAAAGGTTGGAGGTACGAGCCCACGCAGTGGTGGTGCGGCGCTTTTTTTTCTTTGGGCTGATAGCTTTGAAGATATGTTCTGATGGTGGTGAGAGTGAAGCACGACTGTCTCCGTGGCGCAATTGGCTATTCGATCGGCTGTTAACTGAAAGGTTGGATGTTCGAGCCCTCCCGGGAGTAGTGTGTTGCTTTTTTTTCTTTGGGCTGATAGCTTTGAAGATATGTTCTGACGGTGGTGAGAGTGGAGCAGGACTGTCTCCGTGGCGCAATTGGCTACCGCGATCGGCTGTTAACCGAAAGGTTTGAGGTACGAGCCCACCCGGTGGAGGTGCGGCGCTTTTTTTCTTTAGGCTGATAGCTTTGAAGATATGTTCTGATGGTGGTGAGAGTGGAGCACGACTGTCTCAATGGCGCAATTGGCTATGCGATCGGCTGTCAACTGAAAGGTTGGAGGTTCGAGTCCCGCGGGAGTGGTGTATTGCTTTTTTTTCTTTGGGCTGATAGCTTTGAAGATATGTTCTGATGGTGGTGAGAGTGGAGCACGACTGTCTCTGTGGCGCAATTGGCTAGCGCGATCGGCTGTTAACCGAAAGGTTTAAGGTACGAGCCCACCCGGTGGTGGTGTATTGCTTTTTTTTCTTTGGGCTGATAGCTTTGAAGATATGTTCTGATGGTGGTGAGAGTGGAGCACGACTGTCTCTGTGGCGCAACTGGCTAGCGCGATCGGCTGTTAACCGAAAGGTTTAAGGTACGAGCCCACCCGGTGGTGGTGTGGCGCTTTTTTTTCTTTGGGCTGATAGCTTTGAAGTTATGTTCTGATGGTGGTGAGAGTCGAGCACGACTTCCTCCATTGCGCAATTGGCTATTCGATCGGCTGTTAACTGAAAAGTTTGAGGTTCGAGCCCTTCCGGGAGTGGTGTGTTGCTTTTTTTATTTTGGGCTGATAGCTTTGAAGATATGTAATGATGGTGGTGAGAGTGGAGCACGACTGTCTCCGTGGCGCAATTGGCTAGCGCGATCGGCTGTTAACCGAAAAATTGGAGGTACGAGCCCACCCGGTGGTGGTGCGGCGCTTTTCTTTCTTTGGGCTGATAGCTTTGAAGATATGTTCTGATGGTGTTGAGAGTGGAGCAGGATTGTCTCCGTGGCGCAATTGGCTATGCGATCTGCTGTTAACTGAAAGGTTGGAGGTTGGAGCCCTCCCGGGAGTGGTGTGTTGCTTTATTTTCTTTGGGCTGATAGCTTTGAAGATATATTCTCATGGTGGTGAGAGTGGAGCAGGACTGTCTCCTTGGCGCAATTGGCTAGCGCGATCGGCTGTTAACCGAAAGGTTGGAGGTACGAGCCCACCCGGTGGTGGTGCGGCGCTTTTTTTTCTTTTGGCTGATAGCTTTGAAGAAATGTTCTGACGGTGGTGAGAGTGGAGCACGACTGTCTCCGTAGCGCAATTGGCTATGCGAAAGGCTGTTAACCGGAAGGTTGGAGGTTCGAGCCCTCCCGGGAGTGGTGTGTTGCTTTTTTTGGGCTGATAGCTTTGAAGAAATGTTCTGATGGTGGTGAGAGTGGAGCAGGACTGTCTCCGTGGCGCAATTGGCTAGCGCGATCGGCTGTTAACCGAAAGGTTGGAGGTACGAGCCCACCCGGTGGTGGTGCGGCGCTTTTTTTCTTTGGGCTGATAGCTCAGAAGAAATGTTCTGACGGGGGTGAGAGTGGAGCACGACTGTCTCCGTGGCGCATTTGGCTAGCGCGATCGGCTGTTAACCGAAAGGTTGGAGGTACGAGCCCTCCCGGGAGTGGTGTGTTGCTTTTTAGTCTTTGGGCTGATAGCTTTGAAGATATGTTCTGATGGTGGTGAGAGTGGAGCAGGACAGTCTCCGTGGCGCAATTGGCTAACGCGATCGGCTGTTAACCGAAAGGTTGGAGCTACGAGCCCTCCCGGGAGTGGTGTGATGCTTTTTTTTATTTCAGGCTGATAGCTATGAAGATATGTTGTGATGGTGGTGAGATTGGAGCACGACTGTCTCCGTGGCGCAATCGGCTAGCACGATCGGCTGTTAACCGAAAGGTTGGAGGTACGAGCCCACGCAGTGGTGGTGCGGCGCTTTTTTTTCTTTGGGCTGTTAGCTTTGAAGATATGTTCTGATGGTGGTGAGAGTGAAGCACGACTGTCTCTGTGGCGCAATTGGCTATTCGATCGGCTGTTAACTGAAAGGTTGGATGTTCGAGCCCTCCCGGGAGTGGTGTGCTGCTTTTTTTTATTTCGGGCTGATAGCTATGAAGACATGTTCTGATGGTGGTGAGAGCGGAGCACGACTGCCTCCGTGGCGCAATCGGCTAGCGCGATCGGCTGTTAACCGAAATGTTGGAGGTACGAGCCCACGCAGTGGTGGTGCGGCGCTTTTTTTTCTTTGGGCTGATAGCTTTGAAGATATGTTCTGATGGTGGTGAGAGTGAAGCACGACTGTCTCCGTGGCGCAATTGGCTATTCGATCAGCTGTTAACTGAAAGGTTGGATGGTCGAGCCCACCCGGGAGTTGTGTGTTGCTTTTTTTTCTTTGGGCTGATAGCTCTGAAGAAATATTCTGACGGTGGTGAGAGTGGAGCACGACTGTCTCCGTGGCGCATTTGGCTAGCGCGATCGGCTGTTAACCGAAAGGTTGGAGGTACGAGCCCTCCCGGGAGTGGTGTGTTGCTTTTTATTCTTTGGGCTGATAGCTTTGAAGATATGTTCTGATGGTGGTGAGAGTGGAGCAGGACTGTCTCCGTGGCGCAATTGGCTAACGCGATCGGCTGTTAACCGAAAGGTTGGAGCTACGAGCCCTCCCGGGAGTGGTGTGTTGCTTTTTTTATTTCGGGCTGATAGCTATGAAGATATGTTCTGATGGTGGTGAGAGTGGAGCACCACTGTCCCTTGGCGCAATCGACTTGCGCGATCAGCTGTTAACCGAAAGGTTGGAGGTACGAGCCCACGCAGTGGTGGTGCGGCGCTTTTTTTTCTTTGGGCTGATAGCTTTGAAGATATGTTCTGATGGTGGTGAGAGTGAAGCACGACTGTCTCCGTGGCGCAATTGGCTATTCGATCAGCTGTTAACTGAATGGTTGGATGTTCGAGCCCACCCGGGAGTTGTGTGTTGCTTTTTTTTCTTTGGGCTGATAGCTCTGAAGAAATATTCTGACGGTGGTGAGAGTGGAGCACGACTGTCTCCGTGGCGCATTTGGCTAGCGCGATCGGCTGTTAACCGAAAGGTTGGAGGTACGAGCCCTCCCGGGAGTGGTGTGTTGCTTTTTATTCTTTGGGCTGATAGCTTTGAAGATATGTTCTGATGGTGGTGAGAGTGGAGCACGACTGTCTCAATGGCGCAATTGGCTATGCGATCGGCTGTCAACTGAAAGGTTGGAGGTTCGAGTCCCGCGGGAGTGGTGTATTGCTTTTTTTTCTTTGGGCTGATAGCTTTGAAGATATGTTCTGATGGTGGTGAGAGTGGAAAACGACTGTCTCCGTGGCGCAATTGGCTAGCGCGATCGGCTGTTAACCGAAAGGTTTAAGGTACGAGCCCACCCGGTGGTGGTGTGGCGCTTTTTTTTCTTTGGGCTGATAGCTTTGAAGATATGTTCTGATGGTGGTGAGAGTGGAGCACGACTTTCTCCATTGCGCAATTGGCTATTCGATCGGCTGTTAACTGAAAAGTTTGAGGTTCGAGCCCTTCCGGGAGTGGTGTGTTGCTTTTTTTATTTTGGGCTGATAGCTTTGAAGATATGTAATGATGGTGGTGAGAGTGGAGCACGACTGTCTCCGTGGCGCAATTGGCTAGCGCGATCGGCTCTTAACCGAAATATTGGAGGTACGAGCCCACCCGGTGGTGGTGCGGCGCTTTTTTTTCTTTGGGCTGATAGCTTTGAAGATATGTTCTGATGGTGTTGAGAGTGGGGCAGGATTGTCTCCGTGGCGCAATTGGCTATGCGATCTGCTGTTAACTGAAAGGTTGGAGGTTGGAGCCCTCCCGGGAGTGGTGTGTTGCTTTATTTTCTTTGGGCTGATAGCTTTGAAGATATATTCTCATGGTGGTGAGAGTGGAGCAGGACTGTCTCCTTGGCGCAATTGGCTAGCGCGATCGGCTGTTAACTGAAAGGTTGGAGGTACGAGCCCACCCGGTGGTGGTGCGGCGCTTTTTTTTCTTTTGGCTGATAGCTTTGAAGAAATGTTCTGACGGTGGTGAGAGTGGAGCACGACTGTCTCCGTAGCGCAATTGGCTATGCGAAAGGCTGTTAACCAGAAGGTTGGAGGTTCGAGCCCTCCCGGGAGTGGTGTGTTGCTTTTTTTTCTTTGGGCTGATAGCTTTGAAGAAATGTTCTGATGGTGGTGAGAGTGGAGCAGGACTGTCTCCGTGGCGCAATTGGCTAGCGCGATCGGCTGTTAACCGAAAGGATGGAGGTACGAGCCCACCCGGTGGTGGTGCGGCGCTTTTTTTCTTTGGGCTGATAGCTCTGAAGAAATGTTCTGACGGGGGTGAGAGTGGAGCACGACTGTCTCCGTGGCGCATTTGGCTAGCGCGATCGGCTGTTAACCGAAAGGTTGGAGCTACGAGCCCACGCAGTGGTGGTGTATTGCTTTTTTTTCTTTGGGCTGATAGCTTTGAAGATATGTTCTGATGGTGGTGAGAGTGGAAAACGACTGTCTCCGTGGCGCAATTGGCTAGCGCGATCGGCTGTTAACCGAAAGGTTTAAGGTACGAGCCCACCCGGTGGTGGTGTGGCGCTTTTTTTTCTTTGGGCTGATAGCTTTGAAGATATGTTCTGATGGTGGTGAGAGTGGAGCACGACTTTCTCCATTGCGCAATTGGCTATTCGATCGGCTGTTAACTGAAAAGTTTCAGGTTCGAGCCCTTCCGGGAGTGGTGTGTTGCTTTTTTTATTTTGGGCTGATAGCTTTGAAGATATGTAATGATGGTGGTGAGAGTGGAGCACGACTGTCTCCGTGGCGCAATTGGCTATTCGATCGGCTGTTAACTGAAAGGTTGGATGTTCGAGCCCTCCCTGGAGTGGTGTGCTGCTTTTTTTATTTCGGGCTGATAGCTATGAAGACATGTTCTGATGGTGGTGAGAGCGGAGCACGACTGCCTCCGTGGCGCAATCGGCTAGCGCGATCGGCTGTTAACCGAAATGTTGGAGGTACGAGCCCACGCAGTGGTGGTGCGGCGCTTTTTTTTCTTTGGGCTGATAGCTTTGAAGATATGTTCTGATGGTGGTGAGAGTGAAGCACGACTGTCTCCGTGGCGCAATTGGCTATTCGATCAGCTGTTAACTGAAAGGTTGGATGTTCGAGCCCTCCCGGGAGTGGTGTGCTGCTTTTTTTATTTCGGGCTGATAGCTATGAAGACATGTTCTGATGGTGGTGAGAGCGGAGCACGACTGCCTCCGTGGCGCAATCGGCTAGCGCGATCGGCTGTTAACCGAAATGTTGGAGGTACGAGCCCACGCAGTGGTGGTGCGGCGCTTTTTTTTCTTTGGGCTGATAGCTTTGAAGATATGTTCTGATGGTGGTGAGAGTGAAGCACGACTGTCTCCGTGGCGCAATTGGCTATTCGATCAGCTGTTAACTGAAAGGTTGGATGGTCGAGCCCACCCGGGAGTTGTGTGTTGCTTTTTTTTCTTTGGGCTGATAGCTCTGAAGAAATATTCTGACGGTGGTGAGAGTGGAGCACGACTGTCTCCGTGGCGCATTTGGCTAGCGCGATCGGCTGTTAACCGAAAGGTTGGAGGTACGAGCCCTCCCGGGAGTGGTGTGTTGCTTTTTATTTTTTGGGCTGATAGCTTTGAAGATATGTTCTGATGGTGGTGAGAGTGGAGCAGGACTGTCTCCGTGGCGCAATTGGCTAACGCGATCGGCTGTTAACCGAAAGGTTGGAGCTACGAGCCCTCCCGGGAGTGGTGTGTTGCTTTTTTTATTTCGGGCTGATAGCTATGAAGATATGTTCTGATGGTGGTGAGAGTGGAGCACCACTGTCCCTTGGCGCAATCGGCTTGCGCGATCAGCTGTTAACAGAAAGGTTGGAGGTACGAGCCCACGCAGTGGTGGTGCGGCGCTTTTTTTTCTTTGGGCTGATAGCTTTGAAGATATGTTCTGATGGTGGTGAGAGTGAAGCACGACTGTCTCCGTGGCGCAATTGGCTATTCGATCAGCTGTTAACTGAATGGTTGGATGTTCGAGCCCACCCGGGAGTTGTGTGTTGCTTTTTTTTCTTTGGGCTGATAGCTCTGAAGAAATATTCTGACGGTGGTGAGAGTGGAGCACGACTGTCTCCGTGGCGCATTTGGCTAGCGCGATCGGCTGTTAACCGAAAGGTTGGAGGTACGAGCCCTCCCGGGAGTGGTGTGTTGCTTTTTATTCTTTGGGCTGATAGCTTTGAAGATATGTTCTGATGGTGGTGAGAGTGGAGCACGACTGTCTCAATGGCGCAATTGGCTATGCGATCGGCTGTCAACTGAAAGGTTGGAGGTTCGAGTCCCGCGGGAGTGGTGTATTGCTTTTTTTTCTTTGGGCTGATAGCTTTGAAGATATGTTCTGATGGTGGTGAGAGTGGAAAACTACTGTCTCCGTGGCGCAATTGGCTAGCGCGATCGGCTGTTAACCGAAAGGTTTAAGGTACGAGCCCACCCGGTGGTGGTGTGGCGCTTTTTTTTCTTTGGGCTGATAGCTTTGAAGATATGTTCTGATGGTGGTGAGAGTGGAGCACGACTTTCTCCATTGCGCAATTGGCTATTCGATCGGCTGTTAACTGAAAAGTTTGAGGTTCGAGCCCTTCCGGGAGTGGTGTGTTGCTTTTTTTATTTTGGGCTGATAGCTTTGAAGATATGTAATGATGGTGGTGAGAGTGGAGCACGACTGTCTCCGTGGCGCAATTGGCTAGCGCGATCGGCTCTTAACCGAAATATTGGAGGTACGAGCCCACCCGGTGGTGGTGCGGCGCTTTTTTTTCTTTGGGCTGATAGCTTTGAAGATATGTTCTGATGGTGTTGAGAGTGGGGCAGGATTGTCTCCGTGGCGCAATTGGCTATGCGATCTGCTGTTAACTGAAAGGTTGGAGGTTGGAGCCCTCCCGGGAGTGGTGTGTTGCTTTATTTTCTTTGGGCTGATAGCTTTGAAGATATATTCTCATGGTGGTGAGAGTGGAGCAGGACTGTCTCCTTGGCGCAATTGGCTAGCGCGATCGGCTGTTAACTGAAAGGTTGGAGGTACGAGCCCACCCGGTGGTGGTGCGGCGCTTTTTTTTCTTTTGGCTGATAGCTTTGAAGAAATGTTCTGACGGTGGTGAGAGTGGAGCACGACTGTCTCCGTAGCGCAATTGGCTATGCGAAAGGCTGTTAACCAGAAGGTTGGAGGTTCGAGCCCTCCCGGGAGTGGTGTGTTGCTTTTTTTTCTTTGGGCTGATAGCTTTGAAGAAATGTTCTGATGGTGGTGAGAGTGGAGCAGGACTGTCTCCGTGGCGCAATTGGCTAGCGCGATCGGCTGTTAACCGAAAGGTTGGAGGTACGAGCCCACCCGGTGGTGGTGCGGCGCTTTTTTTCTTTGGGCTGATAGCTCTGAAGAAATGTTCTGACGGGGGTGAGAGTGGAGCACGACTGTCTCCGTGGCGCATTTGGCTAGCGCGATCGGCTGTTAACCGAAAGGTTGGAGGTACGAGCCCACCCGGTGGTGGTGCGGCGCTTTTTTTCTTTGGGCTGATAGCTCTGAAGAAATGTTCTGACGGGGGTGAGAGTGGAGCACGACTGTCTCCGTGGCGCAATTGGCTAGCGCGATCGGCTGTTAACCGAAAGGTTTAAGGTACGAGCCCACCCGGTGGTGGTGTGGCGCTTTTTTTTTCTTTGGGCTGATAGCTTTGAAGATATGTTCTGATGGTGGTGAGAGTGGAGCACGACTTTCTCCATTGCGCAATTGGCTATTCGATCGGCTGTTAACTGAAAAGTTTCAGGTTCGAGCCCTTCCGGGAGTGGTGTGTTGCTTTTTTTATTTTGGGCTGATAGCTTTGAAGATATGTAATGATGGTGGTGAGAGTGGAGCACGACTGTCTCCGTGGCGCAATTGGCTATTCGATCGGCTGTTAACTGAAAGGTTGGATGTTCGAGCCCTCCCTGGAGTGGTGTGCTGCTTTTTTTATTTCGGGCTGATAGCTATGAAGACATGTTCTGATGGTGGTGAGAGCGGAGCACGACTGCCTCCGTGGCGCAATCGGCTAGCGCGATCGGCTGTTAACCGAAATGTTGGAGGTACGAGCCCACGCAGTGGTGGTGCGGCGCTTTTTTTTCTTTGGGCTGATAGCTTTGAAGATATGTTCTGATGGTGGTGAGAGTGAAGCACGACTGTCTCCGTGGCGCAATTGGCTATTCGATCAGCTGTTAACTGAAAGGTTGGATGTTCGAGCCCACCCGGGAGTTGTGTGTTGCTTTTTTTTCTTTGGGCTGATAGCTCTGAAGAAATATTCTGACGGTGGTGAGAGTGGAGCACGACTGTCTCCGTGGCGCATTTGGCTAGCGCGATCGGCTGTTAACCGAAAGGTTGGAGGTACGAGCCCTCCCGGGAGTGGTGTGTTGCTTTTTATTCTTTGGGCTGATAGCTTTGAAGATATGTTCTGATGGTGGTGAGAGTGGAGCAGGACTGTCTCCGTGGCGCAATTGGCTAACGCGATCGGCTGTTACCCGAAAGGTTGGAGCTACGAGCTCTCCCGGGAGTGGTGTGCTGCTTTTTTTATTTCGGGCTGATAGCTATGAAGATATGTTCTGATGGTGGTGAGAGTGTAGCACCACTGTCCCTTGGCGCAATCGGCTTGCGCGATCGGCTGTTAACCGAAAGGTTGGAGGTACGAGCCCACGCAGTGGTGGTGCGGCGCTTTTTTTTCTTTGGGCTGATAGCTTTGAAGATATGTTCTGATGGTGGTGAGAGTGAAGCACGACTGTCTCCGTGGCGCAATTGGCTATTCGATCGGCTGTTAACTGAAAGGTTGGATGTTCGAGCCCTCCCGGGAGTAGTGTGTTGCTTTTTTTTCTTTGGGCTGATAGCTTTGAAGATATGTTCTGACGGTGGTGAGAGTGGAGCAGGACTGTCTCCGTGGCGCAATTGGCTACCGCGATCGGCTGTTAACCGAAAGGTTGGAGGTACGAGCCCACCCGTTGGAGGTGCGGCGCTTTTTTTCTTTAGGCTGATAGCTTTGAAGATATGTTCTGATGGTGGTGAGAGTGGAGCACGACTGTCTCAATGGCGCAATTGGCTATGCGATCGGCTGTCAACTGAAAGGTTGGAGGTTCGAGTCCCGCGGGAGTGGTGTATTGCTTTTTTTTCTTTGGGCTGATAGCTTTGAAGATATGTTCTGATGGTGGTGAGAGTGGAGCACGACTGTCTCTGTGGCGCAACTGGCTAGCGCGATCGGCTGTTAACCGAAAGGTTTAAGGTACGAGCCCACCCGGTGGTGGTGTGGCGCTTTTTTTTCTTTGGGCTGATAGCTTTGAAGTTATGTTCTGATGGTGGTGAGAGTCGAGCACGACTTCCTCCATTGCGCAATTGGCTATTCGATCGGCTGTTAACTGAAAAGTTTGAGGTTCGAGCCCTTCCGGGAGTGGTGTGTTGCTTTTTTTATTTTGGGCTGATAGCTTTGAAGATATGTAATGATGGTGGTGAGAGTGGAGCACGACTGTCTCCTTGGCGCAATTGGCTAGCGCGATCGGCTGTTAACCGAAAGGTTGGAGGTACGAGCCCACCCGGTGGTGGTGCGGCGCTTTTTTTTCTTTTGGCTGATAGCTTTGAAGAAATGTTCTGACGGTGGTGAGAGTGGAGCACGACTGTCTCCGTAGCGCAATTGGCTATGCGAAAGGCTGTTAACCGGAAGGTTGGAGGTTCGAGCCCTCCCGGGAGTGGTGTGTTGCTTTTTTTTTGGCTGATAGCTTTGAAGAAATGTTCTGATGGTGGAGAGAGTGGAGCAGGACTGTCTCCGTGGCGCAATTGGCTAGCGCGATCGGCTGTTAACCGAAAGGTTGGAGGTACGAGCCCACCCGGTGGTGGTGCGGCGCTTTTTTTCTTTGGGCTGATAGCTCAGAAGAAATGTTCTGACGGGGGTGAGAGTGGAGCACGACTGTCTCCGTGGCGCATTTGGCTAGCGCGATCGGCTGTTAACCGAAAGGTTGGAGGTACGAGCCCTCCCGGGAGTGGTGTGTTGCTTTTTATTCTTTGGGCTGATAGCTTTGAAGATATGTTCTGATGGTGGTGAGAGTGGAGCAGGACAGTCTCCGTGGCGCAATTGGCTAACGCGATCGGCTGTTAACCGAAAGGTTGGAGCTACGAGCCCTCCCGGGAGTGGTGTGATGCTTTTTTTTATTTCAGGCTGATAGCTATGAAGATATGTTGTGATGGTGGTGAGATTGGAGCACGACTGTCTCCGTGGCGCAATCGGCTAGCACGATCGGCTGTTAACCGAAAGGTTGAAGGTACGAGCCCACGCAGTGGTGGTGCGGCGCTTTTTTTTCTTTGGGCTGTTAGCTTTGAAGATATGTTCTGATGGTGGTGAGAGTGAAGCACGACTGTCTCTGTGGCGCAATTGGCTATTCGATCGGCTGTTAACTGAAAGGTTGGATGTTCGAGCCCTCCCGGGAGTGGTGTGCTGCTTTTTTTATTTCGGGCTGATAGCTATGAAGACATGTTCTGATGGTGGTGAGAGCGGAGCACGACTGCCTCCGTGGCGCAATCGGCTAGCGCGATCGGCTGTTAACCGAAATGTTGGAGGTACGAGCCCACGCAGTGGTGGTGCGGCGCTTTTTTTTCTTTGGGCTGATAGCTTTGAAGATATGTTCTGATGGTGGTGAGAGTGAAGCACGACTGTCTCCGTGGCGCAATTGGCTATTCGATCAGCTGTTAACTGAAAGGTTGGATGGTCGAGCCCACCCGGGAGTTGTGTGTTGCTTTTTTTTCTTTGGGCTGATAGCTCTGAAGAAATATTCTGACGGTGGTGAGAGTGGAGCACGACTGTCTCCGTGGCGCATTTGGCTAGCGCGATCGGCTGTTAACCGAAAGGTTGGAGGTACGAGCCCTCCCGGGAGTGGTGTGTTGCTTTTTATTCTTTGGGCTGATAGCTTTGAAGATATGTTCTGATGGTGGTGAGAGTGGAGCAGGACTGTCTCCGTGGCGCAATTGGCTAACGCGATCGGCTGTTAACCGAAAGGTTGGAGCTACGAGCCCTCCCGGGAGTGGTGTGTTGCTTTTTTTATTTCGGGCTGATAGCTATGAAGATATGTTCTGATGGTGGTGAGAGTGGAGCACCACTGTCCCTTGGCGCAATCGGCTTGCGCGATCAGCTGTTAACCGAAAGGTTGGAGGTACGAGCCCACGCAGTGGTGGTGCGGCGCTTTTTTTTCTTTGGGCTGATAGCTTTGAAGATATGTTCTGATGGTGGTGAGAGTGAAGCACGACTGTCTCCGTGGCGCAATTGGCTATTCGATCAGCTGTTAACTGAATGGTTGGATGTTCGAGCCCACCCGGGAGTTGTGTGTTGCTTTTTTTTCTTTGGGCTGATAGCTCTGAAGAAATATTCTGACGGTGGTGAGAGTGGAGCACGACTGTCTCCGTGGCGCATTTGGCTAGCGCGATCGGCTGTTAACCGAAAGGTTGGAGGTACGAGCCCTCCCGGGAGTGGTGTGTTGCTTTTTATTCTTTGGGCTGATAGCTTTGAAGATATGTTCTGATGGTGGTGAGAGTGGAGCACGACTGTCTCAATGGCGCAATTGGCTATGCGATCGGCTGTCAACTGAAAGGTTGGAGGTTCGAGTCCCGCGGGAGTGGTGTATTGCTTTTTTTTCTTTGGGCTGATAGCTTTGAAGATATGTTCTGATGGTGGTGAGAGTGGAAAACGACTGTCTCCGTGGCGCAATTGGCTAGCGCGATCGGCTGTTAACCGAAAGGTTTAAGGTACGAGCCCACCCGGTGGTGGTGTGGCGCTTTTTTTTCTTTGGGCTGATAGCTTTGAAGATATGTTCTGATGGTGGTGAGAGTGGAGCACGACTTTCTCCATTGCGCAATTGGCTATTCGATCGGCTGTTAACTGAAAAGTTTGAGGTTCGAGCCCTTCCGGGAGTGGTGTGTTGCTTTTTTATTTTGGGCTGATAGTTTGAAGATATGTAATGATGGTGGTGAGAGTGGAGCACGACTGTCTCCGTGGCGCAATTGGCTAGCGCGATCGGCTCTTAACCGAAATATTGGAGGTACGAGCCCACCCGGTGGTGGTGCGGCGCTTTTTTTTCTTTGGGCTGATAGCTTTGAAGATATGTTCTGATGGTGTTGAGAGTGGGGCAGGATTGTCTCCGTGGCGCAATTGGCTATGCGATCTGCTGTTAACTGAAAGGTTGGAGGTTGGAGCCCTCCCGGGAGTGGTGTGTTGCTTTATTTTCTTTGGGCTGATAGCTTTGAAGATATATTCTCATGGTGGTGAGAGTGGAGCAGGACTGTCTCCTTGGCGCAATTGGCTAGCGCGATCGGCTGTTAACTGAAAGGTTGGAGGTACGAGCCCACCCGGTGGTGGTGCGGCGCTTTTTTTTCT
Source organism: Rhipicephalus microplus (assembly GCF_043290135.1). NCBI lineage: Eukaryota > Metazoa > Arthropoda > Arachnida > Ixodida > Ixodidae > Rhipicephalus > Rhipicephalus microplus. The sequence goes on from NC_134701.1 coordinate 6,636,063, forward strand.
TTTGGCTGATAGCTTTGAAGAAATGTTCTGACGGTGGTGAGAGTGGAGCACGACTGTCTCCGTAGCGCAATTGGCTATGCGAAAGGCTGTTAACCAGAAGGTTGGAGGTTCGAGCCCTCCCGGGAGTGGTGTGTTGCTTTTTTTTCTTTGGGCTGATAGCTTTGAAGAAATGTTCTGATGGTGGTGAGAGTGGAGCAGGACTGTCTCCGTGGCGCAATTGGCTAGCGCGATCGGCTGTTAACCGAAAGGTTGGAGGTACGAGCCCACCCGGTGGTGGTGCGGCGCTTTTTTTCTTTGGGCTGATAGCTCTGAAGAAATGTTCTGACGGGGGTGAGAGTGGAGCACGACTGTCTCCGTGGCGCATTTGGCTAGCGCGATCGGCTGTTAACCGAAAGGTTGGAGCTACGAGCCCACGCAGTGGTGGTGTATTGCTTTTTTTTTCTTTGGGCTGATAGCTTTGAAGATATGTTCTGATGGTGGTGAGAGTGGAAAACGACTGTCTCCGTGGCGCAATTGGCTAGCGCGATCGGCTGTTAACCGAAAGGTTTAAGGTACGAGCCCACCCGGTGGTGGTGTGGCGCTTTTTTTTTCTTTGGGCTGATAGCTTTGAAGATATGTTCTGATGGTGGTGAGAGTGGAGCACGACTTTCTCCATTGCGCAATTGGCTATTCGATCGGCTGTTAACTGAAAAGTTTCAGGTTCGAGCCCTTCCGGGAGTGGTGTGTTGCTTTTTTTATTTTGGGCTGATAGCTTTGAAGATATGTAATGATGGTGGTGAGAGTGGAGCACGACTGTCTCCGTGGCGCAATTGGCTATTCGATCGGCTGTTAACTGAAAGGTTGGATGTTCGAGCCCTCCCTGGAGTGGTGTGCTGCTTTTTTTATTTCGGGCTGATAGCTATGAAGACATGTTCTGATGGTGGTGAGAGCGGAGCACGACTGCCACCGTGGCGCAATCGGCTAGCGCGATCGGCTGTTAACCGAAATGTTGGAGGTACGAGCCCACGCAGTGGTGGTGCAGCGCTTTTTTTTCTTTGGGCTGATAGCTTTGAAGATATGTTCTGATGGTGGTGAGAGTGAAGCACGACTGTCTCCGTGGCGCAATTGGCTATTCGATCAGCTGTTAACTGAAAGGTTGGATGTTCGAGCCCACCCGGGAGTTGTGTGTTGCTTTTTTTTCTTTGGGCTGATAGCTCTGAAGAAATATTCTGACGGTGGTGAGAGTGGAGCACGACTGTCTCCGTGGCGCATTTGGCTAGCGCGATCGGCTGTTAACCGAAAGGTTGGAGGTACGAGCCCTCCCGGGAGTGGTGTGTTGCTTTTTATTCTTTGGGCTGATAGCTTTGAAGATATGTTCTGATGGTGGTGAGAGTGGAGCAGGACTGTCTCCGTGGCGCAATTGGCTAACGCGATCGGCTGTTACCCGAAAGGTTGGAGCTACGAGCTCTCCCGGGAGTGGTGTGCTGCTTTTTTTATTTCGGGCTGATAGCTATGAAGATATGTTCTGATGGTGGTGAGAGTGTAGCACCACTGTCCCTTGGCGCAATCGGCTTGCGCGATCGGCTGTTAACCGAAAGGTTGGAGGTACGAGCCCACGCAGTGGTGGTGCGGCGCTTTTTTTTCTTTGGGCTGATAGCTTTGAAGATATGTTCTGATGGTGGTGAGAGTGAAGCACGACTGTCTCCGTGGCGCAATTGGCTATTCGATCGGCTGTTAACTGAAAGGTTGGATGTTCGAGCCCTCCCGGGAGTAGTGTGTTGCTTTTTTTTCTTTGGGCTGATAGCTTTGAAGATATGTTCTGACGGTGGTGAGAGTGGAGCAGGACTGTCTCCGTGGCGCAATTGGCTACCGCGATCGGCTGTTAACCGAAAGGTTTGAGGTACGAGCCCACCCGGTGGAGGTGCGGCGCTTTTTTTCTTTAGGCTGATAGCTTTGAAGATATGTTCTGATGGTGGTGAGAGTGGAGCACGACTGTCTCTGTGGCGCAACTGGCTAGCGCGATCGGCTGTTAACCGAAAGGTTTAAGGTACGAGCCCACCCGGTGGTGGTGTGGCGCTTTTTTTTCTTTGGGCTGATAGCTTTGAAGTTATGTTCTGATGGTGGTGAGAGTCGAGCACGACTTCCTCCATTGCGCAATTGGCTATTCGATCGGCTGTTAACTGAAAAGTTTGAGGTTCGAGCCCTTCCGGGAGTGGTGTGTTGCTTTTTTTATTTTGGGCTGATAGCTTTGAAGATATGTAATGATGGTGGTGAGAGTGGAGCACGACTGTCTCCGTGGCGCAATTGGCTAGCGCGATCGGCTGTTAACCGAAAAATTGGAGGTACGAGCCCACCCGGTGGTGGTGTGGCGCTTTTCTTTCTTTGGGCTGATAGCTTTGAAGATATGTTCTGATGGTGTTGAGAGTGGAGCAGGATTGTCTCCGTGGCGCAATTGGCTATGCGATCTGCTGTTAACTGAAAGGTTGGAGGTTGGAGCCCTCCCGGGAGTGGTGTGTTGCTTTATTTTCTTTGGGCTGATAGCTTTGAAGATACATTCTCATGGTGGTGAGAGTGGAGCAGGACTGTCTCCTTGGCGCAATTGGCTAGCGCGATCGGCTGTTAACCGAAAGGTTGGAGGTACGAGCCCACCCGGTGGTGGTGCGGCGCTTTTTTTTCTTTTGGCTGATAGCTTTGAAGAAATGTTCTGACGGTGGTGAGAGTGGAGCACGACTGTCTCCGTAGCGCAATTGGCTATGCGAAAGGCTGTTAACCGGAAGGTTGGAGGTTCGAGCCCTCCCGGGAGTGGTGTGTTGCTTTTTTTTGGGCTGATAGCTTTGAAGAAATGTTCTGATGGTGGTGAGAGTGGAGCAGGACTGTCTCCGTGGCGCAATTGGCTAGCGCGATCGGCTGTTAACCGAAAGGTTGGAGGTACGAGCCCACCCGGTGGTGGTGCGGCGCTTTTTTTCTTTGGGCTGAAAGCTCAGAAGAAATGTTCTGACGGGGGTGAGAGTGGAGCACGACTGTCTCCGTGGCGCATTTGGCTAGCGCGATCGGCTGTTAACCGAAAGGTTGGAGGTACGAGCCCTCCCGGGAGTGGTGTGTTGCTTTTTAGTCTTTGGGCTGATAGCTTTGAAGATATGTTCTGATGGTGGTGAGAGTGGAGCAGGACAGTCTCCGTGGCGCAATTGGCTAACGCGATCGGCTGTTAACCGAAAGGTTGGAGCTACGAGCCCTCCCGGGAGTGGTGTGATGCTTTTTTTTATTTCAGGCTGATAGCTATGAAGATATGTTGTGATGGTGGTGAGATTGGAGCACGACTGTCTCCGTGGCGCAATCGGCTAGCACGATCGGCTGTTAACCGAAAGGTTGTAGGTACGAGCCCACGCAGTGGTGGTGCGGCGCTTTTTTTTCTTTGGGCTGTTAGCTTTGAAGATATGTTCTGATGGTGGTGAGAGTGAAGCACGACTGTCTCTGTGGCGCAATTGGCTATTCGATCGGCTGTTAACTGAAAGGTTGGATGTTCGAGCCCTCCCGGGAGTGGTGTGCTGCTTTTTTTTATTTCGGGCTGATAGCTATGAAGACATGTTCTGATGGTGGTGAGAGCGGAGCACGACTGCCTCCGTGGCGCAATCGGCTAGCGCGATCGGCTGTTAACCGAAATGTTGGAGGTACGAGCCCACGCAGTGGTGGTGCGGCGCTTTTTTTTCTTTGGGCTGATAGCTTTGAAGATATGTTCTGATGGTGGTGAGAGTGAAGCACGACTGTCTCCGTGGCGCAATTGGCTATTCGATCAGCTGTTAACTGAAAGGTTGGATGGTCGAGCCCACCCGGGAGTTGTGTGTTGCTTTTTTTTCTTTGGGCTGATAGCTCTGAAGAAATATTCTGACGGTGGTGAGAGTGGAGCACGACTGTCTCCGTGGCGCATTTGGCTAGCGCGATCGGCTGTTAACCGAAAGGTTGGAGGTACGAGCCCTCCCGGGAGTGGTGTGTTGCTTTTTATTCTTTGGGCTGATAGCTTTGAAGATATGTTCTGATGGTGGTGAGAGTGGAGCAGGACTGTCTCCGTGGCGCAATTGGCTAACGCGATCGGCTGTTAACCGAAAGGTTGGAGCTACGAGCCCTCCCGGGAGTGGTGTGTTGCTTTTTTTATTTCGGGCTGATAGCTATGAAGATATGTTCTGATGGTGGTGAGAGTGGAGCACCACTGTCCCTTGGCGCAATCGGCTTGCGCGATCAGCTGTTAACCGAAAGGTTGGAGGTACGAGCCCACGCAGTGGTGGTGCGGCGCTTTTTTTTCTTTGGGCTGATAGCTTTGAAGATATGTTCTGATGGTGGTGAGAGTGAAGCACGACTGTCTCCGTGGCGCAATTGGCTATTCGATCAGCTGTTAACTGAATGGTTGGATGTTCGAGCCCACCCGGGAGTTGTGTGTTGCTTTTTTTTCTTTGGGCTGATAGCTCTGAAGAAATATTCTGACGGTGGTGAGAGTGGAGCACGACTGTCTCCGTGGCGCATTTGGCTAGCGCGATCGGCTGTTAACCGAAAGGTTGGAGGTACGAGCCCTCCCGGGAGTGGTGTGTTGCTTTTTATTCTTTGGGCTGATAGCTTTGAAGATATGTTCTGATGGTGGTGAGAGTGGAGCACGACTGTCTCAATGGCGCAATTGGCTATGCGATCGGCTGTCAACTGAAAGGTTGGAGGTTCGAGTCCCGCGGGAGTGGTGTATTGCTTTTTTTTCTTTGGGCTGATAGCTTTGAAGATATGTTCTGATGGTGGTGAGAGTGGAAAACGACTGTCTCCGTGGCGCAATTGGCTAGCGCGATCGGCTGTTAACCGAAAGGTTTAAGGTACGAGCCCACCCGGTGGTGGTGTGGCGCTTTTTTTTCTTTGGGCTGATAGCTTTGAAGATATGTTCTGATGGTGGTGAGAGTGGAGCACGACTTTCTCCATTGCGCAATTGGCTATTCGATCGGCTGTTAACTGAAAAGTTTGAGGTTCGAGCCCTTCCGGGAGTGGTGTGTTGCTTTTTTTATTTTGGGCTGATAGCTTTGAAGATATGTAATGATGGTGGTGAGAGTGGAGCACGACTGTCTCCGTGGCGCAATTGGCTAGCGCGATCGGCTCTTAACCGAAATATTGGAGGTACGAGCCCACCCGGTGGTGGTGCGGCGCTTTTTTTTCTTTGGGCTGATAGCTTTGAAGATATGTTCTGATGGTGTTGAGAGTGGGGCAGGATTGTCTCCGTGGCGCAATTGGCTATGCGATCTGCTGTTAACTGAAAGGTTGGAGGTTGGAGCCCTCCCGGGAGTGGTGTGTTGCTTTATTTTCTTTGGGCTGATAGCTTTGAAGATATATTCTCATGGTGGTGAGAGTGGAGCAGGACTGTCTCCTTGGCGCAATTGGCTAGCGCGATCGGCTGTTAACTGAAAGGTTGGAGGTACGAGCCCACCCGGTGGTGGTGCGGCGCTTTTTTTTCTTTTGGCTGATAGCTTTGAAGAAATGTTCTGACGGTGGTGAGAGTGGAGCACGACTGTCTCCGTAGCGCAATTGGCTATGCGAAAGGCTGTTAACCAGAAGGTTGGAGGTTCGAGCCCTCCCGGGAGTGGTGTGTTGCTTTTTTTTCTTTGGGCTGATAGCTTTGAAGAAATGTTCTGATGGTGGTGAGAGTGGAGCAGGACTGTCTCCGTGGCGCAATTGGCTAGCGCGATCGGCTGTTAACCGAAAGGATGGAGGTACGAGCCCACCCGGTGGTGGTGCGGCGCTTTTTTTCTTTGGGCTGATAGCTCTGAAGAAATGTTCTGACGGGGGTGAGAGTGGAGCACGACTGTCTCCGTGGCGCATTTGGCTAGCGCGATCGGCTGTTAACCGAAAGGTTGGAGCTACGAGCCCACGCAGTGGTGGTGTATTGCTTTTTTTTCTTTGGGCTGATAGCTTTGAAGATATGTTCTGATGGTGGTGAGAGTGGAAAACGACTGTCTCCGTGGCGCAATTGGCTAGCGCGATCGGCTGTTAACCGAAAGGTTTAAGGTACGAGCCCACCCGGTGGTGGTGTGGCGCTTTTTTTTCTTTGGGCTGATAGCTTTGAAGATATGTTCTGATGGTGGTGAGAGTGGAGCACGACTTTCTCCATTGCGCAATTGGCTATTCGATCGGCTGTTAACTGAAAAGTTTCAGGTTCGAGCCCTTCCGGGAGTGGTGTGTTGCTTTTTTTATTTTGGGCTGATAGCTTTGAAGATATGTAATGATGGTGGTGAGAGTGGAGCACGACTGTCTCCGTGGCGCAATTGGCTATTCGATCGGCTGTTAACTGAAAGGTTGGATGTTCGAGCCCTCCCTGGAGTGGTGTGCTGCTTTTTTTATTTCGGGCTGATAGCTATGAAGACATGTTCTGATGGTGGTGAGAGCGGAGCACGACTGCCTCCGTGGCGCAATCGGCTAGCGCGATCGGCTGTTAACCGAAATGTTGGAGGTACGAGCCCACGCAGTGGTGGTGCGGCGCTTTTTTTTCTTTGGGCTGATAGCTTTGAAGATATGTTCTGATGGTGGTGAGAGTGAAGCACGACTGTCTCCGTGGCGCAATTGGCTATTCGATCAGCTGTTAACTGAAAGGTTGGATGTTCGAGCCCACCCGGGAGTTGTGTGTTGCTTTTTTTTCTTTGGGCTGATAGCTCTGAAGAAATATTCTGACGGTGGTGAGAGTGGAGCACGACTGTCTCCGTGGCGCATTTGGCTAGCGCGATCGGCTGTTAACCGAAAGGTTGGAGGTACGAGCCCTCCCGGGAGTGGTGTGTTGCTTTTTATTCTTTGGGCTGATAGCTTTGAAGATATGTTCTGATGGTGGTGAGAGTGGAGCAGGACTGTCTCCGTGGCGCAATTGGCCAACGCGATCGGCTGTTAACCGAAAGGTTGGAGCTACGAGCTCTCCCGGGAGTGGTGTGCTGCTTTTTTTATTTCGGGCTGATAGCTATGAAGATATGTTCTGATGGTGGTGAGAGTGTAGCACCACTGTCCCTTGGCGCAATCGGCTTGCGCGATCGGCTGTTAACCGAAAGGTTGGAGGTACGAGCCCACGCAGTGGTGGTGCGGCGCTTTTTTTTCTTTGGGCTGATAGCTTTGAAGATATGTTCTGATGGTGGTGAGAGTGAAGCACGACTGTCTCCGTGGCGCAATTGGCTATTCGATCGGCTGTTAACTGAAAGGTTGGATGTTCGAGCCCTCCCGGGAGTAGTGTGTTGCTTTTTTTTCTTTGGGCTGATAGCTTTGAAGATATGTTCTGACGGTGGTGAGAGTGGAGCAGGACTGTCTCCGTGGCGCAATTGGCTACCGCGATCGGCTGTTAACCGAAAGGTTGGAGGTACGAGCCCACCCGGTGGAGGTGCGGCGCTTTTTTTCTTTAGGCTGATAGCTTTGAAGATATGTTCTGATGGTGGTGAGAGTGGAGCACGACTGTCTCAATGGCGCAATTGGCTATGCGATCGGCTGTCAACTGAAAGGTTGGAGGTTCGAGTCCCGCGGGAGTGGTGTATTGCTTTTTTTTCTTTGGGCTGATAGCTTTGAAGATATGTTCTGATGGTGGTGAGAGTGGAGCACGACTGTCTCTGTGGCGCAATTGGCTAGCGCGATCGGCTGTTAACCGAAAGGTTTAAGGTACGAGCCCACCCGGTGGTGGTGTGGCGCTTTTTTTTCTTTGGGCTGATAGCTTTGAAGTTATGTTCTGATGGTGGTGAGAGTCGAGCACGACTTCCTCCATTGCGCAATTGGCTATTCGATCGGCTGTTAACTGAAAAGTTTGAGGTTCGAGCCCTTCCGGGAGTGGTGTGTTGCTTTTTTTATTTTGGGCTGATAGCTTTGAAGATATGTAATGATGGTGGTGAGAGTGGAGCACGACTGTCTCCGTGGCGCAATTGGCTAGCGCGATCGGCTGTTAACCGAAAAATTGGAGGTACGAGCCCACCCGGTGGTGGTGCGGCGCTTTTCTTTCTTTGGGCTGATAGCTTTGAAGATATGTTCTGATGATGTTGAGAGTGGAGCAGGATTGTCTCCGTGGCGCAATTGGCTTTGCGATCTGCTGTTAACTGAAAGGTTGGAGGTTGGAGCCCTCCCGGGAGTGGTGTGTTGCTTTATTTTCTTTGGGCTGATAGCTTTGAAGATATATTCTCATGGTGGTGAGAGTGGAGCAGGACTGTCTCCTTGGCGCAATTGGCTAGCGCGATCGGCTGTTAACCGAAAGGTTGGAGGTACGAGCCCACCCGGTGGTGGTGCGGCGCTTTTTTTTCTTTTGGCTGATAGCTTTGAAGAAATGTTCTGACGGTGGTGAGAGTGGAGCACGACTGTCTCCGTAGCGCAATTGGCTATGCGAAAGGCTGTTAACCGGAAGGTTGGAGGTTCGAGCCCTCCCGGGAGTGGTGTGTTGCTTTTTTTTTGGGCTGATAGCTTTGAAGAAATGTTCTGATGGTGGTGAGAGTGGAGCAGGACTGTCTCCGTGGCGCAATTGGCTAGCGCGATCGGCTGTTAACCGAAAGGTTGGAGGTACGAGCCCACACGGTGGTGATGCGGCGCTTTTTTTCTTTGGGCTGATAGCTCAGAAGAAATGTTCTGACGGGGGTGAGAGTGGAGCACGACTGTCTCCGTGGCGCATTTGGCTAGCGCGATCGGCTGTTAACCGAAAGGTTGGAGGTACGAGCCCTCACGGGAGTGGTGTGTTGCTTTTTATTCTTTGGGCTGATAGCTTTGAAGATATGTTCTGATGGTGGTGAGAGTGGAGCAGGACAGTCTCCATGGCGCAATTGGCTAACGCGATCGGCTGTTAACCAAAAGGTTGGAGCTACGAGCCCTCCCGGGAGTGGTGTGATGCTTTTTTTTATTTCAGGCTGATAGCTATGAAGATATGTTGTGATGGTGGTGAGATTGGAGCACGACTGTCTCCGTGGCGCAATCGGCTAGCACGATCGGCTGTTAACCGAAAGGTTGGAGGTACGAGCCCACGCAGTGGTGGTGCGGCGCTTTTTTTCTTTGGGCTGTTAGCTTTGAAGATATGTTCTGATGGTGGTGAGAGTGAAGCACGACTGTCTCTGTGGCGCAATTGGCTATTCGATCGGCTGTTAACTGAAAGGTTGGATGTTCGAGCCCTCCCGGGAGTGGTGTGCTGCTTTTTTTATTTCGGGCTGATAGCTATGAAGACATGTTCTGATGGTGGTGAGAGCGGAGCACGACTGCCTCCGTGGCGCAATCGGCTAGCGCGAACGGCTGTTAACCGAAATGTTGGAGGTACGAGCCCACGCAGTGGTGGTGCGGCGCTTTTTTTTCTTTGGGCTGATAGCTTTGAAGATATGTTCTGATGGTGGTGAGAGTGAAGCACGACTGTCTCCGTGGCGCAATTGGCTATTCGATCAGCTGTTAACTGAAAGGTTGGATGGTCGAGCCCACCCGGGAGTTGTGTGTTGCTTTTTTTTTCTTTGGGCTGATAGCTCTGAAGAAATATTCTGACGGTGGTGAGAGTGGAGCACGACTGTCTCCGTGGCGCATTTGGCTAGCGCGATCGGCTGTTAACCGAAAGGTTGGAGGTACGAGGCCTCCCGGGAGTGGTGTGTTGCTTTTTATTCTTCGGGCTGATAGCTTTGAAGATATGTTCTGATGGTGGTGAGAGTGGAGCAGGACTGTCTCCGTGGCGCAATTGGCTAACGCGATCGGCTGTTAACCGAAAGGTTGGAGCTACGAGCCCTCCCGGGAGTGGTGTGTTGCTTTTTTTATTTCGGGCTGATAGCTATGAAGATATGTTCTGATGGTGGTGAGAGTGGAGCACCACTGTCCCTTGGCGCAATCGGCTTGCGCGATCAGCTGTTAACCGAAAGGTTGGAGGTACGAGCCCACGCAGTGGTGGTGCGGCGCTTTTTTTCTTTGGGCTGATAGCTTTGAAGATATGTTCTGATGGTGGTGAGAGTGAAGCACGACTGTCTCCGTGGCGCAATTGGCCATTCGATCAGCTGTTAACTGAATGGTTGGATGTTCGAGCCCACCCGGGAGTTGTGTGTTGCTTTTTTTTCTTTGGGCTGATAGCTCTGAAGAAATATTCTGACGGTGGTGAGAGTGGAAAACGACTGTCTCCGTGGCGCAATTGGCTAGCGCGATCGGCTGTTAACCGAAAGGTTTAAGGTACGAGCCCACCCGGTGGTGGTGTGGCGCTTTTTTTTCTTTGGGCTGATAGCTTTGAAGATATGTTCTGATGGTGGTGAGAGTGGAGCACGACTTTCTCCATTGCGCAATTGGCTATTCGATCGGCTGTTAACTGAAAAGTTTGAGGTTCGAGCCCTTCCGGGAGTGGTGTGTTGCTTTTTTTATTTTGGGCTGATAGCTTTGAAGATATGTAATGATGGTGGTGAGAGTGGAGCACGACTGTCTCCGTGGCGCAATTGGCTAGCGCGATCGGCTCTTAACCGAAATATTGGAGGTACGAGCCCACCCGGTGGTGGTGCGGCGCTTTTTTTTCTTTGGGCTGATAGCTTTGAAGATATGTTCTGATGGTGTTGAGAGTGGGGCAGGATTGTCTCCGTGGCGCAATTGGCTATGCGATCTGCTGTTAACTGAAAGGTTGGAGGTTGGAGCCCTCCCGGGAGTGGTGTGTTGCTTTTTTTTCTTTGGGCTGATAGCTCTGAAGAAATATTCTGACGGTGGTGAGAGTGGAGCACGACTGTCTCCGTGGCGCATTTGGCTAGCGCGATCGGCTGTTAACCGAAAGGTTGGAGGTACGAGCCCTCCCGGGAGTGGTGTGTTGCTTTTTATTCTTTGGGCTGATAGCTTTGAAGATATGTTCTGATGGTGGTGAGAGTGGAGCAGAACTGTCTCCGTGGCGCAATTGGCTAACGCGATCGGCTGTTAACCGAAAGGTTGGAGCTACGAGCCCTCCCGGGAGTGGTGTGTTGCTTTTTTTATTTCGGGCTGATAGCTATGAAGATATGTTCTGATGGTAGTGAGAGTGGAGCACCACTGTCCCTTGGCGCAATCGGCTTGCGCGATCGGCTGTTAACCGAAAGGTTGGAGGTACGAGCCCACGCAGTGGTGGTGCGGCGCTTTTTTTTCTTTGGGCTGATAGCTTTGAAGATATGTTCTGATGGTGGTGAGAGTGAAGCACGACTGTCTCCGTGGCGCAATTGGCTATTCGATCGGCTGTTAACTGAAAGGTTGGATGTTCGAGCCCTCCCGGGAGTAGTGTGTTGCTTTTTTTTCTTTGGGCTGATAGCTTTGAAGATATGTTCTGACGGTGGTGAGAGTGGAGCAGGACTGTCTCTGTGGCGCATTTGGCTAGCGCGATCGGCTGTTAACCGAAAGGTTGGAGGTACGAGCCCTCCCGGAAGTGGTGTGTTGCTTTTTATTCTTTGGGCTGATAGCTTTGAAGATATGTTCTGATGGTGGTGAGAGTGGAGCAGGACTGTCTCCGTGGCGCAATAGGCTAACGGGATCGGCTGTTAACCGAAAGGTTGGAGCTACGAGCCCTCCCGGGAGTGGTGTGTTGCTTTTTTTATTTCGGGCTGATAGCTATGAAGATATGTTCTGATGGTGGTGAGAGTGGAGCACCACTGTCCCTTGGCGCAATCGGCTTGCGCGATCGGCTGTTAACCGAAAGGTTGGAGGTACGAGCCCACGCAGTGGTGGTGCGGCGCTTTTTTTTCTTTGGGCTGATAGCTTTGAAGATATGTTCTGATGGTGGTGAGAGTGAAGCACGACTGTCTCCGTGGCACAATTGGCTATTCGATCGGCTGTTAACTGAAAGGTTGGATGTTCGAGCCCTCCTGGGAGTAGTGTGTTGCTTTTTTTTCTTTGGGCTGATAGCTTTGAAGATATGTTCTGACGGTGGTGAGAGTGGAGCACGACTGTCTCCGTGGCGCATTTGGCTAGCGCGATCGGCTGTTAACCGAAAGGTTGGAGGTACGAGCCCTCCCGGGAGTGGTGTGTTGCTTTTTATTCTTTGGGCTGATAGCTTTGAAGATATGTTCTGATGGTGGTGAGAGTGGAGCAGGACTGTCTCCGTGGCGCAATTGGCTAACGCGATCGGCTGTTAACCGAAAGGTTGGAGCTACGAGCCCTCCCGGGAGTGGTGTGTTGCTTTTTTTATTTCGGGCTGATAGCTATGAAGATATGTTCTTATGGTGGTGAGAGTGGAGCACCACTGTCCCTTGGCGCAATCGGCTTGCGCGATCGGCTGTTAACCGAAAGGTTGGAGGTACGAGCCCACGCAGTGGTGGTGCGGCGCTTTTTTTTCTTTGGGCTGATAGCTTTGAAGATATGTTCTGATGGTGGTGAGAGTGAAGCACGACTGTCTCCGTGGCGCAATTGGCTATTCGATCAGCTGTTAACTGAATGGTTGGATGTTCGAGCCCACCCGGGAGTTGTGTGTTGCTTTTTTTTCTTTGGGCTGATAGCTCTGAAGAAATATTTTGACCGTGGTGAGAGTGGAGCACGACTGTCTCCGTGGCGCATTTGGCTAGCGCGATCGGCTGTTAACCGAAAGGTTGGAGGTACGAGCCCTCCCGGGAGTGGTGTGTTGCTTTTTATTCTTTGGGCTGATAGCTCTGAAGAAATGTTCTGACGGGAGTGAGAGTGGAGCACGACTGTCTCCGTGGCGCATTTGGCTAGCGCGATCGGCTGTTAACCGAAAGGTTGGAGCTACGAGCCCACGCAGTGGTGGTGTATTGCTTTTTTTTCTTTGAGCTGATAGCTTTGAAGATATGTTCTGATGGTGGTGAGAGTGGAAAACGACTGTCTCCGTGGCGCAATTGGCTAGCGCGATCGGCTGTTAACCGAAAGGTTTAAGGTACGAGCCCACCCGGTGGTGGTGTGGCGCTTTTTTTTCTTTGGGCTGATAGCTTTGAAGATATGTTCTGATGGTGGTGAGAGTGGAGCACGACTTTCTCCATTGCGCAATTGGCTATTCGATCGGCTGTTAACTGAAAAGTTTGAGGTTCGAGCCCTTCCGGGAGTGGTGTGTTGCTTTTTTTATTTTGGGCTGATAGCTTTGAAGATATGTAATGATGGTGGTGAGAGTGGAGCACGACTGTCTCCGTGGCGCAATTGGCTAGCGCGATCGGCTCTTAACCGAAATATTGGAGGTACGAGCCCACCCGGTGGTGGTGCGGCGCTTTTTTTTCTTTGGGCTGATAGCTTTGAAGATATGTTCTGATGGTGTTGAGAGTGGGGCAGGATTGTCTCCGTGGCGCAATTGGCTATGCGATCTGCTGTTAACTGAAAGGTTGGAGGTTGGAGCCCTCCCGGGAGTGGTGTGTTGCTTTTTTTTCTTTGGGCTGATAGCTTTTAAGATATATTCTCATGGTGGTGAGAGTGGAGCAGGACTGTCTCCGTGGCGCAATTGGCTAGCGCGATCGGCTGTTAACCGAAAGGTTGGAGGTACGAGCCCACCCGGTGGTGGTGCGGCGCTTTTTTTCTTTGGGCTGATAGCTCTGAAGAAATGTTCTGACGGGGGTGAGAGTGGAGCACGACTGTCTCCGTGGCGCATTTGGCTAGCGCGAACGGCTGTTAACCGAAAGGTTGGAGCTACGAGCCCACGCAGTGGTGGTGCGGCGCTTTTTTTTCTTTGGGCTGTTAGCTTTGAAGATATGTTCTGATGGTGGTGAGAGTGAAGCACGGCTGTCTCCGTGGCGCAATTGGCTATTCGATCGGCTGTTAACTGAAAGGTTGGATGTTCGAACCCTCCCGGGAGTGGTGTGCTGCTTTTTTTATTTCGGGCTGATAGCTATGAAGACATGTTCTGATGGTGGTGAGAGCGGAGCACGACTGCCTCCGTGGCGCAATCGGCTAGCGCGATCGGCTGTTAACCGAAATGTTGGAGGTACGAGCCCACGCAGTGGTGGTGCGGCGCTTTTTTTTCTTTGGGCTGATAGCTTTGAAGATATGTTCTGATGGTGGTGAGAGTGAAGCACGACTGTCTCCGTGGCGCAATTGGCTATTCGATCAGCTGTTAACTGAAAGGTTGGATGTTCGAGCCCACCCGGGAGTTGTGTGTTGCTTTTTTTTCTTTGGGCTGATAGCTCTGAAGAAATATTCTGACGGTGGTGAGAGTGGAGCACGACAGTCTCCGTGGCGCATTTGGCTAGCGCGATCGGCTGTTAACCGAAAGGTTGGAGGTACGAGCCCTCCCGGGAGTGGTGTGTTGCTTTTTATTCTTTGGGCTGACAGCTTTGAATATATGTTCTGATGGTGGTGAGAGTGGAGCAGAACTGTCTCCGTGGCGCAATTGGCTAACGCGATCGGTTGTTAACCGAAAGGTTGGAGCTACGAGCCCTCCCGGGAGTGGTGTGTTGCTTTTTTTATTTCGGGCTGATAGCTATGAAGATATGTTCTGATGGTAGTGAGAGTGGAGCACCACTGTCCCTTGGCGCAATCGGCTTGCGCGATCGGCTGTTAACCGAAAGGTTGGAGGTACGAGCCCACGCAGTGGTGGTGCGGCGCTTTTTTTTCTTTGGGCTGATAGCTTTGAAGATATGTTCTGATGGTGGTGAGAGTGAAGCACGACTGTCTCCGTGGCGCAATTGGCTATTCGATCGGCTGTTAACTGAAAGGTTGGATGTTCGAGCCCTCCCGGGAGTAGTGTGTTGCTTTTTTTTCTTTGGGCTGATAGCTTTGAAGATATGTTCTGACGGTGGTGAGAGTGGAGCAGGACTGTCTCTGTGGCGCATTTGGCTAGCGCGATCGGCTGTTAACCGAAAGGTTGGAGGTACGAGCCCTCCCGGAAGTGGTGTGTTGCTTTTTATTCTTTGGGCTGATAGCTTTGAAGATATGTTCTGATGGTGGTGAGAGTGGAGCAGGACTGTCTCCGTGGCGCAATTGGCTAACGCGATCGGCTGTTAACCGAAAGGTTGGAGCTACGAGCCCTCCCGGGAGTGGTGTGTTGCTTTTTTTATTTCGGGCTGATAGCTATGAAGATATGTTCTGATGGTGGTGAGAGTGGAGCACCACTGTCCCTTGGCGCAATCGGCTTGCGCGATCGGCTGTTAACCGAAAGGTTGGAGGTACGAGCCCACGCAGTGGTGGTGCGGCGCTTTTTTTTCTTTGGGCTGATAGCTTTGAAGATATGTTCTGATGGTGGTGAGAGTGAAGCACGACTGTCTCCGTGGCACAATTGGCTATTCGATCGGCTGTTAACTGAAAGGTTGGATGTTCGAGCCCTCCCGGGAGTAGTGTGTTGCTTTTTTTTCTTTGGGCTGATAGCTTTGAAGATATGTTCTGACGGTGGTGAGAGTGGAGCACGACTGTCTCCGTGGCGCATTTGGCTAGCGCGATCGGCTGTTAACCGAAAGGTTGGAGGTACGAGCCCTCCCGGGAGTGGTGTGTTGCTTTTTATTCTTTGGGCTGATAGCTTTGAAGATATGTTCTGATGGTGGTGAGAGTGGAGCAGGACTGTCTCCGTGGCGCAATTGGCTAACGCGATCGGCTGTTAACCGAAAGGTTGGAGCTACGAGCCCTCCCGGGAGTGGTGTGTTGCTTTTTTTATTTCGGGCTGATAGCTATGAAGATATGTTCTTATGGTGGTGAGAGTGGAGCACCACTGTCCCTTGGCGCAATCGGCTTGCGCGATCGGCTGTTAACCGAAAGGTTGGAGGTACGAGCCCACGCAGTGGTGGTGCGGCGCTTTTTTTTCTTTGGGCTGATAGCTTTGAAGATATGTTCTGATGGTGGTGAGAGTGAAGCACGACTGTCTCCGTGGCGCAATTGGCTATTCGATCAGCTGTTAACTGAATGGTTGGATGTTCGAGCCCACCCGGGAGTTGTGTGTTGCTTTTTTTTCTTTGGGCTGATAGCTCTGAAGAAATATTCTGACCGTGGTGAGAGTGGAGCACGACTGTCTCCGTGGCGCATTTGGCTAGCGCGATCGGCTGTTAACCGAAAGGTTGGAGGTACGAGCCCTCCCGGGAGTGGTGTGTTGCTTTTTATTCTTTGGGCTGATAGCTTTGAAGATATGTTCTGATGGTGGTGAGAGTGGAGCACGACTGTCTCAATGGCGCAATTGGCTATGCGATCGGCTGTCAACTGAAAGGTTGGAGGTTCGAGTCCCGCGGGAGTGGTGTATTGCTTTTTTTTCTTTGGGCTGATAGCTTTGAAGATATGTTCTGATGGTGGTGAGAGTGGAGCACGACTGTCTCCGTGGCGCAATTGGCTAGCGCGATCGGCTGTTAACCGAAAGGTTTAAGGTACGAGCCCACCCGGTGGTGGTGTGGCGCTTTTTTTTCTTTGGGCTGATAGCTTTGAAGATTTGTTCTGATGGTGGTGAGAGTGGAGCACGACTTTCTCCATTGCGCAATTGGCTATTCGATCGGCTGGTAACTGAAAAGTTTGAGGTTCGAGCCCTTCCGGGAGTGGTGTGTTGCTTTTTTTTATTTTGGGCTGATAGCTTTGAAGATATGTAATGATGGTGGTGAGAGTGGAGCACGACTGTCTCCGTGGCGCAATTGGCTAGCGCGATCGGCTCTTAACCGAAATATTGGAGGTACGAGCCCACCCGGTGGTGGTGCGGCGCTTTTTTTTCTTTGGGCTGATAGCTTTGAAGATATGTTCTGATGGTGTTGAGAGTGGAGCAGGATTGTCTCCGTGGCGCAATTGGCTATGCGATCTGCTGTTAACTGAAAGGTTGGAGGTTGGAGCCCTCCCGGGAGTGGTGTGTTGCTTTATTTTCTTTGGGCTGATAGCTTTGAAGATATATTCTCATGGTGGTGAGAGTGGAGCAGGACTGTCTCCTTGGCGCAATTGGCTAGCGCGATCGGCTGTTAACCGAAAGGTTGGAGGTACGAGCCCACCCGGTGGTGGTGCGGCGCTTTTTTTTCTTTTGGCTGATAGCTTTGAAGAAATGTTCTGACGGTGGTGAGAGTGGAGCACGACTGTATCCGTAGCGCAATTGGCTATGCGAAAGGCTGTTAACCAGAAGGTTGGAGGTTCGAGCCCTCCCGGGAGTGGTGTGTTGCTTTTTTTTCTTTGGGCTGATAGCTTTGAAGAAATGTTCTGATGGTGGTGAGAGTGGAGCAGGACTGTCTCCGTGGCGCAATTGGCTAGCGCGATCGGCTGTTAACCGAAAGGTTGGAGGTACGAGCCCACCCGGTGGTGGTGCGGCGCTTTTTTTCTTTGGGCTGATAGCTCTGAAGAAATGTTCTGACGGGGGTGAGAGTGGAGCACGACTGTCTCCGTGGCGCATTTGGCTAGCGCGATCGGCTGTTAACCGAAAGGTTGGAGCTACGAGCCCACGCAGTGGTGGTGCGGCGCTTTTTTTTCTTTGGGCTGTTAGCTTTGAAGATATGTTCTGATGGTGGTGAGAGTGAAGCACGGCTGTCTCCGTGGCGCAATTGGCTATTCGATCGGCTGTTAACTGAAAGGTTGGATGTTCGAACCCTCCCGGGAGTGGTGTGCTGCTTTTTTTATTTCGGGCTGATAGCTATGAAGACATGTTCTGATGGTGGTGAGAGCGGAGCACGACTGCCTCCGTGGCGCAATCGGCTAGCGCGATCGGCTGTTAACCGAAATGTTGGAGGTACGAGCCCACGCAGTGGTGGTGCGGCGCTTTTTTTTCTTTGGGCTGATAGCTTTGAAGATATGTTCTGATGGTGGTGAGAGTGAAGCACGACTGTCTCCGTGGCGCAATTGGCTATTCGATCAGCTGTTAACTGAAAGGTTGGATGTTCGAGCCCACCCGGGAGTTGTGTGTTGCTTTTTTTTCTTTGGGCTGATAGCTCTGAAGAAATATTCTGACGGTGGTGAGAGTGGAGCACGACTGTCTCCGTGGCGCATTTGGCTAGCGCGATCGGCTGTTAACCGAAAGGTTGGAGGTACGAGCCCTCCCGGGAGTGGTGTGTTGCTTTTTATTCTTTGGGCTGATAGCTTTGAAGATATGTTCTGATGGTGGTGAGAGTGGAGCAGAACTGTCTCCGTGGCGCAATTGGCTAACGCGATCGGCTGTTAACCGAAAGGTTGGAGCTACGAGCCCTCCCGGGAGTGGTGTGTTGCTTTTTTTATTTCGGGCTGATAGCTATGAAGATATGTTCTGATGGTGGTGAGAGTGGAGCACCACTGTCCCTTGGCGCAATCGGCTTGCGCGATCGGCTGTTAACCGAAAGGTTGGAGGTACGAGCCCACGCAGTGGTGGTGCGGCGCTTTTTTTTCTTTGGGCTGATAGCTTTGAAGATATGTTCTGATGGTGGTGAGAGTGAAGCACGACTGTCTCCATGGCGCAATTGGCTATTCGATCGGCTGTTAACTGAAAGGTTGGATGTTCGAGCCCTCCCGGGAGTAGTGTGTTGCTTTTTTTTCTTTGGGCTGATAGCTTTGAAGATATGTTCTGACGGTGGTGAGAGTGGAGCAGGACTGTCTCTGTGGCGCATTTGGCTAGCGCGATCGGCTGTTAACCGAAAGGTTGGAGGTACGAGCCCTCCCGGGAGTGGTGTGTTGCTTTTTATTCTTTGGGCTGATAGCTTTGAAG
The DNA here is from genome assembly GCF_043290135.1 of Rhipicephalus microplus. Taxonomy (NCBI): domain Eukaryota; kingdom Metazoa; phylum Arthropoda; class Arachnida; order Ixodida; family Ixodidae; genus Rhipicephalus; species Rhipicephalus microplus. The sequence goes on from NC_134701.1 coordinate 6,654,514, forward strand.
ATATGTTCTGATGGTGGTGAGAGTGGAGCAGGACTGTCTCCGTGGCGCAATTGGCTAACGCGATCGGCTGTTAACCGAAAGGTTGGAGCTACGAGCCCTCCCGGGAGTGGTGTGTTGCTTTTTTTATTTCGGGCTGATAGCTATGAAGATATGTTCTGATGGTGGTGAGAGTGGAGCACCACTGTCCCTTGGCGCAATCGGCTTGCGCGATCGGCTGTTAACCGAAAGGTTGGAGGTACGAGCCCACGCAGTGGTGGTGCGGCGCTTTTTTTTCTTTGGGCTGATAGCTTTGAAGATATGTTCTGATGGTGGTGAGAGTGAAGCACGACTGTCTCCGTGGCGCAATTGGCTATTCGATCGGCTGTTAACTGAAAGGTTGGATGTTCGAGCCCTCCCGGGAGTAGTGTGTTGCTTTTTTTTCTTTGGGCTGATAGCTTTGAAGATATGTTCTGACGGTGGTGAGAGTGGAGCACGACTGTCTCCGTGGCGCATTTGGCTAGCGCGATCGGCTGTTAACCGAAAGGTTGGAGGTACGAGCCCTCCCGGGAGTGGTGTGTTGCTTTTTATTCTTTGGGCTGATAGCTTTGAAGATATGTTCTGATGGTGGTGAGAGTGGAGCAGGACTGTCTCCGTGGCGCAATTGGCTAACGCGATCGGCTGTTAACCGAAAGGTTGGAGCTACGAGCCCTCCCGGGAGTGGTGTGTTGCTTTTTTTATTTCGGGCTGATAGCTATGAAGATATGTTCTGATGGTGGTGAGAGTGGAGCACCACTGTCCCTTGGCGCAATCGGCTTGCGCGATCGGCTGTTAACCGAAAGGTTGGAGGTACGAGCCCACGCAGTGGTGGTGCGGCGCTTTTTTTTCTTTGGGCTGATAGCTTTGAAGATATGTTCTGATGGTGGTGAGAGTGAAGCACGACTGTCTCCGTGGCGCAATTGGCTATTCGATCAGCTGTTAACTGAATGGTTGGATGTTCGAGCCCACCCGGGAGTTGTGTGTTGCTTTTTTTTCTTTGGGCTGATAGCTCTGAAGAAATATTCTGACCGTGGTGAGAGTGGAGCACGACTGTCTCCGTGGCGCATTTGGCTAGCGCGATCGGCTGTTAACCGAAAGGTTGGAGGTACGAGCCCTCCCGGGAGTGGTGTGTTGCTTTTTATTCTTTGGGCTGATAGCTTTGAAGATATGTTCTGATGGTGGTGAGAGTGGAGCACGACTGTCTCAATGGCGCAATTGGCTATGCGATCGGCTGTCAACTGAAAGGTTGGAGGTTCGAGTCCCGCGGGAGTGGTGTATTGCTTTTTTTTCTTTGGGCTGATAGCTTTGAAGATATGTTCTGATGGTGGTGAGAGTGGAGCACGACTGTCTCCGTGGCGCAATTGGCTAGCGCGATCGGCTGTTAACCTAAAGGTTTAAGGTACGAGCCCACCCGGTGGTGGTGTGGCGCTTTTTTTTCTTTGGGCTGATAGCTTTGAAGATATGTTCTGATGGTGGTGAGAGTGGAGCACGACTTTCTCCATTGCGCAATTGGCTATTCGATCGGCTGTTAACTGAAAAGTTTGAGGTTCGAGCCCTTCTGGGAGTGGTGTGTTGCTTTTTTTATTTTGGGCTGATAGCTTTGAAGATATGTAATGATGGTGGTGAGAGTGGAGCACGACTGTCTCCGTGGCGCAATTGGCTAGCGCGATCGGCTCTTAACCGAAAAATTGGAGGTACGAGCCCACCCGGTGGTGGTGCGGCGCTTTTTTTTCTTTGGGCTGATAGCTTTGAAGATATGTTCTGATGGTGTTGAGAGTGGAGCAGGATTGTCTCCGTGGCGCAATTGGCTATGCGATCTGCTGTTAACTGAAAGGTTGGAGGTTGGAGCCCTCCCGGGAGTGGTGTGTTGCTTTATTTTCTTTGGGCTGATAGCTTTGAAGATATATTCTCATGGTGGTGAGAGTGGAGCAGGACTGTCTCCTTGGCGCAATTGGCTAGCGCGATCGGCTGTTAACCGAAAGGTTGGAGGTACGAGCCCACCCGGTGGTGGTGCGGCGCTTTTTTTTCTTTTGGCTGATAGCTTTGAAGAAATGTTCTGACGGTGGTGAGAGTGGAGCACGACTGTCTCCGTAGCGCAATTGGCTATGCGAAAGGCTGTTAACCGGAAGGTTGGAGGTTCGAGCCCTCCCGGGAGTGGTGTGTTGCTTTTTTTTCTTTGGGCTGATAGCTTTGAAGAAATGTTCTGATGGTGGTGAGAGTGGAGCAGGACTGTCTCCGTGGCGCAATTGGCTAGCGCGATCGGCTGTTAACCGAAAGGTTGGAGGTACGAGCCCACCCGGTGGTGGTGCGGCGCTTTTTTTCTTTGGGCTGATAGCTATGAAGATATGTTCTGATGGTGGTGAGAGTGGAGCACCACTGTCCCTTGGCGCAATCGGCTTGCGCGATCGGCTGTTAACCGAAAGGTTGGAGGTACGAGCCCACGCAGTGGTGGTGCGGCGCTTTTTTTTCTTTGGGCTGATAGCTTTGAAGATATGTTCTGATGGTGGTGAGAGTGAAGCACGACTGTCTCCGTGGCGCAATTGGCTATTCGATCGGCTGTTAACTGAAAGGTTGGATGTTCGAGCCCTCCCGGGAGTAGTGTGTTGCTTTTTTTTCTTTGGGCTGATAGCTTTGAAGATATGTTCTGACGGTGGTGAGAGTGGAGCAGGACTGTCTCTGTGGCGCATTTGGCTAGCGCGATCGGCTGTTAACCGAAACGTTGGAGGTACGAGCCCTCCCGGAAGTGGTGTGTTGCTTTTTATTCTTTGGGCTGATAGCTTTGAAGATATGTTCTGATGGTGGTGAGAGTGGAGCAGGACTGTCTCCGTGGCGCATTTGGCTAGCGCGATCGGCTGTTAACCGAAAGGTTGGAGCTACGAGCCCACGCAGTGGTGGTGCGGCGCTTTTTTTTCTTTGGGCTGTTAGCTTTGAAGATATGTTCTGATGGTGGTGAGAGTGAAGCACGGCTGTCTCCGTGGCGCAATTGGCTATTCGATCGGCTGTTAACTGAAAGGTTGGATGTTCGAACCCTCCCGGGAGTGGTGTGCTGCTTTTTTTATTTCGGGCTGATAGCTATGAAGACATGTTCTGATGGTGGTGAGAGCGGAGCACGACTGCCTCCGTGGCGCAATCGGCTAGCGCGATCGGCTGTTAACCGAAATGTTGGAGGTACGAGCCCACGCAGTGGTGGTGCGGCGCTTTTTTTTCTTTGGGCTGATAGCTTTGAAGATATGTTCTGATGGTGGTGAGAGTGAAGCACGACTGTCTCTGTGGCGCAATTGGCTATTCGATCAGCTGTTAACTGAAAGGTTGGATGTTCGAGCCCACCCGGGAGTTGTGTGTTGCTTTTTTTTCTTTGGGCTGATAGCTCTGAAGAAATATTCTGACGGTGGTGAGAGTGGAGCACGACTGTCTCCGTGGCGCATTTGGCTAGCGCGACCGGCTGTTAACCGAAAGGTTGGAGGTACGAGCCCTCCCGGGAGTGGTGTGTTGCTTTTTATTCTTTGGGCTGATAGCTTTGAAGATATGTTCTGATGGTGGTGAGAGTGGAGCAGAACTGTCTCCGTGGCGCAATTGGCTAACGCGATCGGCTGTTAACCGAAAGGTTGGAGCTACGAGCCCTCCCGGGAGTGGTGTGTTGCTTTTTTATTTCGGGCTGATAGCTATGAAGATATGTTCTGATGGTGGTGAGAGTGGACCACCACTGTCCCTTGGCGCAATCGGCTTGCGCGATCGGCTGTTAACCGAAAGGTTGGAGGTACGAGCCCACGCAGTGGTGGTGCGGCGCTTTTTTTTCTTTGGGCTGATAGCTTTGAAGATATGTTCTGATGGTGGTGAGAGTGAAGCACGACTGTCTCCGTGGCGCAATTGGCTATTCGATCGGCTGTTAACTGAAAGGTTGGATGTTCGAGCCCTCCCAGGAGTAGTGTGTTGCTTTTTTTTCTTTGGGCTGATAGCTTTGAAGATATGTTCTGACGGTGGTGAGAGTGGAGCAGGACTGTCTCCGTGGCGCAATTGGCTACCGCGATCGGCTGTTAACCGAAAGGTTGGAGGTACGAGCCCACCCGGTGGAGGTGCGGCGCTGTTTTCTTTAGGCTGATATCTTTGAAGATATGTTCTGATGGTGGTGAGAGTAAAGCACGACTGTCTCCGTGGCGCAATTGGCTATCGCGATCGGCTGTTAACCAAGAGGTTGGAGTTTCGAACCCACCCGGTGGTGGTGCGGCGAGTTTTTTCTTTTGCGCTGATAGCTCTGAAGAAATGTTCTGACGGTGGTGAGAGTGGAGCACGACTGTCTCCATGGCGCAATTGGCTATGCGATCGGCTGTTAACTGAAAGGTTAGAGGTTAGAGCCCTCGCGGGAGTGGTGTGTTGCTTTTTTTGGGGGCTGATAGCTTTGAAGATATGTTCTGATGGTGGTGAGAGTGGAGCAGGACTGTCTCCGTGGCGCAATTGGCTAGGGCGATCGGCTGTTAACCGAAAGGTTTGAGGTTCGGGCCCACCCGGTGGTGGTGCGGCGCTTTCTTTTTTTTCGGCTGATAGCTTTGAACATATGTTCTGATGGTGGTGAGAGTGGAGCACGACTGTCTCCGTAGCGCAATAGGCTAGCGCGATCGGCTGTTAACCGAAAGGTTGGAGGTTTGAGCCCTCCCGGGAGTGGTGTGTTGCTTTTTTTATTTTGGGCTGATAGCTTTGAAGATATGTTCTGGTGGTGGTGAGTGTGGAGCAGGACTTTTTCCGTCGCGCAATTGGCTAGCGCGATCGGCTTTTAACCGAAAGGTTGGACGTACGAGCCCTCCCGGGAGTGGTGCGCTGCTTTTTTTTCTTTGGGCTGATAGCTTTGAAGATATGTTCTCATGGTGGTGAGAGTGGAGCACGACTGTCTCCGTGGCGCTATTGGCTAGCGCGATCGGCTGTTAACCGAAAGGTTGGAGGTTCGAGCCCACCCGGCGGTGGTGCGGGGCTTTTTTTTCTTTTGGATGATAGCTTTGAAGATGTGTTCTGATGGTGGTAAGAGTGGAGCACGACTGTCTCCGTGGCGCAATTGGCTAGCGCTATCGGCTGTTAACTAAAAGGTTGGAGGTTCGGGCCCACCTGGTGGTGGTGCGGCGCTTTTTTTCTTTGGGCTGATAGCTTTGAAGATATGTACTGATGGTGGTGGGAGTGGAGCACGACTGTCTCCGTGGCGAAATTGGCTAGCGCGATCGGCTGTTAACCGAGAGGTTGGAGGTTGGAGCCCACCCGATGGTGGTGCGGCGATTTTTTTCCTTTTGGCTGATAGCTCTGAAGAAATGTTCTGACGGTGGTGAGAGTGGAGCACGACTGTCTCCATGGCGCAATTGACTATGCGATCGGCTGTTTACCGAAAGGTTGGAGGTTCGAGCCCTCCCGGGAGTGGTGTGTTGCTTTTTTTTTTGGGCTGATAGCTTTGAAGAAATGTTCTGATGGTGGTGAGAGTGGAGCAGGACTGTCTCCGTGGCGCAATTGGCTAGCGCGATCGGCTGTTAACCGAAAGGTTGGAGGTACGAGCCCACCCGGTGGTGGTGCGGCGCTTTTTTTCTTTGGGCTGATAGCTCTGAAGAAATGTTCTGACGGGGGTGAGAGTGGAGCACGACTGTCTCCGTGGCGCAATTGGCTAGCGCGATCGGCTGTTAACCGAAAGGTTTAAGGTACGAGCCCACCCGGTGGTGGTGCGGCGCTTTTTTTTCTTTGGGCTGATAGCTTTGAAGATATGTTCTGATGGTGGTGAGAGTGGAGCACGACTTTCTCCATGGCGCAATTGGCTATTCGATCGGCTGTCAACTAAAAGGTTGGAGGTTCGAGTCCCGCGGGAGTGGTGTATTGCTTTTTTTTCTTTGGGCTGATAGCTTTGAAGAAATGTTCTGACAGTGGTGAGAGTGGAGCACGACTGTCTTCGTGGCGCAATTGGCTATGCGATCGGCTGTTAACTGAAAGGTTGGAGGTTGGAGCCCTCCCGGGAGTGGTGTGTTGCTTTTTTTTCTTTGGGCTGATAGCTTTTAAGATATATTCTCATGGTGGTGAGAGTGGAGCAGGACTGTCTCCGTGGCGCAATTGGCTAGCGCGATCGGCTGTTAACCGAAAGGTTGGAGGTACGAGCCCACCCGGTGGTGGTGCGGCGCTTTTTTTCTTTGGGCTGATAGCTCTGAAGTAATGTTCTGACGGGGGTGAGAGTGGAGCACGACTGTCTCCGTGGCGCATTTGGCTACCGCGATCGGCTGTTAACCGAAAGGTTGCAGGTACGAGCCCTCCCGGGAGTGGTGTGTTGCTTTTTATTCTTTGGGCTGATAGCTTCGAAGATATGTTCTGATGGTGGTGAGAGTGGAGCAGGACAGTCTCCGTGGCGCAATTGGCTAACGCGATCGGCTGTTAACCGAAAGGTTGGAGGTACGAGCCCTCCCGGAAGTGGTGTGTTGCTTTTTATTCTTTGGGCTGATAGCTTTGAAGATATGTTCTGATGGTGGTGAGAGTGGAGCAGGACTGTCTCCGTGGCGCAATTGGCTAACGCGATCGGCTGTTAACCGAAAGGTTGGAGCTACGAGCCCTCCCGGGAGTGGTGTGTTGCTTTTTTTATTTCGGGCTGATAGCTATGAAGATATGTTCTGATGGTGGTGAGAGTGGAGCACCACTGTCCCTTGGCGCAATCGGCTTGCGCGATCGGCTGTTAACCGAAAGGTTGGAGGTACGAGCCCACGCAGTGGTGGTGCGGCGCTTTTTTTTCTTTGGGCTGATAGCTTTGAAGATATGTTCTGATGGTGGTGAGAGTGAAGCACGAATGTCTCCGTGGCACAATTGGCTATTCGATCGGCTGTTAACTGAAAGGTTGGATGTTCGAGCCCTCCCGGGAGTGGTGCGCTGCTTTTTTTTCTTTGGGCTGATAGCTTTGAAGATATGTTCTCATGGTGGTGAGAGTGGAGCACGACTGTCTCCGTGGCGCTATTGGCTAGCGCGATCGGCTGTTAACCGAAAGGTTGGAGGTTCGAGCCCACCCGGCGGTGGTGCGGGGCTTTTTTTTCTTTTGGATGATAGCTTTGAAGATGTGTTCTGATGGTGGTAAGAGTGGAGCACGACTGTCTCCGTGGCGCAATTGGCTAGCGCTATCGGCTGTTAACTAAAAGGTTGGAGGTTCGGGCCCACCTGGTGGTGGTGCGGCGCTTTTTTTCTTTGGGCTGATAGCTTTGAAGATATGTACTGATGGTGGTGGGAGTGGAGCACGACTGTCTCCGTGGCGAAATTGGCTAGCGCGATCGGCTGTTAACCGAGAGGTTGGAGGTTGGAGCCCACCCGATGGTGGTGCGGCGATTTTTTTCCTTTTGGCTGATAGCTCTGAAGAAATGTTCTGACGGTGGTGAGAGTGGAGCACGACTGTCTCCATGGCGCAATTGACTATGCGATCGGCTGTTTACCGAAAGGTTGGAGGTTCGAGCCCTCCCGGGAGTGGTGTGTTGCTTTTTTTTTTGGGCTGATAGCTTTGAAGAAATGTTCTGATGGTGGTGAGAGTGGAGCAGGACTGTCTCCGTGGCGCAATTGGCTAGCGCGATCGGCTGTTAACCGAAAGGTTGGAGGTACGAGCCCACCCGGTGGTGGTGCGGCGCTTTTTTTCTTTGGGCTGATAGCTCTGAAGAAATGTTCTGACGGGGGTGAGAGTGGAGCACGACTGTCTCCGTGGCGCAATTGGCTAGCGCGATCGGCTGTTAACCGAAAGGTTTAAGGTACGAGCCCACCCGGTGGTGGTGCGGCGCTTTTTTTTCTTTGGGCTGATAGCTTTGAAGATATGTTCTGATGGTGGTGAGAGTGGAGCACGACTTTCTCCATGGCGCAATTGGCTATTCGATCGGCTGTCAACTAAAAGGTTGGAGGTTCGAGTCCCGCGGGAGTGGTGTATTGCTTTTTTTTCTTTGGGCTGATAGCTTTGAAGAAATGTTCTGACAGTGGTGAGAGTGGAGCACGACTGTCTTCGTGGCGCAATTGGCTATGCGATCGGCTGTTAACTGAAAGGTTGGAGGTTGGAGCCCTCCCGGGAGTGGTGTGTTGCTTTTTTTTCTTTGGGCTGATAGCTTTTAAGATATATTCTCATGGTGGTGAGAGTGGAGCAGGACTGTCTCCGTGGCGCAATTGGCTAGCGCGATCGGCTGTTAACCGAAAGGTTGGAGGTACGAGCCCACCCGGTGGTGGTGCGGCGCTTTTTTTCTTTGGGCTGATAGCTCTGAAGTAATGTTCTGACGGGGGTGAGAGTGGAGCACGACTGTCTCCGTGGCGCATTTGGCTACCGCGATCGGCTGTTAACCGAAAGGTTGCAGGTACGAGCCCTCCCGGGAGTGGTGTGTTGCTTTTTATTCTTTGGGCTGATAGCTTCGAAGATATGTTCTGATGGTGGTGAGAGTGGAGCAGGACAGTCTCCGTGGCGCAATTGGCTAACGCGATCGGCTGTTAACCGAAAGGTTGGAGGTACGAGCCCTCCCGGAAGTGGTGTGTTGCTTTTTATTCTTTGGGCTGATAGCTTTGAAGATATGTTCTGATGGTGGTGAGAGTGGAGCAGGACTGTCTCCGTGGCGCAATTGGCTAACGCGATCGGCTGTTAACCGAAAGGTTGGAGCTACGAGCCCTCCCGGGAGTGGTGTGTTGCTTTTTTTATTTCGGGCTGATAGCTATGAAGATATGTTCTGATGGTGGTGAGAGTGGAGCACCACTGTCCCTTGGCGCAATCGGCTTGCGCGATCGGCTGTTAACCGAAAGGTTGGAGGTACGAGCCCACGCAGTGGTGGTGCGGCGCTTTTTTTTCTTTGGGCTGATAGCTTTGAAGATATGTTCTGATGGTGGTGAGAGTGAAGCACGAATGTCTCCGTGGCACAATTGGCTATTCGATCGGCTGTTAACTGAAAGGTTGGATGTTCGAGCCCTCCCGGGAGTAGTGTGTTGCTTTTTTTTCTTTGGGCTGATAGCTTTGAAGATATGTTCTGACGGTGGTGAGAGTGGAGCACGACTGTCTCCGTGGCGCATTTGGCTAGCGCGATCGGCTGTTAACCGAAAGGTTGGAGGTACGAGCCCTCCCGGGAGTGGTGTGTTGCTTTTTATTCTTTGGGCTGATAGCTTTGAAGATATGTTCTGATGGTGGTGAGAGTGGAGCAGGACTGTCTCCGTGGCGCAATTGGCTAACGCGATCGGCTGTTAACCGAAAGGTTGGAGCTACGAGCCCTCCCGGGAGTGGTGTGTTGCTTTTTTTATTTCGGGCTGATAGCTATGAAGATATGTTCTTATGGTGGTGAGAGTGGAGCACCACTGTCCCTTGGCGCAATCGGCTTGCGCGATCGGCTGTTAACCGAAAGGTTGGAGGTACGAGCCCACGCAGTGGTGGTGCGGCGCTTTTTTTTCTTTGGGCTGATAGCTTTGAAGATATGTTCTGATGGTGGTGAGAGTGAAGCACGACTGTCTCCGTGGCGCAATTGGCTATTCGATCAGCTGTTAACTGAATGGTTGGGTGTTCGAACCCACCCGGGAGTTGTGTGTTGCTTTTTTTTCTTTGGGCTGATAGCTCTGAAGAAATATTCTGACCGTGGTGAGAGTGGAGCACGACTGTCTCCGTGGCGCATTTGGCTAGCGCGATCGGCTGTTAACCGAAAGGTTGGAGGTACGAGCCCTCCCGGGAGTGGTGTGTTGCTTTTTATTCTTTGGGCTGATAGCTTTGAAGATATGTTCTGATGGTGGTGAGAGTGGAGCACGACTGTCTCCGTGGCGCATTTGGCTACCGCGATCGGCTGTTAACCGAAAGGTTGCAGGTACGAGCCCTCCCGGGAGTGGTGTGTTGCTTTTTATTCTTTGGGCTGATAGCTTCGAAGATATGTTCTGATGGTGGTGAGAGTGGAGCAGGACAGTCTCCGTGGCGCAATTGGCTAACGCGATCGGCTGTTAACCGAAAGGTTGGAGCTACGAGCCCTCCCGGGAGTGGTGTGATGCTTTTTTTTATTTCGGGCTGATAGCTATGAAGATATGTTGTGATGGTGGTGAGATTAGAGCACGACTGTCTCCGTGGCGCAATCGGCTAGCACGATCGGCTGTTAACCGAAAGGTTGGAGGTACGAGCCCACGCAGTGGTGGTGCGGCGCTTTTTTTTCTTTGGGCTGTTAGCTTTGAAGATATGTTCTGATGGTGGTGAGAGTGAAGCACGACTGTCTCCGTGGCGCAATTGGCTATTCAATCGGCTGTTAACTGAAAGGTTGGATGTTCGAGCCCTCCCGGGAGTGGTGTGTTGCTTTTTTTATTTCGGGCTGATAGCTATGAAGACATGTTCTGATGGTGGTGAGAGCGGAGCACGACTGCCTCCGTGGCGCAATCGGCTAGCGCGATCGGCTGTTAACCGAAATGTTGGAGGTACGAGCCCACGCAGTGGTGGTGCGGCGCTTTTTTTTCTTTGGGCTGATAGCTTTGAAGATATGTTCTGATGGTGGTGAGAGTGAAGCACGACTGTCTCCGTGGCGCAATTGGCTATTCGATCAGCTGTTAACTGAAAGGTTGGATGTTCGAGCCCACCCGAGAGTAGTGTGTTGCTTTTTTTTCTTTGGGCTGATAGCTCTGAAGAAATATTCTGACGGTGGTGAGAGTGGGGCACGACTGTCTCCGTGGCGCATTTGGCTAGCGCGATCGGCTGTTAACCGAAAGGTTGGAGGTACGAGCCCTCCCGGGAGTGGTGTGTTGCTTTTTATTCTTTGGGCTGATATCTTTGAAGATATGTTCTGATGGTGGTGAGAGTGGAGCAGGACTGTCTCCGTGGCGCAATTGGCTAACGCGATCGGCTGTTAACCGAAAGGTTGGAGCTACGAGCCCTCCCGGGAGTGGTGTGTTGCTTTTTTTATTTCGGGCTGATAGCTATGAAGATATGTTCTGATGGTGGTGAGAGTGGAGCACGACTGTCCCTTGGCGCAATCGGCTTGCGCGATCGGCTGTTAACCGAAAGGTTGGAGGTTTGAGCCCTCCCGGGAGTGGTGTGTTGCTTTTTTTATTTTGGGCTGATAGCTTTGAAGATATGTTCTGATGGTGGTGGGAGTGGAGCCCGACTGTCTCCGTGGCGAAATTGGCTAGCGCGATCGGCTGTTAACCGAGAGGTTGGAGGTTGGAGCCCACCCGATGGTGGTGCGGCGATTTTTTTCCTTTTGGCTGATAGCTCTGAAGAAATGTTCTGACGGTGGTGAGAGTGGAGCACGACTGTCTCCATGGCGCAATTGACTATGCGATCGGCTGTTTACCGAAAGGTTGGAGGTTCGAGCCCTCCCGGGAGTGGTGTGTTGCTTTTTTTATTTTGGGCTGATCGCTTTGAAAATATGTTCTGATGGTGGTGAGTGTGGAGCAGGACTGTCTCCGTGGCGCAATTGGCTAGCGCGATCGGCTGTTAACCGAAAGGTTGGAGGTACAAGCCTACCCGGTGGAGGTGCGGCGCTTTTTTTTCTTTGGGCTGATAGCTTTGAAGATATGTTCTGATGGTGGTGAGAGTGGAGCACGACTTTCTCCGTGGCGCAATTGGCTAGCGCGATCGGCTGTTAACCGAGAGGTTGGAGGTTGGAGCCCACCCGGTGGTGGTGCGGCGATTTTTTTTCTTTTGGCTGAGAGCTCTGAAGAAATGTTCTGACGGTGGTGAGAGTGGAGCACGACTGTCTCCTTGGCGCAATTGGCGATGCGATCGGCTGTCAACTAAAAGGTTGGAGGTTCGAGTCCCGCGGGAGTGGTGTATTGCTTTTTTTCTTTGGGCTGATAGCTTTGAAGATATGTTCTGATGGTGGTGAGAGTGGAGCACGACTGTCTTCGTGGCGCAATTGGCTATGCGATCGCCTGTTAACTGAAAGGTTGGAGGTTAAAGCCCTCCCGGGAGTGGTGTGTTGCTTTTTTTTCTTTGGGCTGATAGCTTTTAAGATATATTCTCATGGTGGTGAGAGTGGAGCAGGACTGTCTCCGTGGCGCAATTGGCTATGCGAAAGGCTGTTAACCGGAAGGTTGGAGGTTCGAGCCCTCCCGGGAGTGGTGTGTTGCTTTTTTTTCTTTGGGCTGATAGCTTTGAAGATATGTTCTGATGGTGGTGAGAGTGAAGCAGGACTGTCTCCGTGGCGCGATTGGCAAGCGCGACCGGCTGTTAACCGAAAGGTTGGAGGTACGAGCCCACCCGGTGGTGGTGCGGCGCTTTTTTTCTTTGGGCTGATAGCTCTGAAGAAATGTTCTGATTGTGGTGAGAGTGGAGCACGACTGTCTCCGTGGCGCATTTGGCTAGCGCGATCGGCTGTTAACCGAAAGGTTGGAGGTACGAGCCCTCCCGGGAGTGGTGTGTTACTTTTTATTCTTTGGGCTGATAGCTTTGAAGATATGTTCTGATGGTGGTGAGAGTGGAGCAGGACTGTCTCCGTGGCGCAATTGGCTAACGCGATCGGCTGTTAACCGAAAGGTAGGAGCTACGAGCCCTCCCGGGAGTGGTGTGTTGCTTTTTTTTATTTCGGGCTGATAGCTATGAAGAAATGTTCTGATGGTGGTGAGAGTGGAGCACGACTGTCTCCGTGGCGCAACCGGCTAGCGCGATCGGCTGTTAACCGAAAGGTTGGAGGTACGAGCCCACGCAGTGGTGGTGCGGCGCTTTTTTTTCTTTGGGCTGATAGCTTTGAAGATATGTTCTGATGGTGGTGAGAGTGAAGCACGACTGTCTCCGTGGCGCAATTGGCTATTCGATCGGCTGTTAACTGAAAGGTTAGAGGTTCGAGCCCTCGCGGGAGTGGTGTGTTGCTTTTTTTTTTGAGCTGATAGCTTTGAAGATATGTTCTGATGGTGCTGAGAGTGGAGCAGGACTGTTTCCGTGGCGCAATTGGCTAGGGCGATCGGCTGTTAACCGAAAGGTTTGAGGTTCGGGCCCACCCGGTGGTGGTGCGGCGCTTTCTTTTCTTTGGGCTGATAGCTTTGAAGATATGTTCTGATGGTGGTGAGAGTGGAGCACGACTGTCTCCGTAGCGCAATAGGCTAGCGCGATCGGCTGTTAACCGAAAGGTTGGAGGTTTGAGCCCTCCCGGGAGTGGTGTGTTGCTTTTTTTATTTTGGGCTGATAGCTTTGAAGATATGTTCTCATGGTGGTGAGAGTGGAGCACGACTGTCCCCGTGGCGCTATTGGCTAGCGCGATCGGCTGTTAACCGAAAGGTTGGAGGTTCGAGCCCACCCGGTGGTGGTGCGGGGCTTTTTTTTTCTTTTGGATGATAGCTTTGAAGATGTGTTCTGATGGTGGTAAGAGTGGAGCACGACTGTCTCCGTGGCGCAATTGGCTAGCGCTATCGGCTGTTAATTAAAAGGTTGGAGGTTCGGGCCCACCTGGTGGTGGTGCGGCGCTATTTTTCTTTGGGCTGATAGCTTTGAAGATATGTTCTGATGGTGGTGGGAGTGGAGCCCGACTGTCTCCGTGGCGAAATTGGCTAGCGCGATCGGCTGTTAACCGAGAGGTTGGAGGTTGGAGCCCACCCGATGGTGGTGCGGCGATTTTTTTCCTTTTGGCTGATAGCTCTGAAGAAATGTTCTGACGGTGGTGAGAGTGGAGCACGACTGTCTCCATGGCGCAATTGACTATGCGATCGGCTGTTTACCGAAAGGTTGGAGGTTCGAGCCCTCCCGGGAGTGGTGTGTTGCTTTTTTTATTTTGGGCTGATCGCTTTGAAAATATGTTCTGATGGTGGTGAGTGTGGAGCAGGACTGTCTCCGTGGCGCAATTGGCTAGCGCGATCGGCTGTTAACCGAAAGGTTGGAGGTACGAGCCTACCCGGTGGAGGTGCGGCGCTTTTTTTTCTTTGGGCTGATAGCTTTGAAGATATGTTCTGATGGTGGTGAGAGTGGAGCACGACTGTCTCCGTGGCGCAATTGGCTAGCGCGATCGGCTGTTAACCGAGAGGTTGGAGGTTGGAGCCCACCCGGTGGTGGTGCGGCGATTTTTTTTCTTTTGGCTGAGAGCTCTGAAGAAATGTTCTGACGGTGTTGAGAGTGGAGCACGACTGTCTCCTTGGCGCAATTGGCTATGCGATCGGCTGTCAGCTAAAAATTTGGAGGTTCGAGTCCCGCGGGAGTGGTGTATTGCTTTTTTTTCTTTGGGCTGATAGCTTTGAAGATATGGTCTGATGGTGGTGAGAGTGGAGCACGACTGTCTTCGTGGCGCAATTGGCTATGCGATCGCCTGTTAACTGAAAGGTTGGAGGTTGGAGCCCTCCCGGGAGTGGTGTGTTGCTTTTTTTTCTTTGGGCTGATAGCTTTTAAGATATATTCTCATGGTGGTGAGAGTGGAGCAGGACTGTCTCCGTGGCGCAATTGGCTATGCGAAAGGCTGTTAACCGGAAGGTTGGAAATTCGAGCCCTCCCGGGAGTGGTGTGTTGCTTTTTTTTCTTTGGGCTGATAGCTTTGAAGATATGTTCTGATGGTGGTGAGAGTGAAGCAGGACTGTCTCCGTGGCGCGATTGGCAAGCGCGACCGGCTGTTAACCGAAAGGTTGGAGGTACGAGCCCACCCGGTGGTGGTGCGGCGCTTTTTTTCTTTGGGCTGATAGCTCTGAAGAAATGTTCTGATTGTGGTGAGAGTGGAGCACGACTGTCTCCGTGGCGCATTTGGCTAGCGCGATCGGCTGTTAACCGAAAGGTTGGAGGTACGAGCCCTCCCGGGAGTGGTGTGTTACTTTTTATTCTTTGGGCTGATAGCTTTGAAGATATGTTCTGATGGTGGTGAGAGTGGAGCAGGACTGTCTCCGTGGCGCAATTGGCTAACGCGATCGGCTGTTAACCGAAAGGTAGGAGCTACGAGCCCTCCCGGGAGTGGTGTGTTGCTTTTTTTTATTTCGGGCTGATAGCTATGAAGAAATGTTCTGATGGTGGTGAGAGTGGAGCACGACTGTCTCCGTGGCGCAACCGGCTAGCGCGATCGGCTGTTAACCGAAAGGTTGGAGGTACGAGCCCACGCAGTGGTGGTGCGGCGCTTTTTTTTCTTTGGGCTGATAGCTTTGGAGATATGTTCTGATGGTGGTGAGAGTGAAGCACGACTGTCTCCGTGGCGCAATAGGCTATTCGATCGGCTGTTAACTGGAAGGTTGGAGGTTCGAGCCCTCCCGGTAGTGGTGTGTTGCTTTTTTTTCTTTGGGCTGATAGCTTCGAAGATATGTTCTGATGGTGGTGAGAGTGGAGCAGGACTGTCTCCGTGGCGCAATTGGCTACCGCGATCGGCTGTTAACCGAAAGGTTGGAGGTACGAGCCCACCCGGTGGAGGTGCGGCGCTTTTTTTTCTTTAGGCTGATAGCTTTGAAGATATGTTCTGATGGTGGTGAGAGTGGAGCAGGACTGTCTCCGTGACGCATTTGGCTAGCGCGATCGGCTGTTAACCGAAAGGTTGGAGGTACAAGCCCACCCGGTGGAGGTGCGGCGCTTTTTTTTCTTTGGACTGATAGCTTTGAAGATATGTTCAGTTGGTGGTGAGAGTGGAGCACGACTGTCTCCGTGGCGCAATTGGCTAGCGCGATCGGCTGTTAACCGAGAGGTTGGAGGTTCGAGCCCACTCGGTGGTGGTGCGACGCTTTTTTGTGTTTGGGCTGATAGCTCTGAAGAAATCTTCTGACGGTGGTGAGAGTGGAGCACGACTGTCTTCGTGGCGCAATTGGCTATGCGATCGGCTGTTAAGTGAAAGGTTGGAGGTTCGAGCCCTCCCGGGAGTGATGTGTTGCTTTTTTTTTCTTTGGGCTGATAGCTTTGAAAATATGTTCTGATGGTGGTGACTGTGGAGCAGGGCTGTCTCCGTGACGCATTTGGCTAGCGCGATCGGCTGTTAACCGAAAGGTTGGAGGTACAAGCCCACCCGGTGGAGGTGCGGCGCTTTTTTTTCTTTGGACTGATAGCTTTGAAGATATGTTCAGTTGGTGGTGAGAGTGGAGCACGACTGTCTCCGTGGCGCAATTGGCTAGCGCGATCGGCTGTTAACCGAGAGGTTGGAGGTTCGAGCCCACTCGGTGGTGGTGCGGCGATTTTCTTCCTTTGGGCTGATAGCTCTGAAGAAATGTTCTGATGGTGGTGAGAGTGGAGCACGACTGTCTTCATGGCGCAATTGGCTATGCGATCGGCTGTTAACTGAAAGGTTGGTGGTTCGAGCCCTCGTGGGAGTGGTGTGTTGCTTTGTTTGGGGCTGATAGCTTTGAAGATATGTTCTGATGGTGGTGAGAGTGGAGCAGGACTGTCTCCGTGGCGCAATCGGCTAGGGCGATCGGCTGTTAACCGAAAGGTTCGAGGTTCGGGCCGACCCGGTGGTGGTGCGGCGCTTTCTTTTCTTTGGGCTGATAGCTTTGAAGATATGTTTTGATGGTGGTGAGAGTGGAGCACGACTGTCTCCGTGGCGCAATAGGCTAGCGCGATCGGCTGTTAACCGAAAGGTTTGAGGTTTGAGCCCTCCGGGAGTGGTGTGTTGCTTTTTTTATTTTGGGCTGATAGCTTTGAAGATATGTTCTGGTGGTGGTGAGTGTGAAGCAGGACTGTCTCCGTGGCGCAATTGGCTAGCGCGAACGGCTGTTAACCAAAAGGTTGGACATACGAGCCCTCCCGGGAGTGGTGCGTTGCTTTTTTTTGGGCTGATAGCTTTGAAGATATGTTCTCATGGTGGTGAGAGTGGAGCACGACTGTCTCCGTGGCGCTATTGGCTAGCGGGATCGGCTGTTAACCGAAAGGTTGCAGGTTCGAGCCCACTCGGTGGTGGTGCGGCGCTTTTTTTCTTTGGGCTGATAGCTTTGAAGATATGTTCTGATGGTGGTGAGAGTGGAGCACGACTGTCTCCGTGGCGCAATTGGCTAGCGCGATCGGCTGTTAACCGAAAGGTTGGAGGTTCGAGCCCACCCGGTGGTGGTGCGGCTCTTTTTTGCCTTCGGGCTGATAGCTCTTGAGAAATCTTCTGACGGTGGTGAGAGTGGAGCACGACTGTCTTCGTGGCGCAATTGGCTATGCGATCGCCTGTTAACTGAAAGGTTGGAGGTTGGAGCCCTCCCGGGAGTGGTGTGTTGCTTTTTTTTCTTTGGGCTGATAGCTTTTAAGATATATTCTCATGGTGGTGAGAGTGGAGCAGGACTGTCTCCGTGGCGCAATTGGCTATGCGAAAGGCTGTTAACCGGAAGGTTGGAGGTTCGAGCCCTCCCGGGAGTGGTGTGTTGCTTTTTTTTCTTTGGGCTGATAGCTTTGAAGATATGTTCTGATGGTGGTGAGAGTGAAGCAGGACTGTCTCCGTGGCGCGATTGGCAAGCGCGACCGGCTGTTAACCGAAAGGTTGGAGGTACGAGCCCACCCGGTGGTGGTGCGGCGCTTTTTTTCTTTGGGCTGATAGCTCTGAAGAAATGTTCTGATTGTGGTGAGAGTGGAGCACGACTGTCTCCGTGGCGCATTTGGCTAGCGCGATCGGCTGTTAACCGAAAGGTTGGAGGTACGAGCCCTCCCGGGAGTGGTGTGTTACTTTTTATTCTTTGGGCTGATAGCTTTGAAGATATGTTCTGATGGTGGTGAGAGTGGAGCAGGACTGTCTCCGTGGCGCAATTGGCTAACGCGATCGGCTGTTAACCGAAAGGTAGGAGCTACGAGCCCTCCCGGGAGTGGTGTGTTGCTTTTTTTTATTTCGGGCTGATAGCTATGAAGAAATGTTCTGATGGTGGTGAGAGTGGAGCACGACTGTCTCCGTGGCGCAACCGGCTAGCGCGATCGGCTGTTAACCGAAAGGTTGGAGGTACGAGCCCACGCAGTGGTGGTGCGGCGCTTTTTTTTCTTTGGGCTGATAGCTTTGAAGATATGTTCTGATGGTGGTGAGAGTGAAGCACGACTGTCTCCGTGGCGCAATTGGCTATTCGATCGGCTGTTAACTGAAAGGTTAGAGGTTCGAGCCCTCGCGGGAGTGGTGTGTTGCTTTTTTTTGGGGGCTGATAGCTTTGAAGATATGTTCTGATGGTGCTGAGAGTGGAGCAGGACTGTCTCCGTGGCGCAATTGGCTAGCGCGATCGGCTGTTAACCGAAAGGTTGGAGGTTCGAGCCCACCCGGTGGTGGTGCGGCGCTTTCTTTTCTTTGGGCTGATAGCTTTGAAGATATGTTCTGATGGTGGTGAGAGTGGAGCACGACTGTCTCCGTAGCGCAATAGGCTAGCGCGATCGGCTGTTAACCGAAAGGTTGGAGGTTTGAGCCCTCCCGGGAGTGGTGTGTTGCTTTTTTTATTTTGGGCTGATAGCTTTGAAGATATGTTCTCATGGTGGTGAGAGTGGAGCACGACTGTCCCCGTGGCGCTATTGGCTAGCGCGATCGGCTGTTAACCGAAAGGTTGGAGGTTCGAGCCCACCCGGTGGTGGTGCGGGGCTTTTTTTTTCTTTTTGATGATAGCTTTGAAGATGTGTTCTGATGGTGGTAAGAGTGGAGCACGACTGTCTCCGTGGCGCAATTGGCTAGCGCTATCGGCTGTTAATTAAAAGGTTGGAGGTTCGGGCCCACCTGGTGGTGGTGCGGCGCTATTTTTCTTTGGGCTGATAGCTTTGAAGATATGTTCTGATGGTGGTGGGAGTGGAGCCCGACTGTCTCCGTGGCGAAATTGGCTAGCGCGATCGGCTGTTAACCGAGAGGTTGGAGGTTGGAGCCCACCCGATGGTGGTGCGGCGATTTTTTTCCTTTTGGCTGATAGCTCTGAAGAAATGTTCTGACGGTGGTGAGAGTGGAGCACGACTGTCTCCATGGCGCAATTGACTATGCGATCGGCTGTTTACCGAAAGGTTGGAGGTTCGAGCCCTCCCGGGAGTGGTGTGTTGCTTTTTTTATTTTGGGCTGATCGCTTTGAAAATATGTTCTGATGGTGGTGAGTGTGGAGCAGGACTGTCTCCGTGGCGCAATTGGCTAGCGCGATCGGCTGTTAACCGAAAGGTTGGAGGTACGAGCCTACCCGGTGGAGGTGCGGCGCTTTTTTTTCTTTGGGCTGATAGCTTTGAAGATATGTTCTGATGGTGGTGAGAGTGGAGCACGACTGTCTCCGTGGCGCAATTGGCTAGCGCGATCGGCTGTTAACCGAGAGGTTGGAGGTTGGAGCCCACCCGGTGGTGGTGCGGCGATTTTTTTTCTTTTGGCTGAGAGCTCTGAAGAAATGTTCTGACGGTGTTGAGAGTGGAGCACGACTGTCTCCTTGGCGCAATTGGCTATGCGATCGGCTGTCAGCTAAAAGGTTGGAGGTTCGAGTCCCGCGGGAGTGGTGTATTGCTTTTTTTTCTTTGGGCTGATAGCTTTGAAGATATGTTCTGATGGTGGTGAGAGTGGAGCACGACTGTCTTCGTGGCGCAATTGGCTATGCGATCGCCTGTTAACTGAAAGGTTGGAGGTTGGAGCCCTCCCGGGAGTGGTGTGTTGCTTTTTTTTCTTTGGGCTGATAGCTTTTAAGATATATTCTCATGGTGGTGAGAGTGGAGCAGGACTGTCTCCGTGGCGCAATTGGCTATGCGAAAGGCTGTTAACCAGAAGGTTGGAAATTCGAGCCCTCCCGGGAGTGGTGTGTTGCTTTTTTTTCTTTGGGCTGATAGCTTTGAAGATATGTTCTGATGGTGGTAAGAGTGAAGCAGGACTGTCTCCGTGGCGCGATTGGCAAGCGCGACCGGCTGTTAACCGAAAGGTTGGAGGTACGAGCCCACCCGGTGGTGGTGCGGCGCTTTTTTTCTTTGGGCTGATAGCTCTGAAGAAATGTTCTGATTGTGGTGAGAGTGGAGCACGACTGTCTCCGTGGCGCATTTGGCTAGCGCGATCGGCTGTTAACCGAAAGGTTGGAGGTACGAGCCCTCCCGGGAGTGGTGTGCTACTTTTTATTCTTTGGGCTGATAGCTTTGAAGATATGTTCTGATGGTGGTGAGAGTGGAGCAGGACTGTCTCCGTGGCGCAATTGGCTAACGCGATCGGCTGTTAACCGAAAGGTAGGAGCTACGAGCCCTCCCGGGAGTGGTGTGTTGCTTTTTTTTATTTCGGGCTGATAGCTATGAAGAAATGTTCTGATGGTGGTGAGAGTGGAGCACGACTGTCTCCGTGGCGCAACCGGCTAGCGCGATCGGCTGTTAACCGAAAGGTTGGAGGTACGAGCCCACGCAGTGGTGGTGCGGCGCTTTTTTTTCTTTGGGCTGATAGCTTTGGAGATATGTTCTGATGGTGGTGAGAGTGAAGCACGACTGTCTCCGTGGCGCAATAGGCTATTCGATCGGCTGTTAACTGGAAGGTTGGAGGTTCGAGCCCTCCCGGTAGTGGTGTGTTGCTTTTTTTTCTTTGGGCTGATAGCTTCGAAGATATGTTCTGATGGTGGTGAGAGTGGAGCAGGACTGTCTCCGTGGCGCAATTGGCTACCGCGATCGGCTGTTAACCGAAAGGTTGGAGGTACGAGCCCACCCGGTTGAGGTGCGGCGCTTTTTTTTCTTTAGGCTGATAGCTTTGAAGATATGTTCTGATGGTGGTGAGAGTGGAGCAGGACTGTCTCCGTGGCGCAATTGGCTAGCGCGATCGGCTGTTAACCGAAAGGTTGGAGGTTCGAGCCCACCCGGTGGTGGTGCGACGCTTTTTTGTGTTTGGGCTGATAGCTCTGAAGAAATCTTCTGACGGTGGTGAGAGTGGAGCACGACTGTCTTCGTGGCGCAATTGGCTATGCGATCGGCTGTTAAGTGAAAGGTTGGAGGTTCGAGCCCTCCCGGGAGTGATGTGTTGCTTTTTTTTCTTTGGGCTGATAGCTTTGAAAATATGTTCTGATGGTGGTGAGAGTGAAGCACGACTGTCTCCGTGGCGCAATAGGCTATTCGATCGGCTGTTAACTGGAAGGTTGGAGGTTCGAGCCCTCCCGGTAGTGGTGTGTTGCTTTTTTTTCTTTGGGCTGATAGCTTCGAAGATATGTTCTGATGGTGCTGAGAGTGGAGCAGGACTGTTTCCGTGGCGCAATTGGCTAGGGCGATCGGCTGTTAACCGAAAGGTTTGAGGTTCGGGCCCACCCGGTGGTGGTGCGGCGCTTTCTTTTCTTTGGGCTGATAGCTTTGAAGATATGTTCTGATGGTGGTGAGAGTGGAGCACGACTGTCTCCGTAGCGCAATAGGCTAGCGCGATCGGCTGTTAACCGAAAGGTTGGAGGTTTGAGCCCTCCCGGGAGTGGTGTGTTGCTTTTTTTATTTTGGGCTGATAGCTTTGAAGATATGTTCTCATGGTGGTGAGAGTGGAGCACGACTGTCCCCGTGGCGCTATTGGCTAGCGCGATCGGCTGTTAACCGAAAGGTTGGAGGTTCGAGCCCACCCGGTGGTGGTGCGGGGCTTTTTTTTTCTTTTTGATGATAGCTTTGAAGATGTGTTCTGATGGTGGTAAGAGTGGAGCACGACTGTCTCCGTGGCGCAATTGGCTAGCGCTATCGGCTGTTAATTAAAAGGTTGGAGGTTCGGGCCCACCTGGTGGTGGTGCGGCGCTATTTTTCTTTGGGCTGATAGCTTTGAAGATATGTTCTGATGGTGGTGGGAGTGGAGCCCGACTGTCTCCGTGGCGAAATTGGCTAGCGCGATCGGCTGTTAACCGAGAGGTTGGAGGTTGGAGCCCACCCGATGGTGGTGCGGCGATTTTTTTCCTTTTGGCTGATAGCTCTGAAGAAATGTTCTGACGGTGGTGAGAGTGGAGCACGACTGTCTCCATGGCGCAATTGACTATGCGATCGGCTGTTTACCGAAAGGTTGGAGGTTCGAGCCCTCCCGGGAGTGGTGTGTTGCTTTTTTTATTTTGGGCTGATCGCTTTGAAAATATGTTCTGATGGTGGTGAGTGTGGAGCAGGACTGTCTCCGTGGCGCAATTGGCTAGCGCGATCGGCTGTTAACCGAAAGGTTGGAGGTACGAGCCTACCCGGTGGAGGTGCGGCGCTTTTTTTTCTTTGGGCTGATAGCTTTGAAGATATGTTCTGATGGTGGTGAGAGTGGAGCACGACTGTCTCCGTGGCGCAATTGGCTAGCGCGATCGGCTGTTAACAGAGAGGTTGGAGGTTGGAGCCCACCCGGTGGTGGTGCGGCGATTTTTTTTCTTTTGGCTGAGAGCTCTGAAGAAATGTTCTGACGGTGTTGAGAGTGGAGCACGACTGTCTCCTTGGCGCAATTGGCTATGCGATCGGCTGTCAGCTAAAAGGTTGGAGGTTCGAGTCCCGCGGGAGTGGTGTATTGCTTTTTTTTCTTTGGGCTGATAGCTTTGAAGATATGTTCTGATGGTGGTGAGAGTGGAGCACGACTGTCTTCGTGGCGCAATTGGCTATGCGATCGCCTGTTAACTGAAAGGTTGGAGGTTGGAGCCCTCCCGGGAGTGGTGTGTTGCTTTTTTTTCTTTGGGCTGATAGCTTTTAAGATATATTCTCATGGTGGTGAGAGTGGAGCAGGACTGTCTCCGTGGCGCAATTGGCTATGCGAAAGGCTGTTAACCGGAAGGTTGGAGGTTCGAGCCCTCCCGGGAGTGGTGTGTTGCTTTTTTTTCTTTGGGCTGATAGCTTTGAAGATATGTTCTGATGGTGGTGAGAGTGAAGCAGGACTGTCTCCGTGGCGCGATTGGCAAGCGCGACCGGCTGTTAACCGAAAGGTTGGAGGTACGAGCCCACCCGGTGGTGGTGCGGCGCTTTTTTTCTTTGGGCTGATAGCTCTGAAGAAATGTTCTGATTGTGGTGAGAGTGGAGCACGACTGTCTCCGTGGCGCATTTGGCTAGCGCGATCGGCTGTTAACCGAAAGGTTGGAGGTACGAGCCCTCCCGGGAGTGGTGTGTTACTTTTTATTCTTTGGGCTGATAGCTTTGAAGATATGTTCTGATGGTGGTGAGAGTGGAGCAGGACTGTCTCCGTGGCGCAATTGGCTAACGCGATCGGCTGTTAACCGAAAGGTAGGAGCTACGAGCCCTCCCGGGAGTGGTGTGTTGCTTTTTTTTATTTCGGGCTGATAGCTATGAAGAAATGTTCTGATGGTGGTGAGAGTGGAGCACGACTGTCTCCGTGGCGCAACCGGCTAGCGCGATCGGCTGTTAACCGAAAGGTTGGAGGTACGAGCCCACGCAGTGGTGGTGCGGCGCTTTTTTTTCTTTGGGCTGATAGCTTTGAAGATATGTTCTGATGGTGGTGAGAGTGAAGCACGACTGTCTCCGTGGCGCAATTGGCTATTCGATCGGCTGTTAACTGAAAGGTTAGAGGTTCGAGCCCTCGCGGGAGTGGTGTGTTGCTTTTTTTTTTTGAGCTGATAGCTTTGAAGATATGTTCTGATGGTGCTGAGAGTGGAGCAGGACTGTTTCCGTGGCGCAATTGGCTAGGGCGATCGGCTGTTAACCGAAAGGTTTGAGGTTCGGGCCCACCCGGTGGTGGTGCGGCGCTTTCTTTTCTTTGGGCTGATAGCTTTGAAGATATGTTCTGATGGTGGTGAGAGTGGAGCACGACTGTCTCCGTAGCGCAATAGGCTAGCGCGATCGGCTGTTAACCGAAAGGTTGGAGGTTTGAGCCCTCCCGGGAGTGGTGTGTTGCTTTTTTTATTTTGGGCTGATAGCTTTGAAGATATGTTCTCATGGTGGTGAGAGTGGAGCACGACTGTCCCCGTGGCGCTATTGGCTAGCGCGATCGGCTGTTAACCGAAAGGTTGGAGGTTCGAGCCCACCCGGTGGTGGTGCGGGGCTTTTTTTTTCTTTTGGATGATAGCTTTGAAGATGTGTTCTGATGGTGGTAAGAGTGGAGCACGACTGTCTCCGTGGCGCAATTGGCTAGCGCTATCGGCTGTTAATTAAAAGGTTGGAGGTTCGGGCCCACCTGGTGGTGGTGCGGCGCTATTTTTCTTTGGGCTGATAGCTTTGAAGATATGTTCTGATGGTGGTGGGAGTGGAGCCCGACTGTCTCCGTGGCGAAATTGGCTAGCGCGATCGGCTGTTAACCGAGAGGTTGGAGGTTGGAGCCCACCCGATGGTGGTGCGGCGATTTTTTTCCTTTTGGCTGATAGCTCTGAAGAAATGTTCTGACGGTGGTGAGAGTGGAGCACGACTGTCTCCATGGCGCAATTGACTATGCGATCGGCTGTTTACCGAAAGGTTGGAGGTTCGAGCCCTCCCGGGAGTGGTGTGTTGCTTTTTTTATTTTGGGCTGATCGCTTTGAAAATATGTTCTGATGGTGGTGAGTGTGGAGCAGGACTGTCTCCGTGGCGCAATTGGCTAGCGCGATCGGCTGTTAACCGAAAGGTTGGAGGTACGAGCCTACCCGGTGGAGGTGCGGCGCTTTTTTTTCTTTGGGCTGATAGCTTTGAAGATATGTTCTGATGGTGGTGAGAGTGGAGCACGACTGTCTCCAATGAGGGTGGCGATTTGGGCTTGTTGGTATGGTTGCATGATGATGGATGGTAGCGCAGACAACGAACACGGACAAGAGAAGGCGCTGTGTTGTGTCTATGTGCCTTCTCTTGTCCGTGTTCGTTGTCTGCGCTACCATCCATCATCATACGACTGTCTCCGTGGCGCAATTGGCTAGCGCGATCGGCTGTTAACCGAGAGGTTGGAGGTTGGAGCCCACCCGGTGGTGGTGCGGCGATTTTTTTTCTTTTGGCTGAGAGCTCTGAAGAAATGTTCTGACGGTGTTGAGAGTGGAGCACGACTGTCTCCTTG
Organism: Rhipicephalus microplus; assembly: GCF_043290135.1. Taxonomy (NCBI): domain Eukaryota; kingdom Metazoa; phylum Arthropoda; class Arachnida; order Ixodida; family Ixodidae; genus Rhipicephalus; species Rhipicephalus microplus. Next base: position 6,679,191 of record NC_134701.1, read on the forward strand.
GCGCAATTGGCTATGCGATCGGCTGTCAGCTAAAAATTTGGAGGTTCGAGTCCCGCGGGAGTGGTGTATTGCTTTTTTTTCTTTGGGCTGATAGCTTTGAAGATATGGTCTGATGGTGGTGAGAGTGGAGCACGACTGTCTTCGTGGCGCAATTGGCTATGCGATCGCCTGTTAACTGAAAGGTTGGAGGTTGGAGCCCTCCCGGGAGTGGTGTGTTGCTTTTTTTTCTTTGGGCTGATAGCTTTTAAGATATATTCTCATGGTGGTGAGAGTGGAGCAGGACTGTCTCCGTGGCGCAATTGGCTATGCGAAAGGCTGTTAACCGGAAGGTTGGAAATTCGAGCCCTCCCGGGAGTGGTGTGTTGCTTTTTTTTCTTTGGGCTGATAGCTTTGAAGATATGTTCTGATGGTGGTGAGAGTGAAGCAGGACTGTCTCCGTGGCGCGATTGGCAAGCGCGACCGGCTGTTAACCGAAAGGTTGGAGGTACGAGCCCACCCGGTGGTGGTGCGGCGCTTTTTTTCTTTGGGCTGATAGCTCTGAAGAAATGTTCTGATTGTGGTGAGAGTGGAGCACGACTGTCTCCGTGGCGCATTTGGCTAGCGCGATCGGCTGTTAACCGAAAGGTTGGAGGTACGAGCCCTCCCGGGAGTGGTGTGTTACTTTTTATTCTTTGGGCTGATAGCTTTGAAGATATGTTCTGATGGTGGTGAGAGTGGAGCAGGACTGTCTCCGTGGCGCAATTGGCTAACGCGATCGGCTGTTAACCGAAAGGTAGGAGCTACGAGCCCTCCCGGGAGTGGTGTGTTGCTTTTTTTTATTTCGGGCTGATAGCTATGAAGAAATGTTCTGATGGTGGTGAGAGTGGAGCACGACTGTCTCCGTGGCGCAACCGGCTAGCGCGATCGGCTGTTAACCGAAAGGTTGGAGGTACGAGCCCACGCAGTGGTGGTGCGGCGCTTTTTTTTCTTTGGGCTGATAGCTTTGGAGATATGTTCTGATGGTGGTGAGAGTGAAGCACGACTGTCTCCGTGGCGCAATAGGCTATTCGATCGGCTGTTAACTGGAAGGTTGGAGGTTCGAGCCCTCCCGGTAGTGGTGTGTTGCTTTTTTTTCTTTGGGCTGATAGCTTCGAAGATATGTTCTGATGGTGGTGAGAGTGGAGCAGGACTGTCTCCGTGGCGCAATTGGCTACCGCGATCGGCTGTTAACCGAAAGGTTGGAGGTACGAGCCCACCCGGTGGAGGTGCGGCGCTTTTTTTTCTTTAGGCTGATAGCTTTGAAGATATGTTCTGATGGTGGTGAGAGTGGAGCAGGACTGTCTCCGTGACGCATTTGGCTAGCGCGATCGGCTGTTAACCGAAAGGTTGGAGGTACAAGCCCACCCGGTGGAGGTGCGGCGCTTTTTTTTCTTTGGACTGATAGCTTTGAAGATATGTTCAGTTGGTGGTGAGAGTGGAGCACGACTGTCTCCGTGGCGCAATTGGCTAGCGCGATCGGCTGTTAACCGAGAGGTTGGAGGTTCGAGCCCACTCGGTGGTGGTGCGACGCTTTTTTGTGTTTGGGCTGATAGCTCTGAAGAAATCTTCTGACGGTGGTGAGAGTGGAGCACGACTGTCTTCGTGGCGCAATTGGCTATGCGATCGGCTGTTAAGTGAAAGGTTGGAGGTTCGAGCCCTCCCGGGAGTGATGTGTTGCTTTTTTTTTCTTTGGGCTGATAGCTTTGAAAATATGTTCTGATGGTGGTGACTGTGGAGCAGGGCTGTCTCCGTGACGCATTTGGCTAGCGCGATCGGCTGTTAACCGAAAGGTTGGAGGTACAAGCCCACCCGGTGGAGGTGCGGCGCTTTTTTTTCTTTGGACTGATAGCTTTGAAGATATGTTCAGTTGGTGGTGAGAGTGGAGCACGACTGTCTCCGTGGCGCAATTGGCTAGCGCGATCGGCTGTTAACCGAGAGGTTGGAGGTTCGAGCCCACTCGGTGGTGGTGCGGCGATTTTCTTCCTTTGGGCTGATAGCTCTGAAGAAATGTTCTGATGGTGGTGAGAGTGGAGCACGACTGTCTTCATGGCGCAATTGGCTATGCGATCGGCTGTTAACTGAAAGGTTGGTGGTTCGAGCGCTCGTGGGAGTGGTGTGTTGCTTTGTTTGGGGCTGATAGCTTTGAAGATATGTTCTGATGGTGGTGAGAGTGGAGCAGGACTGTCTCCGTGGCGCAATCGGCTAGGGCGATCGGCTGTTAACCGAAAGGTTCGAGGTTCGGGCCGACCCGGTGGTGGTGCGGCGCTTTCTTTTCTTTGGGCTGATAGCTTTGAAGATATGTTTTGATGGTGGTGAGAGTGGAGCACGACTGTCTCCGTGGCGCAATAGGCTAGCGCGATCGGCTGTTAACCGAAAGGTTTGAGGTTTGAGCCCTCCGGGAGTGGTGTGTTGCTTTTTTTATTTTGGGCTGATAGCTTTGAAGATATGTTCTGGTGGTGGTGAGTGTGAAGCAGGACTGTCTCCGTGGCGCAATTGGCTAGCGCGAACGGCTGTTAACCAAAAGGTTGGACATACGAGCCCTCCCGGGAGTGGTGCGTTGCTTTTTTTTGGGCTGATAGCTTTGAAGATATGTTCTCATGGTGGTGAGAGTGGAGCACGACTGTCTCCGTGGCGCTATTGGCTAGCGGGATCGGCTGTTAACCGAAAGGTTGCAGGTTCGAGCCCACTCGGTGGTGGTGCGGCGCTTTTTTTCTTTGGGCTGATAGCTTTGAAGATATGTTCTGATGGTGGTGAGAGTGGAGCACGACTGTCTCCGTGGCGCAATTGGCTAGCGCGATCGGCTGTTAACCGAAAGGTTGGAGGTTCGAGCCCACCCGGTGGTGGTGCGGCTCTTTTTTGCCTTCGGGCTGATAGCTCTTGAGAAATCTTCTGACGGTGGTGAGAGTGGAGCACGACTGTCTTCGTGGCGCAATTGGCTATGCGATCGCCTGTTAACTGAAAGGTTGGAGGTTGGAGCCCTCCCGGGAGTGGTGTGTTGCTTTTTTTTCTTTGGGCTGATAGCTTTTAAGATATATTCTCATGGTGGTGAGAGTGGAGCAGGACTGTCTCCGTGGCGCAATTGGCTATGCGAAAGGCTGTCAACCGGAAGGTTGGAGGTTCGAGCCCTCCCGGGAGTGGTGTGTTGCTTTTTTTTCTTTGGGCTGATAGCTTTGAAGATATGTTCTGATGGTGGTGAGAGTGAAGCAGGACTGTCTCCGTGGCGCGATTGGCAAGCGCGACCGGCTGTTAACCGAAAGGTTGGAGGTACGAGCCCACCCGGTGGTGGTGCGGCGCTTTTTTTCTTTGGGCTGATAGCTCTGAAGAAATGTTCTGATTGTGGTGAGAGTGGAGCACGACTGTCTCCGTGGCGCATTTGGCTAGCGCGATCGGCTGTTAACCGAAAGGTTGGAGGTACGAGCCCTCCCGGGAGTGGTGTGTTACTTTTTATTCTTTGGGCTGATAGCTTTGAAGATATGTTCTGATGGTGGTGAGAGTGGAGCAGGACTGTCTCCGTGGCGCAATTGGCTAACGCGATCGGCTGTTAACCGAAAGGTAGGAGCTACGAGCCCTCCCGGGAGTGGTGTGTTGCTTTTTTTTATTTCGGGCTGATAGCTATGAAGAAATGTTCTGATGGTGGTGAGAGTGGAGCACGACTGTCTCCGTGGCGCAACCGGCTAGCGCGATCGGCTGTTAACCGAAAGGTTGGAGGTACGAGCCCACGCAGTGGTGGTGCGGCGCTTTTTTTTCTTTGGGCTGATAGCTTTGAAGATATGTTCTGATGGTGGTGAGAGTGAAGCACGACTGTCTCCGTGGCGCAATTGGCTATTCGATCGGCTGTTAACTGAAAGGTTAGAGGTTCGAGCCCTCGCGGGAGTGGTGTGTTGCTTTTTTTTGGGGGCTGATAGCTTTGAAGATATGTTCTGATGGTGCTGAGAGTGGAGCAGGACTGTCTCCGTGGCGCAATTGGCTAGCGCGATCGGCTGTTAACCGAAAGGTTGGAGGTTCGAGCCCACCCGGTGGTGGTGCGGCGCTTTCTTTTCTTTGGGCTGATAGCTTTGAAGATATGTTCTGATGGTGGTGAGAGTGGAGCACGACTGTCTCCGTAGCGCAATAGGCTAGCGCGATCGGCTGTTAACCGAAAGGTTGGAGGTTTGAGCCCTCCCGGGAGTGGTGTGTTGCTTTTTTTATTTTGGGCTGATAGCTTTGAAGATATGTTCTCATGGTGGTGAGAGTGGAGCACGACTGTCCCCGTGGCGCTATTGGCTAGCGCGATCGGCTGTTAACCGAAAGGTTGGAGGTTCGAGCCCACCCGGTGGTGGTGCGGGGCTTTTTTTTTCTTTTTGATGATAGCTTTGAAGATGTGTTCTGATGGTGGTAAGAGTGGAGCACGACTGTCTCCGTGGCGCAATTGGCTAGCGCTATCGGCTGTTAATTAAAAGGTTGGAGGTTCGGGCCCACCTGGTGGTGGTGCGGCGCTATTTTTCTTTGGGCTGATAGCTTTGAAGATATGTTCTGATGGTGGTGGGAGTGGAGCCCGACTGTCTCCGTGGCGAAATTGGCTAGCGCGATCGGCTGTTAACCGAGAGGTTGGAGGTTGGAGCCCACCCGATGGTGGTGCGGCGATTTTTTTCCTTTTGGCTGATAGCTCTGAAGAAATGTTCTGACGGTGGTGAGAGTGGAGCACGACTGTCTCCATGGCGCAATTGACTATGCGATCGGCTGTTTACCGAAAGGTTGGAGGTTCGAGCCCTCCCGGGAGTGGTGTGTTGCTTTTTTTATTTTGGGCTGATCGCTTTGAAAATATGTTCTGATGGTGGTGAGTGTGGAGCAGGACTGTCTCCGTGGCGCAATTGGCTAGCGCGATCGGCTGTTAACCGAAAGGTTGGAGGTACGAGCCTACCCGGTGGAGGTGCGGCGCTTTTTTTTCTTTGGGCTGATAGCTTTGAAGATATGTTCTGATGGTGGTGAGAGTGGAGCACGACTGTCTCCGTGGCGCAATTGGCTAGCGCGATCGGCTGTTAACCGAGAGGTTGGAGGTTGGAGCCCACCCGGTGGTGGTGCGGCGATTTTTTTTCTTTTGGCTGAGAGCTCTGAAGAAATGTTCTGACGGTGTTGAGAGTGGAGCACGACTGTCTCCTTGGCGCAATTGGCTATGCGATCGGCTGTCAGCTAAAAGGTTGGAGGTTCGAGTCCCGCGGGAGTGGTGTATTGCTTTTTTTTCTTTGGGCTGATAGCTTTGAAGATATGTTCTGATGGTGGTGAGAGTGGAGCACGACTGTCTTCGTGGCGCAATTGGCTATGCGATCGCCTGTTAACTGAAAGGTTGGAGGTTGGAGCCCTCCCGGGAGTGGTGTGTTGCTTTTTTTTCTTTGGGCTGATAGCTTTTAAGATATATTCTCATGGTGGTGAGAGTGGAGCAGGACTGTCTCCGTGGCGCAATTGGCTATGCGAAAGGCTGTTAACCAGAAGGTTGGAAATTCGAGCCCTCCCGGGAGTGGTGTGTTGCTTTTTTTTCTTTGGGCTGATAGCTTTGAAGATATGTTCTGATGGTGGTAAGAGTGAAGCAGGACTGTCTCCGTGGCGCGATTGGCAAGCGCGACCGGCTGTTAACCGAAAGGTTGGAGGTACGAGCCCACCCGGTGGTGGTGCGGCGCTTTTTTTCTTTGGGCTGATAGCTCTGAAGAAATGTTCTGATTGTGGTGAGAGTGGAGCACGACTGTCTCCGTGGCGCATTTGGCTAGCGCGATCGGCTGTTAACCGAAAGGTTGGAGGTACGAGCCCTCCCGGGAGTGGTGTGCTACTTTTTATTCTTTGGGCTGATAGCTTTGAAGATATGTTCTGATGGTGGTGAGAGTGGAGCAGGACTGTCTCCGTGGCGCAATTGGCTAACGCGATCGGCTGTTAACCGAAAGGTAGGAGCTACGAGCCCTCCCGGGAGTGGTGTGTTGCTTTTTTTTATTTCGGGCTGATAGCTATGAAGAAATGTTCTGATGGTGGTGAGAGTGGAGCACGACTGTCTCCGTGGCGCAACCGGCTAGCGCGATCGGCTGTTAACCGAAAGGTTGGAGGTACGAGCCCACGCAGTGGTGGTGCGGCGCTTTTTTTTCTTTGGGCTGATAGCTTTGGAGATATGTTCTGATGGTGGTGAGAGTGAAGCACGACTGTCTCCGTGGCGCAATAGGCTATTCGATCGGCTGTTAACTGGAAGGTTGGAGGTTCGAGCCCTCCCGGTAGTGGTGTGTTGCTTTTTTTTCTTTGGGCTGATAGCTTCGAAGATATGTTCTGATGGTGGTGAGAGTGGAGCAGGACTGTCTCCGTGGCGCAATTGGCTACCGCGATCGGCTGTTAACCGAAAGGTTGGAGGTACGAGCCCACCCGGTTGAGGTGCGGCGCTTTTTTTTCTTTAGGCTGATAGCTTTGAAGATATGTTCTGATGGTGGTGAGAGTGGAGCAGGACTGTCTCCGTGGCGCAATTGGCTAGCGCGATCGGCTGTTAACCGAAAGGTTGGAGGTTCGAGCCCACCCGGTGGTGGTGCGACGCTTTTTTGTGTTTGGGCTGATAGCTCTGAAGAAATCTTCTGACGGTGGTGAGAGTGGAGCACGACTGTCTTCGTGGCGCAATTGGCTATGCGATCGGCTGTTAAGTGAAAGGTTGGAGGTTCGAGCCCTCCCGGGAGTGATGTGTTGCTTTTTTTTTCTTTGGGCTGATAGCTTTGAAAATATGTTCTGATGGTGGTGAGAGTGAAGCACGACTGTCTCCGTGGCGCAATAGGCTATTCGATCGGCTGTTAACTGGAAGGTTGGAGGTTCGAGCCCTCCCGGTAGTGGTGTGTTGCTTTTTTTTCTTTGGGCTGATAGCTTCGAAGATATGTTCTGATGGTGCTGAGAGTGGAGCAGGACTGTTTCCGTGGCGCAATTGGCTAGGGCGATCGGCTGTTAACCGAAAGGTTTGAGGTTCGGGCCCACCCGGTGGTGGTGCGGCGCTTTCTTTTCTTTGGGCTGATAGCTTTGAAGATATGTTCTGATGGTGGTGAGAGTGGAGCACGACTGTCTCCGTAGCGCAATAGGCTAGCGCGATCGGCTGTTAACCGAAAGGTTGGAGGTTTGAGCCCTCCCGGGAGTGGTGTGTTGCTTTTTTTATTTTGGGCTGATAGCTTTGAAGATATGTTCTCATGGTGGTGAGAGTGGAGCACGACTGTCCCCGTGGCGCTATTGGCTAGCGCGATCGGCTGTTAACCGAAAGGTTGGAGGTTCGAGCCCACCCGGTGGTGGTGCGGGGCTTTTTTTTTCTTTTTGATGATAGCTTTGAAGATGTGTTCTGATGGTGGTAAGAGTGGAGCACGACTGTCTCCGTGGCGCAATTGGCTAGCGCTATCGGCTGTTAATTAAAAGGTTGGAGGTTCGGGCCCACCTGGTGGTGGTGCGGCGCTATTTTTCTTTGGGCTGATAGCTTTGAAGATATGTTCTGATGGTGGTGGGAGTGGAGCCCGACTGTCTCCGTGGCGAAATTGGCTAGCGCGATCGGCTGTTAACCGAGAGGTTGGAGGTTGGAGCCCACCCGATGGTGGTGCGGCGATTTTTTTCCTTTTGGCTGATAGCTCTGAAGAAATGTTCTGACGGTGGTGAGAGTGGAGCACGACTGTCTCCATGGCGCAATTGACTATGCGATCGGCTGTTTACCGAAAGGTTGGAGGTTCGAGCCCTCCCGGGAGTGGTGTGTTGCTTTTTTTATTTTGGGCTGATCGCTTTGAAAATATGTTCTGATGGTGGTGAGTGTGGAGCAGGACTGTCTCCGTGGCGCAATTGGCTAGCGCGATCGGCTGTTAACCGAAAGGTTGGAGGTACGAGCCTACCCGGTGGAGGTGCGGCGCTTTTTTTTCTTTGGGCTGATAGCTTTGAAGATATGTTCTGATGGTGGTGAGAGTGGAGCACGACTGTCTCCGTGGCGCAATTGGCTAGCGCGATCGGCTGTTAACCGAGAGGTTGGAGGTTGGAGCCCACCCGGTGGTGGTGCGGCGATTTTTTTTCTTTTGGCTGAGAGCTCTGAAGAAATGTTCTGACGGTGTTGAGAGTGGAGCACGACTGTCTCCTTGGCGCAATTGGCTATGCGATCGGCTGTCAGCTAAAAGGTTGGAGGTTCGAGTCCCGCGGGAGTGGTGTATTGCTTTTTTTTCTTTGGGCTGATAGCTTTGAAGATATGTTCTGATGGTGGTGAGAGTGGAGCACGACTGTCTTCGTGGCGCAATTGGCTATGCGATCGCCTGTTAACTGAAAGGTTGGAGGTTGGAGCCCTCCCGGGAGTGGTGTGTTGCTTTTTTTTCTTTGGGCTGATAGCTTTTAAGATATATTCTCATGGTGGTGAGAGTGGAGCAGGACTGTCTCCGTGGCGCAATTGGCTATGCGAAAGGCTGTTAACCAGAAGGTTGGAAATTCGAGCCCTCCCGGGAGTGGTGTGTTGCTTTTTTTTCTTTGGGCTGATAGCTTTGAAGATATGTTCTGATGGTGGTAAGAGTGAAGCAGGACTGTCTCCGTGGCGCGATTGGGAAGCGCGACCGGCTGTTAACCGAAAGGTTGGAGGTACGAGCCCACCCGGTGGTGGTGCGGCGCTTTTTTTCTTTGGGCTGATAGCTCTGAAGAAATGTTCTGATTGTGGTGAGAGTGGAGCACGACTGTCTCCGTGGCGCATTTGGCTAGCGCGATCGGCTGTTAACCGAAAGGTTGGAGGTACGAGCCCTCCCGGGAGTGGTGTGCTACTTTTTATTCTTTGGGCTGATAGCTTTGAAGATATGTTCTGATGGTGGTGAGAGTGGAGCAGGACTGTCTCCGTGGCGCAATTGGCTAACGCGATCGGCTGTTAACCGAAAGGTAGGAGCTACGAGCCCTCCCGGGAGTGGTGTGTTGCTTTTTTTTATTTCGGGCTGATAGCTATGAAGAAATGTTCTGATGGTGGTGAGAGTGGAGCACGACTGTCTCCGTGGCGCAACCGGCTAGCGCGATCGGCTGTTAACCGAAAGGTTGGAGGTACGAGCCCACGCAGTGGTGGTGCGGCGCTTTTTTTCTTTGGGCTGATAGCTTTGGAGATATGTTCTGATGGTGGTGAGAGTGAAGCACGACTGTCTCCGTGGCGCAATAGGCTATTCGATCGGCTGTTAACTGGAAGGTTGGAGGTTCGAGCCCTCCCGGTAGTGGTGTGTTGCTTTTTTTCTTTGGGCTGATAGCTTCGAAGATATGTTCTGATGGTGGTGAGAGTGGAGCAGGACTGTCTCCGTGGCGCAATTGGCTACCGCGATCGGCTGTTAACCGAAAGGTTGGAGGTACGAGCCCACCCGGTTGAGGTGCGGCGCTTTTTTTTCTTTAGGCTGATAGCTTTGAAGATATGTTCTGATGGTGGTGAGAGTGGAGCAGGACTGTCTCCGTGGCGCAATTGGCTAGCGCGATCGGCTGTTAACCGAAAGGTTGGAGGTTCGAGCCCACCCGGTGGTGGTGCGACGCTTTTTTGTGTTTGGGCTGATAGCTCTGAAGAAATCTTCTGACGGTGGTGAGAGTGGAGCACGACTGTCTTCGTGGCGCAATTGGCTATGCGATCGGCTGTTAAGTGAAAGGTTGGAGGTTCGAGCCCTCCCGGGAGTGATGTGTTGCTTTTTTTTTCTTTGGGCTGATAGCTTTGAAAATATGTTCTGATGGTGGTGAGAGTGAAGCACGACTGTCTCCGTGGCGCAATAGGCTATTCGATCGGCTGTTAACTGGAAGGTTGGAGGTTCGAGCCCTCCCGGTAGTGGTGTGTTGCTTTTTTTTCTTTGGGCTGATAGCTTCGAAGATATGTTCTGATGGTGGTGAGAGTGGAGCAGGACTGTCTCCGTGGCGCAATTGGCTACCGCGATCGGCTGTTAACCGAAAGGTTGGAGGTACGAGCCCACCCGGTGGAGGTGCGGCGCTTTTTTTTCTTTGGACTGATAGCTTTGAAGATATGTTCAGTTGGTGGTGAGAGTGGAGCACGACTGTCTCCGTGGCGCAATTGGCTAGCGCGATCGGCTGTTAACCGAGAGGTTGGAGGTTCGAGCCCACTCGGTGGTGGTGCGGCGATTTTCTTCCTTTGGGCTGATAGCTCTGAAGAAATGTTCTGATGGTGGTGAGAGTGGAGCACGACTGTCTTCATGGCGCAATTGGCTATGCGATCGGCTGTTAACTGAAAGGTTGGTGGTTCGAGCCCTCGTGGGAGTGGTGTGTTGCTTTGTTTGGGGCTGATAGCTTTGAAGATATGTTCTGATGGTGGTGAGAGTGGAGCAGGACTGTCTCCGTGGCGCAATCGGCTAGGGCGATCGGCTGTTAACCGAAAGGTTCGAGGTTCGGGCCGACCCGGTGGTGGTGCGGCGCTTTCTTTTCTTTGGGCTGATAGCTTTGAAGATATGTTTTGATGGTGGTGAGAGTGGAGCACGACTGTCTCCGTGGCGCAATAGGCTAGCGCGATCGGCTGTTAACCGAAAGGTTTGAGGTTTGAGCCCTCCCGGGAGTGGTGTGTTGCTTTTTTTATTTTGGGCTGATAGCTTTGAAGATATGTTCTGGTGGTGGTGAGTGTGAAGCAGGACTGTCTCCGTGGCGCAATTGGCTAGCGCGAACGGCTGTTAACCAAAAGGTTGGACATACGAGCCCTCCCGGGAGTGGTGCGTTGCTTTTTTTTGGGCTGATAGCTTTGAAGATATGTTCTCATGGTGGTGAGAGTGGAGCACGACTGTCTCCGTGGCGCTATTGGCTAGCGGGATCGGCTGTTAACCGAAAGGTTGCAGGTTCGAGCCCACTCGGTGGTGGTGCGGCGCTTTTTTTCTTTGGGCTGATAGCTTTGAAGATATGTTCTGATGGTGGTGAGAGTGGAGCACGACTGTCTCCGTGGCGCAATTGGCTAGCGCGATCGGCTGTTAACCGAAAGGTTGGAGGTTCGAGCCCACCCGGTGGTGGTGCGGCTCTTTTTTGCCTTCGGGCTGATAGCTCTTGAGAAATCTTCTGACGGTGGTGAGAGTGGAGCACGACTGTCTTCGTGGCGCAATTGGCTATGCGATCGGCTGTTAACTGAAAGGTTGGAGGTTCGAGCCCTCCCGGGAGTGGTGTGTTGCTTTTTTTTCTTTGGGCTGATAGCTTTGAAAATATGTTCTGATGGAGGTGAGAGTGGAGCAGGACTGTCTCCGTGACGCAATTGGCTAGCGCGATCGGCTGTTAACCGAGAGGTTTGAGGTTCGAGCCCACTCGGTGGTGGTGCGGGGCTTTTTTTTCTTTGGGCTGATAGCTTTGAAGATGAGTTCTGATGGTGGTAAGAGTTGAGCACGACTGTCTCCGTGGCGCAATTGGCTAGCGCTATCGGCTGTTAACTAAAAGGTTGGAGGTTCGGGCCCACCTGGTGGTGGTGCGGCGCTTTTTTTTCTTTGGGCTGATAGCTTTGAAGATGTGTTCTGATGGTGGTAAGAGTGGACCACGACTGTCTCCGTGGCGCAATTGGCTAGCGCGATCGGCTGTTAACCGAAAGGTTGGACGTACGAGCCCTCCCGGGAGTGGTGCGCTGCTTTTTTTTTCTTTGGGCCGATAGCTTTGAAGATATGTTCTCATGGTGGTGAGAGTGGAGCACGACTGTCTCCGTGGCGCTATTGGCTAGCGCGATCGGCTGTTAACCGAAAGGTTGGAGGTTCGAGCCCACCCGGTGGTGGTGCGGGGCTTTTTTTTTCTTTTGGATGATAGCTTTGAAGATGTGTTCTGATGGTGGTGAGAGTGGAGCACGACTGTCTTCATGGCGCAATTGGCTATGCGATCGGCTGTTAACTGAAAGGTTGGTGGTTCGAGCCCTCGTGGGAGTGGTGTGTTGCTTTGTTTGGGGCTGATAGCTTTGAAGATATGTTCTGATGGTGGTGAGAGTGGAGCAGGACTGTCTCCGTGGCGCAATCGGCTAGGGCGATCGGCTGTTAACCGAAAGGTTCGAGGTTCGGGCCGACCCGGTGGTGGTGCGGCGCTTTCTTTTCTTTGGGCTGATAGCTTTGAAGATATGTTCTGATGGTGGTGAGAGTGGAGCACGACTGTCTCCGTGGCGCAATAGGCTAGCGCGATCGGCTGTTAACCGAAAGGTTTGAGGTTTGAGCCCTCCCGGGAGTGGTGTGTTGCTTTTTTTATTTTGGGCTGATAGCTTTGAAGATATGTTCTGGTGGTGGTGAGTGTGAAGCAGGACTGTCTCCGTGGCGCAATTGGCTAGCGCGAACGGCTGTTAACCAAAAGGTTGGACATACGAGCCCTCCCGGGAGTGGTGCGTTGCTTTTTTTTGGGCTGATAGCTTTGAAGATATGTTCTCATGGTGGTGAGAGTGGAGCACGACTGTCTCCGTGGCGCTATTGGCTAGCGGGATCGGCTGTTAACCGAAAGGTTGCAGGTTCGAGCCCACCCGGTGGTGGTGCGGCTCTTTTTTGCCTTCGGGCTGATAGCTCTTGAGAAATCTTCTGACGGTGGTGAGAGTGGAGCACGACTGTCTTCGTGGCGCAATTGGCTATGCGATCGGCTGTTAACTGAAAGGTTGGAGGTTCGAGCCCTCCCGGGAGTGGTGTGTTGCTTTTTTTTCTTTGGGCTGATAGCTTTGAAAATATGTTCTGATGGAGGTGAGAGTGGAGCAGGACTGTCTCCGTGACGCAATTGGCTAGCGCGATCGGCTGTTAACCGAGAGGTTTGAGGTTCGAGCCCACTCGGTGGTGGTGCGGGGCTTTTTTTTATTTGGGCTGATAGCTTTGAAGATGAGTTCTGATGGTGGTAAGAGTTGAGCACGACTGTCTCCGTGGCGCAATTGGCTAGCGCTATCGGCTGTTAACTAAAAGGTTGGAGGTTCGGGCCCACCTGGTGGTGGTGCGGCGCTTTTTTTCTTTGGGCTGATAGCTTTGAAGATATGTTCTGATGGTGGTGAGAGTGGAGCACGACTGTCTCCGTGGCGCAATTGGCTAGCGCGATGGGCTGTTAACCGAAAGGTTGGAGGTACGAGCCCTCCCGGGATTGGTGTGTTGCTTTTTATTCTTTGGGCTGATACCTTTGAAGATATGTTCTGATCGTGGTGAGAGTGGAGTAGGACTGTCTCCGTGGCGCAATTAGCTAGCGCGATCGGCTGTTAACCGAAAGGTTGGAGGTTCGAGCCCTCCCGGGAGTGGTGTGTTGCTTTTTTTATTTTGGGCTGATAGCTTTGAAAATATGTTCTGATGGTGGTGAGTGTGGAGCAGGTTTGTCTCCGTGGCGCAATTGGCTAGCGCGATCGGCTGTTAACCCAATAGTTGGAGGTACGAGCCTACCCGGTGGAGGTGCGAGCCTACCCGGTGGAGGTGCGGCGCTTTTTTTTCTTTGGGCTGATAGCTTTGAAGATGTGTTCTGATGGTGGTAAGAGTGGACCACGACTGTCTCCGTGGCGCAATTGGCTAGCGCGATCGGCTGTTAACCGAAAGGTTGGACGTACGAGCCCTCCCGGGAGTGGTGCGCTGCTTTTTTTTTCTTTGGGCTGATAGCTTTGAAGATATGTTCTCATGGTGGTGAGAGTGGAGCACGACTGTCTCCGTGGCGCTATTGGCTAGCGCGATCGGCTGTTAACCGAAAGGTTGGAGGTTCGAGCCCACCCGGTGGTGGTGCGGGGCTTTTTTTTTCTTTTGGATGATAGCTTTGAAGATGTGTTCTGATGGTGGTAAGAGTGGAGCACGACTGTCTTCGTGGCGCAATTGGCTAGCGCTATCGGCTGTTAACTAAAAGGTTGGAGGTTCGGGCCCACCTGGTGGTGGTGCGGCGCTTTTTTTCTTTGGGCTGATAGCTTTGAAGATATGTTCTGATGGTAGTGGGAGTGGAGCACGACTGTCTCCGTGGCGAAATTGGCTAGCGCGATCGGCTGTTAACCGAGAGGTTGGAGGTTGGAGCCCACCCGATGGTGGTGCGGCGATTTTTTTCCGTTTGGCTGATAGCTCTGAAGAAATGTTCTGACGGTGGTGAGAGTGGAGCACGACTGTCTCCATGGCGCAATTGACTATGCGATCGGCTGTTAACCGAAAGGTTGGAGGTTCGAGCCCTCCCGGGAGTGGTGTGTTGCTTTTTTTATTTTGGGCTGATAGCTTTGAAAACATGTTCTGATGGTGGTGAGTGTGGAGCAGGACTGTCTCCGTGGCGCAATTGGCTAGCGCGATCGGCTGTTAACCGAAAGGTTGGAGGTACGAGCCTACCCGGTGGAGTTGCGGCGCTCTTTTTTCTGTGGGCTGATAGCTTTGAAGATATGTTCTGATGGTGGTGAGAGTGGAGCACGACTGTCTCCGTGGCGCAATTGGCTAGCGCGATCGGCTGTTAACCGAGAGGTTGGAGGTTGGAGCCCACGCGGTGGCGGTGCGGCGATTTTTGTTCTTTTGTCTGAGAGCTCTGAAGAAATGTTCTGACGGTGGTGAGAGTGGAGCACGACTGTCTCCTTGGCGCAATTGGCTATGCGATCGGCTGTCAACTAAAAGGTTGGAGGTTCGAGTCCCGCGGGAGTGGTGTATTGCTTTTTTTTCTTTGGGCTGATAGCTTTGAAGATATGTTCTGATGGTGGTGAGAGTGGAGCACGGCTGTCTCCGTGGCGCAATTGGCTAGCGCGATCGGCTGTTAACCGAAAGGTTGGAGGTACGAGCCCACCCGGTGGTGGTGTGGCGCTTTTTTTTCTTTGGGCTAATAGCTCTGAAGAAATGTTCTGACAGTGGTGAGAGTGGAGCACGACTGTCTTCGTGGCGCAATTGGCTATGCGATCGGCTGTTAACTGAAAGGTTGGAGGTTGGAGCCCTCCCGGGAGTGGTGTGTTGCTTTTTTTTCTTTGGGCTGATAGCTTTTAAGATATATTCTCATGGTGGCGAGAGTGGAGCAGGACTGTCTCCGTGGCGCAATTGGCTATGCGAAAGGCTGTTAACCGGAAGGTTGGAGGTTCGAGCCCTCCCGGGAGTGGTGTGTTGCTTTTTTTTCTTTGGGCTGATAGCTTTGAAGATATGTTGTGATGGTGGTGAGATTGGAGCACGACTGTCTTCGTGGCGCAATCGGCTAGCACGATCGGCTGTTAACCGAAAGGTTGGAGGTACGAGCCCACCCGGTGGAGGTGCGGCGCTTTTTTTTCTTTAGGCTGATAGCTTTGAAGATATGTTCTGATGGTGGTGAGAGTGGAGCACGACTCTCTCCGTGGCGCAATTGGCTAGCGCGATCGGCTGTTAACCGAAAGGTTGGAGGTTCGAGCCCACCCGGTGGTGGTGCGGTGCTTTTTTGCCTTTGGGCTGGTAGCTCTGAAGAAATCTTCTGACGGTGGTGAGAGTGGAGCACGACTGTCTCCGTGGCGCATTTGGCTAGCGCGATCGGCTGTTAACCGGAAGGTTGGAGGTACGAGCCCTCCCGGGAGTGGTGTGTTGCTTTTTATTCTTTGGGCTGATAGCTTTGAAGATATGTTCTGATGGTGGTGAGAGTGGAGCAGGACTGTCTCCGTGGCGCAATTGGCTAACGCGATCGGCTGTTAACCGAAAGGTAGGAGCTACGAGCCCTCCCGGGAGTGGTGTGTTGCTTTTTTTTATTTCGGGCTGATAGCTATGAAGAAATGTTCTGATGGTGGTGAGAGTGGAGCACGACTGTCTCCGTGGCGCAACCGGCTAGCGCGATCGGCTGTTAACCGAAAGGTTGGAGGTACGAGCCCACGCAGTGGTGGTGCGGCGCTTTTTTTCTTTGGGCTGATAGCTTTGAAGATATGTTCTGATGGTGGTGAGAGTGAAGCACGACTGTCTCCGTGGCGCAATAGGCTATTCGATCGGCTGTTAACTGGAAGGTTGGAGGTTCGAGTCCTCCCGGGAGTGGTGTGTTGCTTTTTTTTCTTCGGGCTTATAGCTTCGAAGTTATGTTCTGATGGTGGTGAGAGTGGAGCAGGACTGTCTCCGTGGCGCAATTGGCTACCGCGATCGGCTGTTAACCGAAAGGTTGGAGGTACGAGCCCACCCGGTGGAGGTGCGGCGCTTTTTTTCTTTAGGCTGATAGCTTTGAAGATATGTTCTGATGGTGGTGAGAGTGGAGCAGGACTGTGTCCGTGGCACAATTGGCTAACGCAATCGGCTGTTAACCGAAAGGTTGGAGGTTCGAGCCCACCCGGTGGTGGTGCGACGCTTTTTTGTCTTTGGGCTGATAGCTCTGAAGAAATCTTCTGACGGTGGTGAGAGTGGAGCACGACTGTCTTCGTGGCGCAATTGGCTATGCGATCGGCTGTTAACTGAAAGGTTGGAGGTTCGAGCCCTCCCGGGAGTGATGTGTTGCTTTTTTTTCTTTGGGCTGATAGCTTTGAAAATATGTTCTGATGGTGGTGACTGTGGAGCAGGACTGTCTCCGTGACGCATTTGGCTAGCGCGATCGGATGTTAACCGAAAGGTTGGAGGTACAAGCCCACCCGGTGGAGGTGCGGCGCTTTTTTTTCTTTGGACTGATAGCTTTGAAGATATGTTCTGTTGGTGGTGAGAGTGGAGCACGACTGTCTCCGTGGCGCCATTGGCTAGCGCGATCGGCTGTTAACCGAGAGGTTGGAGGTTCGAGCCCACCCGGTGGTGGTGCGGCGATTTTTTTCCTTTGGGCTGATAGCTCTTAAGAAATGTTCTGACGGTGGTGAAAGTGGAGCACGACTGTCTCCGTGGCGCAATAGGCTAGCGCGATCGGCTGTTAACCGAAAGGTTGGAGGTTTGAGCCCTCCCGGGAGTGGTGTGTTGCTTTTTTTATTTTGGGCTGATAGCTTTGAAGATATGTTCTGGTGGTGGTGAGTGTGAAGCAGGACTGTCTCCGTGGCGCAATTGGCTAGCGCGATCGGCTGTTAACCAAAAGGTTGGACGTACGAGCCCTCCCGGGAGTGGTGCGTTGCTTTTTTTTGGGCTGGTAGCTTTGAAGATATGTTCTCATGGTGGTGAGAGTGGAGCACGACTGTCTCCGTGGCGCTATTGGCTAGCGGGATCGGCTGTTAACCGAAAGGTTGCAGGTCCGAGCCCACTCGGTGGTGGTGCGGGGCTTTTTTTTCTTTGGGCTGATAGCTTTGAAGATGTGTTCTGATGGTGGTAAGAGTGGAGCACGACTGTCTCCGTGGCGCAATTGGCTAGCGCTATCGGCTGTTAACTAAAAGGTTGGAGGTTCGGGCCCACCTGGTGGTGGTGCGGCGCTTTTTTTCTTTGGGCTGATAGCTTTGAAGATATGTTCTGATGGTGGTGAGAGTGGAGCACGACTGTCTCCGTGGCGCAATTGGCTAGCGCGATCGGCTGTTAACCGAAAGGTTGGAGGTTCGAGCCCACCCGGTGGTGGTGCGGCGCTTTTTTGCCATCGGGCTGATAGCTTTTGAGAAATCTTCTGACGGTGGTGAGAGTGGAGCACGACTGTCTTCGTGGCGCAATTGGCTATGCGATCGGCTGTTAACTGAAAGGTTGGAGGTTCGAGCCCTCCCGGGAGTGGTGTGTTGCTTTTTTTTCTTTGGGCTGATAGCTTTGAAAATATGTTCTGATGGAGGTGAGAGTGGAGCAGGACTGTCTCCGTGACGCAATTGGCTAGCGCGATCGGCTGTTAACCGAGAGGTTTGAGGTTCGAGCCCACTCGGTGGTGGTGCGGGGCTTTTTTTTCTTTGGGCTGATAGCTCTGAAGAAATGTTCTGATTGTGGTGAGAGTGGAGCACGACTGTCTCCGTGGCGCATTTGGCTAGCGCGATCGGCTGTTAACCGAAAGGTTGGAGGTACGAGCCCTCCCGGGAGTGGTGTGTTACTTTTTATTCTTTGGGCTGATAGCTTTGAAGATATGTTCTCATGGTGGTGAGAGTGGAGCACGACTGTCTCCGTGGCGCTATTGGCTAGCGGGATCGGCTGTTAACCGAAAGGTTGCAGGTTCGAGCCCACTCGGTGGTGGTGCGGGGCTTTTTTTTCTTTGGGCTGATAGCTTTGAAGATGTGTTCTGATGGTGGTAAGAGTGGAGCACGACTGTCTCCGTGGCGCAATTGGCTAGCGCTATCGGCTGTTAACTAAAAGGTTGGAGGTTCGGGCCCACCTGGTGGTGGTGCGGCGCTTTTTTTCTTTGGGCTGATAGCTTTGAAGATATGTTCTGATGGTGGTGAGAGTGGAGCACGACTGTCTCCGTGGCGCAATTGGCTAGCGCAATCGGCTGTTAACCGAAAGGTTGGAGGTTCGAGCCCACCCGGTGGTGGTGCGGCGCTTTTTTGCCATCGGGCTGATAGCTTTTGAGAAATCTTCTGACGGTGGTGAGAGTGGAGCACGACTGTCTCCGTGGCGCAATTGGCTATGCGAAAGGCTGTTAACCGGAAGGTTGGAGGTTCGAGCCCTCCCAGGAGTGGTGTGTTGCTTTTTTTTCTTTGGGCTGATAGCTTTGAAGATATGTTCTGATGGTGGTGAGAGTGAAGCAGGACTGTCTCCGTGGCGCGATTGGCAAGCGCTACCGGCTGTTAACCGAAAGGTTGGAGGTACGAGCCCACCCGGTGGTGGTGCGGCGCTTTTTTTCTTTGGGCTGATAGCTCTGAAGAAATGTTCTGATTGTGGTGAGAGTGGAGCACGACTGTCTCCGTGGCGCATTTGGCTAGCGCGATCGGCTGTTAACCGAAAGGTTGGAGGTGCGAGCCCTCCCGGGAGTGGTGTGTTACTTTTTATTCTTTGGGCTGATAGCTTTGAAGATATGTTCTGATGGTGGTGAGAGTGGAGCAGGACTGTCTCCGTGGCGCAATTGGCTAACGCGATCGGCTGTTAACCGAAAGGTAGGAGCTACGAGCCCTCCCGGGAGGGGTGTGTTGCTTTTTTTTATTTCGGGCTGATAGCTATGAAGAAATGTTCTGATGGTGGTGAGAGTGGAGCACGACTGTCTCCGTGGCGCAACCGGCTAGCGCGATCGGCTGTTAACCGAAAGGTTGGAGGTACGAGCCCACGCAGTGGTGGTGCGGCGCTTTTTTTTCTTTGGGCTGATAGCTTTGAAGATATGTTCTGATGGTGGTGAGAGTGAAGCACGACTGTCTCCGTGGCGCAATAGGCTATTCGATCGGCTGTTAACTGGAAGGTTGGAGGTTCGAGCCCTCCCGGTAGTGGTGTGTTGCTTTTTTTTCTTTGGGCTGATAGCTTCGAAGATATGTTCTGATGGTGGTGAGAGTGGAGCAGGACTGTCTCCGTGGCGCAATTGGCTACCGCGATCGGCTGTTAACCGAAAGGTTGGAGGTACGAGCCCACCCGGTGGAGGTGCGGCGCTTTTTTTTCTTTAGGCTGATAGCTTTGAAGATATGTTCTGATGGTGGTGAGAGTGGAGCAGGACTGTCTCCGTGGCGCAATTGGCTAGCGCGATCGGCTGTTAACCGAAAGGTTGGAGGTTCGAGCCCACCCGGTGGTGGTGCGACGCTTTTTTGTGTTTGGGCTGATAGCTCTGAAGAAATCTTCTGACGGTGGTGAGAGTGGAGCACGACTGTCTTCGTGGCGCAATTGGCTATGCGATCGGCTGTTAACTGAAAGGTTGGAGGTTCGAGCCCTCCCGGGAGTGATGTGTTGCTTTTTTTTTTCTTTGGGCTGATAGCTTTGAAAATATGTTCTGATGGTGGTGACTGTGGAGCAGGGCTGTCTCCGTGACGCATTTGGCTAGCGCGATCGGCTGTTAACCGAAAGGTTGTAGGTACAAGCCCACCCGGTGGAGGTGCGGCGCTTTTTTTTCTTTGGACTGATAGCTTTGAAGATATGTTCAGTTGGTGGTGAGAGTGGAGCACGACTGTCTCCGTGGCGCAATTGGCTAGCGCGATCGGCTGTTAACCGAGAGGTTGGAGGTTCGAGCCCACTCGGTGGTGGTGCGGCGATTTTTTTCCTTTGGGCTGATAGCTCTGAAGAAATGTTCTGACGGTGGTGAGAGTGGAGCACGACTGTCTTCATGGCGCAATTGGCTATGCGATCGGCTGTTAACTGAAAGGTTGGTGGTTCGAGCCCTCGTGGGAGTGGTGTGTTGCTTTGTTTGGGGCTGATAGCTTTGAAGATATGTTCTGATGGTGGTGAGAGTGGAGCAGGACTGTCTCCGTGGCGCAATCGGCTAGGGCGATCGGCTGTTAACCGAAAGGTTCGAGGTTCGGGCCGACCCGGTGGTGGTGCGGCGCTTTCTTTTCTTTGGGCTGATAGCTTTGAAGATATGTTCTGATGGTGGTGAGAGTGGAGCACGACTGTCTCCGTGGCGCAATAGGCTAGCGCGATCGGCTGTTAACCGAAAGGTTGGAGGTTTGAGCCCTCCCGGGAGTGGTGTGTTGCTTTTTTTATTTTGGGCTGATAGCTTTGAAGATATGTTCTGGTGGTGGTGAGTGTGAAGCAGGACTGTCTCCGTGGCGCAATTGGCTAGCGCGAACGGCTGTTAACCAAAAGGTTGGACATACGAGCCCTCCCGGGAGTGGTGCGTTGCTTTTTTTTGGGCTGATAGCTTTGAAGATATGTTCTCATGGTGGTGAGAGTGGAGCACGACTGTCTCCGTGGCGCTATTGGCTAGCGGGATCTGCTGTTAACCGAAAGGTTGCAGGTTCGAGCCCACTCGGTGGTGGTGCGGCGCTTTTTTTCTTTGGGCTGATAGCTTTGAAGATATGTTCTGATGGTGGTGAGAGTGGAGCACGACTGTCTCCGTGGCGCAATTGGCTAGCGCGATCGGCTGTTAACCGAAAGGTTGGAGGTTCGAGCCCACCCGGTGGTGGTGCGGCTCTTTTTTGCCTTCGGGCTGATAGCTCTTGAGAAATCTTCTGACGGTGGTGAGAGTGGAGCACGACTGTCTTCGTGGCGCAATTGGCTATGCGATCGGCTGTTAACTGAAAGGTTGGAGGTTCGAGCCCTCCCGGGAGTGGTGTGTTGCTTTTTTTTCTTTGGGCTGATAGCTTTGAAAATATGTTCTGATGGAGGTGAGAGTGGAGCAGGACTGTCTCCGTGACGCAATTGGCTAGCGCGATCGGCTGTTAACCGAGAGGTTTGAGGTTCGAGCCCACTCGGTGGTGGTGCGGGGCTTTTTTTTTCTTTGGGCTGATAGCTTTGAAGATGAGTTCTGATGGTGGTAAGAGTTGAGCACGACTGTCTCCGTGGCGCAATTGGCTAGCGCTATCGGCTGTTAACTAAAAGGTTGGAGGTTCGGGCCCACCTGGTGGTGGTGCGGCGCTTTTTTTCTTTGGGCTGATAGCTTTGAAGATATGTTCTGATGGTGGTGAGAGTGGAGCACGACTGTCTCCGTGGCGCAATTGGCTAGCGCGATGGGCTGTTAACCGAAAGGTTGGAGGTACGAGCCCTCCCGGGAGTGGTGTGTTGCTTTTTATTCTTTGGGCTGATACCTTTGAAGATATGTTCTGATCGTGGTGAGAGTGGAGTAGGACTGTCTCCGTGGCGCAATTAGCTAGCGCGATCGGCTGTTAACCGAAAGGTTGGAGGTTCGAGCCCTCCCGGGAGTGGTGTGTTGCTTTTTTTATTTTGGGCTGATAGCTTTGAAAATATGTTCTGATGGTGGTGAGTGTGGAGCAGGTTTGTCTCCGTGGCGCAATTGGCTAGCGCGATCGGCTGTTAACCCAATAGTTGGAGGTACGAGCCTACCCGGTGGAGGTGCGAGCCTACCCGGTGGAGGTGCGGCGCTTTTTTTTCTTTGGGCTGATAGCTTTGAAGATGTGTTCTGATGGTGGTAAGAGTGGACCACGACTGTCTCCGTGGCGCAATTGGCTAGCGCGATCGGCTGTTAACCGAAAGGTTGGACGTACGAGCCCTCCCGGGAGTGGTGCGCTGCTTTTTTTTTCTTTGGGCTGATAGCTTTGAAGATATGTTCTCATGGTGGTGAGAGTGGAGCACGACTGTCTCCGTGGCGCTATTGGCTAGCGCGATCGGCTGTTAACCGAAAGGTTGGAGGTTCGAGCCCACCCGGTGGTGGTGCGGGGCTTTTTTTTCTTTTGGATGATAGCTTTGAAGATGTGTTCTGATGGTGGTAAGAGTGGAGCACGACTGTCTTCGTGGCGCAATTGGCTAGCGCTATCGGCTGTTAACTAAAAGGTTGGAGGTTCGGGCCCACCTGGTGGTGGTGCGGCGCTTTTTTTCTTTGGGCTGATAGCTTTGAAGATATGTTCTGATGGTGGTGGGAGTGGAGCACGACTGTCTCCGTGGCGAAATTGGCTAGCGCGATCGGCTGTTAACCGAGAGGTTGGAGGTTGGAGCCCACCCGATGGTGGTGCGGCGATTTTTTTCCGTTTGGCTGATAGCTCTGAAGAAATGTTCTGACGGTGGTGAGAGTGGAGCACGACTGTCTCCATGGCGCAATTGACTATGCGATCGGCTGTTAACCGAAAGGTTGGAGGTTCGAGCCCTCCCGGGAGTGGTGTGTTGCTTTTTTTATTTTGGGCTGATAGCTTTGAAAACATGTTCTGATGGTGGTGAGTGTGGAGCAGGACTGTCTCCGTGGCGCAATTGGCTAGCGCGATCGGCTGTTAACCGAAAGGTTGGAGGTACGAGCCTACCCGGTGGAGTTGCGGCGCTCTTTTTTCTGTGGGCTGATAGCTTTGAAGATATGTTCTGATGGTGGTGAGAGTGGAGCACGACTGTCTCCGTGGCGCAATTGGCTAGCGCGATCGGCTGTTAACCGAGAGGTTGGAGGTTGGAGCCCACGCGGTGGCGGTGCGGCGATTTTTGTTCTTTTGTCTGAGAGCTCTGAAGAAATGTTCTGACGGTGGTGAGAGTGGAGCACGACTGTCTCCTTGGCGCAATTGGCTATGCGATCGGCTGTCAACTAAAAGGTTGGAGGTTCGAGTCCCGCGGGAGTGGTGTATTGCTTTTTTTTCTTTGGGCTGATAGCTTTGAAGATATGTTCTGATGGTGGTGAGAGTGGAGCACGGCTGTCTCCGTGGCGCAATTGGCTAGCGCGATCGGCTGTTAACCGAAAGGTTGGAGGTACGAGCCCACCCGGTGGTGGTGTGGCGCTTTTTTTTCTTTGGGCTAATAGCTCTGAAGAAATGTTCTGACAGTGGTGAGAGTGGAGCACGACTGTCTTCGTGGCGCAATTGGCTATGCGATCGGCTGTTAACTGAAAGGTTGGAGGTTGGAGCCCTCCCGGGAGTGGTGTGTTGCTTTTTTTTCTTTGGGCTGATAGCTTTTAAGATATATTCTCATGGTGGCGAGAGTGGAGCAGGACTGTCTCCGTGGCGCAATTGGCTATGCGAAAGGCTGTTAACCGGAAGGTTGGAGGTTCGAGCCCTCCCGGGAGTGGTGTGTTGCTTTTTTTTCTTTGGGCTGATAGCTTTGAAGATATGTTCTGATGGTGGTGAGAGTGAAGCAGGACTGTCTCCGTGGCGCGATTGGCAAGCGCGACCGGCTGTTAACCGAAAGGTTGGAGGTACGAGCCCACCCGGTGGTGGTGCGGCGCTTTTTTTCTTTGGGCTGATAGCTCTGAAGAAATGTTCTGACGGTGATGAGAGTGGAGCACGACTGTCTCCGTGGCGCATTTGGCTAGCGCGATCAGCTGTTAACCGAAAGGTTGGAGGTACGAGCCCTCCGGGGAGTGGTGTGTTGCTTTTTATTCTTTGGGCTGATAGCTTTGAAGATATGTTCTGATGGTGGTGAGAGTGGAGCAGGACTGTCTCCTTGGCGCAATTGGCTAACGCGATCGGCTGTTAACCGAAAGGTTGGAGCTACGAGCACTCCCGGGAGTGGTGTGTTGCTTTTTTTATTTCGGGCTGATAGCTATGAAGATCTGTTGTGATGGTGGTGAGATTGGAGCACGACTGTCTCCGTGGCGCAATCGGCTAGCACGATCGGCTGTTAACCGAAAGGTTGGAGGTACGAGCCCACCCGGTGGAGGTGCGGCGCTTTTTTTTCTTTAGGCTGATAGCTTTGAAGATATGTTCTGATGGTGGTGAGAGTGGAGCACGACTCTCTCCGTGGCGCAATTGGCTAGCGCGATCGGCTGTTAACGGAAAGGTTGGAGGTTCGAGCCCACCCGGTGGTGGTGCGGTGCTTTTTTGCCTTTGGGCTGGTAGCTCTGAAGAAATCTTCTGACGGTGGTGAGAGTGGAGCACGACTGTCTCCGTGGCGCATTTGGCTAGCGCAATCGGCTGTTAACCGGAAGGTTGGAGGTACGAGCCCTCCCGGGAGTGGTGTGTTGCTTTTTATTCTTTGGGCTGATAGCTTTGAAGATATGTTCTGATGGTGGTGAGAGTGGAGCAGGACTGTCTCCGTGGCGCAATTGGCTAACGCGATCGGCTGTTAACCGAAAGGTAGGAGCTACGAGCCCTCCCGGGAGTGGTGTGTTGCTTTTTTTTATTTCGGGCTGATAGCTATGAAGAAATGTTCTGATGGTGGTGAGAGTGGAGCACGACTGTCTCCGTGGCGCAACCGGCTAGCGCGATCGGCTGTTAACCGAAAGGTTGGAGGTACGAGCCCACGCAGTGGTGGTGCGGCGCTTTTTTTCTTTGGGCTGATAGCTTTGAAGATATGTTCTGATGGTGGTGAGAGTGAAGCACGACTGTCTCCGTGGCGCAATAGGCTATTCGATCGGCTGTTAACTGGAAGGTTGGAGGTTCGAGCCCTCCCGGGAGTGGTGTGTTGCTTTTTTTTCTTCGGGCTTATAGCTTCGAAGTTATGTTCTGATGGTGGTGAGAGTGGAGCAGGACTGTCTCCGTGGCGCAATTGGCTACCGCGATCGGCTGTTAACCGAAAGGTTGGAGGTACGAGCCCACCCGGTGGAGGTGCGGCGCTTTTTTTTCTTTAGGCTGATAGCTTTGAAGATATGTTCTGATGGTGGTGAGAGTGGAGCAGGACTGTGTCCGTGGCGCAATTGGCTAGCGCAATCGGCTGTTAACCGAAAGGTTGGAGGTTCGAGCCCACCCGGTGGTGGTGCGACGCTTTTTTGTCTTTGGGCTGATAGCTCTGAAGAAATCTTCTGACGGTGGTGAGAGTGGAGCACGACTGTCTTCGTGGCGCAATTGGCTATGCGATCGGCTGTTAACTGAAAGGTTGGAGGTTCGAGCCCACGCAGTGGTGGTGCGGCGCTTTTTTTCTTTGGGCTGATAGCTTTGAAGATATGTTCTGATGGTGGTGAGAGTGAAGCACGACTGTCTCCGTGGCGCAATAGGCTATTCGATCGGCTGTTAACTGGAAGGTTGGAGGTTCGAGCCCTCCCGGGAGTGGTGTGTTGCTTTTTTTTCTTCGGGCTTATAGCTTCGAAGTTATGTTCTGATGGTGGTGAGAGTGGAGCAGGACTGTCTCCGTGGCGCAATTGGCTACCGCGATCGGCTGTTAACCGAAAGGTTGGAGGTACGAGCCCACCCGGTGGAGGTGCGGCGCTTTTTTTTCTTTAGGCTGATAGCTTTGAAGATATGTTCTGATGGTGGTGAGAGTGGAGCAGGACTGTGTCCGTGGCGCAATTGGCTAGCGCGATCAGCTGTTAACCGAAAGGTTGGAGGTACGAGCCCTCCGGGGAGTGGTGTGTTGCTTTTTATTCTTTGGGCTGATAGCTTTGAAGATATGTTCTGATGGTGGTGAGAGTGGAGCAGGACTGTCTCCTTGGCGCAATTGGCTAACGCGATCGGCTGTTAACCGAAAGGTTGGAGCTACGAGCACTCCCGGGAGTGGTGTGTTGCTTTTTTTATTTCGGGCTGATAGCTATGAAGATCTGTTGTGATGGTGGTGAGATTGGAGCACGACTGTCTCCGTGGCGCAATCGGCTAGCACGATCGGCTGTTAACCGAAAGGTTGGAGGTACGAGCCCACCCGGTGGAGGTGCGGCGCTTTTTTTTCTTTAGGCTGATAGCTTTGAAGATATGTTCTGATGGTGGTGAGAGTGGAGCACGACTCTCTCCGTGGCGCAATTGGCTAGCGCGATCGGCTGTTAACCGAAAGGTTGGAGGTTCGAGCCCACCCGGTGGTGGTGCGGTGCTTTTTTGCCTTTGGGCTGGTAGCTCTGAAGAAATCTTCTGACGGTGGTGAGAGTGGAGCACGACTGTCTCCGTGGCGCATTTGGCTAGCGCAATCGGCTGTTAACCGGAAGGTTGGAGGTACGAGCCCTCCCGGGAGTGGTGTGTTGCTTTTTATTCTTTGGGCTGATAGCTTTGAAGATATGTTCTGATGGTGGTGAGAGTGGAGCAGGACTGTCTCCGTGGCGCAATTGGCTAACGCGATCGGCTGTTAACCGAAAGGTAGGAGCTACGAGCCCTCCCGGGAGTGGTGTGTTGCTTTTTTTTATTTCGGGCTGATAGCTATGAAGAAATGTTCTGATGGTGGTGAGAGTGGAGCACGACTGTCTCCGTGGCGCAACCGGCTAGCGCGATCGGCTGTTAACCGAAAGGTTGGAGGTACGAGCCCACGCAGTGGTGGTGCGGCGCTTTTTTTCTTTGGGCTGATAGCTTTGAAGATATGTTCTGATGGTGGTGAGAGTGAAGCACGACTGTCTCCGTGGCGCAATAGGCTATTCGATCGGCTGTTAACTGGAAGGTTGGAGGTTCGAGCCCTCCCGGGAGTGGTGTGTTGCTTTTTTTTCTTCGGGCTTATAGCTTCGAAGTTATGTTCTGATGGTGGTGAGAGTGGAGCAGGACTGTCTCCGTGGCGCAATTGGCTACCGCGATCGGCTGTTAACCGAAAGGTTGGAGGTACGAGCCCACCCGGTGGAGGTGCGGCGCTTTTTTTTCTTTAGGCTGATAGCTTTGAAGATATGTTCTGATGGTGGTGAGAGTGGAGCAGGACTGTGTCCGTGGCGCAATTGGCTAGCGCAATCGGCTGTTAACCGAAAGGTTGGAGGTTCGAGCCCACCCGGTGGTGGTGCGACGCTTTTTTGTCTTTGGGCTGATAGCTCTGAAGAAATCTTCTGACGGTGGTGAGAGTGGAGCACGACTGTCTTCGTGGCGCAATTGGCTATGCGATCGGCTGTTAACTGAAAGGTTGGAGGTTCGAGCCCTCCCGGGAGTGATGTGTTGCTTTTTTTTCTTTGGACTGATAGCTTTGAAAATATGTTCTGATGGTGGTGACTGTGGAGCAGGACTGTCTCCGTGACGCATTTGGCTAGCGCGATCGGATGTTAACCGAAAGGTTGGAGGTACAAGCCCACCCGGTGGAGGTGCGGCGCTTTTTTTTCTTTGGACTGATAGCTTTGAAGATATGTTCTGTTGGTGGTGAGAGTGGAGCACGACTGTCTCCGTGGCGCCATTGGCTAGCGCGATCGGCTGTTAACCGAGAGGTTGGAGGTTCGAGCCGACTCGGTGGTGGTGCGGCGATTTTTTTCCTTTGGGCTGATAGCTCTTAAGAAATGTTCTGACGGTGGTGAAAGTGGAGCACGACTGTCTCCGTGGCGCAATAGGCTAGCGCGATCGGCTGTTAACCGAAAGGTTGGAGGTTAGAGCCCTCCCGGGAGTGGTGTGTTGCTTTTTTTATTTTGGGCTGATAGCTTTGAAGATATGTTCTGGTGGTGGTGAGTGTGAAGCAGGACTGTCTCCGTGGCGCAATTGGCTAGCGCGATCGGCTGTTAACCAAAAGGTTGGACGTACGAGCCCTCCCGGGAGTGGTGCGTTGCTTTTTTTTGGGCTGGTAGCTTTGAAGATATGTTCTCATGGTGGTGAGAGTGGAGCACGACTGTCTCCGTGGCGCTATTGGCTAGCGGGATCGGCTGTTAACCGAAAGGTTGCAGGTTCGAGCCCACTCGGTGGTGGTGCGGGGCTTTTTTTTCTTTGGGCTGATAGCTTTGAAGATGTGTTCTGATGGTGGTAAGAGTGGAGCACGACTGTCTCCGTGGCGCAATTGGCTAGCGCTATCGGCTGTTAACTAAAAGGTTGGAGGTTCGGGCCCACCTGGTGGTGGTGCGGCGCTTTTTTTCTTTGGGCTGATAGCTTTGAAGATGTGTTCTGATGGTGGTAAGAGTGGAGCACGACTGTCTTCGTGGCGCAATTGGCTAGCGCTATCGGCTGTTAACTAAAAGGTTGGAGGTTCGGGCCCACCTGGTGGTGGTGCGGCGCTTTTTTTCTTTGGGCTGATAGCTTTGAAGATATGTTCTGATGGTGGTGAGAGTGGAGCACGACTGTCTCCGTGGCGCAATTGGCTAGCGCGATGGGCTGTTAACAGAAAGGTTGGAGGTACGAGCCCTCCCGGGAGTGGTGTGTTGCTTTTTATTCTTTGGGCTGATAGCTTTGAAGATATGTTCTGATCGTGGTGAGAATGGAGCAGGACTGTCTCCGTGGCGCAATTAGCTAGCGCGATCGACTGTTAACCGAAAGGTTGGAGGTTCGAGCCCTCCCGGGAGTGGTGTGTTGCTTTTTTTATTTTGGGCTGATAGCTTTGAAAATATGTTCTGATGGTGGTGAGTGTGGAGCAGGCTTGTCTCCGTGGCGCAATTGGCTAGCGCGATCGCCTGTTAACCCAAAGGTTGGAGGTACGAGCCTACCCGGTGGAGGTGCGAGCCTACCCGGTGGAGGTGCGGCGCTTTTTTTTCTTTGGGCTGATAGCTTTGAAGATATGTTCTGATGGTGGTGAGAGTGGAGCACGACTGTCTCCGTGGCGCAATTGGCTAGCGCGATCGGCTGTTAACAGAGAGGTTGGAGGTTGGAGCCCTCCCTGTGGTGGTGCGGCGATTTTTTTCCTTTTGGCTGATAGCTCTGAAGAAATGTTCTGATGGTGGTGAGAGTGGAGCACGACTGTCTCCATGGCGCAATTGGCTATGCGATCGGCTGTCAACTGAAAGGTTGGAGGTTACGAGTCCTCCCGGGAGTGGTGTATTGCTTTTTTTTCTTTGGGCTGATAGCTTTGAAGATATGTTCTGATGGTGGTGAGAGTGGAGCACGACTGTCTCCGTGGCGCAATTGGCTAGCGCGATCGGCTGTTAACCGAAAGGTTGGAGGTACGAGCCCACCCGGTGGTGGTGTGGCGCTTTTTTTCCTTTGGGCTGATAGCTCTGAAGAAATGTTCTGACGGTGGTGAGAGTGGAGCACGACTGTCTTCGTGGCGCAATTGGCTATGCGATCGGCTGTTAACTGAAAGGTTGGAGGTTGGAGCCCTCCCGGCAGTGGTGTGTTGCTTTTTTTTCTTTGGTCTGATAGCTTTGAAGATATTGTTGCGAATGTATTTACTACTTTAGAGTAGAAAAGTACTCCAGCAGTCAAGATGGCAGCCGTTGTGTATTTTCGAACAGCCCAAAAACGTCGTCGTCTTCTTCTTCGCACCGCCCGCATAGCTGCATAGCCGCGAACCCGCAACATCGACCTCCGGCGGCGAAAAGCGCCGACCCGGCGCTTGTTAGCAGGTGTTGGACGAGATGTACGGCTTGAGGCGAGCGACGTGGACGATGTCGGAAGATGTGGAAGGTATCGAAGGGTTTAGAGGTGCTATTTCATAGGTAACATCAGTTACCTGCCGTAGCACACGATAAGGTCCGGAATACTTGGGTAGAAGCTTTTCAGCCAGACCAACATGTCGCGACGGAGTCCACAGAAGAACGAGGTCACCTGGACTAAAGTGGACGTCCCGATGGTGGCTGTCATAGCTACGTTTCTGACGGAGCTGCGAGTCCGAAAGGCGCTGGTGGGCAATCTGACGGGCTTTCTCCGCGGTGCTAATAGCGCGGCGAGCATATGCTGTGGACAGGTCGGCAGGGTTGGGTACAAGCGTGTCGAACGGCAACGTCGGGTCTCTTCCATACAAAAGGTAAAAGGGAGAATATCCAGCAGTGTCGTGGCGTGAGCTATTGTAAGCGAAAGTGACAAAGGGTAGCGCAATGTCCCAGTCACGATGATCCGTCGACACGTACATGGCGAGCATGTCAGTGAGTGTGCGATTCAGACGTTCTGTGAGGCCGTTTGTTTGAGGATGGTAGGCCGTCGTAAGCTTGTGCTTGGTTGCACAAGAACGAAGTAGATCGTCAATTACCTTAGATAAAAAGTAGCGACCGCGATCGGTGACCAGTTGACGAGGAGCACCATGATGTAAGATGACGTCTTGAATCAAAAAGTCGGCGACATCTGTAGCGCAGCTGCTTGGAAGAGGTCTCGTAATTGCGAAACGGGTCGAGTAATCTATGGCGACGGCGACCCACCTGTTACCGTCGGTAGAAAGAGGGAAAGGGCCCAGCAGGTCGAGGCCGACACGATAGAAAGGCTCGGCAGGTACGTCGATCGGTTGAAGGAGCCCGGCGGGGTGTACCGCTGGTCTTTTGCGGCGTTGGCACGACTCACAAGACCTAACATAACGTTGTACAGAACGGTAGAGGCCGGGCCAGAAAAAGCGTCGGCGGACACGGTCGTACGTTCTGGCAACACCAAGGTGGCCAGCCGTTGGTACATCATGTAGTTGCTGAAGTACGGTCGAGTGCAAATGAGTGGGTATTACGAGTAGTAGTTCGTTTCCCACATGGTGCATGTTGCGGCGGTATAAAATGCCGTCTATGACAACGAACATGCGAAGCGAACTGTCTGTACAGCCTGTGTTCAGGCGGTCGATTAGCTCGCGTAGGGACGCGTCACGCCGTTGCTCACATCCCATGTTGCCGAAAGCAGAGAGCGAGGAAATACAGATGGACGCGTCGTCGGTTACTAGATCTGGAGCGTCAACGGGGTACCGAGAGAGGCAGTCGGCGTCTTGGTGTAAACGGCCAGACTTGTAAACCACTGTGTATGTGAATTCCTGGAGGCGCAGAGCCCAACGAGCAAGGCGCCCCGTTGGATCTTTGAGGGCTGAAAGCCAGCATAGAGCGTGATGGTCAGTGGTAACTGTGAAAGGCCGGCCATATAAATAGGGGCGGAATTTACCAACTGCCCATACAAGCGCCAGGCACTCGCGTTCCGTAATAGAGTAATTGCGTTCGGCAGGAGAAAGGAGCCGGCTGGCATACGCAAGAACTCGATCGTGACCGGATTGACGCTGGGCTAAAACCGCGCCAATACCGTAGCCACTAGCATCAGTGCGGACCTCGGTTGGAGCAGACGGGTCGAAGTGGGCGAGAATCGGTGGCGTGGTCAGAAGTGTTATGAGCTGGGAAAAGGCCGTGCCTTGATCAGGACCCCACTCAAATGGTACATCTTTCTTCAAAAGATCAGTGAGGGGGCGTGCGACCTCTGCGAAGTTTCTGACAAATCGTCGGAAATATGAGCATAGGCCCACAAAACTTCGAACGTCCTTGACACAAGTCGGTACAGGAAAATCCAGGACAGCTCGGACTTTGTCGGGATCGGGGCGGATGCCGGAGGAGTCTACGAGATGCCCTAGAATAGTAACTTGGCGATGCCCAAAATGGCATTTCGAAGAATTAAGTTGGAGCCCAGGCTCTCGAAATACTGAAAGAATTGAGGAAAGGCGCTCGAGGTGAGACTTAAAGGTTGGGGCAAACACAATCACGTCGTCCAGATAACACAGGCAGATAGACCATTTAAAGCTGCGCAAAAGCGTGTCCATCATCCGCTCGAACGTTGCCGGCGCATTGCACAAGCCAAACGGCATTACCTTGAATTGGTAGAGACCGTCAGGCGTTACAAAGGCGGTCTTCTCCCGGTCGAGGTCGTCCACGGCGATCTGCCAGTAACCGGAGCGTAAGTCTATCGAAGAAAAATAGGTTGCGCCATGAAGGCAGTCCAGGGCATCATCAATACGAGGAAGCGGGTAGACATCCCTTTTGGTGACCTTGTTTAAATGCCGATAGTCCACGCAGAAACGCCAGGTATTGTCCTTCTTTTTAACTAGGACTACAGGGGACGCCCACGGACTCGATGAGGGCTCTATGATGCCTTTTGTGAGCATCTTATTCACCTCCTGTTGGATAACTTGGCGCTCTGATGGTGACACTCGATAGGGACGCCTGTGAATTGGAGCTGCATCACCGGTATTAATGCGATGTTTGACTTGCGATGTTTGACCTATGGGCCTACCGTCAAAGTCAAATATGTCCGAATAGCTCGTGAGAAGATCAGTGAGGTCTTTGACCTGAGACGGCAACAGGTCTGAGGCAATCATCTTAGTTACATTGTTGAGCCGTGTAGAGTTGGCTGCGTCGGTGCTATGCGGGTTCGGCGAGGCGACTGTGGCCAGTTCACGTGACACTGATGAGATCTGGCACTCGTGTGACGGTGAAAGAGTGGCGAGAACAATGCCTTGTGGTAGGATTTGAGGGCTGAGTCCGAAGTTCAGAAGAGGAAGGCACGTCTTGTTCGCTGTGACAGTTAATATGGTGTACGGGGAGGAAACGTTGCGGGCCAGTAAAACACCGGGAGAGGGAAAGACCACGTAATCCCCATCCGGAACACTGGGATATGGTTCAACTGTGACACAAGTTAGGGCTTGGGGTGGGAGGCGAACAAACTCAG
The DNA here is from genome assembly GCF_043290135.1 of Rhipicephalus microplus. Classification (NCBI taxonomy): domain Eukaryota; kingdom Metazoa; phylum Arthropoda; class Arachnida; order Ixodida; family Ixodidae; genus Rhipicephalus; species Rhipicephalus microplus. The sequence goes on from NC_134701.1 coordinate 6,711,508, forward strand.
CGCACGAAAGCTTGTTCTGTACCATCTTCGACTCTTCGGTGGCCGCAGGCAAGTCAAGTTGCACGACGCCGGCTGAGCAGTCAATTACAGCGGAGTGGTCGGACAAAAAATCGAGTCCAAGGATGACGTCATGTGGACAGTGAGCGAGAACATGGAATAGAACGGACGTCTGGCGGTCGGCGAATCTCACACGCGCGGTGCACATTCCGAGCACAGCCGGGGTCGCTCCACTAGCGACACGTACAAATAGGGACTCTGGCGGCGTAAGGACCTTGTTTAATCGTGCACGGAGGTCAGAGCTCAGAATTGAAATATGTGCGCCGGTGTCAATAAGGGCAGTAACAGGAAGGCCATCCACTTCTACATCAAGCAGGTTTTTGTCCGTAGTCAAGGTCAGCAGAGGGTTTTCAGGTCGGGAGTCCAATGCAGCGTCACCTCCGGGAGCTGCATTGCTCAGTTTTCCGAAGAAGGGCGTCCACTAGGGTGGGGCGACGAATAGCGGCGGTGCTGAGGTGACCTGGAGCGACGGTCATGCGGGGACGGCGAACGGCTGGACCGGCGGACTGGTGTCGCAGGAGTGCCATTGTACGGTCCATCGTCACGAGCGCTGTACTGCAGGGGCCGGTGGTTGTCGTCACGTCGATAGCCAGGAAACGACCGAGGTGGATACGTGCGGAAACGACAGTAGCGGGAGATGTGTCCTACGCCATGACAATGAAAACATATAGGCTTGTCGTCCTGTGTCCTCCACTGAGCAGGATCACGATAGCGGCGGAATCTTTCTGGTGCAGGAGAAGGCGCTATGGTACTGACCCGAGGTTCCGTCAACGAACATACAGGCTGCAGCCCAACGTTTGCCAGCTCCTCTCTCACGACCTGTTGGATCAACGAGATCGTTGGTCGATCATCAGATGGGCGGGTCAGAAAAGACGGAGACGCGGCCTCGATTTCTCTACGAACGATGCGAACCACACTCTCGTTGTTATGTGGTTGACTGCATGGCGGCTGAAGGTCCTCGCAAGATGACGTAGCGGCCGTGTTCGGAAGACGCAAGAAATTCTTGGCGACCCGGCGACTCTTCAGCTCTTCGAATCGGCGGCACTCTTTGATGATGTCATCAATGGTGGAACAGTCTTTGGAAACCAGTATGTTAAAAGCATCATCTGCAATGCCTTTAAGTAAATGGCTTACTTTGTCTTCCTCGGACATGTTGGGGTCGGCACGATGGCAAAGGGCGAGAACGTCAAGGATGTAGGTGACATATGATTCGGTCGTAGTTTGTGCCCGACCAGAGAGTTCTTTAGAAGCGGCCCGCTGGCGTCCGACGGCCTTACCAAACAGGTCACGAAGCTTCTGTTTGCAAGTATCCCAGCTGGTTATGTCCGCTTCATGAGCCTCGAACCACGCGCCAGCTGTTCCGCAGAGATAGAAGCCAACGTTGGCGAGCATCATCGTAGGGTCCCACCGGTACACTGCTGCAAACCGCTCGAACTTCGGAATCCAGTCGTCAACGTCAACATGGTCGGTGCCGCAGAAGTTGCCAGGGTCGCGCGGTTGCGTCAATACGACCGGCTGTACAGGCTGCGCCGGAGTCGCGGCTGAAACAGGAGCGGCAGAATTGGTTTCTGTTGCCATGGTCGGGCAGTCGAGAACACGTCCGCTTCGAAGTTCCGTCTTGCGTCGTACCCAGCACCTCCACCAAAATGTTGCGAATGTATTTACTACTTTAGAGTAGAAAAGTACTCCAGCAGTCAAGATGGCAGCCGTTGTGTATTTTCGAACAGCCCAAAAACGTCGTCGTCTTCTTCTTCGCACCGCCCGCATAGCTGCATAGCCGCGAACCCGCAACAATATGTTCTCGTGGTGGTGAGATTGGAGCAGAACTGTCTCCATGGCGCAATTGGCTACCGTGATCGGCTGTTAACCGAAAGGTTTGAGGTACGAGCCCACCCGGTGGAGGTGCGGCGCTTTTTTTTTAGGCTGATAGCTATGAAGATATGTTCTGATGGTGGTGAGAGTGGAGCACAACTGTCTCCGTGGCGCAATTGGCTACCGCGATCGGCTGTTAACCGAAAGGTTGGAGGTTTGAGCCCACCCGGTGGTGGTGCGGCGCTTTTTTGCCTTTGGGCTGATAGCTCTGAAGAAATCTTCTGACGGTGGTGATAGTGGAGCACGACGGTCTTTCTGGTGCAATAGGCTATGCGATCGGCTGTTAACTGAAAGGTTGGAGGTTCAAGCCCTCCCGGGAGTTGTGTGTTGCTTTTTTTTCTTTGGGCTGATAGCTTTGAAATTATGTTCTGATGGTGGTGAGTGTGGAGCAGGACTGCCTCCGTGACGCAATTGGCTAGCGCGATCGGCTGTTAACCGAAAGGTTGGAGGTACGAGCCCACCCGGTGGTGGTGTGGCGCTTTTTTTTTCTTTGGGCTAATAGCTCTGAAGAAATGTTCTGACAGTGGTGAGAGTGGAGCACGACTGTCTTCGTGGCGCAATTGGCTATGCGATCGGCTGTTAACTGAAAGGTTGGAGGTTCGAGTCCCGCGGGAGTGGTGTATTCCTTTTTTTCTTTAGACTGATAGCTTTGAAGATATGTTCTGATGGTGGTGAGTGTGGAGCACGACTGTCTCCGTGGCGCAATTGGCTAGCGCGATCGGCTGTTAACCAAAAGGTTGGAGGTACGAGCCCACCCGGTGGTGGTGTGGCGCTTTTTTTTCTTTGGGCTAATAGCTCTGAAGAAATGTTCTGACAGTGGTGAGAGTGGAGCACGACTGTCTTCGTGGCGCAATTGGCTATGCGATCGGCTGTTAACTGAAAGGTTGGAGGTTGGAGCCCTCCCGGGAGTGGTGCGTTGCTTTTTTTTCTTTGGGCTGATAGCTTCTAAGATATATTCTCATGGTGGTGAGAGTGGAGCAGGACTGTCTCCGTGGCGCAATTGGCTATGCGAAAGGCTGTTAACCGGAAGGTTGGAGGTTCGAGCCCTCCCGGGAGTGGTGTGTTGCTTTTTTTTCTTTGGGTTGATAGCTTTGAAGATATGTTCTGATAGTGGTGAGAGTGAAGCAGGACTGTCTCCGTGGCGCAATTGGCAAGCGCGACCGGCTGTTAACCGAAAGGTTGGAGGTACGAGCCCACCCGGTGGTGGTGCGGCGCTTTTTTTCTTTGGGCTGATAGCTCTGAAGAAATGTTCTGACGGTGGTGAGAGTGGAGCACGACTGTCTCCGTGGCGCATTTGGCTAGCGCGATCGGCTGTTAACTGAAAGGTTGGAGGTACGAGCCCTCTCGGCAGTGGTGTGTTGCTTTTTATTCTTTGGGCTGATAGCTTTGAAGATATGTTCTGATGGTGGTGAGAGTGGAGCAGGACGGTCTCCGTGGCGCAATTGGCTAACGCGATCGGCTGTTAACCGAAAGGTTGGAGCTACGAGCCCTCCCGGGAGTGGTGTGTTGCTTTTTTTATTTCGGGCTGATAGCTATGAAGATATGTTGTGATGGTGGTGAGATTGGAGCACGACTGTCTCCGTGGCGCAATCGGCTAGCGCGATCGGCTGTTAACCGAAAGGTTGGAGGTACGAGCCCACCCGGTGGAGGTGCGGCGCTTTTTTTTCTTTAGGCTGATAGCTTTGAAGATATGTTGTGATGGTGGTGAGAGTGGAGCACGACTGTCTCCGTGGCGCCATTGGCTAGTGCGATCGGCTGTTAACCGAATGGTTGGAGGTTCTAGCCCACCCGGTGGTGGTGCGGTGCTTTTTTGCTTTTGGGCTGATAGCTCTGAAGAAATCTTCTGACGGGGGTGAGAGTGGAGCACGACTGTCTCCGTGGCGAATTTGGCTAGCGCGATCGGCTGTTAACCGAAAGGTTGGAGGTACGAGCCCTCCCGGGAGTGGTGTGTTGCTTTTTATTCTTTGGGCTGATAGCTTTGAAGATATGTGCTGATGGTGGTGAGAGTGGAGAAGGACTGTCTCCGTGGCGCAATTGGCTAACGCGATCGGCTGTTAACCGAAAGGTAGGAGCTACGAGCCCTCCCGGGAGTGGTGTGTTGCTTTTTTTTCTTTCGGGCTGATAGCTATGAAGATATGTTCTGATGGTGGTGAGAGTGGAGCACGACTGTCGCCGTAGCGCAACCGGCTAGCGCGATCGGCTGTTAACCGAAAGGTTGGAGGTACGAGCCCACGCAGTGGTGGTGCGGCGCTTTTTTTTCTTTGGGCTGATAGCTTTGAAGATATGTTCTGATGGTGGTGAGAGTGAAGCACGACTGTCTCCGTGGCGCAATAGGCTATTCGATCGGCTGTTAACTGGAAGGTTGGAGGTTCGAGCCCTCCCGGGAGTGGTGTGTTGCTTTTTTTTCTTTGGGCTGATAGCTTCGAAGATATGTTCTGATGGTGGTGAGAGTGGAGCAGGACTGTCTCCGTGGCGCAATTGGCTACCGAGATCGGCTGTTAACCGAAAGGTTGGAGGTACGAGCCCACCCGGTGGAGGTGCGGCGCTTTTTTTTCTTTAGGCTGATAGCTTTGAAGATATGTTTTGATGGTGGTGAGAGTGGAGCAGGACTGTCTTCGTGGCGCAATTGGCTAGCGCGATCGGCTGTGAATCGAAAGGTTGGAGGTTCGAGCCCACCCGGTGGTGGTGCGGCGCTTTTTTGTCTTTGGGCTGATAGCTCTGAAGAAATCTTCTGACGGTGGTGAGAGTGGAGCACGACTGTCTTCGTGGCGCAATTGGCTATGCGATCGGCTGTTAACTGAAAGGTTGGAGGTTCGAGCCCTCCCGGGAGTGATGTGTTGCTTTTTTTTCTTTGGGCTGATAGCTTTGAAAATATGTTCTGATGGTGGTGACTGTGGAGCAGGACTGTCTCCGTGACGCATTTGGCTAGCGCGATCGGCTGTTAACCGAAAGGTTGGAGGTACGAGCCCACCCGGTGGAGGTGCGGCGCTTTTTTTTTCTTTGGACTGATAGCTTTGAAGATATGTTCTGTTGGTGGTGAGAGTGTAGCACGACTGCCTCCGTGGCGCAATTGGCTAGCGCGATCGGCTGTTAACCGAGAGGTTGGAGGTTCGAGCCCACTCGGTGGTGGTGCGGCGATTTTTTTCCTTTGGGCTGATAGCTCTGAAGAAATGTTCTGACGGTGGTGAGAGTGGAGCACGACTGTCTTCATGGCGCAATTGGCTATGCGATCGGCTGTTAACTGAAAGGTTGGTGGTTCGAGCCCTCGTGGGAGTGGTGTGTTGCTTTTTTTGGGCCTGATAGCTTTGAAGATATGTTCTGATGGTGGTGAGAGTGGAGCAGTACTGTCTCCGTGGCGCAATCGGCTAGGGCGATCGGCTGTTAACCGAAAGGTTTGAGGTTCGGGCCCACCCGGTGGTGGTGCGGCGCTTTCTTTTCTTTGGGCTGATAGCTTTGAAGATATGTTCTGATGGTGGTGAGAGTGGAGCACGACTGTCTCCGTGGCGCAATAGGCTAGCGCGATCGGCTGTTAACCGAAAGGTTGGCGGTTTGAGCCCTCCCGGGAGTGGTGTGTTTCTTTTTTAATTTTGGGCTGATAGCTTTGAAGATATGTTCTGGTGGTGGTGAGTGTGAAGCAGGACTGTCTCCGTGGTGCAATTGGCTAGCGCGATCGGCTGTTAACCAAAAGGTTGGACGTACGAGCCCTCCCGGGAGTGGTGCATTGCTTTTTTTTTGGGCTGATAGCTTTGAAGATATGTTCTCATGGTGGTGAGAGTGGAGCACGACTGTCTCCGCGGCGCTATTGGCTAGCGGGATCGGCTGCTAACCGAAAGGTTGCAGGTTCGAGCCCACTCGGTGGTGGTGCGGTGCTTTTTTTTCTTTGGGATGATAGCTTTGAAGATGTGTTCTGATGGCGGTAAGAGTGGAGCACGACTGTCTCCGTGGCGCAATAGGCTAGCGCTATCGGCTGTAACTAAAGGTTGGAGGTTCGGGCCCACCTGGTGGTGGTGCGGCGCTTTTTTTATTTGGGCTGATAGCTTTGAAGATATGTTCTGATGGTTGTGAGAGTGGAGCACGACTGTCTCCGTGGCGCAATTGGCTAGCGCGATCGGCTGTTAACCGAAAGGTTGGAGGTTCGAGCCCACCCGGTGGTGGTGCGGCGCTTTTTTGCCTTCGGGCTGATAGCTCTGAAGAAATCTTCTGACGGTGGTGAGAGTGGAGCACGACTGTCTTCGTCGCGCAATTGGCTATGCGATCGCTGTTAACTGAAAGGTTGGAGGTTCGAGCCCTCCCGGGAGTGGTGTGTTGCTTTTTTTTCTTTGGGCTGATAGTTTTGAAAATATGTTCTGATGGAGGTGAGAGTGGAGCAGGACTGTCTCCGTGACGCAATTGGCTAGCGCGATCGGCTGTTAACCGAGAGGTTGGAGGTTCGAGCCCACTCGGTGGTGGTGCGGGGCTTTTTTTTCTTTGGGCTAATAGCTTTGAAGATGTGTTCTGATGGTGGTAAGAGTGGAGCACGACTGTCTCCGTGGCGCAATTGGCTAGCGCTATCGGCTGTTAACTAAAAGGTTGGAGGTTCGGGCCCACATGGTGGTGGTGCGGCGCTTTTTTTCTTTGGGCTGATAGCTTTGAAGATATGTTCTGATGGTGGTGAGAGTGGAGCACGACTGTCTCCGTGGCGCAATTGGCTAGCGCGATGGGCTGTTAACCGAAAGGTTGGAGGTACGAGCCCTCCCGGGAGTGGTGTGTTGCTTTTTATTCTTTGGGCTGATAGCTTTGAAGATATGTTCTGATCATGATGAGAGTGGAGCAGGACTGTCTCCGTGGCGCAATTGGCTATGCGATCGGCTGTTAACTGAAAGGTTGGTGGTTCGAGCCCTCGCGGGAGTGGTGTGTTGCTTTTTTTGGGGCTGATAGCTTTGAAGATATGTTCTGATGGTGGTGAGAGTGGAGCAAGACTATCTCCGTGGCGCAATCGGCTAGGGCGATCGGCTGTTAACCGAAAGGTTTGAGGTTCGGGCCCACGCGGTGGTGGTGTGGCGCTTTCTTTTCTTTGGGCTGATAGCTTTGAAGATATGTTCTGATGGTGGTGAGAGTGGAGCACGACTGTCTCCATGGCGCAATAGGCAAGCGCGACCGGCTGTTAACCGAAAGGTTGGAGGTACGAGCCCACCCGGTGGTGGTGCGGCGCTTTTTTTCTTTGGGCTGATAGCTCTGAAGAAATGTTCTGACGGTGGTGAGAGTGGAGCACGACTGTCTCCGTGGCGCATTTGGCTAGCGCGATCGGCTGTTAACCGAAAGGTTGGAGGTACGAGCCCTCCCGGGAGTGGTGTGTTGCTTTTTATTCTTTGGGCTGATAGCTTTGAAGATATGTTCTGATGGTGGTGAGAGTGGAGCAGGACTGTCTCCGTGGCGCACTTGGCTAACGCGTTCGGCTGTTAACCGAAAGGTTGGAGCTACGAGCCCTCCCGGGAGTGGTGTGTTGCTTTTTTATTTCGGGCTGATAGCTATGAAAATATGTTGTGATGGTGGTGAGATTGGAGCACGACTGTCTCCGTGGCGCAATCGGCTAGCGCGATCGGCTGTTAACCGAAAGGTTGGAGGTTCGAGCCCACCCGGTGGTGGTGCAGCGCTTTTTTGTCTTTGGGCTGATAGCTCTGAAGAAATCTTCTGACGGTGGTGAGAGTGGAGCACGACTGTCTTCGTGGCGCAATTGGCTATGCGATCGGCTGTTACCTGAAAGGTTGGAGGTTCGAGCCCTCCCGGGAGTGATGTGTTGCTTTTTTTTCTTTGGGCTGATAGCTTTGAAAATATGTTCTGATGGTGGTGACTGTGGAGCAGGACTGTCTCCGTGACGCATTTGGCTAGCGCGATCGGCTGTTAACCGAAAGGTTGGAGGTACGAGCCCACCCGGTGGAGGTGCGGCGCTTTTTTTTCTTTGGACTGATAGCTTTGAAGATATGTTCTGTTGGTGGTGAGAGTGTAGCACGACTGCCTCGGTGGCGCAATTGGCTAGCGCGATCGGCTGTTAACCGAGAGGTTGGAGGTTAGAGCCCACTCGGTGGTGGTGCGGCGGTTTTTTTCCTTTGGGCTGATAGCTCTGAAGAAATTTTCTGACGGTGGTGAGAGTGGAGCACGACTGTCTTCATGGCGCAATTGGCTATGCGATCGGCTGTTAATTGAAAGGTTGGTGGTTCGAGCCCTCGTGGGAGTGGTGTTTTGGTTTTTTCGGGGCTGATAGCTTTGAAGATATGTTCTGATGGTGGTGAGAGTGGAGCAGGGCTGTCTCCGTGGCGCAATCGGCTAGGGCGATCGGCTGTTAACCGAAAGGTTTGAGGTTCGGGACCACCCGGTGGTGGTGCGGCGCTTTCTTTTCTTTGGGCTGATAGCTTTGAAGATATGTTCTGATGGTGGTGAGAGTGGAGCACGACTGTCTCCGTGGCGCAATAGGCTAGCGCGATCGGCTGTTAACTAAAAGGTTGGAGGTTCGGGCCCACCTGGTGGTGGTGCGGCGCTTTTTTTCTTTGGGCTGATAGCTTTGAAGATATGTTTTGATGGTGGTGAGAGTGGAGCACGACTGTCTCCGTGGCGCAATTGGCTAGCGCAATCGGCTGTTAACCGAAAGGTTGGAGGTTCGAGCCCACCCGGTGGTGGTGCGGCGCTTTTTTGCCTTCGGGCTGATAGCTCTGAAGAAATCTTCTGACGGTGGTGAGAGTGGAGCACGACTGTCTTCGTGGCGCAATTGGCTATGCGATCGGCTGTTAACTGAAAGGTTGGAGGTTCGAGCCCTCCCGGGAGTGGTGTGTTGCTTTTTTTTTCTTTGGGCTGATAGCTTTGAAAATATGTTCTGATGGAGGTGAGAGTGGAGCAGGACTGTCTCCGTGACGCAATTGGCTAGCGCGATCGGCTGTTAACCGAGAGGTTGGAGGTTCGAGCCCACTCGGTGGTGGTGCGGGGCTTTTTTTTCTTTGGGCTGATAGCTTTGAAGATGTGTTCTGATGGTGGTAAGAGTGGAGCACGACTGTCTCCGTGGCGCAATGGGCTAGCGCTATCGGCTGTTAACTAAAAGGTTGGAGGTTCGGGCCCACGTGGTGGTGGTGCGGCGCTTTTTTTCTTTGGGCTGATAGCTTTGAAGATATGTTCTGATGGTGGTGAGAGTGGAGCACGACTGTCTCCGTGGCGCAATTGGCTAGCGCGATGGGCTGTTAACCGAAAGGTTGGAGGTACGAGCCCTCCCGGGAGTGGTGTGTTGCTTTTTATTCTTTGGGCTGATAGCTTTGAAGATATGTTCTGATCGTGGTGAGAGTGGATCAGGACTGTCTCCGTGGCGCAATTAGCTAGCGCGATCGGCTGTTAACCGAAAGGTTGGAGGTTCGAGCCCTCCCGGGAGTGGTGTGTTGCTTTTTTTATTTTGGGCTGATAGCTTTGAAAATATGTTCTGATGGTGGTGAGTGTGGAGCAGGTTTGTCTCAGTGGCGCAATTGGCTAGCGCGATCGGCTGTTAACCGAAAGGTTGGAGGTACGAGCCTACCCGGTGGAGGTGCAGCGCTTTTTTTTCTTTGGGCTGATAGCTTTGAAGATATGTTCTGATGGTGGTGAGAGTGGAGCACGACTGTCTCCGTGGCGCAATTGGCTAGCGCGATCTTCTGTTAACAGAGAGGTTGGAGGTTGGTGCCCTCCCTGTGGTGGTGCGGCGATTTTTTTCCTTTTGGCTGATAGCTCTGAAGAAATGTTCTGATGGTGGTGAGAGTGGAGCACGACTGTCTCCATGGCGCAATTGGCTATGCGATCGGCTGTCAACTGAAAGGTTGGAGATTCGAGTCCTCCCGGGAGTGGTGTATTGCTTTTTTTTCTTTGGGCTGATAGCTTTGAAGATATGTTCTGATGGTGGTAAGAGTGGAGCACGACTGTCTCCGTGGCGCAATTGGCTAGCGCGATCGGCTGTTAACCGAAAGGTTGGAGGTACGAGCCCACCCGGTGGTGGTGTGGCGCTTTTTTTTCTTTGGGCTGATAGCTCTGAAGAAATGTTCTGACGGTGGTGAGAGTGGAGCACGACTGTCTTCGTGGCGCAATTGGCTATGTGATCGGCTGTTAACTGAAAGGTTGGAGGTTGCAACCCTCCCGGCAGTGGTGTGTTGCTTTTTTTTTCTTTGGGCTTATAGCTTTGCAGATATGTTCTCGTGGTGGTGAGATTGGAGCAGGACTGTCTCCGTGGCGCAAAATGCTACCGCGATCGGCTGTTAACCGAAATGTTGGAGGTACGAGCCCACCCGGTGGAGGTGCGGCGCTTTTTTTTCTTTAGGCTGATAGCTATGAAGATATGTTCTGATGGTGGTGAGAGTGGAGCACGACTTCGTGGCGCAATTGGCTAGCGCGATCGGCTGTTAACGGAAAGGTTGGAGGTTCGAGCCCACCCGGTGGTGGTGCGGCGCTTTTTTGCCTTTGGGCTGATAGCTCTGAAGAAATCTTCTGAGGGTGGTGAGAGTGGAGCACGACTGTCTTCGTCGCGCAATTGGCTATGCGATCGCTGTTAACTGAAAGGTTGGAGGTTCGAGCCCTCCCGGGAGTGGTGTGTTGCTTGTTTTTCTTTGGGCTGATAGTTTTGAAAATATGTTCTGATGGAGGTGAGAGTGGAGCAGGACTGTCTCCGTGACGCAATTGGTTAGCGCGATCGGCTGTTAACCGAGAGGTTGGAGGTTCGAGCCCACTCGGTGGTGGTGCGGGGCTTTTTTTTCTTTGGGCTAATAGCTTTGAAGATGTGTTCTGATGGTGGTAAGAGTGGAGCACGACTGTCTCCGTGGCGCAATTGGCTAGCGCTATCGGCTGTTAACTAAAAGGTTGGAGGTTCGGGCCCACCTGGTGGTGGTGCGGCGCTTTTTTTCTTTGGGCTGATAGCTTTGAAGATATGTTCTGATGGTGTTGAGAGTGGAGCACGACTGTCTCCGTGGCGCAATTGGCTAGCGCGATGGGCTGTTAACCGAAAGGTTGGAGGTACGAGCCCTCCCGGGAGTGGTGTGTTGCTTTTTATTCTTTGGGCTGATAGCTTTGAAGATATGTTCTGATCATGATGAGAGTGGAGCAGGACTGTCTCCGTGGCGCAATTGGCTATGCGATCGGCTGTTAACTGAAAGGTTGGTGGTTCGAGCCCTCGCGGGAGTGGTGTGTTGCTTTTTTTGGGGCTGATAGCTTTGAAGATATGTTCTGATGGTGGTGAGAGTGGAGCACGACTGTCTCCATGGCGCAATAGGCAAGCGCGACCGGCTGTTAACCGAAAGGTTGGAGGTACGAGCCCACCCGGTGGTGGTGCGGCGCTTTTTTTCTTTGGGCTGATAGCTCTGAAGAAATGTTCTGACGGTGGTGAGAGTGGAGTACGACTGTCTCCGTGGCGCATTTGGCTAGCGCGATCGGCTGTTAACCGAAAGGTTGGAGGTACGAGCCCTCCCGGGAGTGGTGTGTTGCTTTTTATTCTTTGGGCTGATAGCTCTGAAGAAATCTTCTGACGGTGGTGAGAGTGGAGCACGACTGTCTTCGTGGCGCAATTGGCTATGCGATCGGCTGTTAACTGAAAGGTTGGAGGTTCGAGCCCTCCCGGGAGTGATGTGTTGCTTTTTTTTCTTTGGGCTGATAGCTTTGAAAATATGTTCTGATGGTGGTGACTGTGGAGCAGGACTGTCTCCGTGACGCATTTGGCTAGCGCGATCGGCTGTTAACCGAAAGGTTGGAGGTACGAGCCCACCCGGTGGAGGTGCGGCGCTTTTTTTTTCTTTGGACTGATAGCTTTGAAGATATGTTCTGTTGGTGGTGAGAGTGTAGCACGACTGCCTCCGTGGCGCAATTGGCTAGCGCGATCGGCTGTTAACCGAGAGGTTGGAGGTTCGAGCCCACTCGGTGGTGGTGCGGCGATTTTTTTCCTTTGGGCTGATAGCTCTGAAGAAATGTTCTGACGGTGGTGAGAGTGGAGCACGACTGTCTTCATGGCGCAATTGGCTATGCGATCGGCTGTTAACTGAAAGGTTGGTGGTTCGAGCCCTCGTGGGAGTGGTGTGTTGCTTTTTTTGGGGCTGATAGCTTTGAAGATATGTTCTGATGGTGGTGAGAGTGGAGCAGTACTGTCTCCGTGGCGCAATCGGCTAGGGCGATCGGCTGTTAACCGAAAGGTTTGAGGTTCGGGCCCACCCGGTGGTGGTGCGGCGCTTTCTTTTCTTTGGGCTGATAGCTTTGAAGATATGTTCTGATGGTGGTGAGAGTGGAGCACGACTGTCTCCGTGGCGCAATAGGCTAGCGCGATCGGCTGTTAACCGAAAGGTTGGCGGTTTGAGCCCTCCCGGGAGTGGTGTGTTTCTTTTTTAATTTTGGGCTGATAGCTTTGAAGATATGTTCTGGTGGTGGTGAGTGTGAAGCAGGACTGTCTCCGTGGTCCAATTGGCTAGCGCGATCGGCTGTTAACCAAAAGGTTGGACGTACGAGCCCTCCCGGGAGTGGTGCGTTGCTTTTTTTTTGGGCTGATAGCTTTGAAGATATGTTCTCATGGTGGTGAGAGTGGAGCACGACTGTCTCCGCGGCGCTATTGGCTAGCGGGATCGGCTGCTAACCGAAAGGTTGCAGGTTCGAGCCCACTCGGTGGTGGTGCGGTGCTTTTTTTTCTTTGGGATGATAGCTTTGAAGATGTGTTCTGATGGCGGTGAGAGTGGAGCACGACTGTCTCCGTGGCGCAATAGGCTAGCGCTATCGGCTGTAACTAAAGGTTGGAGGTTCGGGCCCACCTGGTGGTGGTGCGGCGCTTTTTTTCTTTGGGCTGATAGCTTTGAAGATATGTTCTGATGGTTGTGAGAGTGGAGCACGACTGTCTCCGTGGCGCAATTGGCTAGCGCGATCGGCTGTTAACCGAAAGGTTGGAGGTTCGAGCCCACCCGGTGGTGGTGCGGCACTTTTTTGCCTTCGGGCTGATAGCTCTGAAGAAATCTTCTGACGGTGGTGAGAGTGGAGCACGACTGTCTTCGTCGCGCAATTGGCTATGCGATCGCTGTTAACTGAAAGGTTGGAGGTTCGAGCCCTCCCGGGAGTGGTGTGTTGCTTTTTTTTCCTTGGGCTGATAGTTTTGAAAATATGTTCTGATGGAGGTGAGAGTGGAGCAGGACTGTCTCCGTGACGCAATTGGCTAGCGCGATCGGCTGTTAACCGAGAGGTTGGAGGTTCGAGCCCACTCGGTGGTGGTGCGGGGCTTTTTTTTCTTTGGGCTAATAGCTTTGAAGATGTGTTCTGATGGTGGTAAGAGTGGAGCACGACTGTCTCCGTGGCGCAATTGGCTAGCGCTATCGGCTGTTAACTAAAAGGTTGGAGGTTCGGGCCCACATGGTGGTGGTGCGGCGCTTTTTTTCTTTGGGCTGATAGCTTTGAAGATATGTTCTGATGGTGGTGAGAGTGGAGCACGACTGTCTCCGTGGCGCAATTGGCTAGCGCGATGGGCTGTTAACCGAAAGGTTGGAGGTACGAGCCCTCCCGGGAGTGGTGTGTTGCTTTTTATTCTTTGGGCTGATAGCTTTGAAGATATGTTCTGATCATGATGAGAGTGGAGCAGGACTGTCTCCGTGGCGCAATTGGCTATGCGATCGGCTGTTAACTGAAAGGTTGGTGGTTCGAGCCCTCGCGGGAGTGGTGTGTTGCTTTTTTTGGGGCTGATAGCTTTGAAGTTATGTTCTGATGGTGGTGAGAGTGGAGCAAGACTATCTCCGTGGCGCAATCGGCTAGGGCGATCGGCTGTTAACCGAAAGGTTTGAGGTTCGGGCCCACCCGGTGGTGGTGGGGCGCTTTCTTTTCTTTGGGCTGATAGCTTTGAAGATATGTTCTGATGGTGGTGAGAGTGGAGCACGACTGTCTCCATGGCGCAATAGGCAAGCGCGACCGGCTGTTAACCGAAAGGTTGGAGGTACGAGCCCACCCGGTGGTGGTGCGGCGCTTTTTTTCTTTGGGCTGATAGCTCTGAAGAAATGTTCTGACGGTGGTGAGAGTGGAGCACGACTGTCTCCGTGGCGCATTTGGCTAGCGCGATCGGCTGTTAACCGAAAGGTTGGAGGTACGAGCCCTCCCGGGAGTGGTGTGTTGCTTTTTATTCTTTGGGCTGATAGCTTTGAAGATATGTTCTGATGGTGGTGAGAGTGGAGCAGGACTGTCTCCATGGCGCAATTGGCTAACGCGTTCGGCTGTTAACCGAAAGGTTGGAGCTACGAGCCCTCCCGGGAGTGGTGTGTTGCTTTTTTATTTCGGGCTGATAGCTATGAAAATATGTTGTGATGGTGGTGAGATTGGAGCACGACTGTCTCCGTGGCGCAATCGGCTAGCGCAATCGGCTGTTAACCGAAAGGTTGGAGGTTCGAGCCCACCCGGTGGTGGTGCAGCGCTTTTTTGTCTTTGGGCTGATAGCTCTGAAGAAATCTTCTGACGGTGGTGAGAGTGGAGCACGACTGTCTTCGTGGCGCAATTGGCTATGCGATCGGCTGTTACCTGAAAGGTTGGAGGTTCGAGCCCTCCCGGGAGTGATGGGCTGCTTTTTTTTCTTTGGGCTGATAGCTTTGAAAATATGTTCTGATGGTGGTGACTGTGGAGCAGGACTGTCTCCGTGACGCATTTGGCTAGCGCGATCGGCTGTTAACCGAAAGGTTGGAGGTACGAGCCCACCCGGTGGAGGTGCGGCGCTTTTTTTTCTTTGGACTGATAGCTTTGAAGATATGTTCTGTTGGTGGTGAGAGTGTAGCACGACTGCCTCCGTGGCGCAATTGGCTAGCGCGATCGGCTGTTAACCGAGAGGTTGGAGGTTCGAGCCCACTCGGTGGTGGTGCGGCGGTTTTTTTCCTTTGGGCTGATAGCTCTGAAGAAATTTTCTGACGGTGGTGAGAGTGGAGCACGACTGTCTTCATGGCGCAATTGGCTATGTGATCGGCTGTTAATTGAAAGGTTGGTGGTTCGAGCCCTCGTGGGAGTGGTGTTTTGGTTTTTTCGGGGCTGATAGCTTTGAAGATATGTTCTGATGGTGGTGAGAGTGGAGCAGGACTGTCTCCGTGGCGCAATCGGCTAGGGCGATCGGCTGTTAACCGAAAGGTTTGAGGTTCGGGACCACCCGGTGGTGGTGCGGCGCTTTCTTTTCTTTGGGCTGATAGCTTTGAAGATATGTTCTGATGGTGGTGAGAGTGGAGCACGACTGTCTCCGTGGCGCAATAGGCTAGCGCGATCGGCTGTTAACTAAAAGGTTGGAGGTTCGGGCCCACCTGGTGGTGGTGCGGCGCTTTTTTTCTTTGGGCTGATAGCTTTGAAGATATGTTTTGATGGTGGTGAGAGTGGAGCACGACTGTCTCCGTGGCGCAATTGGCTAGCGCAATCGGCTGTTAACCGAAAGGTTGGAGGTTCGAGCCCACCCGGTGGTGGTGCGGCGCTTTTTTGCCTTCGGGCTGATAGCTCTGAAGAAATCTTCTGACGGTGGTGAGAGTGGAGCACGACTGTCTTCGTGGCGCAATTGGCTATGCGATCGGCTGTTAACTGAAAGGTTGGAGGTTCGAGCCCTCCCGGGAGTGGTGTGTTGCTTTTTTTTCTTTGGGCTGATAGCTTTGAAAATATGTTCTGATGGAGGTGAGAGTGGAGCAGGACTGTCTCCGTGACGCAATTGGCTAGCGCGATTGGCTGTTAACCGAGAGGTTGGAGGTTCGAGCCCACTCGGTGGTGGTGCGGGGCTTTTTTTTCTTTGGGCTGATAGCTTTGAAGATGTGTTCTGATGGTGGTAAGAGTGGAGCACGACTGTCTCCGTGGCGCAATGGGCTAGCGCTATCGGCTGTTAACTAAAAGGTTGGAGGTTCGGGCCCACCTGGTGGTGGTGCGGCGCTTTTTTTCTTTGGGCTGATAGCTTTGAAGATATGTTCTGATGGTGGTGAGAGTGGAGCACGACTGTCTCCGTGGCGCAATTGGCTAGCGCGATGGGCTGTTAACCGAAAGGTTGGAGGTACGAGCCCTCCCGGGAGTGGTGTGTTGCTTTTTATTCTTTGGGCTGATAGCTTTGAAGATATGTTCTGATCGTGGTGAGAGTGGATCAGGACTGTCTCCGTGGCGCAATTAGCTAGCGCGATCGGCTGTTAACCGAAAGGTTGGAGGTTCGAGCCCTCCCGGGAGTGGTGTGTTGCTTTTTTTTATTTTGGGCTGATAGCTTTGAAAATATGTTCTGATGGTGGTGAGTGTGGAGCAGGTTTGTCTCAGTGGCGCAATTGGCTAGCGCGATCGGCTGTTAACCGAAAGGTTGGAGGTACGAGCCTACCCGGTGGAGGTGCAGCGCTTTTTTTTCTTTGGGCTGATAGCTTTGAAGATATGTTCTGATGGTGGTGAGAGTGGAGCACGACTGTCTCCGTGGCGCAATTGGCTAGCGCGATCGGCTGTTAACAGAGAGGTTGGAGGTTGGTGCCCTCCCTGTGGTGGTGCGGCGATTTTTTTCCTTTTGGCTGATAGCTCTGAAGAAATGTTCTGATGGTGGTGAGAGTGGAGCACGACTGTCTCCATGGCGCAATTGGCTATGCGATCGGCTGTCAACTGAAAGGTTGGAGATTCGAGCCCACCCGGTGGTGGTGCGGCGCTTTTTTTCTTTGCGCTGATAGCTTTGAAGATATCTTCTGATGGTGGTGAGAGTAGAGCAGGACTGTCTCCGTGGCGCAATTGGCTAGTGTGATCGGCTGTTAACCGAAAAGTTGGAGGTTCGAGCCCACCCGGTGGTGGTGCGGTGCTTTTTTTTTCTTTGGGCTGATAGCTTTGAAGATATGTTCTGATGGTGGTGAGAGTGGAGCAGGACTGTTTCCGTGGCGCAATTGGCTAGGGCAATCGGCTGTTAACCGAAAGCTCGGAGCTTCGAGCCCACCCAGTGGTGGTGCGGCCCTTTTTTTTTCTTTGGGCTGATGGCTTTGAAGATATGTTCTGATGGTGGTACGAGTGGAGCAGGACTGTCTCCGTGGCGCAATTGGCTAGCGCGATCGGCTGTTAACCGAAAGGTTGGAGTTTCGAGCCTCCCGGCAGTGGTGTGTTGCTTTTTTCTTTGCGGTAATAGCTTTGAAGATATGTTCTGATGGTGGTGAGAGTGGAGCACGACTGTCTCCTTGGGAAAATTGGCTAGCGCGATCGGCTGTTAACCGAAAGGTTGGAGGTTCGAGCCCACCCGGTGGTGGTGCGGCGCTTTATTTTCTTTGGGCTGATAGCTCTGAAGAAATGTTCTGACGGTGGTGAGAGTAGAAGGACTGTCTCCCTGGCGTGATTGGCTAGCGTGATCGGCTGTTAACCGAAAAGTTGGAGGTTCGAGCCCACCCATTGGGGGTGTGGCGCTTTTTTTTGTTTGGGCTGATAGCTTTGAAGATATGTTCTGATGGTGGTGAGAGTGCAGCAGGACTATCACCGTGGCGCAATTGGATAGCGCGATTGGCTGTTAACCGAAAGATTGGAGGTTCGATCCCACCCGGTGGTGGTGCGGTGCTGTTTTTTCTTTGGGCTGATGGCTTTGAAGATATGTTTGATGGTGGTGAGGGTGGAGCACGACTGTCTCCGTGGCGTAGTTGGCTAGCGCGATCGGCTGTTAACCGAAAAGTTGGAGTTTTGAGCCCACCCAGTGGTGGTGCGGCGCTTTTTTTTCTTTGGGCTGATAGCTTTGAAGATATCTTTTGATGGTGGTGAGAGTAGAGCAGGACTGTCTCCGTGGCGCAATTGGCTAGCGCGATCGGCTAATAACCGAAAGGTTGGAGTTTCGAGCCCTCCCGGGAGTGGTGTGTTGCTTTTTTGTTTGCGCTGATAGCTTTGAAGATATGTTCTGAATGTGGTGAGGGTGGAGCACGACTGTCTTCGTGGCGCAGTTGGCTAGCGCGATCGGCTGTTAACCGAAAGGTTGGAGGTTCGAGCCCACCCGGTGGTGGTTCGGCGCTTTTTTTTGTGCTGATAGCTTTGAAGATATGTTCTGATGGTGGTGAGAGTGGAGCAGGACTATCTCCGTGGCGCAATTGCATAGCGCGATTGGCTGTTAACCGAAAGGTTGGAGGTTCGATCCCACCCGGTGGTGGTGCGGTGCTGTCTTTTCTTTGGGCTGATAGCTTTGAAGATATGTTCTGATGGTGGTGAGAGTGGAGCAGGATTGTCTCTGTGGCGCAATTGGCTAGCGCGATCGGATGTTAACCGAAAAGTCGAAGGTTCGAGCCCACCCGGCGGTAGTGCAGCGCTTTCTTTTTTGGGCTGATAGCTTTGAAGATATGTTCTGATGGTGGTGAGAGTGGAGCAGGACTGTCTCCGGGGCGCAATTGGCTTGCGCGATCGGCTGTTAACCGAAAGGTTGGAGGTTCCAGCCCACCCGGTGGTGGTGCGGCGCTTTTTTTTCTTTGCGCTGATAGCTTTGAAGATATGTTCTGATGGTGGTGAGAGTGGAGCAGGAATGTCTCCGTGGCGCAATTGGCTAGCGCGATCGGCTGTTAACCGAAAGCTTGGAGGTTCGAGCCCACCCGGTGGTGGTGCGGCGCTTTTTTTCTTTGCGCTGAAAGCTTTGAAGATATGTTCTGATGGTGGTGAGAACGGAGCAAGACTGTCTCCGTGGCGCAATGGGCTAGCGCGATCGGCTGTTAACCGAAAGGTTGGAGTTTCGAGCCCTCCCAGGAGTGGTGTGTTGCTTTTTTCTTTGCGCTGATAGCTTTGAAGATACGTTCTTATGGTGGTGAGAGTGGAGCACGACTGTCTCCGTGGCGCAGTTGGCTAGCTCGATCGGCGGTTAACCGAAAGGTTGGAGGTTCGAGCCCATCCGGTGGTGTTGCGGCGCTTTTTTTCTCTGGGCTGATAGCTTTGAAGATATGTTCTGACGGTGGTGAGAGTGGAGCAGGGCTGTCTCTGTGGCGCAATTGGCTAGCGCGATCGGCTGTTAACCGAAAGGTTGGAGGTTCGAGCCCACCCGGTGGTGGTGCGGCGCTTTTTTTCTTTGCGCTGATAGCTTTGAAGATATGTTCTGACGGTGGTGAGAGTGGAGCATGACTGTCTTCGTGGCGCAATTGGCTAGCGCGATCGGCTGTTAACCGAAAGGTTGGAGATTCGAGCCCACCCGGTGGTGGTGCGGCGCTTTTTTTCTTTGCGCTGATAGCTTTGAAGATATCTTCTGATGGTGGTGAGAGTAGAGCAGGACTGTCTCCGTGGCGCAATTGGCTAGCGCGATCGGCTAATAACCGAAAGGTTGGAGTTTCGAGCCCTCCCGGGAGTGGTGTGTTGCATTTTTGTTTGCGCTGATAGCTTTGAAGATATGTTCTGAAGGTGGTGAGGGTGGAGCACGACTGTCTTCGTGGCGCAGTTGGCTAGCGCGATCGGCTGTTAACCGAAAGGTTGGAGGTTCGAGCCCACCCGGTGGTGGTTCGGCGCTTTTTTTTTCTTTGTGCTGATAGCTTTGAAGATATGTTCTGATGGTGGTGAGAGTGGAGCAGGACTATCTCCGTGGCGCAATTGCATAGCGCGATTGGCTGTTAACCGAAAGGTTGGAGGTTCGAGCCCACCCGTTGGGGATGTGGCGCTTTTTTTTGTTTGGGCTGATAGCTTTGAAGATATGTTCTAATGGTGGTGAGAGTGAAGCAGGACTGTCTCCGTGGCGCAATTGGCTAGCGCGATCGGCTGTTAACCGAAAATGTGGAAGTTCGAGCCCTCCCGGGAGTGGTGTGTTGCTTTTCTCTTTGCGCCGATAGCTTTGAAGATATGTTCTGATGGTGGTGACAGTAAGCATGACTGTCTCCGTGGCGCGATTGGCTAGCGCGATCGGCTGTTAACCGAAAGGTCGGAGGTTCGAGCCAACCCAGTGGTGGTGCGGCGCTCTTTTTTCTTTGGGCTGATGGCTTTGAAGATATGTTTTGATGGTGGTGAGAGTAGAGCAGGACTGTCTCCGTGGCGCAATTGGCTAGGGCGATCGGCTGTTAACCGAAAGGTTGGAGTTTCGAGCCCTCCCGGGACAGGTGTGTTGCTTTTTTCTTTGCGCTGATAGCTTTGAAGATATGTTTGATGGTGGTGAGGGAGGAGCACAACTGTCTCCGTGGCGTAGTTGGCTAGTGCGATCGGCTGTTAACCGAAAGGTTGGAGGTTCGAGCCCACCCGGTGGTGGTTTGGCGCTTTTTTTTCTTTGTGCTGAAAGCTTTGAAGATATGTTCTGATGGTGGTGAGAGTGCAGCAGGACTATCACCGTGGCGCAATTGGATAGCGCGATTGGCTGTTAACCGAAAGATTGGAGGTTCGATCCCACCCGGTGGTGGTGCGGTGCTGTTTTTTCTTTGGGCTGATAGCTTTGAAGATATGTTTGATGGTGGTGAGGGTGGAGCACGACTGTCTCCGTGGCGTAGTTGGCTAGCGCGATCGGCTGTTAACCGAAAAGTTGGAGTTTTGAGCCCACCCGGTGGTGGTGCGGCGCTTTTTTTTCTTTGGGCTGATAGCTTTGAAGATATCTTTTGATGGTGGTGAGAGTAGAGCAGGACTGTCTCCGTGGCGCAATTGGCTAGCGCGATCGGCTAATAACCGAAAGGTTGGAGTTTCGAGCCCTCCCGGGAGTGGTGTGTTGCTTTTTTGTTTGCGCTGATAGCTTTTAAGATATGTTCTGAATGTGGTTAGGGTGGAGCACGACTGTCTTCGTGGCGCAGTTGGCTAGCGCGATCGGCTGTTAACCAAAAGGTTGGAGGTTCGAGCCCACCCGGTGGTGGTTCGGCGCTTTTTTTTGTGCTGATAGCTTTGAAGATATGTTCTGATGGTGGTGAGAGTGGAGCAGGACTATCTCCGTGGCGCAATTGCATAGCGCGATTGGCTGTTAACCGAAAGGTTGGAGGTTCGATCCCACCCGGTGGTGGTGCGGTGCTGTCTTTTCTTTGGGCTGATAGCTTTGAAGATATGTTCTGATGGTGGTGAGAGTGGAGCAGGATTGTCTCCGTGGCGCAATTGGCTAGCGCGATCGGATGTTAACCGAAAAGTCGAAGGTTCGAGCCCACCCGGTGGTGGTGCGGCGCTTTTTTTTCTTTGCGCTGATAGCTTTGAAGATATGTTCTGATGGTGGTGAGAGTGGAGCAGGAATGTCTCCGTGGCGCAATTGGCTAGCGCGATCGGCTGTTAACCGAAAGCTTGGAGGTTCGAGCCCACCCGGTGGTGGTGCGGCGCTTTTTTTCTTTGCGCTGAAAGCTTTGAAGATATGTTCTGATGGTGGTGAGAACGGAGCAAGACTGTCTCCGTGGCGCAATGGGCTAGCGCGATCAGCTGTTAACCGAAAGGTTGGAGTTTCGAGCCCTCCCGGGAGTGGTGTGTTGCTTTTTTCTTTGCGCTGATAGCTTTGAAGATACGTTCTTATGGTGGTGAGAGTGGAGCACGACTGTCTCCGTGGCGCAGTTGGCTAGCTCGATCGGCGGTTAACAGAAAGGTTGGAGGTTCGAGCCCATCCGGTGGTGTTGCGGCGCTTTTTTTCTCTGGGTTGATAGCTTTGAAGATATGTTCTGACGGTGGTGAGAGTGGAGCAGGGCTGTCTCTGTGGCGCAATTGGCTAGCGCGATCGGATGTTAACCGAAAGGTTGGAGGTTCGAGCCCACCCGGTGGTGGTGCGGCGCTTTTTTTCTTTGCGCTGATAGCTTTGAAGATATGTTCTGACGGTGGTGAGAGTGGAGCATGACTGTCTTCGTGGCGCAATTGGCTAGCGCGATCGGCTGTTAACCGAAAGGTTGGAGATTCGAGCCCACCCGGTGGTGGTGCGGCGCTTTTTTTCTTTGCGCTGATAGCTTTGAAGATATCTTCTGATGGTGGTGAGAGTAGAGCAGGACTGTCTCCGTGGCGCAATTGGCTAGCGCGATCGGCTAATAACCGAAAGGTTGGAGTTTCGAGCCCTCCCGGGAGTGGTGTAATGCATTTTTGTTTGCGCTGATAGCTTTGAAGATATGTTCTGAAGGTGGTGAGGGTGGAGCACGACTGTCTTCGTGGCGCAGTTGGCTAGCGCGATCGGCTGTTAACCGAAAGGTTGGAGGTTCGAGCCCACCCGGTGGTGGTTCGGCGCTTTTTTTTCTTTGTGCTGATAGCTTTGAAGATATGTTCTGATGGTGGTGAGAGTGGAGCAGGACTATCTCCGTGGCGCAATTGCATAGCGCGATTGGCTGTTAACCGAAAGGTTGGAGGTTCGATCCCACCCGGTGGTGGTGCGGTGCTGTCTTTTCTTTGGGCTGATAGCTTTGAAGATATGTTCTGATGGTGGTGAGAGTGGAGCAGGAATGTCTCCGTGGCGCAATTGGCTAGCGCGATCAGCTGTTAACCGAAAGCTTGGAGGTTCGAGCCCACCCGGTGGTGGTGCGGCGCTTTTTTTCTTTGCGCTGAAAGCTTTGAAGATATGTTCTGATGGTGGTGAGAACGGAGCAAGACTGTCTCCGTGGCGCAATGGGCTAGCGCGATCGGCTCTTAACCGAAAGGTTGGAGTTTCGAGCCCTCCCGGGAGTGGTGTGTTGCTTTTTTCTTTGCGCTGATAGCTTTGAAGATACGTTCTGATGGTGGTGAGAGTGGAGCAGGACTGTCTCTGTGGCGCAATTGGCTAGCGCGATCGGCTGTTAACCGAAAGGTTGGAGGTTCGAGCCCACCCGGTGGTGGTGCGGCGCTTTTTTTCTTTGCGCTGATAGCTTTGAAGATATGTTCTGACGGTGGTGAGAGTGGAGCATGACTGTCTTCGTGGCGCAATTGGCTAGCGCAATCGGCTGTTACCCGAAAGGTTGGAGGTTCGAGCCCACCCGGTGGTGGTGCGGCGCTTTTTTTCTTTGCGCTGATAGCTTTGAAGATATCTTCTGATAGTGGTGAGAGTAGAGCAGGACTGTCTCCGTGGCGCAATTGGCTAGCGAGATCCGCTGTTAACCGAAAAGTTGGAGCTTCGAGCCCACCCGGTGGTGGTGCGGTGCTTTTTTTTCTTTGGGCTGATAGCTCTGAAGAAATGTTCTGACGGTGGTGAGAGTAGAAGGACTGTCTCCCTGGCGTGATTGGCTAGCGTGATCGGCTGTTAACCGAAAAGTTGGAGGTTCGAACCCACCCGTTAAGGGTGTGGCGCTTTTTTTTGTTTGGGCTGATAGCTTTGAAGATATGTTCTAATGGTGGTGAGAGTGGAGCAGGACTGTCTCCGTGGCGCAATTGGCTAGCGCGATCGGCTGTTAACTGAAAATGTGGAGGTTCGAGCCCTCCCGGGAGTGGTGTGTTGCTTTTCTCTTTGCGCCGATAGCTTTGAAAATATGTTCTGATGGTGGTGACAGTAAGCACGACTGTCTCCGTGGCGCGATTGGCTAGCGCGATCGGCTGTTAACCGAAAGGTCGGAGGTTCGAGTCAACCCAGTGGTGGTGCGGCGCTCTTTTTTCTTTGGGCTGATGGCTTTGAAGATTTGTTCTGATGGTGGTGAGGGTGGAGCAGAACTGTCTCCGTGGCGCAATTGGCTAGCGCGATCGACTGCTAACCGAAAGGTTGGAGTTTCGAGCCCACCCGGTGTTGGTGCGGCGCTTTCTTTCCTTTGGGCTGATAGCTTTGAAGATATGTTCTGATGGTGGTGAGAGTAGAGCACGACTGTCTCCGTGGCGCAATTGGCTAGGGCGATCGGCTGTTAACCGAAAGGTAGGAGTTTCGAGCCCTCCCGGGACAGGTGTGTTGCTTTTTTCTTTGCGCTGATAGCTTTGAAGATATGTTTGATGGTGGTGATGGAGGAGCACAACTGTCTCCGTGGCGTAGTTGACTAGTGCGATCGGCTGTTAACCGAAAGGTTGGAGGTTCGAGCCCACCCGGTGGTGGTTTGGCGCTTTTTTTTCTTTGTGCTGAGAGCTTTGAAGATATGTTCTGATGGAGGTGAGAGTGCCGCAGGACTATCTCCGTGGCGCAATTGGATAGCGCGATTGGCTGTTAACCGAAAGATTGGAGGTTCGATCCCACCCGGTGGTGGTGCGGTGCTGTTTTTTCTTTGGGCTGATAGCTTTGAAGATATGTTCTGATGGTGGTGAGAGTGGAGCACGACTGTCTCTGTGGCGCAGTTGGCTAGCTCGATCGGCTGTTAACCGAATGTTTGGAGGTTCGAGCCCACCCGGTGGTGTTGCGGCGCTTTTTTTTCTTTGAGCTGATAGCTTTGAAGATATGTTCTGACGGTGGTGAGAGTGGAGCAGGACTGTCTCTGTGGCGCAAGTGGCTAGCGCGATCGGCTGTTAACCGAGAAGTTGGAGGTTCGAGCCCACCCGGTGGTGGTGCCGCGCTTTTTTTCTTTGCGCTGATAGCTTTGAAGATATCTTCTGATGGTGGTGAGAGTAGAGCAGGTTTGTCTCCGTGGCGCAATTGGCTAGCGTGATCGGCTGTTACCCGAAAAGTTGGAGGTTCGAGCCCACCCGGTGATGGTGCGGTGCTTTTTTTTCTTTGTGCTGATAGGTTTGAAGATATGCTCTGATGGTGGTGAGAGTGGAGCAGGACTATCTCCGTGGCGCAATTGCATAGCGCGATTGGCTGTTAACCGAAAGGTTGGAGGTTCGATCACACCCGGTGGTGGTGCGGTGCTGTCTTCTCTTTGGGCTGATAGCTTTGAAGATATGTTCTGATGGTGGTGAGAGTGGAGCAGGATTGTCTCCGTGGCGCAATTGGCTAGCGCGATCAAATGTTAACCGAAAAGTCGAAGGTTCGAGCCCACCCGGTGTTGGTGCGGCGCTTTTTTTTCTTTGGGCTGATAGCTTTGAAGATATGTTCTGATGGTGGTGAGAGTGAAGCAGGACTGTCTCCGTGGCGCAATTGGCTTGCGCGATCGGCTGTTAACCGAAAGGTTGGAGGTTCCAGCCCACCCGGTGGTGGTGCGGTGCTTTTTTTTCTTTGCGCTGATAGCTTTGAAGATATGTTCTGATGGTGGTGAGAGTCGAGCAGGAATGTCTCCGTGGCGCAATTGGTTAGCGCGATCGGCTGTTAACCGAAAGCTTGGAGGTCCGAGCCCACCCGGTGGTGGTGCGGCGCTTTTTTTCTTTGCGCTGAAAGCTTTGAAGATATGTTCTGATGGTGGTGAGAACGGAGCAAGACTCTCCGTGGCGCAATGGGCTAGCGCGATCGGCTGTCAACCGAAAGGTTGGAGTTTCGAGCCCTCCCGGGAGTGGTGTGTATCTTTTTTCTTTGCGCTGATAGCTTTGAAGATACTTTCTGATGGTGGTGAGAGTGGAGCACGACTGTCTCCGTGGCGCAGTTGGCTATTTCGATCGGTGGTTAACCGAAAGGTTGGAGGTTTGAGCCCATCCGGTGGTGTTGCGGCGCTTTTTTTCTCTGGGCTGATAGCTTTGAAGATATGTTCTGACGGTGGTGAGAGTGGAGCAGGACTGTCTCTGTGGCGCAATTGGCTAGCGCGATCGGCTGTTAACCGAAAGGTTGGAGGTTCGAGCCCACCTGGTGGTGGTGCGGCGCTTTTTTTCTTTGCGCTGATAGCTTTGAAGATATGTTCTGACGGTGGTGAGAGTGGAGCATGACTGTCTTCGTGGCGCAATTGGCTAGCGCGATCGGCTGTTAACCGAAAGGTTAGAGGTTCGAGCCCACCCGGTGGTGGTGCGGCGCTTTTTTTCTTTGCGCTGATAGCTTTGAAGATATCTTCTGATGGTGGTGAGAGTAGAGCAGGACTTTCTCCGTGGCGTGATTGGCTAGCGTGATCGGCTGTTAACCGAAAAGTTGGAGGTTCGAGCCCACCCGTTGGGGGTGCGGCGCTTTTTTTTGTTTAGGCTGATAGCTTTGAAGATATGCTCTAATGGTGGGGAGAGTGGAGCAGGACTGTCTCCGTGGCGCAATTGGCTAGCGCGATCGGCTGTTAACCGAAAATGTGGAGGTTCGAGCCCTCCCGGGAGTGGTGTGTTGCTTTTTTCTTTGCGCCGATAGCTTTGAAGATATGTTCTGATGATGGTGACAGTAAGCACGACTGTCACCGTGGCGCGATTGGCTAGCGCGATAAGCTGTTAACCGAAAGGTCGGAGGTTCGAGCCAACCCAGTGGTGGTGCGGTGCTCTTTTTTCTTTGGGCTGATGGCTTTGAAGATTTGTTCTGATGGTGGTGAGGGTGGAGCAGAACTGTCTCCGTGGCACAATTGGCTAGCGCGATCGACTGCTAACCGAAAGGTTGGAGTTTCGAGCCCACCCGGTGTTGGTGCGGCGCTTTCTTTCCTTTGGGCTGATAGCTTTGAAGATATGTTCTGATGGTGGTGAGAGTAGAGCAGAACTGTCTCCGTGGCGCAATGGGCTAGGGCCATCGGCTGTTAACCGAAAGGTTGGAGCTTCGAGCCCTCCCGGGACAGGTGTGTTGCTTTTTTCTTTGCGCTGATAGCTTTGAAGATATGTTTGATGGGGGTGAGGGAGGAGCACAACTGTCTCCGTGGCGTAGTTGGCTAGTGCGATCGGCTGTTAACCGAAAGGTTGGAGGTTCGAGCCCACCCGGTGGAGGTTTGGCGCTTTTTTTTCTTTGTGCTGATAGCTTTGAAGAGATGTTCTGATGGTGGTGAGAGTGCAGCAGGACTATCTCCGTGGCGCAATTGGATAGCGCGATTGGCTGTTAACCGAAAGCTTGGAGGTCCGAGCCCACCCGGTGGTGGTGCGGCGCTTTTTTTCTTTGAGCTGAAAGCTTTGAAGATATGTTCTGATGGTGGTGAGAACGGAGCAAGACTGTCTCCGTGGCGCAATGGGCTAGCGCGATCGGCTGTCAACCGAAAGGTTGGAGTTTCGAGCCCTCCCGGGAGTGGTGTGTTGCTTTTTTCTTTGCGCTGATAGCTTTGAAGATACGTTCTGATGGTGGTGAGAGTGGAGCACGACTGTCTCCGTGGCGCAGTTGGCTATTTCGATCGGTGGTTAACCGAAAGGTTGGAGGTTTGAGCCCATCCGGTGGTGTTGCGGCGCTTTTTTTCTCTGGGCTGATAGCTTTGAAGATATGTTCTGACGGTGGTGAGAGTGGAGCAGGACTGTCTCTGTGGCGCAGTTGGCTAGCGCGATCGGCTGTTTACCGAAAGGTTGGAGGTTCGAGCCCACCCGGTGGTGGTGCGGCGCTTTTTTTCTTTGCGCTGATAGCTTTGAAGATATGTTCTGACGGTCGTGAGAGTGGAGCATGACTGTCTTCGTGGCGCAATTGGCTAGCGCGATCGGCTGTTAACCGAAAGGTTAGAGGTTCGAGCCCACCCGGTGGTGGTGCGGCGCTTTTTTTCTTTGCGCTGATAGCTTTGAAGATATCTTCTGATGGTGGTGAGAGTAGAGCAGGACTTTCTCCGTGGCGTGATTGGCTAGCGTGATCGGCTGTTAACCGAAAAGTTGGAGGTTCGAGCCTACCCGTTGGGGGTGCGGCGCTTTTTTTTGTTTGGGCTGATAGCTTTGAAGATATGTTCTAATGGTGGGGAGAGTGGAGCAGGACTGTCTCCGTGGCGCAATTGGCTAGCGCGATCGGCTGTTAACCGAAAATGTGGAGGTTCGAGCCCTCCCGGGAGTGGTGTGTTGCTTTTTTCTTTGCGCCGATAGCTTTGAAGATATGTTCTGATGGTGGTGACAGTAAGCACGACTGTCACCGTGGCGCGATTGGCTAGCGCGATCGGCTGTTAACCGAAAGGTCGGAGGTTTGAGCCAACCCAGTGGTGGTGCGGTGCTCTTTTTTCTTTGGGCTGATGGCTTTGAAGATTTGTTCTGATGGTGGTGAGGGTGGAGCAGAACTGTCTCCGTGGCACAATTGGCTAGCGCGATCGACTGCTAACCGAAAGGTTGGAGTTTCGAGCCCACCCGGTGTTGGTGCGGCGCTTTCTTTCCTTTGGGCTGATAGCTTTGAAGATATGTTCTGATGGTGGTGAGAGTAGAGGAGGACTGTCTCCGTGGCGCAATGGGCTAGGGCCATCGGCTGTTAACCGAAAGGTTGGAGCTTCGAGCCCTCCCGGGACAGGTGTGTTGCTTTTTTCTTTGCGCTGATAGCTTTGAAGATATGTTTGATGGGGGTGAGGGAGGAGCACAACTGTCTCCGTGGCGTAGTTGGCTAGTGCGATCGGCTGTTAACCGAAAGGTTGGAGGTTCGAGCCCACCCGGTGGAGGTTTGGCGCTTTTTTTTCTTTGTGCTGATAGCTTTGAAGAGATGTTCTGATGGTGGTGAGAGTGCAGCAGGACTATCTCCGTGGCGCAATTGGATAGCGCGATTGGCTGTTAACCCAAAGATTGGAGGTTCGATCCCACCCGGTGGTGGTGCGGTGCTGTTTTTTCTTTGGGCTGATAGCTTTGAAGATATGTTCTGATGGTGGTGAGAGTGGAGCACGACTGTCTCGGTGGCGCAGTTGGCTAGCTCGATCGGCTGTTAACCGAAAGGTTGGAGGTTCGAGCCCACCCGGTGGTGTTGCGGCGCTTTTTTTTCTTTGAGCTGATAGCTTTGAAGATATGTTCTGACGGTGGTGAGAGTGGAGCAGGACTGTCTCTGTGGCGCAAGTGGCTAGTGCGATCGGCTGTTAACCGAAAAGTTGGAGGTTCGAGCCCACCCGGTGGTGGTGCGGCGCTTTTTTTCTTTGCGCTGATAGCTTTGAAGACATGTTGTGACGGTGGTGAGAGTGGAGCAGGACTGTCTCCGTGGCGCAATTGGCTAGCGCGATCGGCTGTTAACCGAAAGGTTGGAGGTTCGAGCCCACCCGGTGGTGGTGCGGCGCTTTTTTTCTTTGCGCTGATAGCTTTGAAGATATCTTCTGATGGTGGTGAGAGTAGAGCAGGTTTGTCTCTGTGGCGCAATTGGCTAGCGTGATCGGCTGTTAACCGAAAAGTTTTAGGTTCGAGCCCACCCGGTGATGGTGCGGTGCTTTTTTTTCTTTGGGCTGATAGCTTTGAAGATATGTTCTGATGGTGGTGAGAGTGGAGCAGGACTGTCTCCGTGGCGCAATTGGCTTGCGCGATCGGCTGTTAACCGAAAGGTTGGAGGTTCCAGCCCACCCGGTGGTGGTGCGGTGCTTTTTTTTCTTTGCGCTGATAGCTTTGAAGATATGTTCTGATGGTGGTGAGAGTCGAGCAGGAATGTCTCCGTGGCGCAATTGGCTAGCGCGATCGGCTGTTAACCGAAAGCTTGGAGGTCCGAGCCCACCCGGTGGTGGTGCGGCGCTTTTTTTCTTTGCGCTGAAAGCTTTGAAGATATGTTCTGATGGTGGTGAGAACGGAGCAAGACTGTCTCCGTGGCGCAATGGGCTAGCGCGATCGGCTGTCAACCGAAAGGTTGGAGTTTCGAGCCCTCCCGGGAGTGGTGTGTATCTTTTTTCTTTGCGCTGATAGCTTTGAAGATACTTTCTGATGGTGGTGAGAGTGGAGCACGACTGTCTCCGTGGCGCAGTTGGCTATTTCGATCGGTGGTTAACCGAAAGGTTGGAGGTTTGAGCCCATCCGGTGGTGTTGCGGCGCTTTTTTTCTCTGGGCTGATAGCTTTGAAGATATGTTCTGACGGTGGTGAGAGTGGAGCAGGACTGTCTCTGTGGCGCAATTGGCTAGCGCGATCGGCTGTTAACCGAAAGGTTGGAGGTTCGAGCCCACCTGGTGGTGGTGCGGCGCTTTTTTTCTTTGCGCTGATAGCTTTGAAGATATGTTCTGACGGTGGTGAGAGTGGAGCATGACTGTCTTCGTGGCGCAATTGGCTAGCGCGATCGGCTGTTAACCGAAAGGTTAGAGGTTCGAGCCCACCCGGTGGTGGTGCGGCGCTTTTTTTCTTTGCGCTGATAGCTTTGAAGATATCTTCTGATGGTGGTGAGAGTAGAGCAGGACTTTCTCCGTGGCGTGATTGGCTAGCGTGATCGGCTGTTAACCGAAAAGTTGGAGGTTCGAGCCCACCCGTTGGGGGTGCGGCGCTTTTTTTTTGTTTAGGCTGATAGCTTTGAAGATATGCTCTAATGGTGGGGAGAGTGGAGCAGGACTGTCTCCGTGGCGCAATTGGCTAGCGCGATCGGCTGTTAACCGAAAATGTGGAGGTTCGAGCCCTCCCGGGAGTGGTGTGTTGCTTTTTTCTTTGCGCCGATAGCTTTGAAGATATGTTCTGATGGTGGTGACAGTAAGCACGACTGTCACCGTGGCGCGATTGGCTAGCGCGATAAGCTGTTAACCGAAAGGTCGGAGGTTCGAGCCAACCCAGTGGTGGTGCGGTGCTCTTTTTTCTTTGGGCTGATGGCTTTGAAGATTTGTTCTGATGGTGGTGAGGGTGGAGCAGAACTGTCTCCGTGGCACAATTGGCTAGCGCGATCGACTGCTAACCGAAAGGTTGGAGTTTCGAGCCCACCCGGTGTTGGTGCGGCGCTTTCTTTCCTTTGGGCTGATAGCTTTGAAGATATGTTCTGATGGTGGTGAGAGTAGAGCAGAACTGTCTCCGTGGCGCAATGGGCTAGGGCCATCGGCTGTTAACCGAAAGGTTGGAGCTTCGAGCCCTCCCGGGACAGGTGTGTTGCTTTTTTCTTTGCGCTGATAGCTTTGAAGATATGTTTGATGGGGGTGAGGGAGGAGCACAACTGTCTCCGTGGCGTAGTTGGCTAGTGCGATCGGCTGTTAACCGAAAGGTTGGAGGTTCGAGCCCACCCGGTGGAGGTTTGGCGCTTTTTTTTCTTTGTGCTGATAGCTTTGAAGAGATGTTCTGATGGTGGTGAGAGTGCAGCAGGACTATCTCCGTGGCGCAATTGGATAGCGCGATTGGCTGTTAACCGAAGCTTGGAGGTCCGAGCCCACCCGGTGGTGGTGCGGCGCTTTTTTTCTTTGAGCTGAAAGCTTTGAAGATATGTTCTGATGGTGGTGAGAACGGAGCAAGACTGTCTCCGTGGCGCAATGGGCTAGCGCGATCGGCTGTCAACCGAAAGGTTGGAGTTTCGAGCCCTCCCGGGAGTGGTGTGTTGCTTTTTTCTTTGCGCTGATAGCTTTGAAGATACGTTCTGATGGTGGTGAGAGTGGAGCACGACTGTCTCCGTGGCGCAGTTGGCTATTTCGATCGGTGGTTAACCGAAAGGTTGGAGGTTTGAGCCCATCCGGTGGTGTTGCGGCGCTTTTTTTCTCTGGGCTGATAGCTTTGAAGATATGTTCTGACGGTGGTGAGAGTGGAGCAGGACTGTCTCTGTGGCGCAGTTGGCTAGCGCGATCGGCTGTTTACCGAAAGGTTGGAGGTTCGAGCCCACCCGGTGGTGGTGCGGCGCTTTTTTTCTTTGCGCTGATAGCTTTGAAGATATGTTCTGACGGTCGTGAGAGTGGAGCATGACTGTCTTCGTGGCGCAATTGGCTAGCGCGATCGGCTGTTAACCGAAAGGTTAGAGGTTCGAGCCCACCCGGTGGTGGTGCGGCGCTTTTTTTCTTTGCGCTGATAGCTTTGAAGATATCTTCTGATGGTGGTGAGAGTAGAGCAGGACTTTCTCCGTGGCGTGATTGGCTAGCGTGATCGGCTGTTAACCGAAAAGTTGGAGGTTCGAGCCCACCCGTTGGGGGTGCGGCGCTTTTTTTTGTTTGGGCTGATAGCTTTGAAGATATGTTCTAATGGTGGGGAGAGTGGAGCAGGACTGTCTCCGTGGCGCAATTGGCTAGCGCGATCGGCTGTTAACCGAAAATGTGGAGGTTCGAGCCCTCCCGGGAGTGGTGTGTTGCTTTTTTCTTTGCGCCGATAGCTTTGAAGATATGTTCTGATGGTGGTGACAGTAAGCACGACTGTCACCGTGGCGCGATTGGCTAGCGCGATCGGCTGTTAACCGAAAGGTCGGAGGTTTGAGCCAACCAAGTGGTGGTGCGGTGCTCTTTTTTCTTTGGGCTGATGGCTTTGAAGATTTGTTCTGATGGTGGTGAGGGTGGAGCAGAACTGTCTCCGTGGCACAATTGGCTAGCGCGATCGACTGCTAACCGAAAGGTTGGAGTTTCGAGCCCACCCGGTGTTGGTGCGGCGCTTTCTTTCCTTTGGGCTGATAGCTTTGAAGATATGTTCTGATGGTGGTGAGAGTAGAGGAGGACTGTCTCCGTGGCGCAATGGGCTAGGGCCATCGGCTGTTAACCGAAAGGTTGGAGCTTCGAGCCCTCCCGGGACAGGTGTGTTGCTTTTTTCTTTGCGCTGATAGCTTTGAAGATATGTTTGGTGGGGGTGAGGGAGGAGCACAACTGTCTCCGTGGCGTAGTTGGCTAGTGCGATCGGCTGTTAACCGAAAGGTTGGAGGTTCGAGCCCACCCGGTGGAGGTTTGGCGCTTTTTTTTCTTTGTGCTGATAGCTTTGAAGAGATGTTCTGATGGTGGTGAGAGTGCAGCAGGACTATCTCCGTGGCGCAATTGGATAGCGCGATTGGCTGTTAACCCAAAGATTGGAGGTTCGATCCCACCCGGTGGTGGTGCGGTGCTGTTTTTTCTTTGGGCTGATAGCTTTGAAGATATGTTCTGATGGTGGTGAGAGTGGAGCACGACTGTCTCGGTGGCGCAGTTGGCTAGCTCGATCGGCTGTTAACCGAAAGGTTGGAGGTTCGAGCCCACCCGGTGGTGTTGCGGCGCTTTTTTTTCTTTGAGCTGATAGCTTTGAAGATATGTTCTGACGGTGGTGAGAGTGGAGCAGGACTGTCTCTGTGGCGCAAGTGGCTAGTGCGATCGGCTGTTAACCGAAAATTTGGAGGTTCGAGCCCACCCGGTGGTGGTGCGGCGCTTTTTTTCTTTGCGCTGATAGCTTTGAAGACATGTTGTGACGGTGGTGAGAGTGGAGCAGGACTGTCTCCGTGGCGCAATTGGCTAGCGCGATCGGCTGTTAACCGAAAGGTTGGAGGTTCGAGCCCACCCGGTGGTGGTGCGGCGCTTTTTTTCTTTGCGCTGATAGCTTTGAAGATATCTTCTGATGGTGGTGAGAGTAGAGCAGGTTTGTCTCTGTGGCGCAATTGGCTAGCGTGATCGGCTGTTAACCGAAAAGTTTTAGGTTCGAGCCCACCCGGTGATGGTGCGGTGCTTTTTTTTCTTTGGGCTGATAGCTTTGAAGATATGTTCTGATGGTGGTGAGAGTGGAGCAGGACTGTCTTCGTGGCGCAATTGGCTAGCGCAATCGGCTGTTAACCGAAAGGTTGGAGTTTCGAGCCCTCCCGGGAGTGGTGTGTTGCTTTTTTCTTTGGGCTGATAGCTTTGAAGATATGTTCTGATGGTGGTGAGAGTGGAGCAGGACTGTCTCCGTGGCGCAATTGGCTAGGGTAATCGGCTGTTAACCGAAAGCTCGGAGCTTTGAACCCACCCAGTGGTGGTGCGGCACTTTTTTTTTCTTTGAGCTGATGGCTTTGAAGATATGTTCTGATGGTGGTAAGAGTGGAGCAGGACTGTCTCCGTGGCGCAATTGGCTAGCGCGATCGGCTGTTAACCGAAAGGTTGGAGTTTTGAGCCCTCCCGGGAGTGGTGTGTTGCTTTTTTTTGCGGTAATAGCTTTGAACATATGTTCTGATGGTGGTGAGAGTGGAGCAGGACTGTCTCCATGGCGCAATTGGCTAGCGTGATCGGCTGTAAACCGAAAAGTTGGAGGTTCGAGCCCACCCGGTGGTGGTGCGACGATTTTTTTCTTTGGGGTAATAGCTCTGAAGAAATGTTCTGACGGTGGTGAGAGTGGAGCACAACTGTCTCTGTGGGGCAATTGGCTAGCGCGATCGGCTGTTAACCGAAAAGTTGGAGGTTCGAGCTCTCCCGGGAGGTGTGTGTTGCTTTTTCTTTGCGCTGATAGCTTCGTAGGTATGTTCTGACGGTGGTGAGAGTGGAGCACGACTGTCTCTGTGGCGCAATTGGCTAGCTTAATCAGCTGTTAACCGAAAGGTTGGAGGTTCGAGCCAACCCGGTGGTGGTGCGGCACTTTTTTTTCTGTGGGCTGATAGATTTGAAGATATGTTCTGATGGTGTCGAGAGTGGAGCAGGACTGTCTCCGTGGCGCATTTGGCTAGCATGATCGGCTGTTAACCGAAAAGTTGGAGGTTCGAGCCCACCCGGTGGTGTTGCGGCGTTTTTTCTCTTTGGGCTGATAGCTTAGAACATATGTTCTGATGGTGGTGAGAGTGGAGCAGGACTGTCTCCGTGGCGCAATTGGCTAGCGCGATCAGCTGTTGACCGAAATGTTGGAGTTCGAGCCCAGCCGGTGGTGGTGTGGCGCTTTTTTTTCTTTAGGCTGATAGCTTTGAAGATATGTTCTGATGGTGGTGAGAGTAGAGCAGGACTGTCTGCGTGGCGCAATTGGCTAGCGCGATCGGCTGTTAACCGAAAGGTTGGAGTTTCGAGCCCTCCCGGGAGTGGTGTGTTACTTTTTTCTTTGCGCTGATAGCTTTAAAGATATGTTCTGATGGTGGTGAGAGTGGAGGACAACTGTCTCCGTGGCGCAGTTGGCTAGCGCGATCGGCTGTTAACCGAAAGGTTGGAGGTTCGAGCCCACACGGTGGTGGTGCGGCGCTTTTTTTTCTTTGGGCTGATAGCTTTGAAGATATGTTCTGATGGTGGTGAGAGTGGAGCTGGACTGTTTCCGTGGCGCAATTGGCTAGGGCAATCGGCTGTTATCCAAAAGGTCGGAGGTTCGAGCCCACCCGGTGGTGGTGCGGCGCTTTTTTTCTTTGCGCTGATAGCTTTGAAGATATGTTCTGACGGTGGTGAGAGTGGAGCATGACTGTCTTCGTGGCGCAATTGTCTAGCGCGATCGGCTGTTAACCGAAAGGTTGGAGGTTCGAGCCCACCCGGTGGTGGTGCGGCGCTTTTTTTCTTTGCGCTGATAGCTTTGAAGATATCTTCTGATGGTGGTGAGAGTAGAGCAGGACTGTCTCTGTGGCGCAATTGGCTAGCGTGATCGGCTGGTAACCGAAAAGTTGGAGGTTCGAGCCCACCCGGTGGTGGTGCGGTGCTTTTTTTTTATTTGGGCTGATAGCTTTGAAGATATGTTCTGATGGTGGTGAGAGTGGAGCAGGACTGTTTCCGTGGCGCAATTGGCTAGGGCAATCGGCTGTTAACCGAAAGCTCGGAGCTTCGAGCCCACCCAGTGGTGGTGCGGCGCTTTTTTTTTTCTTTGGGCTGATGGCTTTGAAGATATGTTCTGATGGTGGTAAGAGTGGAGCAGGACTGTCTCCGTGGCGCAATTGGCTAGCGCGATCGGCTGTTAACCGAAAGGTTGGAGTTTCGAGCCTCCCGGCAGTGGTGTGTTGCTTTTTTCTTTGCGGTAATAGCTTTGAAGATATGTTCTGATGGTGGTAAGAGTGGAGCACGACTGTCTCCTTGGGTAAATTGGCTAGCGCGATCGGCTGTTAACCGAAAGGTTGGAGGTTCGAGCCCACCCGGTGGTGGTGCGGCGCTTTATTTTCTTTGGGCTGATAGCTCTGAAGAAATGTTCTGACGGTGGTGAGAGTAGAAGGACTGTCTCCCTGGCGTGATTGGCTAGCGTGATCGGCTGTTAACCGAAAAGTTGGAGGTTCGAGCCCACCCGTTGGGGGTGTGGCGCTTTTTTTTGTTTGGGCTGATAGCTTTGAAGATATGTTCTAATGGTGGTGAGAGTGGAGCAGGACTGTCTCCGTGGCGCAATTGGCTAGCGCGATCGGCTGTTAACCGAAAATGTGGAGGTTCGAGCCCTCCCGGGAGTGGTGTGTTGCTTTTCTCTTTGCGCCGATAGCTTTGAAGATATGTTCTGATGGTGGTGACAGTAAGCACGACTGTCTCCGTGGCGCGATTGGCTAGCGCGATCGGCTGTTAACCGAAAGGTCGGAGGTTCGAGCCAACCCAGTGGTGGTGCGGCGCTCTTTTTTCTTTGGGCTGATGGCTTTGAAGATTTGTTCTGATGGTGGTGAGGGAGGAGCACAACTGTCTCCGTGGCGTAGTTGGCTAGTGCGATCGGCTGTTAACCGAAAGGTTGGAGGTTCGAGCCCACCCGGTGGTGGTTTGGCGCTTTTTTTTCTTTGTGCTGATTGCTTTGAAGATATGTTCTGACGGTGGTGAGAGTGGAGCAGGACTGTCTCTGTGGCGCAATTGGCTAGCGCGATCGGCTGTTAACCAAAAGGTTGGAGGTTCGAGCCCACCCGGTGGTGGTGCGGCGCTTTTTTTCTTTGCGCTGATAGCTTTGAAGATATGTTCTGACGGTGGTGAGAGTGAAGCATGACTGTCTTCGTGGAGGAATTGGCTAGCGTGATCGGCTGTTCACCGAAAGGTTGGAGGTTCGAGCCCACCCGGTGGTGGTGCGGCGCTTTTTTTCTTTGCGCTGATAGCTTTGAAGATATCTTCTGATGGTGGTGAGAGTAGAGCAGGACTGTCTCCGTGGCGCAATTGGCTAGCGTGATCGGCTGTTCACCGAAAATATGGAGGTTCGAGCCCACCCGGTGGTGGTGCGGCGCTTTATTTTCTTTGGGCTGATAGCTCTGAACAAATGTTCTGACGGTGGTGAGAGTAGAAGGACTGTCTCCCTGGCGTGATTGGCTAGCGTGATCGGCTGTTAACCGAAATGTTGGAGGTTCGAGCCCACCCGTTGGGGGTGTGGCGCTTTTTTTTGTTTTGGCTGAGAGCTTTGAAGATATGTTCTAATGGTGGTGAGAGTGGAGCAGGACTGTCTCCGTGGCGCAATTGGCTAGCGCGATCGGCTGTTAACCGAAAATGTGGAGGTTCGAGCCCTCCCGGAAGTGGTGTGTTGCTTTTCTCTTTGCGCCGATAGCTTTGAAGATATGTTCTGATGGTGGTGACAGTAAGCACGACTGTTTCCGTGGCGCGATTGGCTAGCGGGATCGGTTGTTAACCGAAAGGTCGGAGGTTCGAGTCAACCCAGTGGTGGTGCGGCGCTATTTTTTCTTTGGGCTGATGGCTTTGAAGATTTGTTCTGATGGTGGTGAGGGTGGAGCAGAATTGTCTCCCTGGCGCAATTGGCTAGTGCGATCGACTGCTAACCGAAAGGTTGGAGTTTCGAGCCCACCCGGTGTTGGTGTGGCGCTTTCTTTCCTTTGGGCTGATAGCTTTGAAGATATCTTCTGATGGTGGTGACAGTAGAGCAGGACTGTCTCCGTGGCGCAATTGGCTAGCGTGATCGGCTGTTAACCGAAAAGTTGGAGGTTCGAGCCCACCCGGTGGTGGTGCGGTGCTTTTTTTTTCTTTGGGCTGATAGCTTTGAAGATATGTTCTGATGGTGGTGAGAGTGGAGCAGGACTGTTTCCCTGGCGTGATTGGCTAGCGTGATCGGCTGTTAACCGAAAAGTTGGAGGTTCGAGCCCACCCGTTGGGGGTGTGGCGCTTTTTTTTGTTTGGGCTGATAGCTTTGAAGATATGTTCTAATGGTGGTGAGAGTGGAGCAGGACTGTCTCCGTGGCGCAATTGGCTAGCGCGATCGGCTGTTAACCGAAAATGTGGAGGTTCGAGCCCTCCCGGGAGTGGTGTGTTGCTTTTCTCTTTGCGCCGATAGCTTTGAAGATATGTTCTGATGGTGGTGACAGTAAGCACGACTGTCTCCGTGGCGCGATTGGCTAGCGCGATCGGCTGTTAACCGAAAGGTCGGAGGTTCGAGCCAACCCAGTGGTGGTGCGGCGCTCTTTTTTCTTTGGGCTGATAGCTTTGAAGATATGTTCTGATGGTGGTGAGAGTAGAGCAGGACTGTCTCCGTGGCGCAATTGGCTAGGGCGATCGGCTGTTAACCGAAAGGTTGGAGTTTCGAGCCCTCCCGGGACAGGTGTGTTGCTTTTTTCTTTGCGCTGATAGCTTTGAAGATATGTTTGATGGTGGTGAGGGAGGAGCACAACTGTCTCCGTGGCGTAGTTGGCTAGTGCGATCGGCTGTTAACCGAAAGGTTGGAGGTTCGAGCCCACCCGGTGGTGGTTTGGCGCTTTTTTTTCTTTGTGCTGATAGCTTTGAAGATATGTTCTGACGGTGGTGAGAGTGGAGCAGGACTGTCTCTGTGGCGCAATTGGCTAGCGCGATCGGCTGTTAACCGAAAGGTTGGAGGTTCGAGCCCACCCGGTGGTGGTGCGGCGCTTTTTTTCTTTGCGCTGATAGCTTTGAAGATATGTTCTGACGGTGGTGAGAGTGGAGCATGACTGTCTTCGTGGAGGAATTGGCTAGCGCGATCGGCTGTTAACCGAAAGGTAGGAGGTTCGAGCCCACCCGGTGGTGGTGCGGCGCTTTTTTTCTTTGCGCTGATAGCTTTGAAGATATCTTCTGATGGTGGTGAGAGTGGAGCAGGACTGTCTCTGTGGCGCAAGTGGCTAGCGCGATCGGCTGTTAACCGAAAAGTTGGAGGTTCGAGCCCACCCGGTGGTGGTGCGGCGCTTTTTTTTGCGCTGATAGCAATGAAGACATGTTGTGACGGTGGTGAGAGTGGAGCAGGACTGTCTCCGTGGCGCAATTGGCTAGCGCGATCGGCTGTTAACCGAAAGGTTGGAGGTTCGAGCCCACCCGGTGGTGGTGCGGCGCTTTTTTTCTTTGCGCTGATAGCTTTGAAGATATCTTCTGATGGTGGTGAGAGTAGAGCCGGTTTGTCTCCGTGGCGCAATTGGCTAGCGTGATCGGCTGTTAACCGAAAAGCTGGAGGTTCGAGCCCACCCAGTGATGGTGTGGTGCTTTTTTTTCTTTGTGCTGATAGGTTTGAAGATATGTTCTGATGGTGGTGAGAGTGGAGCAGGACTATCTTCGTGGCGCAATTGCATAGCGCGATTGGCTGTTAACCGAAAGGTTGGAGGTTCGATCCCACCCGGTGGTGGTGCGGCGCTTTTTTTCTTTGCGCTGATAGCTTTGAAGATATCTTCTGATGGTGGTGACAGTGGAGCAGGATTGTCTCCGTGGCGCAATTGGCTAGCGCGATCGGATGTTAACCGAGAAGTCGAAGGTTCGAGCCCACCCGGTGGTGGTGCGGCGCTTTTTTTTCTTTGGACTGATAGCTTTGAAGATATGTTCTGATGGTGGTGAGAGTGGAGCAGGACTGTCTCCGTGGCGCAATTGGCTAGCGCGATCGGCTGTTAACCGAAAGCTTGGAGGTTCGAGCCCACCCGGTGGTGGTGCGGCGCTTTTTTTCTTTGCGCTGAAAGCTTTGAAGATATGTTCTGATGGTGGTGAGAACGGAGCAAGACTGTCGCCGGGGCGCAATGGGCTAGCGCGATCGGCTGTTAACCGAAAGGTTGGAGTTTCGAGCCCTCCCCGGAGTGGTGTGTTGCTTTTTTCTTTGCGCTGATAGCTTTGAAGATACGTTCTGATGGTGGTGAGAGTGGAGCACGACTGTCTCCTTGGGGAAATTGGCTAGCGCGATCGGCTGTTAACCGAAAGGTTGGAGGTTCGAGCCCACCCGGTGGTGGTGCGGTGCTGTTTTTTCTTTGGGCTGATAGCTTTGAAGATATGTTCTGATGGTGGTGAGAGTGGAGCACGACTGTCTCGGTGGCGCAGTTGGCTAGCTCGATCGGCTGTTAACCGAAAGGTTGGAGGTTAGAGCCCACCCGGTGGTGGTGCGGCGCTTTATTTTCTTTGGGCTGATAGCTCTGAAGAAATGTTCTGCCGGTGGTGAAAGTAGAAGGACTGTCTCCCTGGCGTGATTGGCTAGCGTGATCGGCTGTTAACCGAAAAGTTTGAGGTTCGAGCCCACCCGTTGGGGGTGCGGCACTTTTTTTTGTTTGGGCTGATAGCTTTGAAGATATGTTCTAATGGTGGGGAGAGTGGAGCAGGACTGTCTCCGTGGCGCATTTGGCTAGCGCGATCGGCTGTTAACCGAAAATGTGGAGGTTCGAGCCCTCCTGGGAGTGGTGTGTTGCTTTTTCTTTGCGCCGATAGCTTTGAAGGTATGTTCTGATGGTGGTGACAGTAAGCACGA
Organism: Rhipicephalus microplus; assembly: GCF_043290135.1. Lineage (NCBI taxonomy): Eukaryota > Metazoa > Arthropoda > Arachnida > Ixodida > Ixodidae > Rhipicephalus > Rhipicephalus microplus. Next base: position 6,751,187 of record NC_134701.1, read on the forward strand.
CAGTCTCTGTGGCGCGATTGGCAAGCGCGATCGGCTGTTAACCGAAAGGTCGGAGTTTCGAGCCCACCCGGTGTTGGTGCGGCGCTTTCTTTCCTTTGGGCTGATAGCTTTGAAGATATGTTCTGATGGTGGTGAGAGTAGAGCAGGACTGTCTCCGTGGCGCAATTGGCTAGCGTGATCGGCTGTTAACCGAAAGGTTGGAGGTTCGAGCCCACCCGGTGGTGGTGCGGCGCTTTATTTTCTTTGGGCTGATAGCTCTGAAGAAATGTTCTGACGGTGGTGAGAGTAGAAGGACTGTCTCCCTGGCGTGATTGGCTAGCGTGATCGGCTGTTAACCGAAAAGTTGGAGGTTCGAGCTCACCCGTTGGGGGTGTGGCGCTTTTTTTTGTTTGGGCTGATAGCTTTGAAGATATGTTCTGATGGTGGTAAGAGTGGAGCACGACTGTCTCCTTGGGGAAATTGGCTAGCGCGATCGGCTGTTAACCGAAAGTTTGGAGGTTCGAGCCCACCCGGTGATGGTGCGGCGCTTTATTTTCTTTGGGCTGATGGCTTTGAAGATATGTTCTAATGGTGGTGAGAGTGGAGCAGGACTGTCTCCGTGGCGCAATTGGCTAGCGCGATCGGCTGTTAACCGAAAGGTTGGAGGTTCGAGCCCACCCGGTGGTGGTGCGGCGCTTTTTTTCTTTGCGCTGATAGCTTTGAAGATATGTTCTGACGGTGGTGAGAGTGGAGCATGACTGTCTTCGTGGAGGAATTGGCTAGCGCAATCGGCTGTTAACCGACAGGTTGGAGGTTCGAGCCCACCCGGTGGTGGTGCGGCGCTTTTTTTCTTTGCGCTGATAGCTTTGAAGATATCTTCTGATGGTGGTGAGAGTAGAGCAGGACTGTCTCCGTGGCGCAATTGGCTAGCGTGATCGGCTGTTAACCGAAATGTTGGAGGTTCGAGCCCACCCGGTGGTGGTGCGGCGCTTTATTTTCTTTGGGCTGATAGCTCTGATGAAATGTTCTGACGGTGGTGAGAGTAGAAGGACTGTCTCCCTGGCGTGATTGGCTAGCGTGATCGGCTGTTAACCGAAAAGTTGGAGGTTCGAGCCCACCCGTTGGGGGTGTGGCGCTTTTTTCTGTTTGGGCCGATAGCTTTGAAGATATGTTCTAATGGTGGTGAGAGTGGAGCAGGACTGTCTCCGTGGCGCAATTGGCTAGCGCGATCGGCTGTTAACCGAAAATGTGGAGGTTCGAGCCCTCCCGGAAGTGTTGTATTGCTTTTCTCTTTGCGCCGATAGCTTTGAAGATATGTTCTGATGGTGGTGACAGTAACCACGACTGTCTCCGTGGCGCGATTGGCTAGCGGGATCGGCTGTTAACCGAAAGGTCGGAGGTTCGAGCCAACCCAGTGGTGGTGCGGCGCTCTTTTTTCTTTGGGCTGATGGCTTTGAAGATTTGTTCTGATGGTGGTGAGGGTGGAGCAGAATTGTCTCCGTGGCGCAATTGGCTAGGGCGATCGGCTGTTAACCGAAAGGTTGGAGGTTCGAGCCCACCCGGTGGTGGTTTGGCGCTTTTTTTTCTTTGTGCTGATAGCTTTGAAGATATGTTCTGATGGTGGTGAGAGTGCAGCAGGACTATCTTCGTGGCGCAATTGGATAGCGCGATTGGCTGTTAACCGAAAGATTGGAGGTTCGATCCCACCCGGTGGTGGTGCGGTGCTGTTTTTTCTTTGGGCTGATAGCTTTGAAGATATGTTCTGATGGTGGTGAGAGTGAAGCACGACTGTCTCCGTGGCGCAGTTGGCTAGCTCGATCGGCTGTTAACCGAAAGGTTGGAGGTTTGAGCCCACCCGGTGGTGTTGCGGCGCTTTTTTTTCTTTGAGCTGATAGCTTTGAACATATGTTCTGACGGTGGTGAGAGTGGAGCAGGACTGTCTCTGTGACGCAAGTGGCTAGCGCGATCGGCTGTTAACCGAAAAGTTGGAGGTTCGAGCCCACCCGGTGGTGGTGCGGCGCTTTTTTTCTTTGCGCTGATAGCTTTGAAGACATGTTGTGACGGTGGTGAGAGTGGAGCAGGACTGTCTCCGTGGCGCAATTGGCTAGCGCGATCGGCTGTTAACCGAAAGGTTGGAGGTTCGAGCCCACCCGGTGGTAGTGCGGCGCTTTTTTTCTTTGCGCTGATAGCTTTGAAGATATATTCTGATTGTGGTGAGAGTAGAGCAGGTTTGTCTCCGTGTCGCAATTGGCTAGCGTGATCGGCTGTTAACTGAAAAGTTGGAGGTTCGAGCCCACCCGGTGATGGTGTGGTGCTTTTTTTTCTTTGTGCTGATAGGTTTGAAGATATGTTCTGATGGTGGTGAGAGTGGAGCAGGACTATCTCCGTGGCGCAATTGCATAGCGCGATTGGCTGTTAACCGAAAGGTTGGAGGTTCGATCCCACCCGGTGGTGGTGCGGTGCTGTCTTTTCTTTGGGCTGATAGCTTTGAAGATTTGTTCTGATGGTGGTGAGAGTGGAGCAGGATTGTCTCCGTGGCGCAATTGGCTAGCGCGATCGGATGTTAACCGAAAAGTCGAAGGTTCGAGCCCACCCGGTGGTGGTGCGGCGCTTTTTTTCTTTGGGCTGATAGCTTTGAAGATATGTTCTGATGGCGGTGAGAGTGGAGCAGGACTGTCTCCGTGGCGCAATTGGCTTGCGCGATCGGCTGTTAACCGAAAGGTTGGAGGTTCCAGCCCACCCGGTGGTGGTGCGGCGCTTTTTTTTCTTTGCGCTGATAGCTTTGAAGATATGTTCTGATGGTGGTGAGAGTGGAGCAGGAATGTCTCCGTGGCGCAATTGGCTAGCGCGATCGGCTGTTAACCGAAAGCTTGGAGGTTCGAGCCCACCCGGTGGTGGTGCGGCGCTTTTTTTCTTTGCGCTGAAAGCTTTGAAGATATGTTGTGATGGTGGTGAGAACGGAGCAAGACTGTCTCCGTGGCGCAATGGGCTAGCGCGATCGGCTGTTAACGGAAAGGTTGGAGTTTCGAGCCCTCCCGGGAGTGGTGTGTTGCTTTTTTCTTTGCGCTGATAGCTTTGAAGATACGTTCTGATGGTGGTGAGAGTGGAGCACGACTGTCTCCGTGGCGCAGTTGGCTAGCTCGATCGGTGGTTAACCGAAAGGTTGGAGGTTCGAGCCCATCCCGTGGTGGTGTGGCGCTTTATTTTCTTTGGGCTGATAGCTCTGAAGAAATGTTCTGACGGTGGTGAGAATAGAAGGACTGTCTCCCTGGCGTGATTGGCTAGCGTGATCGGCTGTTAACCGAAAAGTTGGAGGTTCGAGCCCACCCGTTGGGGGTGCGGCGCTTTTTTTTGTTTGGGCTGATGAAGATATGTTCTAATGGTGGGGAGAGTGGAGCAGGACTGTCTCCGTGGCGCAATTGGCTAGAGCGATCGGCTGTTAACCGAAAATGTGGAGGTTCGAGCCCTCCCGGGAGTGGTGTGTTGCTTTTTCTTTGCGCCGATAGCTTTGAAGATATGTTCTGATGGTGGTGACAGTAAGCACGACAGTCTCCGTGGCGCGATTGGCTAGCGCGATCGGCTGTTAACCGAAAGGTCGGAGGTTCGAGCCAACCCAGTGGTGGTGCGGCGCTCTTTTTTCTTTGGGCTGATGGCTTTGAAGATTTGTTCTGATGGTGGTGAGGGTGGAGCAGAACTGTCTTCGTGGCGCAATTGGCTAGCGCGATCGACTGATAACCGAAAGGTTGGAGTTTCGAGCCCACCCGGTGTTGGTGCGGCGCTTTCTTTCCTTTGGGCTGATAGCTTTGAAGATATGTTCTGATGGTGGTGAGAGTAGAGCAGGACTGTCTCCGTGGCACAATTGGCTAGTGCGATCGGCTGTTAACCGAAAGGTTGGAGGTTCGAGCCAACCCGGTGGTGGTTTGGCGCTTTTTTTTCTTTGTGCTGATAGCTTTGAAGAGATGTTCTAATGGTGGTGAGAGTGCAGCAGGACTATCTCCGTGGCGCAATTGGATAGCGCGATTGGCTGTTAACCGAAAGATTGGAGGTTCGATCCCACCCGGTGGTGGTGCGGTGCTGTTTTTTCTTTGGGCTGATAGCTTTGAAGATATGTTCTGATGGTGGTGAGAGTGGAGCACGACTGTCTCGGTGGCGCAGTTGGCTAGCTCGATCGGCTGTTAACCGAAAGGTTGGAGGTTCGAGCCCACCCGGTGGTGTTGCGGCGCTTTTTTTTCTTTGAGCTGATAGCTTTGAAGATATGTTCTGACGGTGTTGAGAGTGGAGCAGGACTGTCTCTGTGGCGCAAGTGGCTAGCGCGATCGGCTGTTAATTGAAAAGTTGGAGGTTCGAGCCCACCCGGTGGTGGTGCTGCGCTTTTTTTCTTTGCGCGGATAGCTTTGAAGACATGTTGTGACGGTGGTGAGAGTGGAGCAGGACTGTCTCCGTGGCGCAATTGGCTAGCGCGATCGGCTGTTAACCGAAAGGTTGGAGGTTCGAGCCCACGCGGTGGTGGTGCGGCGCTTTTTTTCTTTGCGCTGATAGCTTTGAAGATATCTTCTGATGGTGGTGAGAGTGGAGCAGGACTGTCTCCGTGGCGCAATTGGCTAGGGCAATCGGCTGTTAACCGAAAGCTTGGAGTTTCGAGCCCACCCAGTGGTGGTGCGGCGCTTTTTTTTTCTTTGGGCTGATCGCTTTGAAGATATGTTCTGATGGTGGTAAGAGTGGAGCAGGACTGTCTCCGTGGCGCAATTGGCTAGCGCGATCGGCTGTTAACCGAAAGGTTGGAGTTTCGAGCCCTTCCGGGAGTGGTGTGTTGCTTTTTTCTTTGCGGTAATAGCTTTGAAGATATGTTCTGATGGCGGTGAGAGTGGAGCAGGACTGTCTTCGTGGCGCAGTTGGCTAGCACGACCGGCTGTTGACCGAAAGGTTGGAGGTTCGAGCCCACCCGGTGGTGGTGCGGCGCTTTTTTTTCTTTGGGCTGATAGCTTTGAAGATGTTTTGATAGTGGTGAGAGTAGAGCAGGACTGTCTCCGTGGCGCAATTGGCTAGCGTGATCGGCTGTTAACCGAAGAGTTGGAGGTTCGAGCCCACCCGGTGGTGGTGCGCTGCTTTTTTTTCTTTGGGCTGATAGCTTTGAAGATATGTTCTGATGGTGGTGAGAGTAGAGCAGGACTGTCTCCGTGGCGCAATTGGCTAGGGCAATCGGCTGTTAACCGAAAGCTCGGAGCTTTGAACCCACCCAGTGGTGGTGCGGCACTTTTTTTTTCTTTGGGCTGATGGCTTTGAAGATATGTTCTGATGGTGGTAAGAGTGGAGCAGGACTGTCTCCGTGGCGCAATTGGCTAGCGCGATCGGCTGTTAACCGAAAGGTTGAAGTTTCGAGCCCTCCCGGGAGTGGTGTGTTGCTTTTTTTTTGTGGTAATAGCTTTGAACATATGTTCTGATGGTGGTGAGAGTGGAGCAGGACTGTCTCCATGGCGCAATTGGCTAGCGTGATCGGCTGTAAACCGAAAAGTTGGAGGTTCGAGCCCACCCGGTGGTGGTGCGGCGTTTTTTTTTCTTTGGGGTAATAGCTCTGAAGAAATGTTCTGACGGTGGTGAGAGTGGAGCACAACTGTCTCCGTGGGGCAATTGGCTAGCGCGGTCGGCTGTTAACCGAAAGGTTGGAGGTTCGAGCCCACCCGGTGGTGGTTCGGCGCTTTTTTTTCTTTGGGCTGATAGCTCTGAAGAAATGTTCTGACGGTGGTGAGACTGGAGCAGGACTGTCTCCGTGGTGCAATTGGCTAGCGCGATCGGCTGTTAACCGAAAAGTTGGAGGTTCGAGCTCTCCCGGGAGGGGTGTGTTGCTTTTTTCTTTGCGCTGATAGCTTTGTAGGTATGTTCTGACGGTGGTGAGAGTGGAGCACGACTGTCTCTGTGGCGCAATTGGCTAGCTTAATCAGCTGTTAACCGAAAGGTTGGAGGTTCGAGCCAACCCGTTGGTGGTGCGGCACTTTTTTTCTGTGGGCTGATAGCTTTGAAGATATGTTCTGATGGTGTCGAGAGTGGAGCAGGACTGTCTCCGTGGCGCATTTGGCTAGCATGATCGGCTGTTAACCGAAAAGTTGGAGGTTCGAGCCCACCCGGTGGTGGTGCGGCGTTTTTTCTCTTTGGGCTGATAGCTTAGAAGATATGTTCTGATGGTGGTGAGAGTGGAGCAGGACTGTCTCCGTGGCGCAATTGGCTAGCGCGATCGGCTGTTGACCGAAATGTTGGAGTTTCGAGCCCAGCCGGTGGTGGTGTGGCGCTTTTTTTTCTTTGGGCTGATAGCTTTGAAGATATGTTCTGATGGTGGTGAGAGTAGAGCAGGAATGTCTCCGTGGCGCAATTGGCTAGCGCGATCGGCTGTTAACCAAAAGGTCGGAGTTTCGAGCCCACCCGGTGGTGGTGCGGCGCTTTTTTTTCTTCGGGCTGATAGCTTTGAAGATATGTTCTGATGGTGGTGAGAGTGGAGCAGGAATGTCTGCGTGGCGCAATTGGCTAGCGCGATCGGCTGTTAACCGAAAGGTTGGAGTTTAGAGCCCTCTCGGGAGTGGTGTGTTGCTTTTTTCTTTGCGCTGATAGCTTTAAAGATATGTTCTGATGGTGGTGAGAGTGGAGCACGACTGTCTCCGTGGCGCAGTTGGCTAGCGCGATCGGCTGTTAACCGAAAGGTTGGAGGTTCGAGCCCACACGGTGGTGGTGCGGCGCTTTTTTTTCTTTGGGCTGATAGCATTGAAGATATGTTCTGACGGTGGTGAGAGTGGAGCAGGAATGTCTCCGTGGCGCAATTGGCTAGCGCGATCGGCTGTTAACCAAAAGGTCGGAGTTTCGAGCCCACCCGGTGGTGGTGCGGCGCTTTTTTTTCTTCGGGCTGATAGCTTTGAAGATATGTTCTGATGGTGGTGAGAGTGGAGCAGGACTGTCTCCGTGGCGCAATTGGCTTGCGCGATCGGCTGTTAACCGAAAAGTTGGAGGTTCGAGCCCACCCGTTGGGGGTGCGGCGCTTTTTTTTGTTTGGGCTGATAGCTTTGAAGATATGTTCTGACGGTGGTGAGAGTGGAGCATGACTGTCTTCGTGGAGGAATTGGCTAGCGCGATCGGCTGTTAACCGAAAGGTTGGAGGTTCGAGCCCACCCGGTGGTGGTGCGGCGCTTTTTTTCTTTGCGCTGATAGCTTTGAAGATATCTTCTGATGGTGGTGAGAGTAGAGCAGGACTGTCTCCGTGGCGCGATTGGCTAGCGCGATCGGCTGTTAACCGAAAGGTTGGAGGTTCGAGCCCACCCGGTGGTGGTGCGGCGCTTTATTTTCTTTGGGCTGATAGCTCTGAAGAAATGTTCTGACGGTGGTGAGAGTAGAAGGACTGTCTCCCTGGCGTGATTGGCTAGCGTGATCGGCTGTTAACCGAAAAGTTGGAGGTTCGAGCCCACCCGTTGGGGGTGTGGCGCTTTTTTTTGTTTGGGCTGATAGCTTTGAAGATATGTTCTAATGGTGGTGAGAGTGGAGCAGGACTGTCTCTGTGGCGCAATTGGCTAGCGCGATCGGCTGTTAACCGAAAATGTGGAAGTTCGAGCCCTCCCGGAAGTGGTGTGTTGCTTTTCTCTTTGCGCCGATAGCTTTGAAGATATGTTCTGATGGTGGTGACAGTAAGCACGACTGTCTCTGTGGCACGATTGGCTAGCGGGATCGGCTGTTAACCGAAAGGTCGGAGGTTCGAGCCAACCCAGTGGTGGTGCGGCGCTCTTTTTTCTTTGGGCTGATGGCTTTGAAGATTTGTTCTGATGGTGGTGAGGGTGGAGCAGAATTGTCTCCGTGGCGCAATTGGTCAGCGCGATCGACTGCTAACCGAAACGTTGGAGTTTCGAGCCCACCCGGTGTTGGTGCGGCGCTTTCTTTCCTTTGGGCTGATAGCTTTGAAGATATGTTCTGATGGTGGTGAGAGTAGAGCAGGACTGTCTCCGTGGCGCAATTGGCTAGGGCGATCGGCTGTTAACCGAAAGGTTGGAGGTTCGAGCCCACCCGGTGGTGGTTTGGCGCTTTTCTTTCTTTGTGCTGATAGCTTTGAAGATATGTTCTGATGGTGGTGAGAGTGCAGCAGGACTATCTCCGTGGCGCAATTGGATAGCGCGATTGGCTGTTATCCGAAAGATTGGAGGTTCGATCCCACCCGGTGGTGGTGCGGTGCTGTTTTTTCTTTGGGCTGATAGCTTTGAAGATATGTTCTGATGGTGGTGAGAGTGGAGCACGACTGTCTCCGTGGCGCAGTTGGCTAGCTCGATCGGCTGTTAACCGAAAGGTTGGAGGTTCGAGCCCACCCGGTGGTGTTGCGGCGGTTTTTTTCTTTGAGCTGATAGCTTTGAAGATATGTTCTGACGGTGGTGAGAGTGGAGCAGGACTGTCTCTGTGGCGCAAGTGGCTAGCGCGATCGGCTGTTAACCAAAAAGTTGAAGGTTCGAGCCCACCCGGTGGTGGTGCGGCGCTTTTTTTCTTTGCGCTGATAGCTTTGAAGACATGTTGTGACGGTGGTGAGAGTGGAGCAGGACTGTCTCCGTGGCGCAATTGGCTAGCGCGATCGGATGTTAACCGAAAGGTTGGAGGTTCCAGCCCACCCGGTGGTGGTGCGGCGCTTTTTTTTTCTTTGCGCTGATAGCTTTGAAGATATGTTCTGATGGTGGTGAGAGTGGAGCAGGAATGTCTCCGTGGCGCAATTGGGTAGCGCGATCGGCTGTTAACCGAAAGCTTGGAGGTTCGAGCCCACCCGGTGGTGGTGCGGCGCTTTTTTTCTTTGCGCTGAAAGCTTTGAAGATATGTTGTGATGGTGGTGAGAACGGAGCAAGACTGTCTCCGTGGCGCAATGGGCTAGCGCGATCGGCTGTTAACCGAAAGGTTGGAGTTTCGAGCCCTCCCGGGAGTGGTGTGTTGCTTTTTTCTTTGCGCTGATAGCTTTGAAGATACGTTCTGATGGTGGTGAGAGTGGAGCACGACTGTCTCCGTGGCGCAGTTGGCTAGCTCAATCGGTGGTTAACCGAAAGGTTGGAGGTTCGAGCCCATCCGGTGGTGTTGCGGCGCTTTTTTTCTCTGGGCTGATAGCTTTGAAGATATGTTCTGACGGTGGTGAGAGTGGAGCAGGACTGTCTCTGTGGCGCAATTGGCTAGCGCGATCGGCTGTTAACCGAAAGGTTGGAGGTTCGAGCCCACCCGGTGGTGGTGCGGCGCTTTTTTTCTGTGCGCTGATAGCTTTGAAGATATGTTCTGACGGTGGTGAGAGTGGAGCATGACTGTCTTCGTGGCGCAATTGGCTAGCGCGATCGGCTGTTAACCGAAAGGTTGGAGGTTCGAGCCCACCCGGTGGTGGTGCGGCGCTTTTTTTCTTTGCGCTGATAGCTTTGAAGATATCTTCTGATGGTGGTGAGAGTAGAGCAGGACTGTCTCCGTGGCGCAATTGGGTAGCGCGATCGGCTGTTAACCGAAAGCTTGGAGGTTCGAGCCCACCCGGTGGTGGTGCGGCGCTTTTTTTCTTTGCGCTGATGGCTTTGAAGATATGTTCTAATGGTGGTAAGAGTGGAGCAGGACTGTCTCCGTGGCGCAATTGGCTAGCGCGATCGGCTGTTAACCGAAAGGTTGGAGTTTCGAGCCTCCCGGGAGTGGTGTGTTGCTTTTTTCTTTGCGGTAATAGCTTTGAAGATATGTTCTGATGGTGATGAGAGTGGAGCACGACTGTCTCCTTGGGGAAATTGGCTAGCGCGATCGGCTGTTAACCGAAAGGTTGGAGGTTCGAGCCCACCCGGTGGTGGTGCGGCGCTTTATTTTCTTTGGGCTGATAGCTCTGAAGAAATGTTCTGACGGTGGTGAGAGTAGAAGGACTGTCTCCCTGGCGTGATTGGCTAGCGTGATCGGCTGTTAACCGAAAAGTTGGAGGTTCGAGCCCACCCGTTGGGGGTGCGGCGCTTTTTTTGTTTGGGCTGATGAAGATATGTTCTAATGGTGGGGAGAGTGGAGCAGGACTGTCTCCGTGGCGCAATTGGCTAGCGCGATCGGCTGTTAACCGAAAATGTGGAGGTTCGAGCCCTCCCGGGAGTGGTGTGTTGCTTTTTCTTTGCGCCGATAGCTTTGAAGATATGTTCTGATGGTGGTGACAGTAAGCACGACAGTCTCCGTGGCGCGAGTGGCTAGCGCGATCGGCTGTTAACCGAAAGGTCGGAGGTTCGAGCCAACCCAGTGGTGGTGCGGCGCTCTTTTTTCTTTGGGCTGATGGCTTTGAAGATTTGTTCTGATGGTGGTTAGGGTGGAGCAGAACTGTCTCCGTGGCGCAATTGGCTGGCGCGATCGACTGATAACCGAAAGGTTGGAGTTTCGAGCCCACCCGGTGTTGGTGCGGCGCTTTCTTTCCTTTGGGCTGATAGCTTTGAAGATATGTTCTGATGGTGGTGAGAGTAGAGCAGGACTGTCTCCGTGGCGCAATTGGCTAGTGCGATCGGCTGTTAACCGAAAGGTTGGAGGTTCGAGCGAACCCGGTGGTGGTATGGCGCTTTTTTTTCTTTGTGCTGATAGCTTTGAAGAGATGTTCTGATGGTGGTGAGAGTGCAGCAGGACTATCTCCGTGGCGCAATTGGATAGCGCGATTGGCTGTTAACCGAAAGATTGGAGGTTCGATCCCACCCGGTGGTGGTGCGGTGCTGTTTTTTCTTTGGGCTGATAGCTTTGAAGATATGTTCTGATGGTGGTGAGAGTGGAGCACGACTGTCTCGGTGGCGCAGTTGGCTAGCTCGATCGGCTGTTAACCGAAAGGTTGGAGGTTCGAGCCCACCCGGTGGTGTTGCGGCGCTTTTTTTTCTTTGAGCTGATAGCTTTGAAGATATGTTCTGACGGTGGTGAGAGTGGAGCAGGACTGTCTCTGTGGCGCAAGTGGCTAGCGCGATCGGCTGTTAATTGAAAAGTTGGAGGTTCGAGCCCACCCGGTGGTGGTGCGGCGCTTTTTTTCTTTGCGCTGATAGCTTTGAAGACATGTTGTGACGGTGGTGAGAGTGGAGCAGGACTGTCTCCGTGGCACAATTGGCTAGGGCAATCGGCTGTTAACCGAAAGCTTGGAGTTTCGAGCCCACCCAGTGGTGGTGCGGCGCTTTTTTTTCTTTGGGCTGATCGCTTTGAAGATATGTTCTGATGGTGGTAAGAGTGGAGCAGTACTGTCTCCGTGGCGCAATTGGCTAGCGCGATCGGCTGTTAACCGAAAGGTTGGAGTTTCGAGCCCTCCCGGGAGTGGTGTGTTGCTTTTTTCTTTGCGGTAATAGCTTTGAAGATATGTTCTGATGGCGGTGAGAGTGGAGCAGGACTGTCTTCGTGGCGCAGTTGGCTAGCACGACCGGCTGTTGACCGAAAGGTTGGAGGTTTCGAGCCCACCCGGTGGTGGTGCGGCGCTTTTTTTTCTTTGGGCTGATAGCTTTGAAGATGTTTTGATAGTGGTGAGAGTAGAGCAGGACTGTCTCCGGGGCGCAATTGGCTAGCGTGATCGGCTGTTAACCGAAAAGTTGGAGGTTCGAGCCCACCCGGTGGTGGTGCGCTGCTTTTTTTTCTTTGGGCTGATAGCTTTGAAGATATGTTCTGATGGTGGTGAGAGTGGAGCAGGACCGTCTCCGTGGCGCAATTGGCTAGGGCAATCGGCTGTTAACCGAAAGCTCGGAGCTTTGAACCCACCCAGTGATGGTGCGGCACTTTTTTTTTTCTTTGGGCTGATGGCTTTGAAGAAATGTTCTGATGGTGGTAAGAGTGGAGCAGGACTGTCTCCGTGGCGCAATTGGCTAGCGCGATCGGCTGTTAACCGAAAGGTTGAAGTTTTGAGCCCTCCCGGGAGTGGTGTGTTGCTTTTTTTTGTGGTAATAGCTTTGAACATATGTTCTGATGGTGGTGAGAGTGGAGCAGGACCATCTCCATGGCGCAATTGGCTAGCGTGATCGGCTGTAAACCGAAAAGTGTGAGGTTCGAGCCCACCCGGTGGTGGTGCGGCGTTTTTTTTCTTTGGGGCAATAGCTCTGAAGAAATGTTCTGACGGTGGTGAGAGTGGAGCACAACTGTCTCCGTGGCGCAATTGGCTAGCGCGATCGGCTGTTAACCGAAAGGTTGAAGTTTCGAGCCCTCCCGGGAGTGGTGTGTTGCTTTTTTTGTGGTAATAGCTTTGAACATATGTTCTGATGGTGGTGAGAGTGGAGCAGGACTGTCTCCATGGCGCAATTGGCTAGCGTGATCGGCTGTAAACCGAAAAGTGTGAGGTTCGAGCCCACCCGGTGGTGGTGCGGCGTTTTTTTTCTTTGGGCTGATAGCTCTGAAGAAATGTTCTGACGGTGGTGAGACTGGAGCAGGACTGTCTCCGTGGTGCAATTGGCTAGCGCGATCGGCTGTTAACCGAAAAGTTGGAGGTTCGAGCTCTCCCGGGAGGGGTGTGTTGCTTTTTTCTTGCGCTGATAGCTTTGAAGGTATGTTCTGACGGTGGTGAGAGTGGAGCACGACTGTCTCTGTGGCGCAATTGGCTAGCTTAATCAGCTGTTAACCGAAAGGTTGGAGGTTCGAGCCAACCCGTTGGTGGTGCGGCACTTTTTTTTTCTGTGGGCTGATAGCTTTGAAGATATGTTCTGATGGTGTCGAGAGTGGAGCAGGACTGTCTCCGTGGCGCATTTGGCTAGCATGATCGGCTGTTAACCGAAAAGTTGGAGGTTCGAGCCCACCCGGTGGTGGTGCGGCGTTTTTTCTCTTTGGGCTGATAGCTTAGAAGATATGTTCTGATGGTGGTGAGAGTGGAGCAGGACTGTCTGCGTGGTGCAATTGGCTAGCGCGACCGGCTGTTAACCGAAAGGTTGGAGGTTCGAGCCCTTCCGGTGGTGGTGCGCCGCTTTTTTTTCTTTGGGATGATAGCTCTGAAGAAATGTTCTGACGGTGGTGAGGGTGGAGCACGACTGTCTCCGTGGGGCAATTGGGTAGCGCGATCGGCTGTTAACCAAAATGTTGGAGGTTCGAGCCCACCCGGTGGTGGTGCGGCGCTTTTTTTAGATGCGGAAGCATCTTATACTCGCGCCTTGTAGTGCGCCGTCCGCACCGCTTCTCGAACATTCGACAGCTGACGCGCGCGCATGCGCCGTCGCGCCGTCGCCCACTCTTCCACCATCTGTGCATCCCTTCCTCCTCTACACACCGCGCGCGCTTCACTCCTCCACCATCTGTGCACCCTTCCTCCTCTACACACCGCGTTCGACATCTACAATTCTCCTGATTCTCCAGTGGACGCGCATGTGGCGTCGCGCTTCGAGATCATTCAACAGCTGACAGTGCATGCGCCGTCGCGCTGCATATATACTCAAGGTCGGCGCTCGCTCGCTCAGTTGCCGCTCGTCGGTTGGTTTGTACGGCGCGTCGACGTCCAAGGTCGCGGTGAAATGAATTCCAACGAATCCACAAACACAATGATCAACGTCCCTTCGACCAGCGCCGCCCTTTCGCATACGTGTGTACGTGTTCACTCATTTAACACCCCCTCCTACAACCACGTTAACCAATTTAGCCATCGACCCAAGTAAGTCGCAATTTAACACCCCATTTCACAACCACGTTAACCAATTTAGCCATCGACCCAAGTAAGTCGCACTTTAACACCCCGTTAACCAATTATATGCTCCGCATCCTCCTCAGTGTTCCCCCGAGGGAAGCTGCGGGCAATTTTTTTTCTTTGCGCTGATAGCTCTGAAGAAATGTTCCGACGGTGGTGAGAGTAGAAGGACTGTCTCCCTGGCGTGATTGGCTAGTGTGATCGGCTGTTAACCGAAAAGTTGGAGGTTCGAGCCCACCCGTTGGGGGTGCGGCGCTTTTTTTTGTTTGGGCTGATAGCTTTGATGATATGTTCTGATGGTGGTGAGAGTGGAGCAGGACTGTCTGCGTGGTGCAATTGGCTAGCGCGATCGGCTGTTAACCGAAAGGTTGGAGTTTCGAGCCTCAAGGGAGTGGTGTGTTGCTTTTTTCTTTGCGGTAATAGCTCTGAAGAAATGTTCTGACGGTGGTGAGGGTGGAGCACGACTGTCTCCGTGGGGCAATTGGCTAGCGCGATCGGCTGTTAACCAAAATGTTGGAGGTTCGAGCCCACCCGGTGGTGGTGCGGCGCTTTTTTTTTCTTTGCGCTGATAGCTCTGAAGAAATGTTCCGACGGTGGTGAGAGTAGAAGGACTGTCTCCCTGGCGTGATTGGCTAGTGTGATCGGCTGTTAACCGAAAAGTTGGAGGTTCGAGCCCACCCGTTGGGGGTGCGGCGCTTTTTTTTGTTTGGGCTGATAGCTTTGATTATATGTTCTGATGGTGGTGAGAGTGGAGCAGGACTGTCTGCGTGGTGCAATTGGCTAGCGCGATCGGCTGTTAACCGAAAGGTTGGAGTTTCGAGCCTCAAGGGAGTGGTGTGTTGCTTTTTTCTTTGCGGTAATAGCTTTGAAGATATGTTCTGATGGTGGTGAGAGTGGAGCACGACTGTCTCCTTGGGGAAATTGGCTAGCGCGATCGGCTGTTAACCGAAAGGTTGGAGGTTCGAGCCCACCCGGTGGTGGTGCGGCGCTTTATTTTCTTTGGGCTGATAGCTCTGAAGAAATGTTCTGACGGTGGTGAGAGTAGAAGGACTGTCTCCCTGGCGTGATTGGCTAGCGTGATCGGCTGTTAACCGAAAAGTTGGAGGTTCGAGCCCACCCGTTGGGGGTGCGGCGCTTTTTTTTGTTTGGGCTGATAGCTTTGAAGATATGTTCTAATGGTAGTGAGAGTGGAGCAGGACTGTCTCCGTGGCGCAATTGGCTAGCGCGATCGACTGCTAACCGAAAGGTTGGAGTTTCGAGCCCACCCGGTGTTGGTGCGGCGCTTTCTTTCCTTTGGGCTGATAGCTTTGAAGATATGTTCTGATGGTGGTGAGAGTAGAGCAGGACTGTCTCCGTGGCGCAATTGGCTAGGGCGATCGGCTGTTAACCGAAAGGTTGGAGTTTCGAGCCCTCCCGGGATAGGTGTGTTGCTTTTTTCTTTGCGCTGATAGCTTTGAAGATATGTTTGATGGTGGTGAGGGAGGAGCACAACTGTCTCCGTTGCGTAGTTGGCTAGTGCGATCGGCTGTTAACCGAAAGGTTGGAGGTTCGAGCCCACCCGGTGGTGGTTTGGCGCTTTTTTTTCTTTGTGCTGATAGCTTTGAAAATATGTTCTGATGGTGGTGAGAGCGCAGCAGGACTATCTCCGTGGCGCAATTGGATAGCGCGATTGGCTGTTAACAGAAAGATTGGAGGTTCGATCCCACCCGGTGGTGGTGCGGTGCTGTTTTTTCTTTGGGCTGATAGCTTTGAAGATATGTTCTGATGGTGGTGAGAGTGGAGCACGACTGTCTCCGTGGCGCAGTTGGCTAGCTCGATCGGCTGTTAACCGAAAGGTTGGAGGTTCGAGCCCACCCGTTGGTGTTGCGGCGCTTTTTTTTCTTTGAGCTGATAGCTTTGAAGATATGTTCTGACGGTGGTGAGAGTGGAGCAGGACTGTCTCTGTGGCGCAAGTGGCTAGCGCGATCGGCTGTTAACCGAAAAGTTGGAGGTTCGAGCCCACCCGGTGGGGGTGCGGCGCTTTTTTTCTTTGCGCTGATAGCTTTGAAGACATGTTGTGACGGTGGTGAGAGTGGAGCAGTACTGTCTCCGTGGCGCAATTGGCTAGCGCGATCGGCTGTTAACCGAAAGGTTGGAGGTTCGAGCCCACCCGGTGGTGGTGCGGCGCTTTTTTTCTTTGCGCTGATAGCTTTGAAGATATCTTCTGATGGTGGTGAGAGTAGAGCAGGTCTGTCTCCGTGGCGCAATTGGCTAGCGTGATCGGCTGTTAACCGAAAAGTTGGAGGTTCGAGCCCACCCGGTGATGGTGCGGTGCTTTTTTTCTTTGTGCTGATAGCTTTGAAGATATGTTCTGATGGTGGTGAGAGTGGAGCAGGACTATCTCCGTGGCGCAATTGCATAGCGCGATTGGCTGTTAACCGAAAGGTTGGAGGTTCGATCCCACCCGGTGGTGGTGCGGTGCTGTCTTTTCTTTGGGCTGATAGCTTTGACGATATGTTCTGATGGTGGTGAGATTGGAGCAGGATTGTCTCCGTGGCGCAATTGGCTAGCGCGATCGGATGTTAACCGAAAAGTCGAAGGTTCGAGCGCACCCGGTGGTGGTGCGGCGCTTTTTTTTCTTTGGGCTGATAGCTTTGAAGATATGTTCTGATGGTGGTGAGAGTGGAGCAGGACTGTCTCCGTGGCGCAATTGGCTTGCGCGATCGGCTGTTAACCGAAAGGTTGGAGGCTCCAGCCCACCCGGTGGTGGTGCGGCGCTTTTTTTTCTTTGCGCTGATAGCTTTGAAGATATGTTCTGATTGTGGTTAGAGTGGAGCAGGAATGTCTCCGTGGCGCAATTGGCTAGCGCGATCGGCTGTTAACCGAAAGCTTGAAGGTTCGAGCCCACCCGGTGGTGGTGCGGCGCTTTTTTTCTTTGCGCTGAAAGCTTTGAAGATATGTTCTGATGGTGGTGAGAACGGAGCAAGACTGTCTCCGTGGCGCAATGGGCTAGCGCGATCGGCTGTTAACCGAAAGGTTGGAGTTTCGAGCCCTCCCGGGAGTGGTGTGTTGCTTTTTTCTTTGCGCTGATAGCTTTGAAGATACGTTCTGATAGTGGTGAGAGTGGAGCACGACTGTCTCCGTGGCGCAGTTGGCTAGCTCGATCGGCGGTTAACCGAAAGGTTGGAGGTTCGAGCCCATCCGGTGGTGTTGCGGCGCTTTTTTTCTCTGGGCTAATAGCTTTGAAGATAAGTTCTGACGGTGGTGAGAGTGGAGCAGGACTGTCTCTGTGGCGCAATTGGCTAGCGCGATCGGCTGTTAACTGAAAGGATGGAGGTTCGAGCCCACCCGGTGGTGGTGCGGCGCTTTTTTTCTTTGCGCTGATAGCTTTGAATATATGTTCTGACGGTGGTGAGAGTGGAGCATGACTGTCTTCGTGGCGCAATTGGCTAGCGCGATCGGCTGTTAACCGAAAGGTTGGAGGTTCGAGCCCACCCGGTGGTGGTGCGGCGCTTTTTTTCTTTGCGCTGATTGCTTTGAAGATATCTTCTGATGGTGGTGAGAGTAGAGCAGGACTGTCTCCGTGGCGCAATTGGCTAGCGTGATCGTCTGTTAACCGAAAAGTTGGAGGTTCGAGCCCACCCGGTGGTGGTGCGGTGCTTTTTTTTTTCTTTGGGCTGATAGCTTTGAAGATATGTTCTGATGGTGGTGAGAGTGGAGCAGGACTGTTTCCGTGGCGCAATTGGCTAGGGCGATCGGCTGTTAACCAAAATGTTGGAGGTTCGAGCCCACCCGGTGGTGGTGCGGCGCTTTTTTTTCTTTGCGCTGATAGCTCTGAAGAAATGTTCTGACGGTGGTGAGAGTAGAAGGACTGTCTCCCTGGCGTGATTGGCTAGCGTGATCGGCTGTTAACCGAAAAGTTGGAGGTTCGAACCCACCCGTTGGGGGTGCGGCGCTTTTTTTTGTTTGGGCTGATAGCTTTGATGATATGTTCTGATGGTGGTGAGAGTGGAGCAGGACTGTCTGCGTGGTGCAATTGGCTAGCGCGATCGGCTGTTAACCGAGAGGTTGGAGTTTTGAGCCTCCCGGGAGTGATGTGTTGCTTTTTTCTTTGCGGTAATAGCTTTGAAGATATGTTCTGATGGGGGTGAGAGTGGAGCACGACTGTCTCCTTGGGGAAATTGGCTAGCGCGATCGGCTGTTAACCGAAAGGTTGGAGGTTCGAGCCCACCCGGTGGTGGTGCGGCGCTTTATTTTCTTTGGGCTGATAGCTCTGAAGAAATGTTCTGACGGTGGTGAGAGTAGAAGGACTGTCTCCCTGGTGTGATTGGCTAGCGTGATCGGCTGTTAACCGAAAAGTTGGAGGTTCGAGCCCACCCGTTGGGGGTGCGGCGCTTTTTTTTGTTTGGGCTGATAGCTTTGAAGATATGTTCTAATGGTGGTGAGAGTGGAGCAGGACTGTCTCCGTGGCGCAATTGGCTAGCTCGATCGGCGGTTAACCGAAAGGTTGGAGGTTCGAGCCCATCCGGTGGTGTTGCGGCGCTTTTTTTCTCTGGGCTAATAGCTTTGAAGATATGTTCTGACGGTGGTGAGAGTGGAGCAGGACTGTCTCTGTGGCGCAATTGGCTAGCGCGATCGGCTGTTAACTGAAAGGTTGGAGGTTCGAGCCCACCCGGTGGTGGTGCGGCGCTTTTTTTCTTTGCGCTGATAGCTTTGAATATATGTTCTGACGGTGGTGAGAGTGGAGCATGACTGTCTTCGTGGCGCAATTGGCTAGCGCGATCGGCTGTTAACCGAAAGGTTGGAGGTTCGAGCCCACCCGGTGGTGGTGCGGCGCTTTTTTTCTTTGGGCTGATAGCTTTGAAGATATGTTCTGATGGTGGTGAGAGTGGAGCACGACTGTCTCGGTGGCGCAGTTGGCTAGCTCGATCGGCTGTTAACCGAAAGGTTGGAGGTTCGAGCCCACCCGGTGGTGTTGCGGCGCTTTTTTTTCTTTGAGCTGATAGCTTTGAAGATATGTGCTGACGGTGGTGAGAGTGGAGCAGGACTGTCTCTGTGGCGCAAGTGGCTAGCGCGATCGGCTGTTAATTGAAAAGTCGGAGGTTCGAGCCCACCCGGTGGTGGTGCGGCGCTTTTTTTCTTTGCGCTGATAGCTTTGAAGACATGTTGTGACGGTGGTGAGAGTGGAGCAGGACTGTCTCCGTGGCGCAATTGGCTAGCGCGATCAGCTGTTAACCGAAAAGTTGGAGGTTCGAGCCCACCCGGTGGTGGTGCGGCGCTTTTTTCCTTTGCGCTGATAGCTTTGAAGATATCTTCTGATGGTGGTGAGAGTGGAGCAGGACTGTCTCCGTGCGCAATCGGCTAGGGCAATCGGCTGTTAAACGAAAGCTTGGAGTTTCGAGCCCACCCAGTGATGGTGCGGCACTTTTTTTTTTCTTTGGGCTGATGGCTTTGAAGAAATGTTCTGATGGTGGTAAGAGTGGAGCAGGACTGTCTCCGTGGCGCAATTGGCTAGCGCGATCGGCTGTTAACCGAAAGGTTGAAGTTTTGAGCCCTCCCGGGAGTGGTGTGTTGCTTTTTTTTGTGGTAATAGCTTTGAACATATGTTCTGATGGTGGTGAGAGTGGAGCAGGACCATTTCCATGGCGCAATTGGCTAGCGTGATCGGCTGTAAACCGAAAAGTGTGAGGTTCGAGCCCACCCGGTGGTGGTGCGGCGTTTTTTTTCTTTGGGGCAATAGCTCTGAAGAAATGTTCTGACGGTGGTGAGAGTGGAGCACAACTGTCTCCGTGGCGCAATTGGCTAGCGCGATCGGCTGTTAACCGAAAGGTTGAAGTTTCGAGCCCTCCCGGGAGTGGTGTGTTGCTTTTTTTGTGGTAATAGCTTTGAACATATGTTCTGATGGTGGTGAGAGTGGAGCAGGACTGTCTCCATGGCGCAATTGGCTAGCGTGATCGGCTGTAAACCGAAAAGTGTGAGGTTCGAGCCCACCCGGTGGTGGTGCGGCGTTTTTTTTCTTTGGGCTGATAGCTCTGAAGAAATGTTCTGACGGTGGTGAGACTGGAGCAGGACTGTCTCCGTGGTGCAATTGGCTAGCGCGATCGGCTGTTAACCGAAAAGTTGGAGGTTCGAGCTCTCCCGGGAGGGGTGTGTTGCTTTTTTCTTGCGCTGATAGCTTTGAAGGTATGTTCTGACGGTGGTGAGAGTGGAGCACGACTGTCTCTGTGGCGCAATTGGCTAGCTTAATCAGCTGTTAACCGAAAGGTTGGAGGTTCGAGCCAACCCGTTGGTGGTGCGGCACTTTTTTTTTCTGTGGGCTGATAGCTTTGAAGATATGTTCTGATGGTGTCGAGAGTGGAGCAGGACTGTCTCCGTGGCGCATTTGGCTAGCATGATCGGCTGTTAACCGAAAAGTTGGAGGTTCGAGCCCACCCGGTGGTGGTGCGGCGTTTTTTCTCTTTGGGCTGATAGCTTAGAAGATATGTTCTGATGGTGGTGAGAGTGGAGCAGGACTGTCTGCGTGGTGCAATTGGCTAGCGCGACCGGCTGTTAACCGAAAGGTTGGAGGTTCGAGCCCTTCCGGTGGTGGTGCGCCGCTTTTTTTTCTTTGGGATGATAGCTCTGAAGAAATGTTCTGACGGTGGTGAGGGTGGAGCACGACTGTCTCCGTGGGGCAATTGGGTAGCGCGATCGGCTGTTAACCAAAATGTTGGAGGTTCGAGCCCACCCGGTGGTGGTGCGGCGCTTTTTTTCTTTGGGCTGATAGCTTTGAAGATATGTTCTGATGGTGGTGAGAGTGGAGCACGACTGTCTCGGTGGCGCAGTTGGCTAGCTCGATCGGCTGTTAACCGAAAGGTTGGAGGTTCGAGCCCACCCGGTGGTGTTGCGGCGCTTTTTTTTCTTTGAGCTGATAGCTTTGAAGATATGTGCTGACGGTGGTGAGAGTGGAGCAGGACTGTCTCTGTGGCGCAAGTGGCTAGCGCGATCGGCTGTTAATTGAAAAGTCGGAGGTTCGAGCCCACCCGGTGGTGGTGCGGCGCTTTTTTTCTTTGCGCTGATAGCTTTGAAGACATGTTGTGACGGTGGTGAGAGTGGAGCAGGACTGTCTCCGTGGCGCAATTGGCTAGCGCGATCAGCTGTTAACCGAAAAGTTGGAGGTTCGAGCCCACCCGGTGGTGGTGCGGCGCTTTTTTCCTTTGCGCTGATAGCTTTGAAGATATCTTCTGATGGTGGTGAGAGTGGAGCAGGACTGTCTCCGTGCGCAATCGGCTAGGGCAATCGGCTGTTAAACGAAAGCTTGGAGTTTCGAGCCCACCCAGTGATGGTGCGGCACTTTTTTTTTTCTTTGGGCTGATGGCTTTGAAGAAATGTTCTGATGGTGGTAAGAGTGGAGCAGGACTGTCTCCGTGGCGCAATTGGCTAGCGCGATCGGCTGTTAACCGAAAGGTTGAAGTTTTGAGCCCTCCCGGGAGTGGTGTGTTGCTTTTTTTTGTGGTAATAGCTTTGAACATATGTTCTGATGGTGGTGAGAGTGGAGCAGGACCATTTCCATGGCGCAATTGGCTAGCGTGATCGGCTGTAAACCGAAAAGTGTGAGGTTCGAGCCCACCCGGTGGTGGTGCGGCGTTTTTTTTCTTTGGGGCAATAGCTCTGAAGAAATGTTCTGACGGTGGTGAGAGTGGAGCACAACTGTCTCCGTGGCGCAATTGGCTAGCGCGATCGGCTGTTAACCGAAAGGTTGAAGTTTCGAGCCCTCCCGGGAGTGGTGTGTTGCTTTTTTTGTGGTAATAGCTTTGAACATATGTTCTGATGGTGGTGAGAGTGGAGCAGGACTGTCTCCATGGCGCAATTGGCTAGCGTGATCGGCTGTAAACCGAAAAGTGTGAGGTTCGAGCCCACCCGGTGGTGGTGCGGCGTTTTTTTTCTTTGGGCTGATAGCTCTGAAGAAATGTTCTGACGGTGGTGAGACTGGAGCAGGACTGTCTCCGTGGTGCAATTGGCTAGCGCGATCGGCTGTTAACCGAAAAGTTGGAGGTTCGAGCTCTCCCGGGAGGGGTGTGTTGCTTTTTTCTTGCGCTGATAGCTTTGAAGGTATGTTCTGACGGTGGTGAGAGTGGAGCACGACTGTCTCTGTGGCGCAATTGGCTAGCTTAATCAGCTGTTAACCGAAAGGTTGGAGGTTCGAGCCAACCCGTTGGTGGTGCGGCACTTTTTTTTTCTGTGGGCTGATAGCTTTGAAGATATGTTCTGATGGTGGTGAGAGTGGAGCAGGACTGTCTCCGTGGCGCAATTGGCTTGCGCGATCGGCTGTTAACCGAAAGGTTGGAGGCTCCAGCCCACCCGGTGGTGGTGCGGCGCTTTTTTTTCTTTGCGCTGATAGCTTTGAAGATATGTTCTGATTGTGGTGAGAGTGGAGCAGGAATGTCTCCGTGGCGCAATTGGCTAGCGCGATCGGCTGTTAACCGAAAGCTTGAAGGTTCGAGCCCACCCGGTGGTGGTGCGGCGCTTTTTTTCTTTGCGCTGAAAGCTTTGAAGATATGTTCTGATGGTGGTGAGAACGGAGCAAGACTGTCTCCGTGGCGCAATGGGCTAGCGCGATCGGCTGTTAACCGAAAGGTTGGAGTTTCGAGCCCTCCCGGGAGTGGTGTGTTGCTTTTTTCTTTGCGCTGATAGCTTTGAAGATACGTTCTGATAGTGGTGAGAGTGGAGCACGACTGTCTCCGTGGCGCAGTTGGCTAGCTCGATCGGCGGTTAACCGAAAGGTTGGAGGTTCGAGCCCATCCGGTGGTGTTGCGGCGCTTTTTTTCTCTGGGCTAATAGCTTTGAAGATAAGTTCTGACGGTGGTGAGAGTGGAGCAGGACTGTCTCTGTGGCGCAATTGGCTAGCGCGATCGGCTGTTAACTGAAAGGATGGAGGTTCGAGCCCACCCGGTGGTGGTGCGGCGCTTTTTTTCTTTGCGCTGATAGCTTTGAATATATGTTCTGACGGTGGTGAGAGTGGAGCATGACTGTCTTCGTGGCGCAATTGGCTAGCGCGATCGGCTGTTAACCGAAAGGTTGGAGGTTCGAGCCCACCCGGTGGTGGTGCGGCGCTTTTTTTCTTTGCGCTGATTGCTTTGAAGATATCTTCTGATGGTGGTGAGAGTAGAGCAGGACTGTCTCCGTGGCGCAATTGGCTAGCGTGATCGTCTGTTAACCGAAAAGTTGGAGGTTCGAGCCCACCCGGTGGTGGTGCGGTGCTTTTTTTTTTCTTTGGGCTGATAGCTTTGAAGATATGTTCTGATGGTGGTGAGAGTGGAGCAGGACTGTTTCCGTGGCGCAATTGGCTAGGGCGATCGGCTGTTAACCAAAATGTTGGAGGTTCGAGCCCACCCGGTGGTGGTGCGGCGCTTTTTTTTCTTTGCGCTGATAGCTCTGAAGAAATGTTCTGACGGTGGTGAGAGTAGAAGGACTGTCTCCCTGGCGTGATTGGCTAGCGTGATCGGCTGTTAACCGAAAAGTTGGAGGTTCGAACCCACCCGTTGGGGGTGCGGCGCTTTTTTTTGTTTGGGCTGATAGCTTTGATGATATGTTCTGATGGTGGTGAGAGTGGAGCAGGACTGTCTGCGTGGTGCAATTGGCTAGAGCGATCGGCTGTTAACCGAGAGGTTGGAGTTTTGAGCCTCCCGGGAGTGATGTGTTGCTTTTTTCTTTGCGGTAATAGCTTTGAAGATATGTTCTGATGGGGGTGAGAGTGGAGCACGACTGTCTCCTTGGGGAAATTGGCTAGCGCGATCGGCTGTTAACCGAAAGGTTGGAGGTTCGAGCCCACCCGGTGGTGGTGCGGCGCTTTATTTTCTTTGGGCTGATAGCTCTGAAGAAATGTTCTGACGGTGGTGAGAGTAGAAGGACTGTCTCCCTGGTGTGATTGGCTAGCGTGATCGGCTGTTAACCGAAAAGTTGGAGGTTCGAGCCCACCCGTTGGGGGTGCGGCGCTTTTTTTTGTTTGGGCTGATAGCTTTGAAGATATGTTCTAATGGTGGTGAGAGTGGAGCAGGACTGTCTCCGTGGCGCAATTGGCTAGCTCGATCGGCGGTTAACCGAAAGGTTGGAGGTTCGAGCCCATCCGGTGGTGTTGCGGCGCTTTTTTTCTCTGGGCTAATAGCTTTGAAGATATGTTCTGACGGTGGTGAGAGTGGAGCAGGACTGTCTCTGTGGCGCAATTGGCTAGCGCGATCGGCTGTTAACTGAAAGGTTGGAGGTTCGAGCCCACCCGGTGGTGGTGCGGCGCTTTTTTTCTTTGCGCTGATAGCTTTGAATATATGTTCTGACGGTGGTGAGAGTGGAGCATGACTGTCTTCGTGGCGCAATTGGCTAGCGCGATCGGCTGTTAACCGAAAGGTTGGAGGTTCGAGCCCACCCGGTGGTGGTGCGGCGCTTTTTTTCTTTGGGCTGATAGCTTTGAAGATATGTTCTGATGGTGGTGAGAGTGGAGCACGACTGTCTCGGTGGCGCAGTTGGCTAGCTCGATCGGCTGTTAACCGAAAGGTTGGAGGTTCGAGCCCACCCGGTGGTGTTGCGGCGCTTTTTTTTCTTTGAGCTGATAGCTTTGAAGATATGTGCTGACGGTGGTGAGAGTGGAGCAGGACTGTCTCTGTGGCGCAAGTGGCTAGCGCGATCGGCTGTTAATTGAAAAGTCGGAGGTTCGAGCCCACCCGGTGGTGGTGCGGCGCTTTTTTTCTTTGCGCTGATAGCTTTGAAGACATGTTGTGACGGTGGTGAGAGTGGAGCAGGACTGTCTCCGTGGCGCAATTGGCTAGCGCGATCAGCTGTTAACCGAAAAGTTGGAGGTTCGAGCCCACCCGGTGGTGGTGCGGCGCTTTTTTCCTTTGCGCTGATAGCTTTGAAGATATCTTCTGATGGTGGTGAGAGTGGAGCAGGACTGTCTCCGTGCGCAATCGGCTAGGGCAATCGGCTGTTAAACGAAAGCTTGGAGTTTCGAGCCCACCCAGTGATGGTGCGGCACTTTTTTTTTTCTTTGGGCTGATGGCTTTGAAGAAATGTTCTGATGGTGGTAAGAGTGGAGCAGGACTGTCTCCGTGGCGCAATTGGCTAGCGCGATCGGCTGTTAACCGAAAGGTTGAAGTTTTGAGCCCTCCCGGGAGTGGTGTGTTGCTTTTTTTTGTGGTAATAGCTTTGAACATATGTTCTGATGGTGGTGAGAGTGGAGCAGGACCATTTCCATGGCGCAATTGGCTAGCGTGATCGGCTGTAAACCGAAAAGTGTGAGGTTCGAGCCCACCCGGTGGTGGTGCGGCGTTTTTTTTCTTTGGGGCAATAGCTCTGAAGAAATGTTCTGACGGTGGTGAGAGTGGAGCACAACTGTCTCCGTGGCGCAATTGGCTAGCGCGATCGGCTGTTAACCGAAAGGTTGAAGTTTCGAGCCCTCCCGGGAGTGGTGTGTTGCTTTTTTTGTGGTAATAGCTTTGAACATATGTTCTGATGGTGGTGAGAGTGGAGCAGGACTGTCTCCATGGCGCAATTGGCTAGCGTGATCGGCTGTAAACCGAAAAGTGTGAGGTTCGAGCCCACCCGGTGGTGGTGCGGCGTTTTTTTTCTTTGGGCTGATAGCTCTGAAGAAATGTTCTGACGGTGGTGAGACTGGAGCAGGACTGTCTCCGTGGTGCAATTGGCTAGCGCGATCGGCTGTTAACCGAAAAGTTGGAGGTTCGAGCTCTCCCGGGAGGGGTGTGTTGCTTTTTTCTTGCGCTGATAGCTTTGAAGGTATGTTCTGACGGTGGTGAGAGTGGAGCACGACTGTCTCTGTGGCGCAATTGGCTAGCTTAATCAGCTGTTAACCGAAAGGTTGGAGGTTCGAGCCAACCCGTTGGTGGTGCGGCACTTTTTTTTTCTGTGGGCTGATAGCTTTGAAGATATGTTCTGATGGTGTCGAGAGTGGAGCAGGACTGTCTCCGTGGCGCATTTGGCTAGCATGATCGGCTGTTAACCGAAAAGTTGGAGGTTCGAGCCCACCCGGTGGTGGTGCGGCGTTTTTTCTCTTTGGGCTGATAGCTTAGAAGATATGTTCTGATGGTGGTGAGAGTGGAGCAGGACTGTCTGCGTGGTGCAATTGGCTAGCGCGACCGGCTGTTAACCGAAAGGTTGGAGGTTCGAGCCCTTCCGGTGGTGGTGCGCCGCTTTTTTTTCTTTGGGATGATAGCTCTGAAGAAATGTTCTGACGGTGGTGAGGGTGGAGCACGACTGTCTCCGTGGGGCAATTGGGTAGCGCGATCGGCTGTTAACCAAAATGTTGGAGGTTCGAGCCCACCCGGTGGTGGTGCGGCGCTTTTTTTCTTTGGGCTGATAGCTTTGAAGATATGTTCTGATGGTGGTGAGAGTGGAGCACGACTGTCTCGGTGGCGCAGTTGGCTAGCTCGATCGGCTGTTAACCGAAAGGTTGGAGGTTCGAGCCCACCCGGTGGTGTTGCGGCGCTTTTTTTTCTTTGAGCTGATAGCTTTGAAGATATGTGCTGACGGTGGTGAGAGTGGAGCAGGACTGTCTCTGTGGCGCAAGTGGCTAGCGCGATCGGCTGTTAATTGAAAAGTCGGAGGTTCGAGCCCACCCGGTGGTGGTGCGGCGCTTTTTTTCTTTGCGCTGATAGCTTTGAAGACATGTTGTGACGGTGGTGAGAGTGGAGCAGGACTGTCTCCGTGGCGCAATTGGCTAGCGCGATCAGCTGTTAACCGAAAAGTTGGAGGTTCGAGCCCACCCGGTGGTGGTGCGGCGCTTTTTTCCTTTGCGCTGATAGCTTTGAAGATATCTTCTGATGGTGGTGAGAGTGGAGCAGGACTGTCTCCGTGCGCAATCGGCTAGGGCAATCGGCTGTTAAACGAAAGCTTGGAGTTTCGAGCCCACCCAGTGATGGTGCGGCACTTTTTTTTTCTTTGGGCTGATGGCTTTGAAGAAATGTTCTGATGGTGGTAAGAGTGGAGCAGGACTGTCTCCGTGGCGCAATTGGCTAGCGCGATCGGCTGTTAACCGAAAGGTTGAAGTTTTGAGCCCTCCCGGGAGTGGTGTGTTGCTTTTTTTTGTGGTAATAGCTTTGAACATATGTTCTGATGGTGGTGAGAGTGGAGCAGGACCATTTCCATGGCGCAATTGGCTAGCGTGATCGGCTGTAAACCGAAAAGTGTGAGGTTCGAGCCCACCCGGTGGTGGTGCGGCGTTTTTTTTCTTTGGGGCAATAGCTCTGAAGAAATGTTCTGACGGTGGTGAGAGTGGAGCACAACTGTCTCCGTGGCGCAATTGGCTAGCGCGATCGGCTGTTAACCGAAAGGTTGAAGTTTCGAGCCCTCCCGGGAGTGGTGTGTTGCTTTTTTTGTGGTAATAGCTTTGAACATATGTTCTGATGGTGGTGAGAGTGGAGCAGGACTGTCTCCATGGCGCAATTGGCTAGCGTGATCGGCTGTAAACCGAAAAGTGTGAGGTTCGAGCCCACCCGGTGGTGGTGCGGCGTTTTTTTTCTTTGGGCTGATAGCTCTGAAGAAATGTTCTGACGGTGGTGAGACTGGAGCAGGACTGTCTCCGTGGTGCAATTGGCTAGCGCGATCGGCTGTTAACCGAAAAGTTGGAGGTTCGAGCTCTCCCGGGAGGGGTGTGTTGCTTTTTTCTTGCGCTGATAGCTTTGAAGGTATGTTCTGACGGTGGTGAGAGTGGAGCACGACTGTCTCTGTGGCGCAATTGGCTAGCTTAATCAGCTGTTAACCGAAAGGTTGGAGGTTCGAGCCAACCCGTTGGTGGTGCGGCACTTTTTTTTTCTGTGGGCTGATAGCTTTGAAGATATGTTCTGATGGTGTCGAGAGTGGAGCAGGACTGTCTCCGTGGCGCATTTGGCTAGCATGATCGGCTGTTAACCGAAAAGTTGGAGGTTCGAGCCCACCCGGTGGTGGTGCGGCGTTTTTTCTCTTTGGGCTGATAGCTTAGAAGATATGTTCTGATGGTGGTGAGAGTGGAGCAGGACTGTCTGCGTGGTGCAATTGGCTAGCGCGACCGGCTGTTAACCGAAAGGTTGGAGGTTCGAGCCCTTCCGGTGGTGGTGCGCCGCTTTTTTTTCTTTGGGATGATAGCTCTGAAGAAATGTTCTGACGGTGGTGAGGGTGGAGCACGACTGTCTCCGTGGGGCAATTGGGTAGCGCGATCGGCTGTTAACCAAAATGTTGGAGGTTCGAGCCCACCCGGTGGTGGTGCGGCGCTTTTTTTAGATGCGGAAGCATCTTATACTCGCGCCTTGTAGTGCGCCGTCCGCACCACTTCTCGAACATTCGACAGCTGACGCGCGCGCATGCGCCGTCGCGCCGTCGCCCACTCTTCCACCATCTGTGCATCCCTTCCTCCTCTACACACCGCGCGCGCTTCACTCCTCCACCATCTGTGCACCCTTCCTCCTCTACACACCGCGTTCGACATCTACAATTCTCCTGATTCTCCAGTGGACGCGCATGTGGCGTCGCGCTTCGAGAACATTCAACAGCTGACAGTGCATGCGCCGTCGCGCTGCATATATACTCAAGGTCGGCGCTCGCTCGCTCAGTTGCCGCTCGTCGGTTGGTTTGTACGGCGCGTCGACGTCCAAGGTCGCGGTGAAATGAATTCCAACGAATCCACAAACACAATGATCGACGTCCCTTCGACCAGCGCCGCCCTTTCGCATACGTGTGTACGTGTTCACTCATTTAACACCCCCTCCTACAACCACGTTAACCAATTTAGCCATCGACCCAAGTAAGTCGCAATTTAACACCCCATTTCACAACCACGTTAACCAATTTAGCCATCGACCCAAGTAAGTCGCACTTTAACACCCCGTTAACCAATTATATGCTCCGCATCCTCCTCAGTGTTCCCCCGAGGGAAGCTGCGGGCAATTTTTTTTCTTTGCGCTGATAGCTCTGAAGAAATGTTCCGACGGTGGTGAGAGTAGAAGGACTGTCTCCCTGGCGTGATTGGCTAGTGTGATCGGCTGTTAACCGAAAAGTTGGAGGTTCGAGCCCACCCGTTGGGGGTGCGGCGCTTTTTTTTGTTTGGGCTGATAGCTTTGATGATATGTTCTGATGGTGGTGAGAGTGGAGCAGGACTGTCTGCGTGGTGCAATTGGCTAGCGCGATCGGCTGTTAACCGAAAGGTTGGAGTTTCGAGCCTCAAGGGAGTGGTGTGTTGCTTTTTTCTTTGCGGTAATAGCTCTGAAGAAATGTTCTGACGGTGGTGAGGGTGGAGCACGACTGTCTCCGTGGGGCAATTGGCTAGCGCGATCGGCTGTTAACCAAAATGTTGGAGGTTCGAGCCCACCCGGTGGTGGTGCGGCGCTTTTTTTTTCTTTGCGCTGATAGCTCTGAAGAAATGTTCCGACGGTGGTGAGAGTAGAAGGACTGTCTCCCTGGCGTGATTGGCTAGTGTGATCGGCTGTTAACCGAAAAGTTGGAGGTTCGAGCCCACCCGTTGGGGGTGCGGCGCTTTTTTTTTGTTTGGGCTGATAGCTTTGATTATATGTTCTGATGGTGGTGAGAGTGGAGCAGGACTGTCTGCGTGGTGCAATTGGCTAGCGCGATCGGCTGTTAACCGAAAGGTTGGAGTTTCGAGCCTCAAGGGAGTGGTGTGTTGCTTTTTTCTTTGCGGTAATAGCTTTGAAGATATGTTCTGATGGTGGTGAGAGTGGAGCACGACTGTCTCCTTGGGGAAATTGGCTAGCGCGATCGGCTGTTAACCGAAAGGTTGGAGGTTCGAGCCCACCCGGTGGTGGTGCGGCGCTTTATTTTCTTTGGGCTGATAGCTCTGAAGAAATGTTCTGACGGTGGTGAGAGTAGAAGGACTGTCTCCCTGGCGTGATTGGCTAGCGTGATCGGCTGTTAACCGAAAAGTTGGAGGTTCGAGCCCACCCGTTGGGGGTGCGGCGCTTTTTTTTGTTTGGGCTGATAGCTTTGAAGATATGTTCTAATGGTAGTGAGAGTGGAGCAGGACTGTCTCCGTGGCGCAATTGGCTAGCGCGATCGACTGCTAACCGAAAGGTTGGAGTTTCGAGCCCACCCGGTGTTGGTGCGGCGCTTTCTTTCCTTTGGGCTGATAGCTTTGAAGATATGTTCTGATGGTGGTGAGAGTAGAGCAGGACTGTCTCCGTGGCGCAATTGGCTAGGGCGATCGGCTGTTAACCGAAAGGTTGGAGTTTCGAGCCCTCCCGGGATAGGTGTGTTGCTTTTTTCTTTGCGCTGATAGCTTTGAAGATATGTTTGATGGTGGTGAGGGAGGAGCACAACTGTCTCCGTTGCGTAGTTGGCTAGTGCGATCGGCTGTTAACCGAAAGGTTGGAGGTTCGAGCCCACCCGGTGGTGGTTTGGCGCTTTTTTTTCTTTGTGCTGATAGCTTTGAAAATATGTTCTGATGGTGGTGAGAGCGCAGCAGGACTATCTCCGTGGCGCAATTGGATAGCGCGATTGGCTGTTAACAGAAAGATTGGAGGTTCGATCCCACCCGGTGGTGGTGCGGTGCTGTTTTTTCTTTGGGCTGATAGCTTTGAAGATATGTTCTGACGGTGGTGAGAGTGGAGCAGGACTGTCTCTGTGGCGCAAGTGGCTAGCGCGATCGGCTGTTAACCGAAAAGTTGGAGGTTCGAGCCCACCCGGTGGGGGTGCGGCGCTTTTTTTCTTTGCGCTGATAGCTTTGAAGACATGTTGTGACGGTGGTGAGAGTGGAGCAGTACTGTCTCCGTGGCGCAATTGGCTAGCGCGATCGGCTGTTAACCGAAAGGTTGGAGGTTCGAGCCCACCCGGTGGTGGTGCGGCGCTTTTTTTCTTTGCGCTGATAGCTTTGAAGATATCTTCTGATGGTGGTGAGAGTAGAGCAGGTCTGTCTCCGTGGCGCAATTGGCTAGCGTGATCGGCTGTTAACCGAAAAGTTGGAGGTTCGAGCCCACCCGGTGATGGTGCGGTGCTTTTTTTCTTTGTGCTGATAGCTTTGAAGATATGTTCTGATGGTGGTGAGAGTGGAGCAGGACTATCTCCGTGGCGCAATTGCATAGCGCGATTGGCTGTTAACCGAAAGGTTGGAGGTTCGATCCCACCCGGTGGTGGTGCGGTGCTGTCTTTTCTTTGGGCTGATAGCTTTGACGATATGTTCTGATGGTGGTGAGATTGGAGCAGGATTGTCTCCGTGGCGCAATTGGCTAGCGCGATCGGATGTTAACCGAAAAGTCGAAGGTTCGAGCGCACCCGGTGGTGGTGCGGCGCTTTTTTTTCTTTGGGCTGATAGCTTTGAAGATATGTTCTGATGGTGGTGAGAGTGGAGCAGGACTGTCTCCGTGGCGCAATTGGCTTGCGCGATCGGCTGTTAACCGAAAGGTTGGAGGCTCCAGCCCACCCGGTGGTGGTGCGGCGCTTTTTTTTCTTTGCGCTGATAGCTTTGAAGATATGTTCTGATGGTGGTGAGAGTGGAGCAGGAATGTCTCCGTGGCGCAATTGGCTAGCGCGATCGGCTGTTAACCGAAAGCTTGAAGGTTCGAGCCCACCCGGTGGTGGTGCGGCGCTTTTTTTCTTTGCGCTGAAAGCTTTGAAGATATGTTCTGATGGTGGTGAGAACGGAGCAAGACTGTCTCCGTGGCGCAATGGGCTAGCGCGATCGGCTGTTAACCGAAAGGTTGGAGTTTCGAGCCCTCCCGGGAGTGGTGTGTTGCTTTTTTCTTTGCGCTGATAGCTTTGAAGATACGTTCTGATAGTGGTGAGAGTGGAGCACGACTGTCTCCGTGGCGCAGTTGGCTAGCTCGATCGGCGGTTAACCGAAAGGTTGGAGGTTCGAGCCCATCCGGTGGTGTTGCGGCGCTTTTTTTCTCTGGGCTAATAGCTTTGAAGATATGTTCTGATGGTGGTGAGAGTGGAGCAGGACTGTCTCTGTGGCGCAATTGGCTAGCGCGATCGGCTGTTAACTGAAAGGATGGAGGTTCGAGCCCACCCGGTGGTGGTGCGGCGCTTTTTTTCTTTGCGCTGATAGCTTTGAATATATGTTCTGACGGTGGTGAGAGTGGAGCATGACTGTCTTCGTGGCGCAATTGGCTAGCGCGATCGGCTGTTAACCGAAAGGTTGGAGGTTCGAGCCCACCCGGTGGTGGTGCGGCGCTTTTTTTCTTTGCGCTGATTGCTTTGAAGATATCTTCTGATGGTGGTGAGAGTAGAGCAGGACTGTCTCCGTGGCGCAATTGGCTAGCGTGATCGTCTGTTAACCGAAAAGTTGGAGGTTCGAGCCCACCCGGTGGTGGTGCGGTGCTTTTTTTTTCTTTGGGCTGATAGCTTTGAAGATATGTTCTGATGGTGGTGAGAGTGGAGCAGGACTGTTTCCGTGGCGCAATTGGCTAGGGCGATCGGCTGTTAACCAAAATGTTGGAGGTTCGAGCCCACCCGGTGGTGGTGCGGCGCTTTTTTTTCTTTGCGCTGATAGCTCTGAAGAAATGTTCTGACGGTGGTGAGAGTAGAAGGACTGTCTCCCTGGCGTGATTGGCTAGCGTGATCGGCTGTTAACCGAAAAGTTGGAGGTTCGAACCCACCCGTTGGGGGTGCGGCGCTTTTTTTTGTTTGGGCTGATAGCTTTGATGATATGTTCTGATGGTGGTGAGAGTGGAGCAGGACTGTCTGCGTGGTGCAATTGGCTAGCGCGATCGGCTGTTAACCGAGAGGTTGGAGTTTTGAGCCTCCCGGGAGTGATGTGTTGCTTTTTTCTTTGCGGTAATAGCTTTGAAGATATGTTCTGATGGGGGTGAGAGTGGAGCACGACTGTCTCCTTGGGGAAATTGGCTAGCGCGATCGGCTGTTAACCGAAAGGTTGGAGGTTCGAGCCCACCCGGTGGTGGTGCGGCGCTTTATTTTCTTTGGGCTGATAGCTCTGAAGAAATGTTCTGACGGTGGTGAGAGTAGAAGGACTGTCTCCCTGGTGTGATTGGCTAGCGTGATCGGCTGTTAACCGAAAAGTTGGAGGTTCGAGCCCACCCGTTGGGGGTGCGGCGCTTTTTTTTGTTTGGGCTGATAGCTTTGAAGATATGTTCTAATGGTGGTGAGAGTGGAGCAGGACTGTCTCCGTGGCGCAATTGGCTAGCTCGATCGGCGGTTAACCGAAAGGTTGGAGGTTCGAGCCCATCCGGTGGTGTTGCGGCGCTTTTTTTCTCTGGGCTAATAGCTTTGAAGATATGTTCTGACGGTGGTGAGAGTGGAGCAGGACTGTCTCTGTGGCGCAATTGGCTAGCGCGATCGGCTGTTAACTGAAAGGTTGGAGGTTCGAGCCCACCCGGTGGTGGTGCGGCGCTTTTTTTCTTTGCGCTGATAGCTTTGAATATATGTTCTGACGGTGGTGAGAGTGGAGCATGACTGTCTTCGTGGCGCAATTGGCTAGCGCGATCGGCTGTTAACCGAAAGGTTGGAGGTTCGAGCCCACCCGGTGGTGGTGCGGCGCTTTTTCTCTTTGGGCTGATAGCTTTGAAGATATGTTCTGATGGTGGTGAGAGTGGAGCACGACTGTCTCGGTGGCGCAGTTGGCTAGCTCGATCGGCTGTTAACCGAAAGGTTGGAGGTTCGAGCCCACCCGGTGGTGTTGCGGCGCTTTTTTTTCTTTGAGCTGATAGCTTTGAAGATATGTGCTGACGGTGGTGAGAGTGGAGCAGGACTGTCTCTGTGGCGCAAGTGGCTAGCGCGATCGGCTGTTAATTGAAAAGTTGGAGGTTCGAGCCCACCCGGTGGTGGTGCGGCGCTTTTTTTCTTTGCGCTGATAGCTTTGAAGACATGTTGTGACGGTGGTGAGAGTGGAGCAGGACTGTCTCCGTGGCGCAATTGGCTAGCGCGATCAGCTGTTAACCGAAAAGTTGGAGGTTCGAGCCCACCCGGTGGTGGTGCGGCGCTTTTTTCCTTTGCGCTGATAGCTTTGAAGATATCTTCTGATGGTGGTGAGAGTGGAGCAGGACTGTCTCCGTGCGCAATCGGCTAGGGCAATCGGCTGTTAAACGAAAGCTTGGAGTTTCGAGCCCACCCAGTGGTGGTGCGGCGCTTTTTTTTTCTTTGGGCTGATCGCTTTGAAGATATGTTCTGATGGTGGTAAGAGTGGAGCAGGACTGTCTCCGTGGCGCAATTGGCTAGGGCAATCGGCTGTTAACCGAAAGCTCGGAGCTTTGAACCCACCCAGTGGTGGTGCGGCACTTTTTTTTTTCTTTGGGCTGATGGCTTTCAAGATATGTTCTGATGGTGGTAAGAGTGGAGCAGGACTGTCTCCGTGGCGCAATTGGCTAGCGCGATCGGCTGTTAACCGAAAGGTTGAAGTTTCGAGCCCTCCCGTGAGTGGTGTGTTGCTTTTTTGTGGTAATAGCTTTGAACATATGTTCTGATGGTGGTGAGAGTGTAGCAGGACTGTCTCCATGGCGCTATTGGCTAGCGTGATCGGCTGTAAACCGAAAAGTTGGAGGTTCGAGCCCACCCGGTGGTGGTGCGGCATTTTTTTTCTTTGGGGTAATAGCTCTGAAGAAATGTTCTGACGGTGGTGAGAGTGGAGCAAAACTGTCTCCGTGGGGCAATTGGCTAGCGCGGTCGGCTGTTAATCGAAAGGTTGGAGGTTCGAGCCCACCCGGTGGTGGTTCGGCGCTTTTTTTTCTTTGGGCTGATAGCTCTGAAGAAATGTTCTGACGGTGGTGAGACTGGAGCAGGACTGTCTCCGTGGTCCAATTGGCTAGCGCGATCGGCTGTTAACCGAAAAGTTGGAGGTTCGAGCTCTCCCGGGAGGGGTGTGTTGCTTTTTTCTTTGCGCTGATAGCTTTGAAGGTATGTTCTGACGGTGGTGAGAGTGGAGAACGACTGTCTCTGTGGCGCAGTTGGCTAGCTTAATCAGCTGTTAACCGAAAGGTTGGAGGTTCGAGCCAACTTGTTGGTGGTGCGGCACTTTTTTTTCTGTGGGCTGATAGCTTTGAAGATATGTTCTGATGGTGTCGAGAGTGGAGCAGGACTGTCTCCGTGGCGCATTTGGCTAGCATGATCGGCTGTTAACCGAAAAGTTGGAGGTTCGAGCCCACCCGGTGGTGGTGCGGCGTTTTTTCTCATTGGGCTGATAGCTTAGAAGATATGTTCTGATGGTGGTGAGAGTGGAGCAGGACTGTCTCCGTGGCGCAATTGGCTAGCGCGATCGGCTGTTGACCGAAATGTTGGAGTGTCGAGCCCAGCCGGTGGTGGTGTGGCGCTTTTTTTTCTTTGGGCTGATAGCTTTGAAGATATGTTCTGATGGTGGTGAGAGTAGAGCAGGACTGTCTGCGTGGCGCAATTGGCTAGCGCGATCGGATGTTAACCGAAAGGTTGGAGTTTCGAGCCCTCCCGGGAGTGGTGTGTTGCTTTTTTCTTTGCGCTGATAGCTTTAAAGATATGTTCTGATGGTGGTGAGAGTGGAGCACGACTGTCTCCGTGGCGCAGTTGGCTAGCGCGATCGGCTGTTAACCGAAAGGTTGGAGGTTCGAGCCCACACGGTGTTGGTGCGGCGCTTTTTTTCTTTGGGCTGATAGCTTTGAAGATATGTTCTGACGGTGGTGAGAGTGGAGCAGGACTGTCTCCGTGGCGCAATTGGCTAGCGCGATCGGCTGTTAACCAAAAGGTCGGAGGTTCGAGCCCACCCGGTGGTGGTGCGGCGCTTTTTTTTCTTCGGGCTGATAGCTTTGAAGATATGTTCTGATGGTGGTGAGAGTGGAGCAGGACTGTCTCCGTGGCGCAATTGGCTTGCGCGATCGGCTGTTAACCGAAACGTTGGAGGTTCGAGCCCTCCCGGGAGTGGTGTGTTGCTTTTTTCTTTTATCGGTAATAGTTTTGAAGATATGTTTTGATGGTGGTGAGAGAGGAGCAGGACTGTCTGCGTGGTGCAATTGGCTAGCGCGACCGGCTGTTAACCGAAAGGTTGGAGGTTCGAGCCCACCCGGTGGTAGTGCGCCGCTTTTTTTTCTTTGGGATGATAGCTCTGAAGAAATGTTCTGACGGTGGTGAGAGTGGAGCACGACTGTCTCCGTGGGGCAATTGGTTAGCGCGATCGGCTGTTAACCAAAATGTTGGAGGTTCGAGCCCACCCGGTGGTGGTGCGGCGCTTTTTTTCTTTGCGCTGATAGCTCTGAAGAAATGTTTCGACGGTGGTGAGAGTAGAAGGACTGTCTCCCTGGCGTGACTGGCTAGCGTGATCGGCTGTTAACCGAAAAGTTGGAGGTTTGAGCCCACCCGTTGGGGGTGCGGCGCTTTTTTTTGTTTGGGCTGATAGCTTTGATGATATAATCTGATGGTGGTGAGAGTGGAGCAGGACTGTCTGCGTGGTGCAATTGGCTAGCGCGATCGGCTGTTAACCGAAAGGTTGGAGTTTCGAGCCTTCCGGGAGTGGTGTGTTGCTTTTTTCTCTGCGGTAATAGCTTTGAAGATATGTTCTGATGGTGGTGAGAGTGGAGCACGACTGTCTCCTTGGGGAAATTGGCTAGCGCGATCGGCTGTTAACCGAAAGGTTGGAGGTTCGAGCCCACCCGGTGGTGGTGCGGCGCTTTATTTTCTTTGGGCTGATAGCTCTGAAGAAATGTTCTGACGGTGGTGAGAGTAGAAGGACTGTCTCCCTGGCGTGATTGGCTAGCGTGATCGGCTGTTAACCGAAAAGTTGGAGGTTCGAGCCCACCCGTTGGGGGTGCGGCGCTTTTTTTTGTTTGGGCTGATAGCTTTGAAGATATGTTCTAATGGTAGTGAGAGTGGAGCAGGACTGTCTCCGTGGCGCAATTGGCTAGCGCGATCGACTGCTAACCGAAAGGTTGGAGTTTCGAGCCCACCCGGTGTTGGTGCGGCGCTTTCTTTCCTTTGGGCTGATAGCTTTGAAGATATGTTCTGATGGTGGTGAGAGTAGAGCAGGACTGTCTCCGTGGCGCAATTGGCTAGGGCAATCGGCTGTTAACCGAAAGGTTGGAGTTTCGAGCCCTTCCGGGATAGGTGTGTTGCTTTTTTCTTTGCGCTGATAGCTTTGAAGATATGTTTGATGGTGGTGAGGGAGGAGCACAACTGTCTCCGTTGCGTAGTTGGCTAGTGCGATCGGCTGTTAACCGAAAGGTTGGAGGTTCGAGCCCACCCGGTGGTGGTTTGGCGCTTTTTTTTCTTTGTGCTGATAGCTTTGAAAATATGTTCTGATGGTGGTGAGAGCGCAGCAGGACTATCTCCGTGGCGCAATTGGATAGCGCGATTGGCTGTTAACAGAAAGATTGGAGGTTCGATCCCACCCGGTGGTGGTGCGGTGCTGTTTTTTCTTTGGGCTGATAGCTTTGAAGATATGTTCTGATGGTGGTGAGAGTGGAGCACGACTGTCTCCGTGGCGCAGTTGGCTAGCTCGATCGGCAGTTAACCGAAAGGTTGGAGGTTCGAGCCCACCCGTTGGTGTTGCGGCGCTTTTTTTTCTTTGAGCTGATAGCTTTGAAGATATGTTCTGACGGTGGTGAGAGTGGAGCAGGACTGTCTCTGTGGCGCAAGTGGCTAGCGCGATCCGCTGTTAACCGAAAAGTTGGAGGTTCGAGCCCACCCGGTGGGGGTGCGGCGCTTTTTTTCTTTGCGCTGATAGCTTTGAAGACATGTTGTGACGGTGGTGAGAGTGGAGCAGTACTGTCTCCGTGGCGCAATTGGCTAGCGCGATCGGCTGTTACCCGAAAGGTTGGATTTTCGAGCCCACCCGGTGGTGGTGCGGCGCTTTTTTTCTTTGCGCTGATAGCTTTGAAGATATCTTCTGATGGTGGTGAGAGTAGAGCAGGTTTGTCTCCGTGGCGCAATTGGATAGCGCGATTGGCTGTTAACAGAAAGATTGGAGGTTCGATCCCACCCGGTGGTGGTGCGGTGCTGTTTTTTCTTTGGGCTGATAGCTTTGAAGATATGTTCTGATGGTGGTGAGAGTGGAGCACGACTGTCTCCGTGGCGCAGTTGGCTAGCTCGATCGGCAGTTAACCGAAAGGTTGGAGGTTCGAGCCCACCCGTTGGTGTTGCGGCGCTTTTTTTTCTTTGAGCTGATAGCTTTGAAGATATGTTCTGACGGTGGTGAGAGTGGAGCAGGACTGTCTCTGTGGCGCAAGTGGCTAGCGCGATCGGCTGTTAACCGAAAAGTTGGAGGTTCGAGCCCACCCGGTGGGGGTGCGGCGCTTTTTTTCTTTGCGCTGATAGCTTTGAAGACATGTTGTGACGGTGGTGAGAGTGGAGCAGTACTGTCTCCGTGGCGCAATTGGCTAGCGCGATCGGCTGTTACCCGAAAGGTTGGATTTTCGAGCCCACCCGGTGGTGGTGCGGCGCTTTTTTTCTTTGCGCTGATAGCTTTGAAGATATCTTCTGATGGTGGTGAGAGTAGAGCAGGTTTGTCTCCGTAGCGCAATTGGCTAGCGTGATCGGCTGTTAACCGAAAAGTTGGAGGTTCGAGCCCACCCGGTGATGGTGCGGTGCTTTTTTTTCTTTGTGCTGATAGCTTTGAAGATATGTTCTCATGGTGGTGAGAGTGGAGCAGGACTATCTCCGTGGCGCAATTGCATAGCGCGATTGGCTGTTAACCGAAAGGTTGGAGGTTTGATCCCACCGGGTGGTGGTGCGGTGCTGTCTTTTCTTTGGTCTGATAGCTTTGAAGATATGTTCTGATGGTGGTGAGAGTGGAGCAGGATTGTCTCCGTCGCGCAATTGGCTAGCGCGATCGGATGTTAACCGAAAAGTCGAAGGTTCGAGCGCACCCGGTGGTGGTGCGGCGCTTTTTTTTCTTTGGGCTGATAGCTTTGAAGATATGTTCTGATGGTGGTGAGAGTGGAGCAGGACTGTCTCCGTGGCGCAATTGGCTTGCGCGATCGGCTGTTAACCGAAAGGTTGGAGGTTCCAGCCCACCCGGTGGTGGTGCGGCGCTTTTTTTTCTTTGCGCTGATAGCTTTGAAGATATGTTCTGATGGTGGTGAGAGTGGAGCAGGAATGTCTCCGTGGCGCAATTGGCTAGCGCGATCGGCTGTTAACCGAAAGCTTGGAGGTTCGAGCCCACCCGGTGGTGGTGCGGCGCTTTTTTTCTTTGCGCTGAAAGCTTTGAAGATATGTTCTGATGGTGGTGAGAACGGAGCAAGACTGTCTCCGTGGCGCGATGGGCTAGCGCGATCGGCTGTTAACCGAAAGGTTGGAGTTTCGAGCCCTCCTGGGAGTGGTGTGTTGCTTTTTTTTTTGCGCTGATAGCTTTGAAGACACGTTCTGATGGTGGTGAGAGTGGAGCACGACTGTCTCCGTGGCGCAGTTGGCTAGCTCGATCGGCGGTTAACCGAAAGGTTGGAGGTTCGAGCCCACCCGGTGGTGGTGCGGCGCTTTATTTTCTTTGGGCTGATAGCTCTGAAGAAATGTTCTGACGGTGGTGAGAGTAGAAGGACTGTCTCCCTGGCGTGATTGGCTAGCGTGATCGGCTGTTAACCGAAAAGTTGGAGGTTCGAGCCCACCCGTTGGGGGTGCGGCGCTTTTTTTTGTTTGGGCTGATAGCTTTGAAGATATGTTCTAATGGTAGTGAGAGTGGAGCAGGACTGTCTCCGTGGCGCAATTGGCTAGCGTGATCGACTGCTAACCGAAAGGTTGGAGTTTCGAGCCCACCCGGTGTTGGTGCGGCGCTTTCTTTCCTTTGGGCTGATAGCTTTGAAGATATGTTCTGATGGTGGTGACAGTAGAGCAGGGCTGTCTCCGTGGCGCAATTGGCTAGGGCGATCGGCTGTTAACCGAAAGGTTGGAGTTTCGAGCCCTCCCGGGATAGGTGTGTTGCTTTTTTCTTTGCGCTGATAGCTTTGAAGATATGTTTGATGGTGGTGAGGGAGGAGCACAACTGTCTCCGTTGCGTAGTTGGCTAGTGCGATCGGCTGTTAACCGAAAGGTTGGAGGTTCGAGCCCACCCGGTGGTGGTTTGGCGCTTTTTTTTTCTTTGTGCTGATAGCTTTGAAAATATGTTCTGATGGTGGTGAGAGCGCAGCAGGACTATCTCCGTGGCGCAATTGGATAGCGCGATTGGCTGTTAACAGAAAGATTGGAGGTTCGATCCCACCCGGTGGTGGTGCGGTGCTGTTTTTTCTTTGGGCTGATAGCTTTGAAGATATGTTCTGATTTTGGTGAGAGTGGAGCACGACTGTCTCCGTGGCGCAGTTGGCTAGCTCGATCGGCAGTTAACCGAAAGGTTGGAGGTTCGAGCCCACCCGTTGGTGTTGCGGCGCTTTTTTTTCTTTGAGCTGATAGCTTTGAAGATATGTTCTGACGGTGGTGAGAGTGGAGCAGGACTGTCTCTGTGGCGCAAGTGGCTAGCGCGATCGGCTGTTAACCGAAAAGTTGGAGGTTCGAGCCCACCCGGTGGGGGTGCGGCGCTTTTTTTCTTTGCGCTGATAGCTTTGAAGACATGTTGTGACGGTGGTGAGAGTGGAGCAGTACTGTCTCCGTGGCGCAATTGGCTAGCGCGATCGGCTGTTACCCGAAAGGTTGGAGGTTCGAGCCCACCCGGTGGTGGTGCGGCGCTTTTTTTCTTTGCGCTGATAGCTTTGAAGATATCTTCTGATGGTGGTGAGAGTAGAGCAGGTTTGTCTCCGTGGCGCAATTGGCTAGCGTGATCGACTGTTAACCGAAACGTTGGAGGTTCGAGCCCACCCGGTGATGGTGCGGTGCTTTTTTTTCTTTGTGCTGATAGCTTTGAAAATATGTTCTGATGGTGGTGAGAGTGGAGCAGAACTATCTCCGTGGCGCAATTGCATAGCGCGATTGGCTGTTAACCGAAAGGTTGGAGGTTCGATCCCACCCGGTGGAGGTGCGGTGCTGTCTTTTCTTTGGGCTGATAGCTTTGAAGATATGTTCTGATGGTGGTGAGAGTGGAGCAGGATTGTCTCCGTGGCGCAATTGGCTAGCGCGATCGGATGTTAACCGAAAAGTCGAAGGTTCGAGCGCACCCGGTGGTGGTGCGGCGCTTTTTTTTCTTTGGGCTGATAGCTTTGAAGATATGTTCTGATGGTGGTGAGAGTGGAGCAGGACTGTCTCCGTGGCGCAATTGGCTTGCGCGATCGGCTGTTAACCGAAAGGTTGGAGGTTCCAGCCCACCCGGTGGTGGTGCGGCGCTTTTTTTTCTTTGCGCTGATAGCTTTGAAGATATGTTCTGACGGTGGTGAGAGTGGAGCATGACTGTCTTCGTGGCGCAATTGGCTAGCGCGATCGGCTGTTAACCGAAAGGTTGGAGGTTCGAGCCCACCCGGTGGTGGTGCGGCGCTTTTTTTCTTTGCGCTGATAGCTTTGAAGATATCTTCTGATGGTGGTGAGAGTAGAGCAGGACTGTCTCCGTGGCGCAATTGGCTAGCGTAATCGGCTGTTAACCGAAAAGTTGGAGGTTAGAGCCACCCGGTGGTGGTGCGGTGCTTTTTTTTTCTTTGGGCTGATAGCTTTGAAGATATGTTCTGATGGTGGTGAGAGTGGAGCAGGACTGTTTTCGTGGCGCAATTGGCTAGGGCAATCGGCTGTTAACCGAAAGCTCGGAGCTTCGAGCCCACCCAGTGGTGGTGCGGCGCTTTTTTTTCTTTGGGCTGATGGCTTTGAAGATATGTTCTGATGGTGGTAAGAGTGGAGCAGGACTGTCTCCGTGGCGCAATTGGCTAGCGCGATCGGCTGTTAACCAAAATGTTGGAGGTTCGAGCCCACCCGGTGGTGGTGCGGCGCTTTTTTTTCTTTGCGCTGATAGCTCTGAAGAAATGTTCCGACGGTGGTGAGAGTGGAGCACGACTGTCTCCTTGGGGAAATTGGCTAGCGCGATCGGCTGTTAACCGAAAGGTTGGAGGTTCGAGCCCACCCGGTGGTGGTGCGGCGCTTTATTTTCTTTGGGCTGATAGCTCTGAAGAAATGTTCTGACGGTGGTGAGAGTAGAAGGACTGTCTCCCTGGCGTGATTGGCTAGCGTGATCGGCTGTTAACCGAAAAGTTGGAGGTTCGAGCCCACCCGTTGGGGGTGCGGCGCTTTTTTTTGTTTGGGCTGATAGCTTTGAAGATATGTTCTAATGGTGGTGAGAGTGGAGCAGGACTGTCTCCATGGCGCAATTGGCTAGCGCGATCGACTGCTAACCGAAAGGTTGGAGTTTCGAGCCCACCCGGTGTTGGTGCGGCGCTTTCTTTCCTTTGGGCTGATAGCTTTGAAGATATGTTCTGATGGTGGTGAGAGTAGAGCAGGACTGTCTCCGTGGCGCAATTGGCTAGGGCGATCGGCTGTTAACCGAAAGGTTGGAGTTTCGAGCCCTCCCGGGATAGGTGTGTTGCTTTTTTCTTTGCGCTGATAGCTTTGAAGATATGTTTGATGGTGGTGAGGGAGGAGCACAACTGTCTCCGTTGCGTAGTTGGCTAGTGCGATCGGCTGTTAAGCGAAAGGTTGGAGGTTCCAGCCCACCCGGTGGTGGTTTGGCGCTTTTTTTTCTTTGTGCTGATAGCTTTGAAAATATGTTCTGATGGTGGTGAGAGCGCAGCAGGACTATCTCCGTGGCGCAATTGGATAGCGCGATTGGCTGTTAACAGAAAGATCGGAGGTTCGATCCCACCCGGTGGTGGTGCGGTGCTGTTTTTTCTTTGGGCTGATAGCTTTGAAGATATGTTCTGATGGTGGTGAGAGTGGAGCACGACTGTCTCCGTGGCGCAGTTGGCTAGCTCGATCGGCTGTTAACCGAAAGGTTGGAGGTTCGATCCCACCCGGTGGTGGTGCGGTGCTGTTTTTTCTTTGGGCTGATAGCTTTGAAGATATGTTCTGATGGTGGTGAGAGTGGAGCACGACTGTCTCCGTGGCGCAGTTGGCTAGCTCGATCGGCTGTTAACCGAAAGGTTGGAGGTTCGAGCCCACCCGTTGGTGTTGCGGCGCTTTTTTTTCTTTGAGCTGATAGCTTTGAAGATATGTTCTGACGGTGGTGAGAGTGGAGCAGGACTGTCTCTGTGGCGCAAGTGGCTAGCGCGATCGGCTGTTAACCGAAAAGTTGGAGGTTCGAGCCCACCCGGGGGGGGGGGGTGCGGCGCTTTTTTTCTTTGCGCTGATAGCTTTGAAGACATGTTGTGACGGTGGTGAGAGTGGAGCAGTACTGTCTCCGTGGCGCAATTGGCTAGCGCGATCGGCTGTTAACCGAAAGGTTGGAGGTTCGAGCCCACCCGGTGGTGGTGCGGCGCTTTTTTTCTTTGCGCTGATAGCTTTGAAGATATCTTCTGATGGTGGTGAGAGTAGAGCAGGTTTGTCTCCGTGGCGCAATTGGCTAGCGTGATCGACTGTTAACCGAAACGTTGGAGGTTTGAGCCCACCCGGTAATGGTGCGGTGCTTTTTTTCTTTGTGCTGATAGCTTTGAAAATATGTTCTGATGGTGGTGAGAGTGGAGCAGGACTATCTCCGTGGCGCAATTGCATAGCGCGATTGGCTGTTAACCGAAAGGTTGGAGGTTCGATCCCACCCGGTGGTGGTGCGGTGCTGTCTTTTCTTTGGGCTGATAGCTTTGAAGATATGTTCTGATGGTGGTGAGAGTGGAGCAGGATTGTCTCCGTGGCGCAATTGGCTAGCGCGATCGGATGTTAACCGAAAAGTCGAAGGTTCGAGCGCACCCGGTGGTGGTGCGGTGCTTTTTTTTCTTTGGGCTGATAGCTTTGAAGATATGTTCTGATGGTGGTGAGAGTGGAGCAGGACTGTCTCCGTGGCGCAATTGGCTTGCGCGATCGGCTGTTTACCGAAAGGTTGGAGGTTCCAGCCCACCCGGTGGTGGTGCGGCGCTTTTTTTTCTTTGCGCTGATAGCTTTGAAGATATGTTCTGATGGTGGTGGGAGTGGAGCAGGAATGTCTCCGTGGCGCAATTGGCTAGCGCGATCGGCTGTTAACCGAAAGCTTGGAGGTTCGAGCCCACCCGGTGGTGGTGCGGCGCTTTTTTTCTTTGCGCTGAAAGCTTTGAAGATATGCTCTGATGGTGGTGAGAACGGAGCAAGACTGTCTCCGTGGCGCAATGGGCTAGCACGATCGGCTGTTAACCGAAAGGTTGGAGTTTCGAGCCCTCCCGGGAGTGGTGTGTTGCTTTTTTCTTTGCGCTGATAGCTTTGAAGATACGTTCTAATGGTGGTGAGAGTGGATCACGACTGTCTCCGTGGCGCAGTTGGCTAGCTCGATCGGCGGTTAACCGAAAGGTTGGAGGTTCGAGCCCATCCGGTGGTGTTGCGGCGCTTTTTTTCTCTGGGCTAATAGCTTTGAAGATATGTTCTGACGGTGGTGAGAGTGGAGCATGACTGTCTTCGTGGCGCAATTGGCTAGCGCGATCGGCTGTTAACCGAAAGGTTGGAGGTTCGAGCCCACCCGGTGGTGGTGCGGCGCTTTTTTTCTTTGCGCTGATAGCTTTGAAGATATCTTCTGATGGTGGTGAGAGTAGAGCAGGACTGTCTCCGTGGCGCAATTGGCTAGCGTGATCGGCTGTTAACCGAAAAGTTGGAGGTTCGAGCCCACCCGGTGGTGGTGCGGTGCTTTTTTTTCTTTGGGCTGATAGCTTTGAAGATATGTTCTGATGGTGGTGAGAGTGGAGCAGGACTGTTTCCGTGGCGCAATTGGCTAGGGCAATCGGCTGTGACCCGAAAGCTCGGAGCTTCGAGCCCACCCAGTGGTGGTGCGGCGCTTTTTTTTCTTTGGGCTGATGGCTTTGAAGATATGTTCTGATGGCGGTAAAAGTGGAGCAGGACTATCTCCGTGGCGCAATTGCATAGCGCGATTGGCTGTTAACCGA
This sequence comes from Rhipicephalus microplus, assembly GCF_043290135.1. Lineage (NCBI taxonomy): Eukaryota > Metazoa > Arthropoda > Arachnida > Ixodida > Ixodidae > Rhipicephalus > Rhipicephalus microplus. The sequence goes on from NC_134701.1 coordinate 6,795,521, forward strand.
AAGGTTGGAGGTTCGATCCCACCCGGTGGAGGTGCGGTGCTGTCTTTTCTTTGGGCTGATAGCTTTGAAGATATGTTCTGATGGTGGTGAGAGTGGAGCAGGATTGTCTCCGTGGCGCAATTGGCTAGCGCGATCGGATGTTAACCGAAAAGTCGAAGGTTCGAGCGCACCCGGTGGTGGTGCGGCGCTTTTTTTTCTTTGGGCTGATAGCTTTGAAGATATGTTCTGATGGTGGTGAGAGTGGAGCAGGACTGTCTCCGTGGCGCAATTGGCTTGCGCGATCGGCTGTTAACCGAAAGGTTGGAGGTTCCAGCCCACCCGGTGGTGGTGCGGCGCTTTTTTTTCTTTGCGCTGATAGCTTTGAAGATATGTTCTGACGGTGGTGAGAGTGGAGCATGACTGTCTTCGTGGCGCAATTGGCTAGCGCGATCGGCTGTTAACCGAAAGCTCGGAGCTTCGAGCCCACCCAGTGGTGGTGCGGCGCTTTTTTTTCTTTGGGCTGATGGCTTTGAAGATATGTTCTGATGGTGGTAAGAGTGGAGCAGGACTGTCTCCGTGGCGCAATTGGCTAGCGCGATCGGCTGTTAACCAAAATGTTGGAGGTTCGAGCCCACCCGGTGGTGGTGCGGCGCTTTTTTTTCTTTGCGCTGATAGCTCTGAAGAAATGTTCCGACGGTGGTGAGAGTAGAAGGACTGTCTCCCTGGCGTGATTGGCTAGCGTGATCGGCTGTTAACCGAAAAGTTGGAGGTTCGAGCCCACGCGTTCGGGGTGCGGCGCTTTTTTTTGTTTGGGCTGATAGCTTTGATGATATGTTCTGATGGTGGTGAGAGTGGAGCAGGACTGTCTGCGTGGTGCAATTGGCTAGCGCGATCGGCTGTTAACCGAAAGGTTGGAGTTTCGAGCCTCCCGGGAGTGGTGTGTTGCTTTTTTCTTTGCAGTAATAGCTTTGAAGATATGTTCTGATGGTGGTGAGAGTGGAGCACGACTGTCTCCTTGGGGAAATTGGCTAGCGCGATCGGCTGTTAACCGAAAGGTTGGAGGTTCGAGCCCACCCGGTGGTGGTGCGGCGCTTTATTTTCTTTGGGCTGATAGCTCTGAAGAAATGTTCTGACGGTGGTGAGAGTAGAAGGACTGTCTCCCTGGCGTGATTGGCTAGCGTGATCGGCTGTTAACCGAAAAGTTGGAGGTTCGAGCCCACCCGTTGGGGGTGCGGCGCTTTTTTTTGTTTGGGCTGATAGCTTTGAAGATATGTTCTAATGGTGGTGAGAGTGGAGCAGGACTGTCTCCATGGCGCAATTGGCTAGCGCGATCGACTGCTAACCGAAAGGTTGGAGTTTCGAGCCCACCCGGTGTTGGTGCGGCGCTTTCTTTCCTTTGGGCTGATAGCTTTGAAGATATGTTCTGATGGTGGTGAGAGTAGAGCAGGACTGTCTCCGTGGCGCAATTGGCTAGGGCGATCGGCTGTTAACCGAAAGGTTGGAGTTTCGAGCCCTCCCGGGATAGGTGTGTTGCTTTTTTCTTTGCGCTGATAGCTTTGAAGATATGTTTGATGGTGGTGAGGGAGGAGCACAACTGTCTCCGTTGCGTAGTTGGCTAGTGCGATCGGCTGTTAAGCGAAAGGTTGGAGGTTCCAGCCCACCCGGTGGTGGTTTGGCGCTTTTTTTTCTTTGTGCTGATAGCTTTGAAAATATGTTCTGATGGTGGTGAGAGCGCAGCAGGACTATCTCCGTGGCGCAATTGGATAGCGCGATTGGCTGTTAACAGAAAGATCGGAGGTTCGATCCCACCCGGTGGTGGTGCGGTGCTGTTTTTTCTTTGGGCTGATAGCTTTGAAGATATGTTCTGATGGTGGTGAGAGTGGAGCACGACTGTCTCCGTGGCGCAGTTGGCTAGCTCGATCGGCTGTTAACCGAAAGGTTGGAGGTTCGATCCCACCCGGTGGTGGTGCGGTGCTGTTTTTTCTTTGGGCTGATAGCTTTGAAGATATGTTCTGATGGTGGTGAGAGTGGAGCACGACTGTCTCCGTGGCGCAGTTGGCTAGCTCGATCGGCTGTTAACCGAAAGGTTGGAGGTTCGAGCCCACCCGTTGGTGTTGCGGCGCTTTTTTTTCTTTGAGCTGATAGCTTTGAAGATATGTTCTGACGGTGGTGAGAGTGGAGCAGGACTGTCTCTGTGGCGCAAGTGGCTAGCGCGATCGGCTGTTAATCGAAAAGTTGGAGGTTCGAGCCCACCCGGGGGGGGGGGGGTGCGGCGCTTTTTTTCTTTGCGCTGATAGCTTTGAAGACATGTTGTGACGGTGGTGAGAGTGGAGCAGTACTGTCTCCGTGGCGCAATTGGCTAGCGCGATCGGCTGTTAACCGAAAGGTTGGAGGTTCGAGCCCACCCGGTAGTGGTGCGGCGCTTTTTTTCTTTGCGCTGATAGCTTTGAAGATATCTTCTGATGGTGGTGAGAGTAGAGCAGGCTTGTCTCCGTGGCGCAATTGGCTAGCGTGATCGACTGTTAACCGAAACGTTGGAGGTTTGAGCCCACCCGGTAATGGTGCGGTGCTTTTTTTCTTTGTGCTGATAGCTTTGAAAATATGTTCTGATGGTGGTGAGAGTGGAGCAGGACTATCTCCGTGGCGCAATTGCATAGCGCGATTGGCTGTTAACCGAAAGGTTGGAGGTTCGATCCCACCCGGTGGTGGTGCGGTGCTGTCTTTTCTTTGGGCTGATAGCTTTGAAGATATGTTCTGATGGTGGTGAGAGTGGAGCAGGATTGTCTCCGTGGCGCAATTGGCTAGCGCGATCGGATGTTAACCGAAAAGTCGAAGGTTCGAGCGCACCCGGTGGTGGTGCGGTGCTTTTTTTTCTTTGGGCTGATAGCTTTGAAGATATGTTCTGATGGTGGTGAGAGTGGAGCAGGACTGTCTCCGTGGCGCAATTGGCTTGCGCGATCGGCTGTTTACCGAAAGGTTGGAGGTTCCAGCCCACCCGGTGGTGGTGCGGCGCTTTTTTTCTTTGCGCTGATAGCTTTGAAGATATGTTCTGATGGTGGTGAGAGTGGAGCAGGAATGTCTCCGTGGCGCAATTGGCTAGCAAGATCGGCTGTTAACCGAAAGCTTGGAGGTTCGAGCCCACCCGGTGGTGGTGCGGTGCTTTTTTTCTTTGCGCTGAAAGCTTTGAAGATATGCTCTGATGGTGGTGAGAACGGAGCAAGACTGTCTCCGTGGCGCAATGGGCTAGCGCGATCGGCTGTTAACCGAAAGATCGGAGGTTCGATCCCACCCGGTGGTGGTGCGGTGCTGTTTTTTCTTTGGGCTGATAGCTTTGAAGATATGTTCTGATGGTGGTGAGAGTGGAGCACGACTGTCTCCGTGGCGCAGTTGGCTAGCTCGATCGGCTGTTAACCGAAAGGTTGGAGGTTCGATCCCACCCGGTGGTGGTGCGGTGCTGTTTTTTCTTTGGGCTGATAGCTTTGAAGATATGTTCTGATGGTGGTGAGAGTGGAGCACGACTGTCTCCGTGGCGCAGTTGGCTAGCTCGATCGGCTGTTAACCGAAAGGTTGGAGGTTCGAGCCCACCCGTTGGTGTTGCGGCGCTTTTTTTTCTTTGAGCTGATAGCTTTGAAGATATGTTCTGACGGTGGTGAGAGTGGAGCAGGACTGTCTCTGTGGCGCAAGTGGCTAGCGCGATCGGCTGTTAATCGAAAAGTTGGAGGTTCGAGCCCACCCGGGGGGGGGGGGGGTGCGGCGCTTTTTTTCTTTGCGCTGATAGCTTTGAAGACATGTTGTGACGGTGGTGAGAGTGGAGCAGTACTGTCTCCGTGGCGCAATTGGCTAGCGCGATCGGCTGTTAACCGAAAGGTTGGAGGTTCGAGCCCACCCGGTGGTGGTGCGGCGCTTTTTTTCTTTGCGCTGATAGCTTTGAAGATCATATACTTAGAAATTTGGCGCAACCTCGACTCACGCAAACACTCACACAAGCACACACACTTACACCAGAGCAACACACACGACACGCGTGTCGTGTGTGTTGCTCTGGTGTAAGTGTGTGTGCTTGTGTGAGTGTTTGCGTGAGTCGAGGTTGCGCCAAATTTCTAAGTATATGATGTATAACCAACTAGCCCAACAACAAGTTTTATTAAGCTTTGAAGATATCTTCTGATGGCGGTAAAAGTGGAGCAGGACTGTCTCCGTGGCGCAATTGGCTAGCGCGATCGGCTGTTAACCGAAAGGTTGGAGTTTCGAGCCTCCCGGGAGTGGTGTGTTGCTTTTTTCTTTGCGGTAATAGCTTTGAAGATATGTTCTGATGGTGGTGAGAGTGGAGCACGACTGTCTCCTTGGGGAAATTGGCTAGCGCGATCGGCTGTTAACCGAAAGGTTGGAGGTTCGAGCCCACCCGGTGGTGGTGCGGCGCTTTATTTTCTTTGGGCTGATAGCTCTGAAGAAATGTTCTGACGGTGGTGAGAGTAGAAGGACTGTCTCCCTGGCGTGATTGGCTAGCCTGATCGGCTGTTAACCGAAAAGTTGGAGGTTCGAGCCCACCCGTTGGGGGTGCGGCGCTTTTTTTTGTTTGGGCTGATAGCTTTGAAGATATGTTCTAATGGTGGTGAGAGTGGAGCAGGACTGTCTCCGTGGCGCAATTGGCTAGCGCGATCGGCTGTTAACCGAAAATGTGGAGGTTCGAGCCCTCCCGGGAGTGGTGTGTTGCTTTTTTCTTTGCGCCGATAGCTTTGAAGATATGTTCTGATGGTGGTGGCAGTAAGCACTACTGTCTCCGTGGCGCGATTGGCTAGCGCGATCGGCTGTTAACCGAAAGGTCGGAGGTTCGAGCCAACCCAGTGGTGGTGCGGCGCTCTTTTTTCTTTGGGCTGATGGCTTTGAAGATTTGTTCTGATGGTGGTGAGGGTGGAGCAGAACTGTCTCCGTGGCGGAATTGGCTAGCGCGATCGACTGCTAACCGAAAGGTTGGAGTTTCGAACCCACCCGGTGTTGGTGCGGCGCTTTCTTTCCTTTGGGCTGATAGCTTTGAAGATATGTTCTGATGGTGGTGACAGTAGAGCAGGACTGTCTCCGTGGCGCAATTGGCTAGGGCGATCGGCTGTTAACCGAAAGGTTGGAGTTTCGAGCCCTCCCGGGATAGGTGTGTTGCTTTTTTCTTTGCGCTGATAGCTTTGAAGATATGTTTGATGGTGGTGAGGGAGGAGCACAACTGTCTCCGTTGCGTAGTTGACTAGTGCGATCGGCTGTTAACCGAAAGGTTGGAGGTTCGAGCCCACCCGGTGGTGGTTTGGCGCTTTTTTTTCTTTGCGCTGATAGCTTTGAAGACATGTTGTGACGGTGGTGAGAGTGGAGCAGTACTGTCTCCGTGGCGCAATTGGCTAGCGCGATCGGCTGTTAACCGAAAGGTTGGAGGTTCGAGCCCACCCGGTGGTGGTGCGGCGCTTTTTTTCTTTGCGCTGATAGCTTTGAAGATATCTTCTGATGGTGGTGAGAGTAGAGCAGGTTTGTCTCCGTGGCGCAATTGGCTAGCGTGATCGACTGTTAACCGAAACGTTGGAGGTTTGAGCCCACCCGGTAATGGTGCGGTGCTTTTTTTCTTTGTGCTGATAGCTTTGAAAATATGTTCTGATGGTGGTGAGAGTGGAGCAGGACTATCTCCGTGGCGCAATTGCATAGCGCGATTGGCTGTTAACCGAAAGGTTGGAGGTTCGATCCCACCCGGTGGTGGTGCGGTGCTGTCTTTTCTTTGGGCTGATAGCTTTGAAGATATGTTCTGATGGTGGTGAGAGTGGAGCAGGATTGTCTCCGTGGCGCAATTGGCTAGCGCGATCGGATGTTAACCGAAAAGTCGAAGGTTCGAGCGCACCCGGTGGTGGTGCGGTTCTTTTTTTTCTTTGGGCTGATAGCTTTGAAGATATGTTCTGATGGTGGTGAGAGTGGAGCAGGACTGTCTCCGTGGCGCAATTGGCTTGCGCGATCGGCTGTTTACCGAAAGGTTGGAGGTTCCAGCCCACCCGGTGGTGGTGCGGCGCTTTTTTTTCTTTGCGCTGATAGCTTTGAAGATATGTTCTGATGGTGGTGAGAGTGGAGCAGGAATGTCTCCGTGGCGCAATTGGCAAGCGCGATCGGCTGTTAACCGAAAGCTTGGAGGTTCGAGCCCACCCGGTGGTGGTGCGGCGCTTTTTTTCTTTGCGCTGAAAGCTTTGAAGATATGCTCTGATGGTGGTGAGAACGGAGCAAGACTGTCTCCGTGGCGCAATGGGCTAGCGCGATCGGCTGTTAACCGAAAGGTTGGAGTTTCGAGCCCTCCCGGGAGTGGTGTGTTGCTTTTTTCTTTGCGCTGATAGCTTTGAAGATACGTTCTAATGGTGGTGAGAGTGGAGCACGACTGTCTCCGTGGCGCAGTTGGCTAGCTCGATCGGCGGTTAACCGAAAGGTTGGAGGTTCGAGCCCATCCGGTGGTGTTGCGGCGCTTTTTTTCTCTGGGCTAATAGCTTTGAAGATATGTTCTGACGGTGGTGAGAGTGGAGCATGACTGTCTTCGTGGCGCAATTGGCTAGCGCGATCGGCTGTTAACCGAAAGGTTGGAGGTTCGAGCCCACCCGGTGGTGGTGCGGCGCTTTTTTTCTTTGCGCTGATAGCTTTGAAGATATCTTCTGATGGTGGTGAGAGTAGAGCAGGACTGTCTCCGTGGCGCAATTGGCTAGCGTGATCGGCTGTTAACCGAAAAGTTGGAGGTTCGAGCCCACCCGGTGGTGGTGCGGTGCTTTTTTTTCTTTGGGCTGATAGCTTTGAAGATATGTTCTGATGGTGGTGAGAGTGGAGCAGGACTGTTTCCGTGGCGCAATTGCATAGCGCGATTGGCTGTTAACCGAAAGGTTGGAGGTTCGATCCCACCCGGTGGAGGTGCGGTGCTGTCTTTTCTTTGGGCTGATAGCTTTGAAGATATGTTCTGATGGTGGTGAGAGTGGAGCAGGATTGTCTCCGTGGCGCAATTGGCTAGCGCGATCGGATGTTAACCGAAAAGTCGAAGGTTCGAGCGCACCCGGTGGTGGTGCGGCGCTTTTTTTTCTTTGGGCTGATAGCTTTGAAGATATGTTCTGATGGCGGTAAAAGTGGAGCAGGACTATCTCCGTGGCGCAATTGCATAGCGCGATTGGCTGTTAACCGAAAGGTTGGAGGTTCGATCCCACCCGGTGGAGGTGCGGTGCTGTCTTTTCTTTGGGCTGATAGCTTTGAAGATATGTTCTGATGGTGGTGAGAGTGGAGCAGGATTGTCTCCGTGGCGCAATTGGCTAGCGCGATCGGATGTTAACCGAAAAGTCGAAGGTTCGAGCGCACCCGGTGGTGGTGCGGCGCTTTTTTTTCTTTGGGCTGATAGCTTTGAAGATATGTTCTGATGGTGGTAAAAGTGGAGCAGGACTATCTCCGTGGCGCAATTGCATAGCGCGATTGGCTGTTAACCGAAAGGTTGGAGGTTCGATCCCACCCGGTGGAGGTGCGGTGCTGTCTTTTCTTTGGGCTGATAGCTTTGAAGATATGTTCTGATGGTGGTGAGAGTGGAGCAGGATTGTCTCCCTGGCGTGATTGGCTAGCGTGATCGGCTGTTAACCGAAAAGTTGGAGGTTCGAGCCCACGCGTTCGGGGTGCGGCGCTTTTTTTGTTTGGGCTGATAGCTTTGATGATATGTTCTGATGGTGGTGAGAGTGGAGCAGGACTGTCTGCGTGGTGCAATTGGCTAGCGCGATCGGCTGTTAACCGAAAGGTTGGAGTTTCGAGCCTCCCGGGAGTGGTGTGTTGCTTTTTTCTTTGCAGTAATAGCTTTGAAGATATGTTCTGATGGTGGTGAGAGTGGAGCACGACTGTCTCCTTGGGGAAATTGGCTAGCGCGATCGGCTGTTAACCGAAAGGTTGGAGGTTCGAGCCCACCCGGTGGTGGTGCGGCGCTTTATTTTCTTTGGGCTGATAGCTCTGAAGAAATGTTCTGACGGTGGTGAGAGTAGAAGGACTGTCTCCCTGGCGTGATTGGCTAGCGTGATCGGCTGTTAACCGAAAAGTTGGAGGTTCGAGCCCACCCGTTGGGGGTGCGGCGCTTTTTTTTGTTTGGGCTGATAGCTTTGAAGATATGTTCTAATGGTGGTGAGAGTGGAGCAGGACTGTCTCCATGGCGCAATTGGCTAGCGCGATCGACTGCTAACCGAAAGGTTGGAGTTTCGAGCCCACCCGGTGTTGGTGCGGCGCTTTCTTTCCTTTGGGCTGATAGCTTTGAAGATATGTTCTGATGGTGGTGAGAGTAGAGCAGGACTGTCTCCGTGGCGCAATTGGCTAGGGCGATCGGCTGTTAACCGAAAGGTTGGAGTTTCGAGCCCTCCCGGGATAGGTGTGTTGCTTTTTTCTTTGCGCTGATAGCTTTGAAGATATGTTTGATGGTGGTGAGGGAGGAGCACAACTGTCTCCGTTGCGTAGTTGGCTAGTGCGATCGGCTGTTAAGCGAAAGGTTGGAGGTTCCAGCCCACCCGGTGGTGGTTTGGCGCTTTTTTTTCTTTGTGCTGATAGCTTTGAAAATATGTTCTGATGGTGGTGAGAGCGCAGCAGGACTATCTCCGTGGCGCAATTGGATAGCGCGATTGGCTGTTAACAGAAAGATCGGAGGTTCGATCCCACCCGGTGGTGGTGCGGTGCTGTTTTTTCTTTGGGCTGATAGCTTTGAAGATATGTTCTGATGGTGGTGAGAGTGGAGCACGACTGTCTCCGTGGCGCAGTTGGCTAGCTCGATCGGCTGTTAACCGAAAGGTTGGAGGTTCGATCCCACCCGGTGGTGGTGCGGTGCTGTTTTTTCTTTGGGCTGATAGCTTTGAAGATATGTTCTGATGGTGGTGAGAGTGGAGCACGACTGTCTCCGTGGCGCAGTTGGCTAGCTCGATCGGCTGTTAACCGAAAGGTTGGAGGTTCGAGCCCACCCGTTGGTGTTGCGGCGCTTTTTTTTTCTTTGAGCTGATAGCTTTGAAGATATGTTCTGACGGTGGTGAGAGTGGAGCAGGACTGTCTCTGTGGCGCAAGTGGCTAGCGCGATCGGCTGTTAACCGAAAAGTTGGAGGTTCGAGCCCACCCGGGGGGGGGGTGCGGCGCTTTTTTTCTTTGCGCTGATAGCTTTGAAGACATGTTGTGACGGTGGTGAGAGTGGAGCAGTACTGTCTCCGTGGCGCAATTGGCTAGCGCGATCGGCTGTTAACCGAAAGGTTGGAGGTTCGAGCCCACCCGGTGGTGGTGCGGCGCTTTTTTTCTTTGCGCTGATAGCTTTGAAGATATCTTCTGATGGTGGTGAGAGTAGAGCAGGCTTGTCTCCGTGGCGCAATTGGCTAGCGTGATCGACAGTTAACCGAAACGTTGGAGGTTTGAGCCCACCCGGTAATGGTGCGGTGCTTTTTTTCTTTGTGCTGATAGCTTTGAAAATATGTTCTGATGGTGGTGAGAGTGGAGCAGGACTATCTCCGTGGCGCAATTGCATAGCGCGATTGGCTGTTAACCGAAAGGTTGGAGGTTCGATCCCACCCGGTGGTGGTGCGGTGCTGTCTTTTCTTTGGGCTGATAGCTTTGAAGATATGTTCTGATGGTGGTGAGAGTGGAGCAGGATTGTCTCCGTGGCGCAATTGGCTAGCGCGATCGGATGTTAACCGAAAAGTCGAAGGTTCGAGCGCACCCGGTGGTGGTGCGGTGCTTTTTTTTCTTTGGGCTGATAGCTTTGAAGATATGTTCTGATGGTGGTGAGAGTGGAGCAGGACTGTCTCCGTGGCGCAATTGGCTTGCGCGATCGGCTGTTTACCGAAAGGTTGGAGGTTCCAGCCCACCCGGTGGTGGTGCGGCGCTTTTTTTTCTTTGCGCTGATAGCTTTGAAGATATGTTCTGATGGTGGTGAGAGTGGAGCAGGAATGTCTCCGTGGCGCAATTGGCTAGCGCGATCGGCTGTTAACCGAAAGCTTGGAGGTTCGAGCCCACCCGGTGGTGGTGCGGCGCTTTTTTTCTTTGCGCTGAAAGCTTTGAAGATATGCTCTGATGGTGGTGAGAACGGAGCAAGACTGTCTCCGTGGCGCAATGGGCTAGCGCGATCGGCTGTTAACCGAAAGGTTGGAGTTTCGAGCCCTCCCGGGAGTGGTGTGTTGCTTTTTTCTTTGCGCTGATAGCTTTGAAGATACGTTCTAATGGTGGTGAGAGTGGAGCACGACTGTCTCCGTGGCGCAGTTGGCTAGCTCGATCGGCGGTTAACCGAAAGGTTGGAGGTTCGAGCCCATCCGGTGGTGTTGCGGCGCTTTTTTTCTCTGGGCTAATAGCTTTGAAGATATGTTCTGACGGTGGTGAGAGTGGAGCATGACTGTCTTCGTGGCGCAATTGGCTAGCGCGATCGGCTGTTAACCGAAAGGTTGGAGGTTCGAGCCCACCCGGTGGTGGTGCGGCGCTTTTTTTCTTTGCGCTGATAGCTTTGAAGATATCTTCTGATGGTGGTGAGAGTAGAGCAGGACTGTCTCCGTGGCGCAATTGGCTAGCGTGATCGGCTGTTAACTGAAAAGTTGGAGGTTCGAGCCCACCCGGTGGTGGTGCGGTGCTTTTTTTTCTTTGGGCTGATAGCTTTGAAGATATGTTCTGATGGTGGTGAGAGTGGAGCAGGACTGTTTCCGTGGCGCAATTGGCTAGGGCAATCGGCTGTGACCCGAAAGCTCGGAGCTTCGAGCCCACCCAGTGGTGGTGCGGCGCTTTTTTTTCTTTGGGCTGATGGCTTTGAAGATATGTTCTGATGGCGGTAAAAGTGGAGCAGGACTGTCTGCGTGGCGCAATTGGCTAGCGCGATCGGCTGTTAACCGAAAGGTTGGAGTTTCGAGCCTCCCGGGAGTGGTGTGTTGCTTTTTTCTTTGCGGTAATAGCTTTGAAGATATGTTCTGATGGTGGTGAGAGTGGAGCACGACTGTCTCCTTGGGGAAATTGGCTAGCGCGATCGGCTGTTAACCGAAAGGTTGGAGGTTCGAGCCCACCCGGTGGTGGTGCGGCGCTTTATTTTCTTTGGGCTGATAGCTCTGAAGAAATGTTCTGACGGTGGTGAGAGTAGAAGGACTGTCTCCCTGGCGTGATTGGCTAGCCTGATCGGCTGTTAACCGAAAAGTTGGAGGTTCGAGCCCACCCGTTGGGGGTGCGGCGCTTTTTTTTGTTTGGGCTGATAGCTTTGAAGATATGTTCTAATGGTGGTGAGAGTGGAGCAGGACTGTCTCCGTGGCGCAATTGGCTAGCGCGATCGGCTGTTAACCGAAAATGTGGAGGTTCGAGCCCTCCCGGGAGTGGTGTGTTGCTTTTTTCTTTGCGCCGATAGCTTTGAAGATATGTTCTGATGGTGGTGACAGTAAGCACTACTGTCTCCGTGGCGCGATTGGCTAGCGCGATCGGCTGTTAACCGAAAGGTCGGAGGTTCGAGCCAACCCAGTGGTGGTGCGGCGCTCTTTTTTCTTTGGGCTGATGGCTTTGAAGATTTGTTCTGATGGTGGTGAGGGTGGAGCAGAACTGTCTCCGTGGCGGAATTGGCTAGCGCGATCGACTGCTAACCGAAAGGTTGGAGTTTCGAACCCACCCGGTGTTGGTGCGGCGCTTTCTTTCCTTTGGGCTGATAGCTTTGAAGATATGTTCTGATGGTGGTGAGAGTAGAGCAAGACTGTCTCCGTGGCGCGATGGGCTAGCGCGATCGGCTGTTAACCGAAAGGTTGTAGTTTCGAGCCTTCCCGGGAATGGTGTGTTGCTTCTTTCTTTGCGCTGATAGCTTTGAAGATATCTTTTGATGGTGGTGAGAGTGGAGCACGACTGTCTCCGTGGCGCAATTGGCTAGCGCGATCGGCTGTTAACCGAAAGGTTGGAGGTTCGAGCCCACCCAGTGGTGGTGCGGCGCTTTTTTTCTGTGGGCTGATAGCTTTGAACATATGTTCTGATGGTGGTGAGAGTGGAGCAGGACTGTCTCCGTGGCGCAATTGGCTAGCGTGATCAGCTGTAAACCGAAAAGTTGGAGGTTCGAGCCCACCCGGTGGTGGTGCAGCGTTTTTTTTCTTTGGGGTAATAGCTCTGAAGAAATGTTCTGACGGTGGTGAGAGTGGAGCACAACTGTCTCCGTGGGGCAATTGGCTAGCGCGGTCGGCTGTTAACCGAAAGGTTGGATGTTCGAGTCCACCCGGTGGTGGTGCGGCGCTTTGTTTTCTTTGGGGTGATAGCTCTGAAGAAATGTTCTGACGGTGGTGAGACTGGAGCAGGACTGTCTCCGTGGCGCAATTGGCTAGCGCGATCGGCTGTTAACCGAAAAGTTGGAGGTTCGAGCCCACCCGGTGGTGGTGCGGCGCTTTTTTTTTCTTTGGGCTGATAGCTCTGAAGAAATGTTCTGACGGTGGTGAGACTGGAGCACGACTGCCTCCGTGGCGCAATTGGCTAGCGCGATCGGCTGCTAACCGAAAGGTTGGAGGTTCGAGCCCACCCAGTGGTGGTGCGGCGCTTTTTTTTCTTTGCGCTGATAACTTTGAAGATATGTTCTGATGGTGGTGAGAGTGGAGCACGACTGTCTCCGTGGCGCAGTTGGCTAGCGCGATCGGCTGTTAACCAAAAGGTTGGAGGTTCGAGTCCGCCCGGTGGTGGTGCGGCGCTTTTTTTTCTTTGGGCTGATAGCTTTGAAGATATGTTCTGACGGTGGTGAGAGTGGAGCAGGATTGTCTCCGTGGCGCATTTGGCTAGCGCGATCGGCTGTTAACCAAAAGGTCGGAGGTTCGATCCCACCCGGTGGTTGTGCGGCGCTTTTTCTTCTTTGGGCTGATAGCTTTGAAGATATGTTCTGATGGTGGTGAGAGTGGAGCAGGACTGTCTCCGTGGCGCAATTGGCTTGCGCAATCGGCTGTTAACCGAAAGGTTGGAGGTTCGAGCCCACCCGGTGGTGGTGCGGCGCTTTTTTTCTTTGCGCTGAAAGCTTTGAAGATATGTTCTGATGGTGGTGAGAGTGGAGCAGGAATGTCTCCGTGGCGCAATTGGCTTGCGCGATCGGCTGTTAACCGAAAGGTTGGAGGTTCGAGTCTTCCCGGGAATGGTGTGTTGCTTCTTTCTTTGCGCTGATAGCTTTGAAGGTATGTTCTGATGGTGGTGAGAGTGGAGCACGACTGTCTCCGTAGCGCAATTGGCTAGCGCGATCGGCTGTTAACAGAAAGGTTGGAGTTTCGAGCGCACCCAGTGGTGGTGCGGCGCTTTTTTTTCTTTGGGCTGATAGCTTTGAAGATATGTTCTAATGGTGGTGAGAGTAGAGCAGCACTGTCTCCGTGGCGCAATGGGCTAGCGCGATCGGCTGTTAACCGAAATGTTGGAGTTTCGAGCCCTCCCGGGAGTGGTGTGTTGCTTTTTTCTTTGCGCTGATAGCTTTGAAGATACGTTCTGATGGTGGTGAGAGTGGTGCATGACTGTCTCCGTGGCGCAGTTCGCTAGCGCGATCGGCTGTTAACCGAAAGGTTGGAGGTTCGAGCCTTCCCGGTGGTGGTGCGGCGCTTTTTTTTCTTTGGGCTGATAGCTTTGAAGATATGTTCTGATGGTAGTGAGAGTTGAGCAGGACTGTCTCCGTGGCGCAATTGGCTAGCGCGATTGGCTGTTAACCGAAAAGTTGGAGGTTCGACCCCACCCGGTGGTGGTGCGGTGCTTTTTTCTTTGGGCTGATAGCTTTGAAGATATGTTCTGATGGTAATGAGAGTGGAGCAGGACTGTCTCCGTGGCGCAATTGCCTAAACCGAAAGGTCGGAGGTTCGAGCCCACCCGGTGGTGGTGCGGCGCTTTTTTTTCTTTGGGCTGATAGCTTTGAAGATATGTGCTGATGGTGGTGAGAGTGGAGCAGGACTGTCTCCGTGGCGCAATTGGCTAGCGTGATCGGCTGTTAACCGAAAAGTTGGAGATTCGAGCCCACCCGGTGGTGGTGCGGTGCTTTTTTTTCTTTGGGATGATAGCTTTGAAGATATGTTCTGATGGTTGTGAGAGTGGAGCAGGACTGTCTCCGTGGCGCAATTGGCTAGCGCGATCGGCTGTTAACCGAAAGGTCGGAGTTTCGAGCCCACCCAGTGGTGGTGCGGCGCTTTTTTTTCTTTGGGCTGATAGCTTTGAAGATATGTTCTGTTGGTGGTGAGAGTAGAGCAGCACTGTCTCCGTGGCGCAATGGGCTAGCACGATCGGCTGTTAACCGAAAGGTTGGAGTTTCGAGTCTTCCCGGGAATGGTGTGTTGCTTCTTTCTTTGCGCTGATAGCTTTGAAGGTATGTTCTGATGGTGGTGAGAGTGGTGCACGACTGTCTCCGTGGCGCAGTTCGCTAGCGCGATCGGGTGTTAAACGAAAGGTTTGAGGTTCGAGCCATCCCGGTGGTGGTGCGGCGCTTTTTTTTCTTTGGGCTGATAGCTTTGTAGATATGTTCTGATGGTGGTGAGAGTTGAGCAGAACTGTCTCCGTGGCGCAATTGGCTAGCGCGATTGGCTGTTAACAGAAAGGTTGGAGGTTCGAGCCCACCCGGTGGTGGTGCGGTGCTTTTTTTTCTTTGGGCTGATAGCTTTGAAGATATGTTCTGATGGTAATGAGAGTGGAGCAGGACTGTCTCCGTGGCTCAATTGCCTAAACCGAAAGGTCGGAGGTTCGAGCCCACCCGGTGGTGGTGCGGTGCTTTTTTTTCTTTGGGCTGATAGCTTTGAAGATATGTGCTGATGGTGGTGAGAGTGGAGCAGGACTGTCTCCGTGGTGCGATTGGCTAGCGCGATCGGCTGTTAACCGAAAGGTTGGAGCTTCGAGCCCACCCGGTGGTGGTGCGGCGCTTTTTTTCTTTGCGCTGATAGCTTTGAAGATATGTTCTGATGTTGGTGAGAGTGGAGCAAGACTGTCTCCGTGGCGCAATAGGCTAGCGCGATCGCCTGTTAACCGAAACGTTGGAGTTTCGAGCCCTCCCGGGAGTGGTGTGTTGCTTTTTTCTTTGCGCTGATAGCTTTGAAGATATGTTCTGATGAAGGTGAGAGTGGAGCAGGACTGTCTCCGTGGCGCAATTGGCTAGCGCGATCGGCTGTTAACCGAAAGGTTGGAGTTTCGAGCCCTCCCGGGAGTGGTGTGTTGCTTTTTTCTTTGCGCTGATAGCTTTGAAGATATGTTCTGATGAAGGTGAGAGTGGAGCAGGACTGTCTCCGTGGCGCAATTGGCTAGCGCGATCGGCTGTTAACCGAAAGGTTGTAGTTTCGAGCCTTCCCGGGAATGGTGTGTTGCTTCTTTCTTTGCGCTGATAGCTTTGAAGATATGTTTTGATGGTGGTGAGAGTGGAGCACGACTGTCTCCGTGGCGCAATTGGCTAGCGCGATCGGCTGTTAACCGAAAGGTTGGAGTTTCGAGCCCACCCAGTGGTGGTGCGGCGCTTTTTTTTCTTTCGGCTGATAGCTTTGAAAATATGTTCTGATGGTGGTGAGAGTAGAGCAGCACAATCTCCGTGGCGCAATGGGCTAGCGCGATCGGCTGTTAACCGAAAGGTTGGAGTTTCGAGCCCTCCCGGGAGTGGTGTGTTGCTTTTTCTTTGCGCTGATAGCTTTGAAGATACGTTCTCATGGTGGTGAGAGTGGTGCACGACTGTCTCCGTGGCGCAGTTGGCTAGCGCAATCGGCTGTTAACCGAATGATTGGAGGTTCGAGCCCACCCGGTGATGGTGCGGCGCTTTTTTTGGGGCTGATAGCTTTGAAGATATGTTCTGATGGTGGTGAGAGTTGAGCAGGACTGTCTCCGTGTATCAATTGGCTAGCGCGATTGGCTGTTAACCGAAAGGTTGGAGGTTCGAGCCCACCCGGTGGTGGTGCGGTGCTTTTTTTTCTTTGGGCTGATAGCTTTGAAGATATGTTCTGATGGTAATGAGAGTGGAGCAGGACTGTCTCCGTGGCGCAATTGGCTAAACCGAAAGGTCGGAGGTTCGAGCCCACCCGGTGGTGGTGCGGCGCTTTTTTTTCTTTGGGCTGATAGCTTTGAAGATATGTTCTGATGGTGGTGAGAGTGGAGAAGACTGTCTCCGTGGCGCAATAGGCTAGCGCGATCGCCTGTTAACCGAAACGTTGGAGTTTCGAGCCCTCCCGGGAGAGGTGTGTTGCTTTTTTCTTTGCGCTGATAGCTTTGAAGATATGTTGTGATGATGATGAGAGTGGAGCAGGACTGTCTCCGTGGCGCAATTGGCTAGCGCGATCGGCTGCTAACCGAAAGGTTGGAGGTTCGAGCCCACCCAGTGGTGGTGCGGCGCTTTTTTTCTGTGGGCTGATAGCTTTGAACATATGTTCTGATGGTGGTGAGAGTGGAGCAGGACTGTCTCCGTGGCGCAATTGGCTAGCGTGATCAGCTGTAAACCGAAAAGTTGGAGGTTCGAGCCCACCCGGTGGTGGTGCGGCGTTTTTTTTTCTTTGGGGTAATAGCTCTGAAGAAATGTTCTGACGGTGGTGAGAGTGGAGCACAACTGTCTCCGTGGGGCAATTGGCTAGCGCGGTCGGCTGTTAACCGAAAGGTTGGATGTTCGAGTCCACCCGGTGGTGGTGCGGCGCTTTGTTTTCTTTGGGGTGATAGCTCTGAAGAAATGTTCTGACGGTGGTGAGACTGGAGCAGGACTGTCTCCGTGGCGCAATTGGCTAGCGCGATCGGCTGTTAACCGAAAAGTTGGAGGTTCGAGCCCACCCGGTGGTGGTGCGGCGCTTTTTTTTCTTGGGCTGATAGCTCTGAAGAAATGTTCTGACGGTGGTGAGACTGGAGCACGACTGCCTCCGTGGCGCAATTGGCTAGCGCGGTCGGCTGCTAACCGAAAGGTTGGAGGTTCGAGCCCACCCAGTGGTGGTGCGGCGCTTTTTTTTCTTTGCGCTGATAACTTTGAAGATATGTTCTGATGGTGGTGAGAGTGGAGCACGACTGTCTCCGTGGCGCAGTTGGCTAGCGCGATCGGCTGTTAACCAAAAGGTTGGAGGTTCGAGTCCGCCCGGTGGTGGTGCGGCGCTTTTTTTTCTTTGGGCTGATAGCTTTGAAGATATGTTCTGACGGTGGTGAGAGTGGAGCAGGATTGTCTCCGTGGCGCATTTGGCTAGCGCGATCGGCTGTTAACCAAAAGGTCGGAGGTTCGATCCCACCCGGTGGTTGTGCGGCGCTTTTTCTTCTTTGGGCTGATAGCTTTGAAGATATGTTCTGATGGTGGTGAGAGTGGAGCAGGACTGTCTCCGTGGCGCAATTGGCTTGCGCAATCGGCTGTTAACCGAAAGGTTGGAGGTTCGAGCACACCCGGTGGTGGTGCGGCGCTTTTTTTCTTTGCGCTGAAAGCTTTGAAGATATGTTCTGATGGTGGTGAGAGTGGAGCAGGAATGTCTCCGTGGCGCAATTGGCTAGCGCAATCGGCTGTTAACCGAAAGGTTGGAGGTTCGAGCCCACCCGGTGGTGGTGCGGCGCTTTTTTTCTTTGCGCTGATAGCTTTGAAGATATGTTCTGATGGTGGTGAGAGTAGAGCAGGACTGTCTCCGTGGCGCAATTGGCTAGCGTGATCGGCTGTTAACCAAAAGGTCGGAGGTTCGAGCCCACCCGGTGGTGGTGCGGCGCTTTTTTTCTTTGCGCTGAAAGCTTTGAAGATATGTTCTGATGGTGGTGAGAGTGGAGCAGGAATGTCTCCGTGGCGCAATTGGCTAGCGCGATCGGCTGTTAACCGAAAGGTTGGAGGTTCGAGCCCACCCGGTGGTGGTGCGGCGCTTTTTTTTCTTTGCGCTGAAAGCTTTGAAGATATGTTCTGATGGTGGTGAGAGTAGAGCAGCACTGTCTCCATGGCGCAATGGGCTAGCACGATCGGCTGTTAACCGAAAGGTTGGAGTTTCGAGCCTTCCCGGGAATGGTGTGTTGCTTCTTTCTTTGCGCTCATAGCTTTGAAGGTATGTTCTGATGGTGGTGAGAGTGGTGCATGACTGTCTCCGTGGCGCATTTCGCTAGCGCGATCGGCTGTTAACCGAAAGGTTGGAGGTTCGAGCCATCCCGGTGGTGGTGCGGCGCTTTTTTTTCTTTGGGCTGATAGCTTTGAAGATATGTTCTGATGGTGGTGAGAGTAGAGCAGCACTGTCTCCGTGGCGCAATGGGTAGCGCGATCGGCTGTTAACCGAAAGGTTGGAGTTTCGAGCCTTCCCGGGAGTGGTGTGTTGCTTTTTTTTCTTTGGGCTGATAGCTTTGAAGATATGTTCTGATGGTGGTGAGAGTTGAGCAGGACTGTCTCCGTGGCGCAATTGGCTAGCGCGATTGGTTGTTAACCGAAAGGTTGGAGGTTCGAGCCCACCCGGTGGTGGTGCGGTGCTTTTTTTTCTTTGGGCTGATAGCTTTGAAGATATGTTCTGATGGTAATGAGAGTGGAGCAGGACTGTCTCCTTGGCGCAATTGCCTAAACCGAAAGGTCGGAGGTTCGAGCCCACCCGGTGGTGGTGCGGCGCTTTTTTTTCTTTGGGCTGATAGCTTTGAAGATACGTGCTGATGGTGGTGAGAGTGGAGCAGGACTGTCTCCGTGGTGCGATTGGCTAGCGCGATCGGCTGTTAACCGAAAGGTTGGAGCTTCGAGCCCACCCGGTGGTGGTGCGGCGCTTTTTTTTCTTTGCGCTGATAGCTTTGAAGATATGTTCTGATGTTGGTGAGAGTGGAGCAAGACTGTCTCCGTGGCGCAATAGGCTAGCGCGATCGCCTGTTAACCGAAAGGTTGGAGTTTCGAGCCCTCCCGGGAGTGGTGTGTTGCTTTTTTCTTTGCGCTGATAGCTTTGAAGATACCTTCTGATGGTGGTGAGAGTGGTGCACGACGGTCTCCGTGGCGCAGTTCGCTAGCGTGATCGGCTGTTACACGAAAGGTTGGGGGTTCGAGCCATCCCGGTGGTGGTGCGGCGCTTTTTTTTCTTTGGGCTGATAGCTTTGAAGATATGTTCTGATGGTGGTGAGAGTTGAGCAGGACTGTCTCCGTGGCGCAATTGGCTAGCGTGATCGGCTGTTAACCGAAAAGTTGGAGGTTCGAGCCCACCCGGTGGTGGTGCGGTGCTTTTTTTTCTTTGGGATGATAGCTTTGAAGATATGTTCTGATGGTTGTGAGAGTGGAGCAGGACTGTCTCCGTGGCGCAATTGGCTAGCGCGATCGGCTGTTAACCGAAAGGTCGGAGTTTCGAGCCCACCCAGTGGTGGTGCGGCGCTTTTTTTTCTTTGGGCTGATAGCTTTGAAGATATGTTCTGTTGGTGGTGAGAGTAGAGCAGCACTGTCTCCGTGGCGCAATGGGCTAGCACGATCGGCTGTTAACCGAAAGGTTGGAGTTTCGAGTCTTCCTGGGAATGGTGTGTTGCTTCTTTCTTTGCGCTGATAGCTTTGAAGGTATGTTCTGATGGTGGTGAGAGTGGTGCACGACTGTCTCTGTGGCACAGTTCGCTAGCGCGATCGGGTGTTAAACGAAAGGTTGGAGGTTCGAGCCATCCCGGTGGTGGTGCGGCGCTTTTTTTTTTCTTTGGGCTGATAGCTTTGAAGCTATGTTTTGATGGTGGTGAGAGTTGAGCAGGACTGTCTCCGTGGCGCAATTGGCTAGCGCGATTGGCTGTTAACCGAAAGGTTGGAGGTTCGAGCCCACCCGGTGGTGGTGCGGTGCTTTTTTCTTTGGGCTGATAGCTTTGAAGATATGTTCTGATGGTAATGAGAGTGGAGCAGGACTGTCTCCGTGGCTAAATTGCCTAAACCGAAAGGTCGGAGGTTCGAGCTCACCCGGTGGTGGTGCGGTGCTCTTTTTTCTTTGCGCTGATAGCTTTGAAGATATGTTCTGATGTTGGTGAGAGTGGAGCAAGACTGTCTCCGTGGCGCAATAGGCTAGCGCGATCGCCTGTTAACCGAAACGTTGGAGTTTCGAGCCCTCCCGGGAGTGGTGTGTTGCTTCTTTCTTTGCGCTGATAGTATTGAAGATATGTTCTGATGAAGGTGAGAGTGGAGCAGGACTGTCTCCGTGGCGCAATTGGCTAGCGCGATCGGCTGTTAACCGAAAGGTTGGAGTTTCGAGCCCTCCCGGGAGAGGTGTGTTGCTTTTTTCTTTGCGCTGATAGCTTTGAAGATATGTTCTGATGGTGATGAGAGTGGAGCAGGACTGTCTCCGTGGCGCAATTGGCTAGCGCGATCGGCTGCTAACTGAAAGTTTGGAGGTTCGAGCCCACCCGGTGGTGGTGCGGCGCTCTTTTTTCTGTGGGCTGATAGCTTTGAACATATGTTCTGATGGTGGTGAGAGTGGAGCAGGACTGTCTCCGTGGTGCAATTGGCTAGCGTGATCGGCCGTAAACCGAAAAGTTGGAGGTTCGAGCCCACCCGGTGGTAATGCGGCGTTTTTTTTTCTTTGGGCTGATAGCTTTGAAGATATGTTCTGATGGCGGTGAGAGTGGAGCAGGACTGTCTCCGTGGCGCAATTGGCTTGCGCGATCGGCTGTTAACCGAAAGGTTGGAGGTTCGAGCCCACCCGGTGGTGGTGCGGCGCTTTTTTTTCTTTGCGCTGAAAGCTTTGAAGATATGTTCTGATGGTGGTGAGAGTGGAGCAGGAATGTCTCCGTGGCGCAATTGGCTAGCGCAATCGGCTGTTAACCGAAAGGTTGGAGGTTCGAGCCCACCCGGTGGTGGTGCGGCGCTTTTTTTCTTTGCGCTGATAGCTTTGAAGATATGTTCTGATGGTGGTGAGAGTAGAGCAGGACTGTCTCCGTGGCGCAATTGGCTAGCGTGATCGGCTGTTAACCAAAAGGTCGGAGGTTCGAGCCCACCCGGTGGTGGTGCGGCGCTTTTTTTCTTTGCGCTGAAAGCTTTGAAGATATGTTCTGATGGTGGTGAGAGTGGAGCAGGAATGTCTCCGTGGCGCAATTGGCTAGCGCGATCGGCTGTTAACCGAAAGGTTGGAGGTTCGAGCCCACCCGGTGGTGGTGCGGCGCTTTTTTTTCTTTGCGCTGAAAGCTTTGAAGATATGTTCTGATGGTGGTGAGAGTAGAGCAGCACTGTCTCCATGGCGCAATGGGCTAGCACGATCGGCTGTTAACCGAAAGGTTGGAGTTTCGAGCCTTCCCGGGAATGGTGTGTTGCTTCTTTCTTTGCGCTCATAGCTTTGAAGGTATGTTCTGATGGTGGTGAGAGTGGTGCATGACTGTCTCCGTGGCGCAGTTCGCTAGCGCGATCGGCTGTTAACCGAAAGGTTGGAGGTTCGAGCCATCCCGGTGGTGGTGCGGCGCTTTTTTTTCTTTGGGCTGATAGCTTTGAAGATATGTTCTGATGGTGGTGAGAGTAGAGCAGCACTGTCTCCGTGGCGCAATGGGTAGCGCGATCGGCTGTTAACCGAAAGGTTGGAGTTTCGAGCCTTCCCGGGAGTGGTGTGTTGCTTTTTTCTTTGCGCTGATAGCTTTGAAGACATGTTCTGATGGTGGTGAGAGTGGTGCATGACTGTCTCCGTGGCGCAGTTAGCTAGCGCGATCGGCTGTTAAACGAAAGGTTGGAGGTTCGAGCCATCCAGGTGGTGGTGCGGCGCTTTTTTTTCTTTGGGCTGATAGCTTTGAAGATATGTTCTGATGGTGGTGAGAGTTGAGCAGGACTGTCTCCGTGGCGCAATTGGCTAGCGCGATTGGTTGTTAACCGAAAGGTTGGAGGTTCGAGCCCACCCGGTGGTGGTGCGGTGCTTTTTTTTCTTTGGGCTGATAGCTTTGAAGATATGTTCTGATGGTAAAGAGAGTGGAGCAGGACTGTCTCCTTGGCGCAATTGCCTAAACCGAAAGGTCGGAGGTTCGAGCCCACCCGGTGGTGGTGCGGCGCTTTTTTTTCTTTGGGCTGATAGCTTTGAAGATACGTGCTGATGGTGGTGAGAGTGGAGCAGGACTGTCTCCGTGGTGCGATTGGCTAGCGCGATCGGCTGTTAACCGAAAGGTTGGAGCTTCGAGCCCACCCGGTGGTGGTGCGGCGCTTTTTTTTCTTTGCGCTGATAGCTTTGAAGATATGTTCTGATGTTGGTGAGAGTGGAGCAAGACTGTCTCCGTGGCGCAATAGGCTAGCGCGATCGCCTGTTAACCGAAAGGTTGGAGTTTCGAGCCCTCCCGGGAGTGGTGTGTTGCTTTTTTCTTTGCGCTGATAGCTTTGAAGATACCTTCTGATGGTGGTGAGAGTGGTGCACGACTGTCTCCGTGGCGCAGTTCGCTAGCGTGATCGGCTGTTACACGAAAGGTTGGGGGTTCGAGCCATCCCGGTGGTGGTGCGGCGCTTTTTTTTCTTTGGGCTGATAGCTTTGAAGATATGTTCTGATGGTGGTGAGAGTTGAGCAGGACTGTCTCCGTGGCGCAATTGGCTAGCGTGATCGGCTGTTAACCGAAAAGTTGGAGGTTCGAGCCCACCCGGTGGTGGTGCGGTGCTTTTTTTTCTTTGGGATGATAGCTTTGAAGATATGTTCTGATGGTTGTGAGAGTGGAGCAGGACTGTCTCCGTGGCGCAATTGGCTAGCGCGATCGGCTGTTAACCGAAAGGTCGGAGTTTCGAGCCCACCCAGTGGTGGTGCGGCGCTTTTTTTTCTTTGGGCTGATAGCTTTGAAGATATGTTCTGTTGGTGGTGAGAGTAGAGCAGCACTGTCTCCGTGGCGCAATGGGCTAGCACGATCGGCTGTTAACCGAAAGGTTGGAGTTTCGAGTCTTCCCGGGAATGGTGTGTTGCTTCTTTCTTTGCGCTGATAGCTTTGAAGGTATGTTCTGATGGTGGTGAGAGTGGTGCACGACTGTCTCTGTGGCGCAGTTCGCTAGCGCGATCGGGTGTTAAACGAAAGGTTGGAGGTTCGAGCCATCCCGGTGGTGGTGCGGCGCTTTTTTTTTCTTTGGGCTGATAGCTTTGAAGATATGTTTTGATGGTGGTGAGAGTTGAGCAGGACTGTCTCCGTGGCGCAATTGGCTAGCGCGATTGGCTGTTAACCGAAAGGTTGGAGGTTCGAGCCCACCCGGTGGTGGTGCGGTGCTTTTTTCTTTGGGCTGATAGCTTTGAAGATTTGTTCTGATGGTAATGAGAGTGGAGCAGGACTGTCTCCGTGGCTAAATTGGCTAGCGCAATCGGCTGTTAACCGAAAGGTTGGAGGTTCGAGCCCACCCGGTGGTGGTGCGGCGCTTTTTTTCTTTGCGCTGATAGCTTTGAAGATATGTTCTGATGGTGGTGAGAGTAGAGCAGGACT
This sequence comes from Rhipicephalus microplus, assembly GCF_043290135.1. Classification (NCBI taxonomy): domain Eukaryota; kingdom Metazoa; phylum Arthropoda; class Arachnida; order Ixodida; family Ixodidae; genus Rhipicephalus; species Rhipicephalus microplus. The sequence goes on from NC_134701.1 coordinate 6,818,744, forward strand.
GTCTCCGTGGCGCAATTGGCTAGCGTGATCGGCTGTTAACCAAAAGGTCGGAGGTTCGAGCCCACCCGGTGGTGGTGCGGCGCTTTTTTTCTTTGCGCTGAAAGCTTTGAAGATATGTTCTGATGGTGGTGAGAGTGGAGCAGGAATGTCTCCGTGGCGCAATTGGCTAGCGCGATCGGCTGTTAACCGAAAGGTTGGAGGTTCGAGCCCACCCGGTGGTGGTGCGGCGCTTTTTTTTCTTTGCGCTGAAAGCTTTGAAGATATGTTCTGATGGTGGTGAGAGTAGAGCAGCACTGTCTCCATGGCGCAATGGGCTAGCACGATCGGCTGTTAACCGAAAGGTTGGAGTTTCGAGCCTTCCCGGGAATGGTGTGTTGCTTCTTTCTTTGCGCTCATAGCTTTGAAGGTATGTTCTGATGGTGGTGAGAGTGGTGCATGACTGTCTCCGTGGCGCAGTTCGCTAGCGCGATCGGCTGTTAACCGAAAGGTTGGAGGTTCGAGCCATCCCGGTGGTGGTGCGGCGCTTTTTTTTCTTTGGGCTGATAGCTTTGAAGATATGTTCTGATGGTGGTGAGAGTAGAGCAGCACTGTCTCCGTGGCGCAATGGGTAGCGCGATCGGCTGTTAACCGAAAGGTTGGAGTTTCGAGCCTTCCCGGGAGTGGTGTGTTGCTTTTTTCTTTGCGCTGATAGCTTTGAAGACATGTTCTGATGGTGGTGAGAGTGGTGCATGACTGTCTCCGTGGCGCAGTTAGCTAGCGCGATCGGCTGTTAACCGAAAGGTTGGAGGTTCGAGCCATCCCGGTGGTGGTGCGGCGCTTTTTTTTCTTTGGGCTGATAGCTTTGAAGATATGTTCTGATGGTGGTGAGAGTTGAGCAGGACTGTCTCCGTGGCGCAATTGGCTAGCGCGATTGGTTGTTAACCGAAAGGTTGGAGGTTCGAGCCCACCCGGTGGTGGTGCGGTGCTTTTTTTTCTTTGGGCTGATAGCTTTGAAGATATGTTCTGATGGTAATGAGAGTGGAGCAGGACTGTCTCCTTGGCGCAATTGCCTAAACCGAAAGGTCGGAGGTTCGAGCCCACCCGGTGGTGGTGCGGCGCTTTTTTTTCTTTGGGCTGATAGCTTTGAAGATACGTGCTGATGGTGGTGAGAGTGGAGCAGGACTGTCTCTGTGGTGCGATTGGCTAGCGCGATCGGCTGTTAACCGAAAGGTTGGAGCTTCGAGCCCACCCGGTGGTGGTGCGGCGCTTTTTTTTCTTTGCGCTGATAGCTTTGAAGATATGTTCTGATGTTGGTGAGAGTGGAGCAAGACTGTCTCCGTGGCGCAATAGGCTAGCGCGATCGCCTGTTAACCGAAAGGTTGGAGTTTCGAGCCCTCCCGGGAGTGGTGTGTTGCTTTTTTCTTTGCGCTGATAGCTTTGAAGATACCTTCTGATGGTGGTGAGAGTGGTGCACGACTGTCTCCGTGGCGCAGTTCGCTAGCGTGATCGGCTGTTACACGAAAGGTTGGGGGTTCGAGCCATCCCGGTGGTGGTGCGGCGCTTTTTTTTCTTTGGGCTGATAGCTTTGAAGATATGTTCTGATGGTGGTGAGAGTTGAGCAGGACTGTCTCCGTGGCGCAATTGGCTAGCGTGATCGGCTGTTAACCGAAAAGTTGGAGGTTCGAGCCCACCCGGTGGTGGTGCGGTGCTTTTTTTTCTTTGGGATGATAGCTTTGAAGATATGTTCTGATGGTTGTGAGAGTGGAGCAGGACTGTCTCCGTGGCGCAATTGGCTAGCGCGATCGGCTGTTAACCGAAAGGTCGGAGTTTCGAGCCCACCCAGTGGTGGTGCGGCGCTTTTTTTTCTTTGGGCTGATAGCTTTGAAGATATGTTCTGTTGGTGGTGAGAGTAGAGAAGCACTGTCTCCGTGGCGCAATGGGCTAGCACGATCGGCTGTTAACCGAAAGGTTGGAGTTTCGAGTCTTCCCGGGAATGGTGTGTTGCTTCTTTCTTTGCGCTGATAGCTTTGAAGGTATGTTCTGATGGTGGTGAGAGTGGTGCACGACTGTCTCTGTGGCGCAGTTCGCTAGCGCGATCGGGTGTTAAACGAAAGGTTGGAGGTTCGAGCCATCCCGGTGGTGGTGCGGCGCTTTTTTTTTTCTTTGGGCTGATAGCTTTGAAGATATGTTTTGATGGTGGTGAGAGTTGAGCAGGACTGTCTCCGTGGCGCAATTGGCTAGCGCGATTGGCTGTTAACCGAAAGGTTGGAGGTTCGAGCCCACCCGGTGGTGGTGCGGTGCTTTTTTCTTTGGGCTGATAGCTTTGAAGATATGTTCTGATGGTAATGAGAGTGGAGCAGGACTGTCTCCGTGGCTAAATTGCCTAAACCGAAAGGTCGGAGGTTCGAGCTCACCCGGTGGTGGTGCGGTGCTCTTTTTTCTTTGCGCTGATAGCTTTGAAGATATGTTCTGATGTTGGTGAGAGTGGAGCAAGACTGTCTCCTTGGCGCAATAGGCTAGCGCGATCGCCTGTTAACCGAAACGTTGGAGTTTCGAGCCCTCCCGGGAGTGGTGTGTTGCTTTTTTCTTTGCGCTGATAGCTTTGAAGATATGTTCTGATGGTGATGAGAGTGGAGCAGGACTGTCTCCGTGGCGCAATTGGCTAGCGCGATCGGCTGCTAACTGAAAGTTTGGAGGTTCGAGCCCACCCGGTGGTGGTGCGGCGCTCTTTTTTCTGTGGGCTGATAGCTTTGAACATATGTTCTGATGGTGGTGAGAGTGGAGCAGGACTGTCTCCGTGGTGCAATTGGCTAGCGTGATCGGCCGTAAACCGAAAAGTTGGAGGTTCGAGCCCACCCGGTGGTAATGCGGCGTTTTTTTTTCTTTGGGCTGATAGCTTTGAAGATATGTTCTGATGGTGGTGAGAGTGGAGCAGGACTGTCTCCGTGGCGCAATTGGCTTGCGCGATCGGCTGTTAACCGAAAGGTTGGAGGTTCGAGCCCACCCGGTGGTGGTGCGGCGCTTTTTTTTCTTTGCGCTGAAAGCTTTGAAGATATGTTCTGATGGTGGTGAGAGTAGAGCAGCACTGTCTCCATGGCGCAATGGGCTAGCACGATCGGCTGTTAACCGAAAGGTTGGAGTTTCGAGCCTTCCCGGGAATGGTGTGTTGCTTCTTTCTTTGCGCTGATAGCTTTGAAGGTATGTTCTGATGGTGGTGAGAGTGGAGCACGACTGTCTCCGTAGCGCAATTGGCTAGCGCGATCGGCTGTTAACCGAAAGGTTGGAGTTTCGAGCCCACCCAGTGGTGGTGCGGCGCTTTTTTTTCTTTGGGCTGATAGCTTTGAAGATATGTTCTAATGGTGGTGAGAGTAGAGCAGCACTGTCTCCGTGGCGCAATGGGCTAGCGCGATCGGCTGTTAACCGAAAGGTTGGAGTTTCGAGCCCTCCCGGGAGTGGTGTGTTGCTTTTTTCTTTGCGCTGATAGCTTTGAAGATACGTTCTGATGGTGGTGAGAGTGGTGCATGACTGTCTCCGTGGCGCAGTTCGCTAGCGCGATCGGCTGTTAACCGAAAGGTTGGAGGTTCGAGCCATCCCGGTGGTGGTGCGGCGCTTTTTTTTTCTTTGGGCTGATAGCTTTGAAGTTATGTTCTGATGGTAGTGAGAGTTGAGCAGGACTGTCTCCGTGGCGCAATTGCCTAAACCGAAAGGTCGGAGGTTCGAGCCCACCCGGTGGTGGTGCGGCGCTTTTTTTTCTTTGGGCTGATAGCTTTGAAGATATGTGCTGATGGTGGTGAGAGTGGAGCAGGACTGTCTCCGTGGCGCAATTGGCTAGCGTGATCGGCTGTTAACCGAAAAGTTGGAGGTTCGAGCCCACCCGGTGGTGGTGCGGTGCTTTTTTTTCTTTGGGCTGATAGCTTTGAAGATATGTTCTGTTGGTGGTGAGAGTAGAGCAGCACTGTCTCCGTGGCGCAATGGGCTAGTACGATCGTCTGTTAACCGAAAGGTTGGAGTTTCGAGTCTTCCCGGGAATGGTGTGTTGCTTCTCTCTTTGCGCTGATAGCTTTGAAGATATGTTCTGATGGTGGTGAGAGTGGAGCAGGACTGTCTCCGTGGCGCAATTGGCTAGCGCGATCGGCTGTTAACCGAAAGGTTGGAGTTTCGAGCCCACCCAGTGGTGGTGCGGCGCTTTTTTTTCTTTGGGCTGATAGCTTTGAAGGTATGTTCTGATGGTGGTGAGAGTGGTGCACGACTGTCTCCGTGGCGCAGTTCGCTAGCGCGATCGGGTGTTAAACGAAAGGTTGGAGGTTCGAGCCATCCCGGTGGTGGTGCGGCGCTTTTTTTTTCTTTGGGCTGATAGCTTTGTAGATATGTTCTGATGGTGGTGAGAGTTGAGCAGGACTGTCTCCGTGGCGCAATTGGCTAGCGCGATTGGCTGTTAACAGAAAGGTTTGAGGTTCGAGCCCACCCGGAGGTGGTGCGGTGCTTTTTTTTCTTTGGGCTGATAGCTTTGAAGATATGTTCTGATGGTAATGAGAGTGGAGCAGGACTGTCTCCGTGGCTCAATTGCCTAAACCGAAAGGTCGGAGGTTCGAGCCCACCCGGTGGTTGTGCGGTGCTTTTTTTTTCTTTGGGCTGATAGCTTTGAAGATATGTTCTGATGTTGGTGAGAGTGGAGCAAGACTGTCTCCGTGGCGCAATAGGCTAGCGCGATCGCCTGTTAACCGAAACGTTGGAGTTTCGAGCCCTCCCGGGAGTGGTGTGTTGCTTTTTTCTTTGCGCTGATAGCTTTGAAGATATGTTCTGATGAAGGTGAGAGTGGAGCAGGACTGTCTCCGTGGCGCAATTGGCTAGCGCGATCGGCTGTTAACCGAAAGGTTGGAGTTTCGAGCCCTCCCGGGAGAGGTGTGTTGCTTTTTTCTTTGCGCTGATAGCTTTGAAGATATGTTCTGATGGTGGTGAGAGTGGAGCAGGACTGTCTCCGTGGCGCAATTGGCTAGCGCGATCGGCTGCTAACCGAAAGTTTGGAGGTTCGAGCCCACCCGGTGGTGGTGCGGCGCTCTTTTTTCTGTGGGCTGATAGCTTTGAACATATGTTCTGATGGTGGTGAGAGTGGAGCAGGACTGTCTCCGTGGTGCAATTGGCTAGCGTGATCGGCCGTAAACCGAAAAGTTGGAGGTTCGAGCCCACCCGGTGGTAATGCGGCGTTTTTTTTCTTTGGGCTGATAGCTTTGAAGATATGTTCTGATGGTGGTGAGAGTAGAGCAGCACTGTCTCCATGGCGCAATGGGCTAGCACGATCGGCTGTTAACCGAAAGGTTGGAGTTTCGAGCCTTCCCGGGAATGGTGTGTTGCTTCTTTCTTTGCGCTGATAGCTTTGAAGGTATGTTCTGATGGTGGCGAGAGTGGAGCACGACTGTCTCCGTAGCGCAATTGGCTAGCGCGATCGGCTGTTAACCGAAAGGTTGGAGTTTCGAGCCCACCCAGTGGTGGTGCGGCGCTTTTTTTTCTTTGGGCTGATAGCTTTGAAGATATGTTCTAATGGTGGTGAGAGTAGAGCAGCACTGTCTCCGTGGCGCAATGGGCTAGCGCGATCGGCTGTTAACCGAAAGGTTGGAGTTTCGAGCCCTCCCGGGAGTGGTGTGTTGCTTTTTTCTTTGCGCTGATCGCTTTGAAGATACGTTCTGATAGTGGTGAGAGTGGTGCATGACTGTCTCCGTGGCGCAGTTCGCTAGCGCGATCGGCTGTTAACCGAAAGGTTGGAGGTTCGAGCCATCCCGGTGGTGGTGCGGCGCTTTTTTTTCTTTGGGCTGATAGCTTTGAAGATATGTTCTGATGGTAGTGAGAGTTGAGCAGGACTGTCTCCGTGGCGCAATTGGCTAGCGCGATTGGCTGTTAACCGAAAGGTTGGAGGTTCGAGCCCACCCGGTGGTGGTGCGGTGCTTTTTTTCTTTGGGCTGATAGCTTTGAAGATATGTTCTGATGGTAATGAGAGTGGAGCAGGACTGTCTCCGTGGCGCAATTGCCTAAACCGAAAGGTCGGAGGTTCGAGCCCACCCGGTGGTGGTGCGGCGCTTTTTTTTCTTTGGGCTGATAGCTTTGAAGATATGTGCTGATGGTGGTGAGAGTGGAGCAGGACTGTCTCCGTGGTGCGATTGGCTAGCGCGATCGGCTGTTAACCGAAAGGTTGGAGCTTCGAGCCCACCCGGTGGTGGTGCGGCGCTATTTTTTCTTTGCGCTGATAGCTTTGAAGATATGTTCTGATGTTGGTGAGAGTGGAGCAAGACTGTCTCCGTGGCGCAATAGGCTAGCGCGATCGCCTGTTAACCGAAAGGTTGGAGTTTCGAGCCCTCCCGGGAGTGGTGTGTTGCTTTTTTCTTTGCGCTGATAGCTTTGAAGATACCTTCTGATGGTGGTGAGAGTGGTGCACGACTGTCTCCGTGGCGCAGTTCGCTAGCGTGATCGGCTGTTACACGAAAGGTTGGAGGTTCGAGCCATCCCGGTGGTGGTGTGGCGCTTTTTTTTCTTCGGGCTGATAGCTTTGAAGATATGTTCTGATGGTGGTGAGAGTTGAGCAGGACTGTCTCCGGGGCGCAATTGGCTAGCGTGATCAGCTGTTAACCGAAAAGTTGGAGGTTCGAGCCCACCCGGTGGTGGTGCGGTGCTTTTTTTTCTTTGGGATGATAGCTTTGAAGATATGTTCTGATGGTTTTGAGAGTGGAGCAGGACTGTCTCCGTGGCGCAATTAGCTAGCGCGATCGGCTGTTAACCGAAAGGTCGGAGTTGCGAGCCCACCCGGGAGTGGTGTGTTGCTTTTTTCTTTGCGCTGATAGCTTTGAAGATACCTTCTGATGGTGGTGAGAGTGGTGCACGACTGTCTCCGTGGCGCAGTTCGCTAGCGTGTACGGCTGTTACACGAAAGGTTGGAGGTTCGAGCCATCCCGGTGGTGGTGTGGCGCTTTTTTTTCCTGGGCTGATAGCTTTGAAGATATGTTCTGATGGTGGTGAGAGTTGAGCAGGACTGTCTCCGTGGCGCAATTGGCTAGCGCGATTGGCTGTTAACCGAAAGGTTGGAGGTTCGAGCCCACCCGGTGGTGGTGCGGTGCTTTTTTTTCTTTGGGCTGATAGCTTTGAAGATATGTTCTGATGGTAATGAGAGTGGAGCAGGACTGTCTCCGTGGCTCAATTGCCTAAACCGAAAGGTCGGAGGTTCGAGCCCACCCGGTGGTGGTGCGGTGCTTTTTTTTCTTTGGGCTGATAGCTTTGAAGATATGTGCTGATGGTGGTGAGAGTGGAGCAGGACTGTCTCCGTGGTGCGATTGGCTAGCGCGATCGGCTGTTAACCGAAAGGTTGGAGCTTCGAGCCCACCCGGTGGTGGTGCGGCGCTTTTTTTTCTTTGCGCTGATAGCTTTGAAGATATGTTCTGATGTTGGTGAGAGTGGAGCAAGACTGTCTCCGTGGCGCAATAGGCTAGCGCCATCGCCTGTTAACCGAAACGTTGGAGTTTCGAGCCCTCCCGGGAGTGGTGTGTTGCTTTTTTCTTTGCGCTGATAGCTTTGAAGATATGTTCTGATGAAGGTGAGAGTGGAGCAGGACTGTCTCCGTGGCGCAATTGGCTTGCGCGATCGGCTATTAACCGAAAGGTTGGAGGTTCGAGCCCACACGGTGGTGGTGCGGCGCTTTTTTTTCTTTGCGCTGAAAGCTTTGAAGATATGTTCTGATGGTGGTGAGAGTAGAGCAGCACTGTCTCCATGGCGCAATGGGCTAGCACGATCGGCTGTTAACCGAAAGGTTGGAGGTTCGAGCCATCCCGGTGGTGGTGCGGCGCTTTTTTTTCTTTGGGCTGATAGCTTTGAAGATATGTTCTGATGGTAGTGAGAGTTGAGCAGGACTGTCTCCGTGGCGCAATTGGCTAGCGCGATTGGCTGTTAACCGAAAGGTTGGAGGTTCGAGCCCACCCGGTGGTGGTGCGGTGCTTTTTTTCTTTGGGCTGATAGCTTTGAAGATATGTTCTGATGGTAATGAGAGTGGAGCAGGACTGTCTCCGTGGCGCAATTGCCTAAACCAAAAGGTCGGAGGTTCGAGCCCACCCGGTGGTGGTGCGGCGCTTTTTTTTCTTTGGGCTGATAGCTTTGAAGATATGTGCTGATGGTGGTGAGAGTGGAGCAGGACTGTCTCCGTGGCGCAATTGGCTAGCGTGATCGGCTGTTAACCGAAAAGTTGGAGATTCGAGCCCACCCGGTGGTGGTGCGGTGCTTTTTTTTCTTTGGGATGATAGCTTTGAAGATATGTTCTGATGGTTGTGAGAGTGGAGCAGGACTGTCTCCGTGGCGCAATTGGCTAGCGCGATCGGCTGTTAACCGAAAGGTCGGAGTTTCGAGCCCACCCAGTGGTGGTGCGGCGCTTTTTTTTCTTTGGGCTGATAGCTTTGAAGATATGTTCTGTTGGTGGTGAGAGTAGAGCAGCACTGTCTCCGTGGCGCAATGGGCTAGCACGATCGGCTGTTAACCGAAAGGTTGGAGTTTCGAGTCTTCCCGGGAATGGTGTGTTGCTTCTTTCTTTGCGCTGATAGCTTTGAAGGTATGTTCTGATGGTGGTGAGAGTGGTGCACGACTGTCTCCGTGGCGCAGTTCGCTAGCGCGATCGGGTGTTAAACGAAAGGTTTGAGGTTCGAGCCATCCCGGTGGTGGTGCGGCGCTTTTTTTTCTTTGGGCTGATAGCTTTGTAGATATGTTCTGATGGTGGTGAGAGTTGAGCAGGACTGTCTCCGTGGCGCAATTGGCTAGCGCGATTGGCTGTTAACAGAAAGGTTGGAGGTTCGAGCCCACCCGGTGGTGGTGCGGTGCTTTTTTTTCTTTGGGCTGATAGCTTTGAAGATATGTTCTGATGGTAATGAGAGTGGAGCAGGACTGTCTCCGTGGCTCAATTGCCTAAACCGAAAGGTCGGAGGTTCGAGCCCACCCGGTGGTGGTGCGGTGCTTTTTTTTCTTTGGGCTGATAGCTTTGAAGATATGTGCTGATGGTGGTGAGAGTGGAGCAGGACTGTCTCCGTGGTGCGATTGGCTAGCGCGATCGGCTGTTAACCGAAAGGTTGGAGCTTCGAGCCCACCCGGTGGTGGTGCGGCGCTTTTTTTCTTTGCGCTGATAGCTTTGAAGATATGTTCTGATGTTGGTGAGAGTGGAGCAAGACTGTCTCCGTGGCGCAATAGGCTAGCGCGATCGCCTGTTAACCGAAACGTTGGAGTTTCGAGCCCTCCCGGGAGTGGTGTGTTGCTTTTTTCTTTGCGCTGATAGCTTTGAAGATATGTTCTGATGAAGGTGAGAGTGGAGCAGGACTGTCTCCGTGGCGCAATTGGCTAGCGCGATCGGCTGTTAACCGAAAGGTTGGAGTTTCGAGCCCTCCCGGGAGAGGTGTGTTGCTTTTGTCTTTGCGCTGATAGCTTTGAAGATATGTTCTGATGGTGATGAGAGTGGAGCAGGACTGTCTCCGTGGCGCAATTGGCTAGCGCGATCGGCTGCTAACCGAAAGTTTGGAGGTTCGAGCCCACCCGGTGGTGGTGCGGCGCTCTTTTTTCTGTGGGCTGATAGCTTTGAACATATGTTATGATGGTGGTGAGAGTAGAGCAGGACTGTCTCCGTGGCGCAATTGGCTAGCGTGATCGGCTGTTAACCAAAAGGTCGGAGGTTCGAGCCCACCCGGTGGTGGTGCAGCGCTTTTTTTTCTTTGGGCTGATAGCTTTGAAGATATGTTCTGATGGTGGTGAGAGTGGAGCAGGACTGTCTCCGTGGCGCAATTGGCTTGCGCGATCGGCTGTTAACCGAAAGGTTGGAGGTTCGAGCCCACCCGGTGGTGGTGCGGCGCTTTTTTTTCTTTGCGCTGAAAGCTTTGAAGATATGTTCTGATGGTGGTGAGAGTAGAGCAGCATTGTCTCCATGGCGCAATGGGCTAGCACGATCGGCTGTTAACCGAAAGGTTGGAGTTTCGAGCCTTCCCGGGAATGGTGTGTTGCTTCTTTCTTTGCGCTGATAGCTTTGAAGGTATGTTCTGATGGTGGTGAGAGTGGAGCACGACTGTCTCCGTAGCGCAATTGGCTAGCGCGATCGGCTGTTAACCGAAAGGTTGGAGTTTCGAGCCCACCCAGTGGTGGTGCGGCGCTTTTTTTTCTTTGGGCTGATAGCATTGAAGATATGTTCTAATGGTGGTGAGAGTAGAGCAGCACTGTCTCCGTGGCGCAATGGGCTAGCGCGATCGGCTGTTAACCGAAAGGTTTGAGTTTCGAGCCCTCCCGGGAGTGGTGTGTTGCTTTTTTCTTTGCGCTGATAGCTTCGAAGATACGTTCCGATGGTGGTGAGAGTGGTGCATGACTGTCTCCGTGGCGCAGTTCGCTAGCGCGATCGGCTGTTAACCGAAAGGTTGGAGGTTCGAGCCATCCCGGTGGTGGTGCGGTGCTTTTTTTTCTTTGGGCTGATAGCTTTGAAGATATGTTCTGATGGTGGTGAGAGTAGAGCAGCACTGTCTCCGTGGCGCAATGGGCTAGCGCGATCGGCTGTTAACCGAAAGGTTGGAGTTTCGAGCCCTCCCGGGAGTGGTGTGTTGCTTTTTTCTTTGCGCTGATAGCTTTGAAGATACGTTCTGATGGTGGTGAGAGTGGTGCATGACTGTCTCCGTGGCGCAGTTCGCTAGCGCGATCGGCTGTTAACCGAAAGGTTGGAGGTTCGAGCCATCCCGGTGGTGGTGCGGCGCTTTTTTTTCTTTGGGCTGATAGCTTTGAAGATATGTTCTGATGGTAGTGAGAGTTGAGCAGGACTGTCTCCGTGGCGCAATTGGCTAGCGCGATTGGCTGTTAACCGAAAGGTTGGAGGTTCGAGCCTACCCGGTGGTGGTGCGGTGCTTTTTTTCTTTGGGCTGATAGCTTTGAAGATATGTTCTGATGGTAGTGAGAGTTGAGCAGGACTGTCTCCGTGGCGCAATTGGCTAGCGCGATTGGCTGTTAACCGAAAGGTTGGAGGTTCGAGCCCACCCGGTGGTGGTGCGGTGCTTTTTTTCTTTGGGCTGATAGCTTTGAAGATATGTTCTGATGGTAATGAGAGTGGAGCAGGACTGTCTCCGTGGCGCAATTGCCTAAACCGAAAGGTCGGAGGTTCGAGCCCACCCGGTGGTGGTGCGGCGCTTTTTTTTCTTTGGGCTGATAGCTTTGAAGATATGTGCTGATGGTGGTGAGAGTGGAGCAGGACTGTCTCCGTGGTGCGATTGGCTAGCGCGATCGGCTGTTAACCGAAAGGTTGGAGCTTCGAGCCCACCCGGTGGTGGTGCGGCGCTATTTTTTCTTTGCGCTGATAGCTTTGAAGATATGTTCTGATGTTGGTGAGAGTGGAGCAAGACTGTCTCCGTGGCGCAATAGGCTAGCGCGATCGCCTGTTAACCGAAAGGTTGGAGTTTCGAGCCCTCCCGGGAGTGGTGTGTTGCTTTTTTCTTTGCGCTGATAGCTTTGAAGATACCTTCTGATGGTGGTGAGAGTGGTGCACGACTGTCTCCGTGGCGCAGTTCGCTAGCGTGATCGGCTGTTACACGAAAGGTTGGAGGTTCGAGCCATCCCGGTGGTGGTGTGGCGCTTTTTTTTCTTCGGGCTGATAGCTTTGAAGATATGTTCTGATGGTGGTGAGAGTTGAGCAGGACTGTCTCCGGGGCGCAATTGGCTAGCGTGATCAGCTGTTAACCGAAAAGTTGGAGGTTCGAGCCCACCCGGTGGTGGTGCGGTGCTTTTTTTTCTTTGGGATGATAGCTTTGAAGATATGTTCTGATGGTTTTGAGAGTGGAGCAGGACTGTCTCCGTGGCGCAATTAGCTAGCGCGATCGGCTGTTAACCGAAAGGTCGGAGTTGCGAGCCCACCCGGGAGTGGTGTGTTGCTTTTTTCTTTGCGCTGATAGCTTTGAAGATACCTTCTGATGGTGGTGAGAGTGGTGCACGACTGTCTCCGTGGCGCAGTTCGCTAGCGTGTACGGCTGTTACACGAAAGGTTGGAGGTTCGAGCCATCCCGGTGGTGGTGTGGCGCTTTTTTTTCCTGGGCTGATAGCTTTGAAGATATGTTCTGATGGTGGTGAGAGTTGAGCAGGACTGTCTCCGTGGCGCAATTGGCTAGCGCGATTGGCTGTTAACCGAAAGGTTGGAGGTTCGAGCCCACCCGGTGGTGGTGCGGTGCTTTTTTTTCTTTGGGCTGATAGCTTTGAAGATATGTTCTGATGGTAATGAGAGTGGAGCAGGACTGTCTCCGTGGCTCAATTGCCTAAACCGAAAGGTCGGAGGTTCGAGCCCACCCGGTGGTGGTGCGGTGCTTTTTTTTCTTTGGGCTGATAGCTTTGAAGATATGTGCTGATGGTGGTGAGAGTGGAGCAGGACTGTCTCCGTGGTGCGATTGGCTAGCGCGATCGGCTGTTAACCGAAAGGTTGGAGCTTCGAGCCCACCCGGTGGTGGTGCGGCGCTTTTTTTTCTTTGCGCTGATAGCTTTGAAGATATGTTCTGATGTTGGTGAGAGTGGAGCAAGACTGTCTCCGTGGCGCAATAGGCTAGCGCCATCGCCTGTTAACCGAAACGTTGGAGTTTCGAGCCCTCCCGGGAGTGGTGTGTTGCTTTTTTCTTTGCGCTGATAGCTTTGAAGATATGTTCTGATGAAGGTGAGAGTGGAGCAGGACTGTCTCCGTGGCGCAATTGGCTTGCGCGATCGGCTATTAACCGAAAGGTTGGAGGTTCGAGCCCACACGGTGGTGGTGCGGCGCTTTTTTTTCTTTGCGCTGAAAGCTTTGAAGATATGTTCTGATGGTGGTGAGAGTAGAGCAGCACTGTCTCCATGGCGCAATGGGCTAGCACGATCGGCTGTTAACCGAAAGGTTGGAGGTTCGAGCCATCCCGGTGGTGGTGCGGCGCTTTTTTTTCTTTGGGCTGATAGCTTTGAAGATATGTTCTGATGGTAGTGAGAGTTGAGCAGGACTGTCTCCGTGGCGCAATTGGCTAGCGCGATTGGCTGTTAACCGAAAGGTTGGAGGTTCGAGCCCACCCGGTGGTGGTGCGGTGCTTTTTTTCTTTGGGCTGATAGCTTTGAAGATATGTTCTGATGGTAATGAGAGTGGAGCAGGACTGTCTCCGTGGCGCAATTGCCTAAACCAAAAGGTCGGAGGTTCGAGCCCACCCGGTGGTGGTGCGGCGCTTTTTTTTCTTTGGGCTGATAGCTTTGAAGATATGTGCTGATGGTGGTGAGAGTGGAGCAGGACTGTCTCCGTGGCGCAATTGGCTAGCGTGATCGGCTGTTAACCGAAAAGTTGGAGATTCGAGCCCACCCGGTGGTGGTGCGGTGCTTTTTTTTCTTTGGGATGATAGCTTTGAAGATATGTTCTGATGGTTGTGAGAGTGGAGCAGGACTGTCTCCGTGGCGCAATTGGCTAGCGCGATCGGCTGTTAACCGAAAGGTCGGAGTTTCGAGCCCACCCAGTGGTGGTGCGGCGCTTTTTTTTCTTTGGGCTGATAGCTTTGAAGATATGTTCTGTTGGTGGTGAGAGTAGAGCAGCACTGTCTCCGTGGCGCAATGGGCTAGCACGATCGGCTGTTAACCGAAAGGTTGGAGTTTCGAGTCTTCCCGGGAATGGTGTGTTGCTTCTTTCTTTGCGCTGATAGCTTTGAAGGTATGTTCTGATGGTGGTGAGAGTGGTGCACGACTGTCTCCGTGGCGCAGTTCGCTAGCGCGATCGGGTGTTAAACGAAAGGTTTGAGGTTCGAGCCATCCCGGTGGTGGTGCGGCGCTTTTTTTTCTTTGGGCTGATAGCTTTGTAGATATGTTCTGATGGTGGTGAGAGTTGAGCAGGACTGTCTCCGTGGCGCAATTGGCTAGCGCGATTGGCTGTTAACAGAAAGGTTGGAGGTTCGAGCCCACCCGGTGGTGGTGCGGTGCTTTTTTTTCTTTGGGCTGATAGCTTTGAAGATATGTTCTGATGGTAATGAGAGTGGAGCAGGACTGTCTCCGTGGCTCAATTGCCTAAACCGAAAGGTCGGAGGTTCGAGCCCACCCGGTGGTGGTGCGGTGCTTTTTTTTCTTTGGGCTGATAGCTTTGAAGATATGTGCTGATGGTGGTGAGAGTGGAGCAGGACTGTCTCCGTGGTGCGATTGGCTAGCGCGATCGGCTGTTAACCGAAAGGTTGGAGCTTCGAGCCCACCCGGTGGTGGTGCGGCGCTTTTTTTCTTTGCGCTGATAGCTTTGAAGATATGTTCTGATGTTGGTGAGAGTGGAGCAAGACTGTCTCCGTGGCGCAATAGGCTAGCGCGATCGCCTGTTAACCGAAACGTTGGAGTTTCGAGCCCTCCCGGGAGTGGTGTGTTGCTTTTTTCTTTGCGCTGATAGCTTTGAAGATATGTTCTGATGAAGGTGAGAGTGGAGCAGGACTGTCTCCGTGGCGCAATTGGCTAGCGCGATCGGCTGTTAACCGAAAGGTTGGAGTTTCGAGCCCTCCCGGGAGAGGTGTGTTGCTTTTGTCTTTGCGCTGATAGCTTTGAAGATATGTTCTGATGGTGATGAGAGTGGAGCAGGACTGTCTCCGTGGCGCAATTGGCTAGCGCGATCGGCTGCTAACCGAAAGTTTGGAGGTTCGAGCCCACCCGGTGGTGGTGCGGCGCTCTTTTTTCTGTGGGCTGATAGCTTTGAACATATGTTATGATGGTGGTGAGAGTAGAGCAGGACTGTCTCCGTGGCGCAATTGGCTAGCGTGATCGGCTGTTAACCAAAAGGTCGGAGGTTCGAGCCCACCCGGTGGTGGTGCAGCGCTTTTTTTTCTTTGGGCTGATAGCTTTGAAGATATGTTCTGATGGTGGTGAGAGTGGAGCAGGACTGTCTCCGTGGCGCAATTGGCTTGCGCGATCGGCTGTTAACCGAAAGGTTGGAGGTTCGAGCCCACCCGGTGGTGGTGCGGCGCTTTTTTTTCTTTGCGCTGAAAGCTTTGAAGATATGTTCTGATGGTGGTGAGAGTAGAGCAGCATTGTCTCCATGGCGCAATGGGCTAGCACGATCGGCTGTTAACCGAAAGGTTGGAGTTTCGAGCCTTCCCGGGAATGGTGTGTTGCTTCTTTCTTTGCGCTGATAGCTTTGAAGGTATGTTCTGATGGTGGTGAGAGTGGAGCACGACTGTCTCCGTAGCGCAATTGGCTAGCGCGATCGGCTGTTAACCGAAAGGTTGGAGTTTCGAGCCCACCCAGTGGTGGTGCGGCGCTTTTTTTTCTTTGGGCTGATAGCATTGAAGATATGTTCTAATGGTGGTGAGAGTAGAGCAGCACTGTCTCCGTGGCG
This sequence comes from Rhipicephalus microplus, assembly GCF_043290135.1. Classification (NCBI taxonomy): domain Eukaryota; kingdom Metazoa; phylum Arthropoda; class Arachnida; order Ixodida; family Ixodidae; genus Rhipicephalus; species Rhipicephalus microplus. Next base: position 6,834,051 of record NC_134701.1, read on the forward strand.
CAATGGGCTAGCGCGATCGGCTGTTAACCGAAAGGTTTGAGTTTCGAGCCCTCCCGGGAGTGGTGTGTTGCTTTTTTCTTTGCGCTGATAGCTTCGAAGATACGTTCCGATGGTGGTGAGAGTGGTGCATGACTGTCTCCGTGGCGCAGTTCGCTAGCGCGATCGGCTGTTAACCGAAAGGTTGGAGGTTCGAGCCATCCCGGTGGTGGTGCGGTGCTTTTTTTTCTTTGGGCTGATAGCTTTGAAGATATGTTCTGATGGTGGTGAGAGTAGAGCAGCACTGTCTCCGTGGCGCAATGGGCTAGCGCGATCGGCTGTTAACCGAAAGGTTGGAGTTTCGAGCCCTCCCGGGAGTGGTGTGTTGCTTTTTTCTTTGCGCTGATAGCTTTGAAGATACGTTCTGATGGTGGTGAGAGTGGTGCATGACTGTCTCCGTGGCGCAGTTCGCTAGCGCGATCGGCTGTTAACCGAAAGGTTGGAGGTTCGAGCCATCCCGGTGGTGGTGCGGCGCTTTTTTTTCTTTGGGCTGATAGCTTTGAAGATATGTTCTGATGGTAGTGAGAGTTGAGCAGGACTGTCTCCGTGGCGCAATTGGCTAGCGCGATTGGCTGTTAACCGAAAGGTTGGAGGTTCGAGCCTACCCGGTGGTGGTGCGGTGCTTTTTTTCTTTGGGCTGATAGCTTTGAAGATATGTTCTGATGGTAATGAGAGTGGAGCAGGACTGTCTCCGTGGCGCAATTGCCTAAACCGAAAGGTCGGAGGTTCCAGCCCACCCGGTGGTGGTGCGGCGCTTTTTTTTCTTTGGGCTGATAGCTTTGAAGATATGTGCTGATGGTGGTGAGAGTGGAGCAGGACTGTCTCCGTGGCGCAATTGGCTAGCGCGATCGGCTGTTAACCGAAAGGTTGGAGTTTCGAGCCCTCCCGGGAGTGGTGTGTTGGTTTTTTCTTTGCGCTGATAGCTTTGAAGATACGTTCTGATGGTGGTGAGAGTGGTGCATGACTGTCTCCGTGGCGCAGTTCGCTAGCGCGATCGGCTGTTAACCGAAAGGTTGGAGGTTCGAGACATCCCGGTGGTGGTGCGGCGCTTTTTTTTCTTTGGGCTGATAGCTTTGAAGATATGTTCTGATGGTAGTGAGAGTTGAGCAGGACTGTCTCCGTGGCGCAATTGGCTAGCGCGATTGGCTGTTAACCGAAAGGTTGGAGGTTCGAGCCTACCCGGTGGTGGTGCGGTGCTTTTTTTCTTTGGGCTGATAGCTTTGAAGATATGTTCTGATGGTAATGAGAGTGGAGCAGGACTGTCTCCGTGGCGCAATTGCCTAAACCGAAAGGTCGGAGGTTCCAGCCCACCCGGTGGTGGTGCGGCGCTTTTTTTTCTTTGGGCTGATAGCTTTGAAGATATGTGCTGATGGTGGTGAGAGTGGAGCAGGACTGTCTCCGTGGCGCAATTGGCTAGCGTGATCGGCTGTTAACCGAAAAGTTGGAGATTCGAGCCCACCCGGTGGTGGTGCGGTGCTTTTTTTCTTTGGGATGATAGCTTTGAAGATTTGTTCTGATGGTTGTGAGAGTGGAGCAGGACTGTCTCCGTGGCGCAATTGGCTAGCGTGATCGGCTGTTAACCGAAAGGTCGGAGTTTCGAGCCCACCCAGTGGTGGTGCGGCGCTTTTTTTTCTTTGGGCTGATAGCTTTGAAGATATGTTCTGTTGGTGGTGAGAGTAGAGCAGCACTGTCTCCGTGGCGCAATGGGCTATCACGATCGGCTGTTAACCGAAAGGTTGGAGTTTGGAGTCTTCCCGGGACTGGTGTGTTGCTTCTTTCTTTGCGCTGATAGCTTTGAAGGTATGTTCTGATGGTGGTGAGAGTGGTGCACGACTGTCTCCGTGGCGCAGTTCGCTAGCGCGATCGGGTGTTAAACGAAAGGTTGGAGGTTCGAGCCATCCCGGTGGTGGTGCGGCGCTTTTTTTTCTTTGGGCTGATAGCTTTGTAGATATGTTCTGATGGTGGTGAGAGTTGAGCAGGACTGTCTCCGTGGCGCAATTGGCTAGCGCGATTGGCTGTTAACAGAAAGGTTGGAAGTTCGAGCCCACCCGGTGGTGGTGCGGTGCTTTTTTTTCTTTGGGCTGATAGCTTTGAAGATATGTTCTGATGGTAATGAGAGTGGAGCAGGACTGTCTCCGTGGCTCAATTGCCTAAACCGAAAGGTCGGAGGTTCGAGCCCACCCGGTGGTGGTGCGGTGCTTTTTTTTCTTTGGGCTGATAGCTTTGAAGATATGTGCTGATGGTGGTTAGAGTGGAGCAGGACTGTCTCCGTGGTGCGATTGGCTAGCGCGATCGGCTGTTAACCGAAAGGTTGGAGCTTCGAGCCCACCCGGTGGTGGTGCGGCGCTTTTTTTCTTTGCGCTGATAGCTTTGAAGATATGTTCTGATGTTGGTGAGAGTGGAGCAAGACTGTCTCCGTGGCGCAATAGGCTAGCGCGATCGCCTGTTAACCGAAACGTTGGAGTTTCGAGCCCTCCCGGGAGTGGTGTGTTGCTTTTTTCTTTGCGCTGATAGCTTTGAAGGTATGTTCTGATGAAGGTGAGAGTGGAGCAGGACTGTCTCCGTGGCGCAATTGGCTAGCGCGATCGGCTGTTAACCGAAAGGTTGGAGTTTCGAGCCCTCCCGGGAGAGGTGTGTTGCTTTTTTCTTTGCGCTGATAGCTTTGAAGATATGTTCTGATGGTGATGAGAGTGGAGCAGGACTGTCTCCGTGGCGCAATTGGCTAGCGCGATCGGCTGCTAACCGAAAGTTTGGAGGTTCGAGCCCACCCGGTGGTGGTGCGGCGCTCTTTTTTCTGTGGGCTGATAGCTTTGAACATATGTTCTGATGGTGGTGAGAGTGGAGCAGGACTGTCTCCGTGGTGCAATTGGCTAGCGTGATCGGCCGTAAACCGAAAAGTTGGAGGTTCGAGCCCACCCGGTGGTAATGCGGCGTTTTTTTTCTTTGGGCTGATAGCTTTGAAGATATGTTCTGATGGTGGTGAGAGTGGAGCAGGACTGTCTCCGTGGCGCAATTGGCTTGCGCGATCGGCTGTTAACCGAAAGGTTGGAGGTTCGAGCCCACCCGGTGGTGGTGCGGCGCTTTTTTTTCTTTGCGCTGAAAGTTTTGAAGATTTGTTCTGATGGTGGTGAGAGTAGAGCAGCACTGTCTCCATGGCGCAATGGGCTAGCACGATCGGCTGTTAACCGAAAGGTTGGAGTTTCGAGCCTTCCCGGGAATGGTGTGTTGCTTATTTCTTTGCGCTGATAGCTTTGAAGGTATGTTCTGATGGTGGTGAGAGTGGAGCACGACTGTCTCCGTAGCGCAATTGGCTAGCGCGATCGGCTGTTAACCGAAAGGTTGGAGTTTCGAGCCCACCCAGTGGTGGTGCGGCGCTTTTTTTCTTTGGGCTGATAGCTTTGAAGATATGTTCTAATGGTGGTGAGAGTAGAGCAGCACTGTCTCCGTGGCGCAATGGGCTAGCGCGATCAGCTGTTAACCGAAAGGTTGGAGTTTCGAGCCCTCCCGGGAGTGGTGTGTTGCTTTTTTCTTTGCGCTGATAGCTTTGAAGATACGTTCTGATGGTGGTGAGAGTGGTGCATGACTGTCTCCGTGGCGCAGTTCGCTAGCGCGATCGGCTGTTAACCGAAAGGTTGGAGGTTCGAGCCATCCCGGTGGTGGTGCGGCGCTTTTTTTTCTTTGGGCTGATAGCTTTGAAGATATGTTCTGATGGTAGTGAGAGTTGAGCAGGACTGTCTCCGTGGCGCAATTGGCTAGCGCGATTGGCTGTTAACCGAAAGGTTGGAGGTTCGAGCCCACCCGGTGGTGGTGCGGTGCTTTTTTTCTTTGGGCTGATAGCTTTGAAGATATGTTCTGATGTTGGTGAGAGTGGAGCAAGACTGTCTCCGTGGCGCAATAGGCTAGCGCGATCGCCTGTTAACCGAAATGTTGGAGTTTCGAGCCCTCCCGGGAGTGGTGCGGCGCTTTTTTTTCTTTGGGCTGATAGCTTTGAAGATATGTTCTGATGGTAATGAGAGTGGAGCAGGACAGTCTCCGTGGCGCAATTGCCTAAACCAAAAGGTCGGAGGTTCGAGCCCACCCGGTGGTGGTGCGGCGCTTTTTTTTCTTTGAGCTGATAGCTTTGAAGATATGTGCTGATGGTGGTGAGAGTGGAGCAGGACTGTCTCCGTGGTGCGATTGGCTAGCGCGATCGGCTGTTAACCGAAAGGTTGGAGCTTCGAGCCCACCCGGTGGTGGTGCGGCGCTATTTTTTCTTTGCGCTGATAGCTTTGAAGATATGTTCTGATGTTGGTGAGAGTGGAGCAAGACTGTCTCCGTGGCGCAATAGGCTAGCGCGATCGCCTGTTAACCGAAATGTTGGAGTTTCGAGCCCTCCCGGGAGTGGTGTGTTGCTTTTTTCTTTGCGCTGATAGCTTTGAAGATACCTTCTGATGGTGGTGAGAGTGGTGCACGAGTGTCTCCGTGGCGCAGTTCGCTAGCGTGATCGGCTGTTACACGAAAGGTTGGAGGTTCGAGCCATCCCGGTGGTGGTGCGGCGCTTTTTTTTCTTTGGGCTGATAGCTTTGAAGATATGTTCTGATGGTGGTGAGAGTTGAGCAGGACTGTCTCCGTGGCGCAATTGGCTAGCGTGATCGGCTGTTAACCGAAAAGTTGGAGGTTCGAGCCCACCCGGTGGTGGTGCGGTGCTTTTTTTTCTTTGGGATGATAGCTTTGAAGATATGTTCTGATGGTTGTGAGAGTGGAGCAGGACTGTCTCCGTGGCGCAATTAGCTAGCGCGATCGGCTGTTAACCGAAAGGTCGGAGTTGCGAGCCCACCCAGTGGTGGTGCGGCGCTTTTTTTTCTTTGGGCTGATAGCTTTGAAGATATGTTCTGATGGTGGTGAGAGATGAGCAGCACTGTCTCCGTGGCGCAATGGGCTAGAACGATCGGCTGTTAACCGAAAGGTTGGAGTTTCGAGTCTTCCCGGGAATGGTGTGTTGCTTCTTTCTTTGCGCTGATAGCTTTGAAGGTATGTTCTGATGGTGGTGAGAGTGGTGCACGACTGTCTCCGTGGCGCAGTTCGCTAGCGCGATCGGCTGTTAAACGAAAGGTTGGAGGTTCGAGCCATCCCGGTGGTGGTGCGGCGCTTTTTTTTCTTTGGGCTGATAGCTTTGAAGATATGTTCTGATGGTGGTGAGAGTTGAGCAGGACTGTCTCCGTGGCGCAATTGGCTAGCGCGATTGGCTGTTAACCGAAAGGTTGGAGGTTCGAGCCCACCCGGTGGTGGTGCGGTGCTTTTTTTTCTTTGGGCTGATAGCTTTGAAGATATGTTCTGATGTTGGTGAGAGTGGAGCAAGACTGTCTCCGTGGCGCAATAGGCTAGCGCGATCGCCTGTTAACCGAAACGTTGGAGTTTCGAGCCCTCCCGGGAGTGGTGTGTTGCTTTTTTCTTTGCGCTGATAGCTTTGAAGATATGTTCTGATGAAGGTGAGAGTGGAGCAGGACTGTCTCCGTGGCGCAATTGGCTAGCGCGATCGGCTGTTAACCGAAAGGTTGGAGTTTCGAGCCCTCCCGGGGGAGGTGTGTTGCTTTTTTCTTTGCGCTGATAGCTTTGAAGATATGTTCTGATGGTGATGAGAGTGGAGCAGGACTGTCTCCGTGGCGCAATTGGCTAGCGCGATCGGCTGCTAACCGAAAGTTTGGAGGTTCGAGCCCACCCGGTGGTGGTGCGGCGCTCTTTTTTCTGTGGGCTGATAGCTTTGAACATATGTTATGATGGTGGTGAGAGTAGAGCAGGACTGTCTCCGTGGCGCAATTGGCTAGCGTGATCGGCTGTTAACCAAAAGGTCGGAGGTTCGAGCCCACCCGGTGGTGGCGCAGCGCTTTTTTTTCTTTGGGCTGATAGCTTTGAAGATATGTTCTGATGGTGGTGAGAGTGGAGCAGGACTGTCTCCGTGGCGCAATTGGCTTGCGCGATCGGCTGTTAACCGAAAGGTTGGAGGTTCGAGCCCACCCGGTGGTGGTGCGGCGCTTTTTTTTCTTTGCGCTGAAAGCTTTGAAGATATGTTCTGATGGTGGTGAGAGTAGAGCAGCACTGTCTCCATGGCGCAATGGGCTAGCACGATCGGCTGTTAACCGAAAGGTTGGAGTTTCGAGCCCTCCCGGGAGTGGTGTGTTGCTTTTTTCTTTGCGCTGATAGCTTTGAAGATATGTTCTGATGAAGGTGAGAGTGGAGCACGACTGTCTCCGTAGCGCAATTGGCTAGCGCGATCGGCTGTTAACCGAAAGGTTGGAGTTTCGAGCCCACCCAGTGGTGGTGCGGCGCTTTTTTTCTTTGCGCTGATAGCTTTGAAGATATGTTCTGATGTTGGTGAGAGTGGAGCAAGACTGTCTCCGTGGCGCAATAGGCTAGCGCGATCGCCTGTTAACCGAAACGTTGGAGTTTCGAGCCCTCCCGGGAGTGGTGTGTTGCTTTTTTCTTTGCGCTGATAGCTTTGAAGATATGTTCTGATGAAGGTGAGAGTGGAGCAGGACTGTCTCCGTGGCGCAATTGGCTAGCGCGATCGGCTGTTAACCGAAAGGTTGGAGTTTCGAGCCCTCCCGGGGGAGGTGTGTTGCTTTTTTCTTTGCGCTGATAGCTTTGAAGATATGTTCTGATGGTGATGAGAGTGGAGCAGGACTGTCTCCGTGGCGCAATTGGCTAGCGCGATCGGCTGCTAACCGAAAGTTTGGAGGTTCGAGCCCACCCGGTGGTGGTGCGGCGCTCTTTTTTCTGTGGGCTGATAGCTTTGAACATATGTTCTGATGGTGGTGAGAGTGGAGCAGGACTGTCTCCGTGGTGCAATTGGCTAGCGTGATTGGCCGTAAACCGAAAAGTTGGAGGTTCGAGCCCACCCGGTGGTAATGCGGCGTTTTTTCTTCTTTAGGGTAATAGCTCTGAAGAAATGTTCTGACGGTGGTGAGAGTGGAGCCCAACTGTCTCCGTGGGGCAAATGGATAGCGCGGTCGGCTGTTAACCGAAAGGTTGGAGGTTCGAGCCCACCCGGTGGTGGTGCGGCGCTTTTTTTTCTTTGGACTGAAAGCTCTGAAGAAATGTTCTGTTGGTGGTGAGACTGGAGCAGGACTGTCTCCGTGGTGCAATCGGCTAGCGCGATCGGCTGTTAACCGAAAAGTTGGAGGTTCGAGCTCTCCCGGGAGGGGTGTGTTGCTTTTTTCTTTGCGCTGATAGCTTTGAAGGTATTTTCTAACGGTGGTGAGAGTGGAGCACGACTGCCTCCGTGGCGCAATTGGCTAGCGCAATCGGTTGTTAACCGAAAGGTTGGAGGTTCGAGCCAACCAGGTGCTGGTGCGGCACTTTTTTTTCTGTGGGCTGATAGCTTTCAAGATATGTTCTGGTGGTGTTGAGAGTGGAGCAGGACTGTCTCCGTGGCGCATTTGGCTAGCATGATCGGCTGTTAACCGAAAAGTTGGAGGTTCGAGCCCACCCGGTGGTGGTGCGGCGTTTTTTCTCTTTGGGCTAATAGCTTTGAAGATATGTTCTGAAGGTGGTGAGAGTAGAGCAGGACTGTCTGCGTGGCGCAATTGGCTAGCGTGATCGGCTGTTAACCGAAAGGTTGGAGGTTCGAGCCCACCCTGTGGTGGTGCGGCGCTTTTTTTTCTTTGCGCTGAAAGCTTTGAAGATATGTTCTGATGGTGGTGAGAGTGGATAAGGAATGTCTCCGTGGCGCAATTGGCTAGCGCAATCGGCTGTTAATCGAAAGGTTGGAGGTTCGAGGCCACCCGGTGGTGGTGCGGCGCTTTTTTTCTTTGCGCTGATAGCTTTGAAGATATGTTCTGATGGTGGTGAGAGTGGAGCAAGACTGTCTCCGTGGGGCAATGGGCTAGCGCGATCGGCTGTTAACCGAAAGGTTGGAGTTTCGAGCCCTCCCGGGAGTTGTGTGTTGCTTTTTTCTTTGCGGTAATAGTTTTGAAGATATGTTCTGATGGTGGTGAGAGTGGAGCAGGGCTGTCTTCGTGGTGCAATTGGCTAACGCGACCGGCTGTTAACTGAAAGGTTGGAGGTTCGAGCCCACCCGGTGGTGGTGCGGCGCTTTTTTTTCTTTGGGCTGATAGCTCTGAAGAAATGTTCTGACGGTGCTGAGAGTGGAGCAGGACTGTCTCCGTGGCGCGATCGGCTAGCGTGATCGGCTGTTAACCGAAAAGTTGGAGGTTCGAGCCCACCCGTTGGTGGTGGGGCGCTTTTTTTCTTTGGGCTGATAGCTTTGAAAATATGTTCTAATGGTGGTGAGAGTGGAGCAGGACTGTCTCCGTGGCGCAATTGGCTAGCGCGATTGACTGTTAACCGAAAAGTTGGAGTTTCGAGCCCACCCGGTGGTGGTGCGGCGCTTTTTTTTGGGCTGATAGCTTTGAAGATGTTTTGATAGTGGTGAGAGTAGAGCAGGACTGTCTCCGTGGCGCAATTGGCTAGCGTGATCGTCTGTTAACCGAAAAGTTGGAGGTTCGAGCCCACCCGGTGGTGGTGCGGTGCTTTTTTTTCTTTGGGCTGATGGCTTTGAAGATATGTTCTGATGGTGGTAAGAGTAGAGCAGGACTGTCTCCCTAGCGCAATTGGCTAGCGCGATCGGCTGTTAACCGAAAGGCTGGAGTTTCCAGCCCTCCCGGGAGTGGTGTGTTGCTTTTTTTTGCGGTAATAGCTTTGAACATATGTTCTGATGGTGTTGAGAGTGGAGCAGGACTGTCCTGTGGCGCAATTGGCTAGCGTGATCGGCTGTAAACCGAAAAGTTGGAGGTTCGAGCCCACCCGGTGGTGGTGCGGCGTTTTTTTTCTTTGGGGTAATAGCTCTGAAGAAATGTTCTGATGGTGGTGAGAGTGGAGCACAACTGTCTCTTGGGGCAATTGGCTAGCGCGGTCGGCTGTTAACCGAAAGGTTGGAGGTTCGAGCCCACCCGGTGGTGGTGCGGCGCTTTTTTTCTTTGGGCTGATAGCTCTGAAGAAATGTTCTGACGGTGCTGAGACTGGAGCAGGACTGTCTCCGTTGCGCAATTGGCTAGCGCGATCGGCTGTTAACCGAAAAGTTGGAGGTTCGAGCTCTCCCGGGAGGGGTGTGTTGCTTTTTTCTTTGCGCTGATAGCTTTGAAGGTATGTTCTGACGGTGGTGAGAGTGGAGCACGACTGTCTCCGTGGCGCAATTGGCTAGCTTAATCAGCTGTTAACCGAAAGGTTGGAGGTTCGAGCCAACCCGGTGGTGGTGCGGCACTTTTTTTTCTGTGGGCTGATCGCTTTGAAGTTATGTTCTGATGGTGTTGAGAGTGGAGCAGGACTGTCTCCGTGGCGCATTTGGCTAGCATGATCGGCTGTTAACCGAAAAGTTGGAGGTTCGAGCCCACCCGGTGGAGGTGCGGCGCTTTTTTTTCTTTGGGCTGATAGCTTTGAAGATATGTTCTGATGGTGGTGAGAGTGGAGCACGACTGTCTCCGTGGCGCATTTGGCTAGCGCCATCGGCTGTTAACCGAGAGGTTGGAGGTTCGGGCCCACCTGGTGGTGGTGCGGCGCTTTTTTTTCTTTGGGCTGATAGCTTTGAAGGTATGTTCTGATGGTGGTGAGAGTGGAGCACGACTGTCTCCGTGGCGCAATTGGCTAGCGCGATCGGCTGTTAACCGAAAGGTTGGAGGTACGAGCCCACGCAGTGGTGGTGCGGCGCCTTTTTTTTCTTTGGGCTGGTAGCTTTGAAGATATGTTCTGATGGTGGTGAGAGTGGAGCACGACTGTCTCCGTGGCGCAATAGGCTATTCAATCGGCTGTTAACTGAAAGGTTGGATGTTCGAGCCCTCCCGGGAGTAGTGTGTTGCTTTTTTTTCTTTGGGCTGATAGCTTCGAAGATATGTTCTGATGGTGGTGAGAGTGGAGCAGGACTGTCTCCGTGGCGCAATTGGCTGCCGCGATCGGCTGTTAACTGAAAGGTTGGAGGTTCGAGCCTACCCGGTGGAGGTGCGGCGCTTTTTTTCTTTGGGCTGATAGCTTTGAAGATATGTTCTGATGGTGGTGAGAGTGGAGCACGACTGTCTCCGTGGCGCACTTGGCTAGTGCGATCGGCTGTTAACCGAAAGGTTGGAGGTACGAGCCCACCCGGTGGTGGTGCGGCGCTTTTTTTTTCTTTGGGCTGATAGCTTTGAAGATATGTTCTGATGGTGGTGAGAGTGGAGCACGACTGTCTCCATGACGCAATTGGCTATTCGATCGGCTGTTAACTGAAAGGTTTGAGGTTCGAGCCCTTCTGGGAGTGTTGTGTTGCTTTTTTTTATTTTGGGCTGATAGCTTTGAAGATATGTAATGATGGTGGTGAGAGTGGAGCACGACTGTCTCTGTGGCGCAATTGGCTAGCGCGATCGGCGGGTAACCGAAAGGTTGGAGGTTCGAGCCCTCCCGGGAGTGGTGTGTTGCTTTTTTTATTTTGGGCTGATGGCTTTGAAAATATGTTCTGATGGTGGTGAGTGTGGAGCAGGACTGTCTCCGTGGCGCAATTGGCTAGCGCGATCGGCTGTTAGCCGAAAGGTTGGAGGTACGAGCCTACCCGGTGGAGGTGCGGCGCTTTTTTTTCTTTGGGCTGATAGCTTTGAAGATATGTTCTGATGGTGGTGAGAGTGGAGCACGACTGTCTCCGTGGCGCAATTGGCTAGCGCGATCGGCTGTTAACCGAGAGGTCGGAAGTTGGAGCCCACCCGGTGGTGGTGCGGCGATTTTTTTCCTTTTGGCTGATAGCTCTGAAGAAATGTTCTGACGGTGGTGAGAGTGGAGCACGACTGTCTCCATGGCGCAATTGGCTATGCGATAGGCTGTTAACCGAAAGGTTGGAGGTTCGAGCCCTCCCGGGAGTGGTGTGTTGCTTTTTTTATTTTGGGCTGATAGCTTTGAAAATATGTTCTGATGGTGGTGAGTGTGAAGCAGGACTGTCTCCGTGGCGCAATTGGCTAGCGCGATCGGCTGTAAACCGAAAGGTTGGAGGTACGAGCCTACCCGGTGGAGGTGCGGCGCTTTTTTTTCTTTGGGCTGATAGCTTTGAGGATATGTTCTGATGGTGGTGAGAGTGGAGCACGACTGTCTCCGTGGCGCAATCGGCTAACGCAATCGGCTGTTAACCGAAAGGTTGGAGGTACGAGCCCTCCCGGGAGTGGTGTGTTGCTTTTTTTATTTTGGGCTGATAGCTTTGAAGATATGTTCTGATGGTGGTGAGAGTGGAGCACGACTGTCTCCGTGGCGCAATTCGCTAGCGCGATCGGCTGTTAACCGAAAGGTTGGAGGTACGAGCCCACCCGGTGGTGGTGCGGCGCTTTTTTTTCTTTGGGCTGATAGCTTTGAAGATATGTTCTGATGGTGGTGAGAGTGGAGCACGATTGTCTCCGTGGCGCAATTGGCCATTCGATCGGCTGTTAACCGAAAGGTTGGAGGTACGAGCCCACCCGGTGGTGGTGCGGCGCTTTTTTTATTTCGGGCTGATAGCTATGAAGATATGTAATGATGGTGGTGAGAGTGGAGCACGACTGTCTCTGTGGCGCAATTGGCTAGCGCGATCGGCGGTTAACCGAAAGGTTGGAGGTTCGAGCCCTCCCGGGAGTGGTGTGTTGCTTTTTTTATTTTGGGCTGATAGCTTTGAAGATATGTTCTGATGGTGGTGAGAGTGGAGCACGACTGTCTCCGTGGCGCAATTGGCTAGCGCGATCGGCTGTTAACCGAAAGGTTGGAGGTACGAGCCCACGCAGTGGTGGTGCGGCGCCTTTTTTTTCTTTGGGCTGGTAGCTTTGAAGATATGTTCTGATGGTGGTGAGAGTGGAGCACGACTGTCTCCGTGGCGCAATAGGCTATTCAATCGGCTGTTAACTGAAAGGTTGGATGTTCGAGCCCTCCCGGGAGTAGTGTGTTGCTTTTTTTTCTTTGGGCTGATAGCTTCGAAGATATGTTCTGATGGTGGTGAGAGTGGAGCAGGACTGTCTCCGTGGCGCAATTGGCTGCCGTGATCGGCTGTTAACTGAAAGGTTGGAGGTACGAGCCTACCCGGTGGAGGTGCGACGCTTTTTTTCTTTGGGCTGATAGCTTTGAAGATATGTTCTGATGGTGGTGAGAGTGGAGCACGACTGTCTCCGTGGCGCAATCGGCTAACGCGATCGGCTGTTAACCGAAAGGTTGGAGGTACGAGCCCTCCCGGGAGTGGTGTGTTGCTTTTTTTATTTTGGGCTGATAGCTTTGAAGTTATGTTCTGATGGTGGTGAGAGTGGAGCACGACTGTCTCCGTGGCGCAATTGGCTAGTGCGATCGGCTGTTAACCGAAAGGTTGGAGGTACGAGCCCACCCGGTGGTGGTGCGGCGCTTTTTTTTTCTTTGGGCTGATAGCTTTGAAGATATGTTCTGATGGTGGTGAGAGTGGAGCACGACTGTCTCCATGGTGCAATTGGCTATTCGATCGGCTGTTAACTGAAAGGTTTGAGGTTCGAGCCCTTCCGGGAGTGTTGTGTTGCTTTTTTTTTTATTTTGGGCTGATAGCTTTGAAGATATGTAATGATGGTGGTGAGAGTGGAGCACGACTGTCTCTGTGGCGCAATTGGCTAGCGCGATCGGCTGTTAACCGAGAGGTCGGAAGTTGGAGCCCACCCGGTGGTGGTGCGGCGATTTTTTTCCTTTTGGCTGATAGCTCTGAAGAAATGTTCTGACGGTGGTGAGAGTGGAGCACGACTGTCTCCATGGCGCAATTGGCTATGCGATCGGCTGTCAACTGAAAGGTTGGAGGTTCGAGTCCCGCGGGAGTGGTGTATTGCTTTTTTTTCTTTGGGCTGATAGCTTTGAAGATGCGTTCTGATGGTGGTAAGAGTGGAGCACGACTGTCTCCGTGGCGCAATTGGCTAGCGCGATCGGCTGTTAACCGAAACGTTGGAGGTACGAGCCCTCCCGGGAGTGGTGTGTTGCTTTTTTTATTTTGGGCTGATAGCTTTGAAGATATGTTCTGATGGGGGTGAGAGTGTAGCACGACTGTCTCCGTGGCGCAATTGGCTAGTGCGATCGGCTGTTAACCGAAAGGTTGGAGGTACGAGCCCACCCGGTGGTGGTGCGGCGCTTTTTTTTCTTTGGGCTGATAGCTTTGAAGATATGTTCTGATGGTGGTGAGAGTGGAGCAGGACTGTCTCCGTGGCGCAGTCGGCTAACGCGATCGGCTGTTAACCGAAAGGTTGGAGGTACGAGCCCTCCCGGGAGTGGTGTGTTGCTTTTTTTATTTTGGGCTGATAGCTTTGAAGATATGTTCTGATGGGGGTGAGAGTGTAGCACGACTGTCTCCGTGGCGCAATTGGCTAGTGCGATCGGCTGTTAACCGAAAGGTTGGAGGTACGAGCCCACCCGGTGGTGGTGCGGCGCTTTTTTTTTCTTTGGGCTGATAGCTTTGAAGATATGTTCTGATGGTGGTGAGAGTGGAGCACGACTGTCTCCATGGCGCAATTGGCTATTCGATCGGCTGTTAACTGAAAGGTTTGAGGTTCGAGCCCTTCCGGGAGTGTTGTGTTGCTTTTTTTTATTTTGGGCTGATAGCTTTGAAGATATGTAATGATGGTGGTGAGAGTGGAGCACGACTGTCTCTGTGGCGCAATTGGCTAGCGCGATCGGCTGTTAACCGAGAGGTCGGAAGTTGGAGCCCACCCGGTGGTGGTGCGGCGATTTTTTTCCTTTTGGCTGATAGCTCTGAAGAAATGTTCTGACGGTGGTGAGAGTGGAGCACGACTGTCTCCATGGCGCAATTGGCTATGCGATCGGCTGTCAACTGAAAGGTTGGAGGTTCGAGTCCCGCGGGAGTGGTGTATTGCTTTTTTTTCTCTGGGCTGATAGCTTTGAAGATGCGTTCTGATGGTGGTAAGAATGGAGCACGACTGTCTCCGTGGCGCAATTGGCTAGCGCGATCGGCTGTTAACCGAAAGGTTGGAGGTACGAGCCCACCCGGTGGTGGTGCGGCGCTTTTTTTTCTTTGGGCTGATAGCTTTGAAGATATGTTCTGATGGTGGTGAGAGTGGAGCAGGACTGTCTCCGTGGCGCAGTCGGCTAACGCGATCGGCTGTTAACCGAAAGGTTGGAGGTACGAGCCCTCCCGGGAGTGGTGTGTTGCTTTTTTTATTTTGGGCTGATAGCTTTGAAGATATGTTCTGATGGGGGTGAGAGTGTAGCACGACTGTCTCCGTGGCGCAATTTGCTAGCGCGATCGGCTGTTAACCGAAAGGTTGGAGGTACGAGCCCACCTGGTGGTGGTGCGGCGCTTTTTTTTTTGGGCTGATAGCTTTGAATATATGTTCTGATGGTGGTGAGAGTGGAGCACGACTGTCTCCATGGCGCAATTGGCTATTCGATCGGCTGTTAACTGAAAGGTTTGAGGTTCGAGCCCTTCCGGGAGTGGTGTGTTGCTTTTTTTATTTTGGGCTGATAGCGTTGAAGATATGTAATGATGGTGGTGAGTGTGGAGCACGACTGTCTCCGTGGCGCAATTGGCTAGCGCGATCGGCTGTTAACCGAAAGGTTGGAGGTTCGAGCCCTCCCGGGAGTGGTGTGTTGCTTTTTTTATTTTGGGCTGATAGCTTTGAAAATATGTTCTTATGGTGTGAGTGTGGAGCAGGACTGTCTCCGTGGCGCAATTGGCTAGCGCGATCGGCTGTAAACCGAAAGGTTGGAGGTACGAGCCTACTCAGTGGAGGTGCGGCGCTTTTTTTTCATTGGGCTGATAGCTTTGAAGATATGGACTGATGGTGGTGAGAGTGGAGCAGGACTGTCTCCGTGGCGCAATCGGCTAACGCGATCGGCTGTTAACCGAAAGGTTGGAGGTACGAGCCCTCCCGGGAGAGGTGTGTGTCTTGTTTTATTTTGGGCTGATAGCTTTGAAGATATGTTCTGATGGTGGTGAGAATGGAGCACGACTGTCTCCGTGGCGCAATGGGCTAGCGCGATCGGCTGTTAACCGAAAGGTTGGAGGTACGAGCCCACCCGGTGGTGGTGCGGCGCTTTTTTTTCTTTGGGCTGATAGCTTTGAAGATATGTTCTGATGGTGGTGAGAGTAGAGCACGACTGTCCCCATGGCGCAATGGGCTATTCAATCGGCTGTTAGCTGAAAGGTTTGAGTTTCGAGCCCTTGCGCGAGTGGTGTGTTGCTTTTTTTATTTTGGGCTGATAGCTTTGAAGATATGTAATGATGGTGGCGAGAGTGTAGCACGACTGTCTCCGTGGCGCAATTGGCTAACGCGATCGGCTGTTAACCAAAAGGTTGGAGCTACGAGCCCTCCCGGGAGTGGTGTGTTGCTTTTTTTATTTCGGGCTGAAAGCTATGAAGATATGTTCTGATGCTGGTGAGAGTGGAGCACGACTGTCTCCGTGGCGCGATTGGCTAGCGCGATCGGCTGTTAACCGAAAGGTTGGAGGTACGAGCCCACCCGGTGGTGGTGCGGCGCTTTTTTTTCTTTGGGCTGATAGCTCTGAAGATATGTTCTGATGGTGGTGAGAGTGGAGCACGACTGTCTCCATGGCGCAATTGGCTATTCGATCGGCTGTTGACTGAAAGGTTTGAGGTTCGAGCCCTTCCGGAAGTGGTGTGTTGCTTTTTTTTATTTTGGGCAGATAGCTTTGAAGATATGTAATGATGGTGGTGAGAGTGGAGCACGACTGTCTCCGTGGCGCAATTGGCTAGCGCGATCGGCTGTTAACCGAAAGGTTGGAGGTACGAGCCCACCCGGTGGTGGTGCGGCGCTTTTTTTTCTTTGGGCTGATAGCTTTGAAGATATGTTGTGATGGTGGTGAGAGTGGAGCACGACTGTCTCCATGGCGCAATTGGCTATTCGATCGACTGTTAACTGAAAGGTTTGAGGTTCGAGCCCTTCCGGGAGTGGTGCGGCGCTTTTTTTTCTTTGGGCTGATAGCTTTGAACAAATGTTCTGTTGGTGGTGAGAGTTGAGCACGTATGTCTCCGTGGCGCAATTGGCTAGCGCGGTCGGCTGTTAACCGAAAGGTTGGAGGTTCGAGCCCTCCCGGGAGTGGTGTGTTGCTTTTTTTATTTTTTGCTGATAGCTTTGAAAATATCTTTTGATGTAGGTGAGTGTGGAGCAGGACTGTCTCCGTGACGCAATTGGCTAGCTCGATCGGCTGTTAACCGAAAGGTTGGAGGTACAAGCCCACCCGGTGGAGGTGCGGCGCTTTTTTTTCTTTGGACTGGTAGCTTTGAAGATATGTCCTGATGGTGGTGAGAGTGGAGCACGACTGTCTCTGTGGCGCAATTGGCTAGCGCGATCGACTGTTAACCGAGAGGTTGGAGGTTCGAGCCCACCCGGTGGTGGTGCGGCGATTTTTTTCCTTTGGGCTGATAGCTCTGAAAAAATGTTCAGACGGTGGTGAGAGTGGAGCACGGCTGTCTTCATGGCGCAAGTGGCTATGCGATCGGCTGTTAACTGAAAAGTTGGAGGTTCCAGCCCTCCCGGGAGTGGTTTGTTGCTTTTTTTGGGCTGATAGCTTAGAAGATTTGTTCTGATGGTGGTGAGAGTGGAGCACGACTGTCTCCGTGGCGCAATTTGCTAGCGCGATCGGCTGTTAACCGAAAGGTTGGAGGTACGAGCCCACACGGTGGTGGTCCGGCACTTTTTTTTCTTTGGACTGATAGCTCTGAAGAAATGTTCTGACGGTGGTGAGAGTGGAGCACGACTGTCTCCGTGGCGCAATTGGCTATGCGAAAGGCTGTTAACCGGAAGGTTTGAGGTTCGAGCCCTCCCGGGAGAGGTGTGTTGCTTTTTTTTGAGGCTGATAGCTTTGAAGATATGTTTTGATGGTGGTGAGAGTGGAGCAGGACTGTCTCCGTGGCGCAATAGGCTAGCGCGATCGGCTGTTAACCGAAAGGTTGGAGGTACGAGCCCACCCGGTGGTGGTGCGGCGCTTTTTTTCTTTGGGCTCATAGCTCTGAAGAAATGTTCTGACGGTGGTGAGAGTGGAGCACGACTGTCTCCGTGGCGCATTTGGCTAGCGCGATCGGCTGTTAACTAAAAGGTTGGAGGTACGAGCCCTCCCGGGAGTGGTGTGTTGCTTTTTTTTCTTTGGGCTGATAGCTTTGAAATTATGTTCTTATGGTGGTGAGTGTGGAGCAGGACTGTCTCCGTGGCGCAATTGGCTAGCGTGATCGGCGGTAAACCGAAAGGTTGGAGGTACGAGCCTACTCAGTGGAGGTGCGGCGCTTTTTTTTCTTTGGGCTGATAGCTTTGAAGATATGTTCTGATGGTGGTGAGAGTGGAGCAGGACTGTCTCCGTGGCGCAATCGGCTAACGCGATCGGCTGTTAACCGAAAGGTTGGAGGTACGAGCCCTCCCGGGAGAGGTGTGTGTCCCTTTTTATTTTGGGCTGATAGCTTTGAAGATATGTTCTGATGGTGGTGAGAGTGGAGCACGACTGTCTCCGTGGCGCAATGGGCTAGCGCGATCGGCTGTTAACCAAAAGGTTGGAGGTACGAGCCCACCCGGTGGTGGTGCGGCGCTTTTTTTTCTTTGGGCTGATAGCTTTGAAGATATGTTCTGATGGTGGTGAGAGTGGAGCACGACTGTCCCCATGGCGCAATGGGCTATTCAATCGGCTGTTAGCTGAAAGGTTTGAGTTTCGAGCCCTTGCGCGAGTGGTGTGTTGCTTTTTTTATTTTGGGCTGATAGCTTTGAAGATATGTAATGATGGTGGTGAGATTGTAGCACGACTGTCTCCGTGGCGCAATTTGCTAACGCGATCGGCTGTTAACCGAAAGGTTGGAGCTACGAGCCCTCCCGGGAGTGGTGTGTTGCTTTTTTTATCTCGGGCTGAAAGCTATGAAGATATGTTCTGATGCTGGTGAGAGTGGAGCACGACTGTCTCCGTGGCGCAATTGGCTAGCGCGATCGGCTGTTAACCGGAAGGTTGGAGGTACGAGCCCACCCGGTGGTGGTGCGGCGCTTTTTTTTCTTTGGGCTGATAGCTTTGAAGATATGTTCTGATGGTGGTGAGAGTGGAGCACGACTGTCTCCATGGCGCAATTGGCTATTCGATCGGCTGTTAACTGAAAGGTTTGAGGTTCGAGCCCTTCCGGAAGTGGTGTGTTGCTTTTTTTATTTTGGGCAGATAACTTTGAAGATATGTCCTGATAGTGGTGAGAGTGGAGCACGACTGTCTCTGTGGCGCAATTGGCTAGCGCGATCGGCTGTTAACCGAAAGGTTGGAGGTACGAGCCCACCCGGTGGTGGTGCGGCGCTTTTTTTTCTTTGGGCTGATAGCTTTGAAGATATGTTCTGATGGTGGTGAGAGTGGAGCACGACTGTCTCCATGGCGCAATTGGCTATTCGATCGGCTGTTAACTGAAAGGTTTGAGGTTCGAGCCCTTCCGGGAGTGGTGCGGCGCTTTTTTTCTTTGGGCTGATAGCTTTGAACAAATGTTCTGTTGGTGGTGAGAGTTGAGCACGTCTGTCTCCGTGGCGCAATTGGCTAGCGCGGTCGGCTGTTAACCGAAAGGTTGGAGGTTCGAGCCCTCCCGGGAGTGGTGTGTTGCTTTTTTTATTTTTTGGGCTGATAGCTTAGAAGATTTGTTCTGATGGTGGTGAGAGTGGAGCACGACTGTCTCCGTGGCGCAATTTGCTAGCGCGATCGGCTGTTAACCGAAAGGTTGGAGGTACGAGCCCACACGGTGGTGGTCCGGCACTTTTTTTTCTTTGGACTGATAGCTCTCAAGAAATGTTCTGACGGTGGTGAGAGTGGAGCACGACTGTCTCCGTGGCGCAATTGGCTATGCGAAAGGCTGTTAACCGGAAGGTTTGAGGTTCGAGCCCTCCCGGGAGTGGTGTGTTGCTTTTTTTTGAGGCTGATAGCTTTGAAGATATGTTTTGATGGTGGTGAGAGTGGAGCAGGACTGTCTCCGTGGCGCAATAGGCTAGCGCGATCGGCTGTTAACCGAAAGATTGGAGGTACGAGCCCACCCGGTGGTGGTGCGGCGCTTTTTTTCTTTGGGCTCATAGCTCTGAAGAAATGTTCTGACGGTGGTGAGAGTGGAGCACGACTGTCTCCGTGGCGCATTTGGCTAGCGCGATCGGCTGTTAACTAAAAGGTTGGAGGTACGAGCCCTCCCGGGAGTGGTGTGTTGCTTTTTTTTCTTTGGGCTGATAGCTTTGAAATTATGTTCTGATGGTGGTGAGTGTGGAGCAGGACTGTCTCCGTGAAGCAATTGGCTAGCGCGATCGGCTGTTAACCGAAAGGTTGGAGGTACGAGCCCACCCGGTGCTGGTGCGGCGCTTTCTTTTCTTTGGGCTGATAGCTTTGAAGATATGTTCTGATGGTGGTGAGAGTGGAGCACGACTGTCCCCGTGGCGCAATAGGCTAGCGCGATCGGCTGTTAACCGAAAGGTTGGAGGTTTGAGCCCTCCCGGGAGTGGTGTGTTGCTTTTTTTTCTTTGGGCTGATAGTTTTGAAGATATGTTATCATGGTGGTGAGAGTGGAGCACGACTGTCTCCGTGGCGCTATTGGCTAGCGCGATCGGCTGTTAACCGAAAGGTTGGAGGTTCGAGCCCACCCGGTGGTGGTGCGGCGCTTTTTTTCTTTGGGCTGAAAGGTTTGAAGATGTGTTCTGATGGTGGTAAGAGTGGAGCACGACTGTCTCCGTGGCGCAATTGGCTAGCGCGATCGGCTGTTAACCAAAAGGTTGGAGGTTCGAGCCCTCCCGGGAGTGGTGTGTTGCTGTTTTTATTTTGGGCTGATAGCTTTGAAAATATGTTCTGATGGTGGTGAGTGTGAAGCAGGACTGTCTCCGTGGCGCAATTGGCTAGCGCGATCGGCTGTAAACCGAAAGGTTGGAGGTACGAGCCTACCCGGTGGAGGTGCGGCGCTTTTTTTTCTTTGGGCTGATAGCTTTGAGGATATGTTCTGATGGTGGTGAGAGTGGAGCACGACTGTCTCCGTGGCGCAATCGGCTAACGCAATCGGCTGTTAACCGAAAGGTTGGAGGTACGAGCCCTCCCGGGAGTGGTGTGTTGCTTTTTTTATTTTGGGCTGATAGCTTTGAAGATATGTTCTGATGGTGGTGAGAGTGGAGCACGACTT